>NW_026250414.1:0-600000 GCF_024521635.1 Tricharina praecox
CCAAGTCCGTCTGGCAGTGAGATTGACACTGCAGCTGCAGCCTTGGTAGTATTTTCTTCTCCGCTCACGTACAATGTGAACATGATTTGGTCGAATGTCTTCATCTTCCTTGGTATTTTGAATTGTCTCTGGAGTCTGGTATTGTCTCTCCTCCTTGCTTTCATGTTTCCATTCTCTCTAGAGTCTTGACTCTAGTATTATCTCTCCTCCTTGCTTTCACGTTCCTACATGTGAAATGGACCTATCTTGCCGGGCCGTTAGTCTTTGTAAAGTCTCCTAATATCACGCACGCTCCGCCTTAAAATCGTACCTTTCGTGTTTTGCCCCACGTCTTCCATCCGTAAGGTCACCGAACTTCCCCACGCCCAAGAACAATCAGAACACACATCCTGATAGCACGTGGACGAGGCGTAATTGATGATGACAGACAGATACCGGTACAAGTATCTTGATAGCTGTTGAAAGTGGTTTTGCGAGCGGTTCATGGGCCAACACGGACCTGGGGATCTAAGAAGAAAGTACAAACAGAGAAAAAGAGAAGGATTGAGGGTTAATCGGATATCTGGATGATGGTGATGATGAAAAGAATAGAAAAAAGAAAAAGAAGAAGAAGATGAAGAAATAGAAGAAGCCGACGGCTAAGAAAGCACACGGCACCGCTGGACCCCTCACCGCTGGTGCTGCTCCTTTCCGCCGAAATCTATGATCTATCTACTTCCGCCGACATCTATCTCTTTCCGCCGGCATCTCTCCCATCGCTCTGTCACAGTGGGTCTTGAAGTAGATATGTGTACTGGTGGATTGAAGGATACTAGAGCACTTGTTGTTTGCCACTCGGGTAAAAAGATGGGTTGTGAAGGGTTGAAGGACTTGGATACGGTGATGTCGCTTCTACAGGATTCGGCGGGGTTCTGATCGGCCAGCCACATGATGATAGTTTGACCCGCGGGTTTCCGTGGGATTCCGATTTGCTAGTTGCTACTGTAGTCACATGTTTCGACCCCGAAATTTCAGAAACTGACAGTCGAAAGCATGTATCGTGCTGATAAAGGTAGCGGTGGGGATAGTACGGCAGTAGTGGGGTCGTTGGGATGTCGAGGATATATGGCACGCGAAATGGTACAGGAAGGGCCCCTGAGGAGCGATTGAGAGTAGGACACACATCACTTGGCGATTTGACGTCTCATCGACCATGATCGATGTGGGGCTTCAAAATTACCACGTTCTCTAGAACACCCATAAATACCAGAGCGCTGGCTCCCGATCTCTATCTTCTTTCTACATCGATCTCTCGAAGAACTCAACTTCATCGCAACTACACAATTCAAAAACTGTAAATCCTCTCGCCCCCCCGTCCCCCTCCGCTCTCCACAACACATACACGACCCCGCACAGCAACCATCCTCGCATATACTTCATCTACAATTATTGTTTGCAAACCGCGCTCACAGTCAAATAGATGGTAGCACCATCTACTCCTTCTGCCCACGGGCACCTCCTCCGCGACCGCGCAACCATCAGAGCGCCGGTCAAGGTAAGCCAATTCCTCTTCCCTCACCACCAATCAATGCATCATCCACTCACCCGATCTACACACAGCTTTCCCCGAGCTTCGTCACGAGGAAGAAGGGCACACCCTCACGGCGACGTACCTGAAGTGAACAAGAAGCGGGATGACGGCCATTGCAGGTGGTACAACAGGCCTATCAAGCAGTCCCTCAAGCACCTACCTATTCAAAAACTGCTCACGGAGTTACGGTGGAGAAGGCAACAGAAACCCTTGTGGGCAAAGGTCGGGAAGGACTCGACGGAGAGAAGGAAAGAGAGGTGGTCGATAACTAGCGGAGTTGTTCGCCGACTCGCCGACTGGCTGTGCAGCGAGGCAATCCTAGAGTTTCTAGAAAAGCTCCACCAGACTTGGAGGAGGAGGATGGGGAGGATGCAAGTATCGCATCGGGGGCAGAGCAGGAGTGTCCAGCAGGGTACTGAATTTGCGGCCGGTGAGACGAAGTAGGAGATGAGGATGTGCGGTGATATTTTCTTGGTGCGATTTCATTTATTATTTGTTTGGCAGGCAGCGGGGCCACATCGTGCTAGCTGATAACGGGGCCCCAACACCCGGCCGGCCAGAGTGGGCAGGAAAGGAGTGCGACGGTTCGCCATAGTCAAGATAGCCTGCATGCGAGAAAAAAAAACAGGAAGATCTCTCTCTCTCTCTCTCGACAAGCGTCAAACAGACCCAGACCCCGGGGCATTGAAGCACAGAGGCCGAGGGGCCCTCCAGGCAACATTAAAAATAAAAAAATAAGTAAAAAGTCAACAACACCGCCCGAGCGAACAGGAACGATCAAAACAAAGCAAAAGTGTGCAGGCAAAACAAGCAAGGCTGAACAGAGTCGCAGACGGCCCACGGGTCCACACCTGTTCCTAATATCTTGGCATCAAGACAATCCAAAGTTCGCAGCCAAGGATCGAAAACCATCGAAAGGACAGCATCTTTTCAAAAATTTCCCTAAATGGAAAAGTCAGCAAAATAAACATTATGGTCAGAGACCCGAAAGAAGACAACAAGGGGCAAAGACCGCTTCCAAATGTGGATGAGGCGAGAGGAGGAGGAGGAGGCGAGAGGAGGAAGAGGATGCTGAGGTCGAGGAGCCGGGGTCACACCTGCTGTTCCTTTCCACACTTTCTTTCATGGCATCTCCTGTTGAAGAGGCAGCGGACGATGAGCGAACTGTTCTTTCGTAGCTTTATTTCTTTGGCGAGCTCAAATATTGTCGGGACAGGCTGCGGCGAGGGCAGAGAATGCTTCATCGGCCGCACAATGTAAGTCGCGTTGGACAGTGGCTTGGAATCGGGGGTCGATGATACTGCCATGATCTACATAGGTCGCATGCAATTAATGGGTAAACAAAAAAACAAAAAAAAACGCAAGTCTCACCTCTCAACGGCGATTCAGTTCCAAGCACCTCGTGCGGTTTGTCTTCCCTCCCCTCCCTTCCTTCTCTCTCGCTCCCTTCTCGCTCCTTCCTTCTCGCTCGCTCGCTTCCCTCTCCCTCGCTCGCTTCTCTCTCCCTCCCTTCTCGCTCCTTCCCTTCTCTCCGAGTCTCTCCCTCCGTTCTTTATAAGAAGAACCCTTTCCTCCCCCATCTTCTTCCTTCCCTTCTTCCTCCCCCATCTTCTTCCTTCCCTTCTTCCTCCCCCATCTTCTTCCCTCCCATCTTCCTCCTCCTTCTTCTTCCCCACCTTCTTCTTCCCCCTTCTTCTTCCCCCTTCTTCTTCTTCTTCTTCTTCTTCGGCGTCACCTTCCTCCGACACCATCAACTATACAATCCACTCACCGCTCATCGCTCCGCAAGTTAGAATCAATTCGAACCCCCCAACCACCATCCACCGAGCCACAGAAATCATGGGTTTTACGATTAACCCCCTCCCCACCTCCACCCCAAACGAGATTCGCGAGGAGGAAATTACCGACGAAGAAGCCAGCCGATGGAAATTGGGGAGGAGGGTAAGGACAATATGCACAAGGATGGGAAGGAAGATGTCGTCGAGGGTCGACTAGGAGGAGTTTTCAAGGCTGAGGGAGCTATGTTTCTTTTCTTTTTCTTTTTCGGTTTTATGGCGAATAGGGAAGATGGAGGAGGATAGAGATGGAGATGAGAAATGCGAGGATGGAGATGAGAAATCTCCGCATGAACGAAGAACGAGGGTGCGGACGAGGAGTAGTAGTCTTAATGCTGAGGGGGCTATTTTCTTTTTGTTTTTCAGTTTAATCGCGAATATGTTTTTCTTTTCTTTTCCAGTTTTATGGCGAACATGTTTTTCTTTTCTTTTCCAGTCTGATCGCGAAAATATAACTGCATTTCCAATGAGGATGGAGATGAGAACTATGAGGGACGCGGAGGAGGAGGAGTCTTAATGCTTCGCTCGCTATTTTTTGTTTTCATTTTCATTTGCCATTCAATTATATCACAAATAACTGCATCCAGACTCCCCAATGATTTTGAATCACTTCGAGCTCATCGCGACGCATCCCGGTCCCAGTTACGTAGAGTACCAGATGCCTACAAGTAGTAGTAGTACGTACCATGTCATGTCGTTTCCCCGTTACTCGCGGATAAATCATCAGAAGCCGCAGAATCGGGTGTGGGGGAGGATGATCATTACTGGTGGCGCAACAGGCCTACCAGACAATCCCGCGAGCACCTATTCAACACTGCTCACGGAGTTACGGTGGAGAAGGCAACAGAAAGCCTTGTGGGAAAAGGTCGGGGAGGAGACGGAGAGAAGAAGAGAGAGGTGGTCGATAACTAGCGGAGTTGTTCGCCGACTCGCTGACGAGCAGTGCAGCAATGCAATGCTGGAGTTTCTAGGAACAACGGACGTGGGGAGAAAAGCTCCACCAGACAGGCCTGGAGGAGGAGGAGGAGGAGGAGGAGGAGGAGGCAAGCATCACATCGGGGGCAAAGCAAGAGTGCCCAGTAGGGTGTTGCGTCTGCGGCCGGTGCGATGAAGTAGGAGATCCGGATTCCCAGTGATGATGTTTGGAGCGGAAGCGGAAGACGGGGGAGAGAGGCGAGGGGGCCGCAGGAGGAGCGGGCATGTAGGCCCATACCGGTTTTTACTGTCAATATACGTTTTGCTTGTGTCGGTCCGAGGCAAATGGGTAGGGGAAAACATCATGGACGATCACTCATCGTCCATTGTTTTGACTTGTCATGATTGGCTGGAATGGACTGGGTATCTTTGTCGATATCATACAACGGGCCAAACGGGCGTCACGACTCCCTTGGACTCGGGCTCTGGCTTGTAGGAGGGTTTGTCGGGGCACAGTACCAGTGTTCTACATAGACCAGACCGGTCGGCCGACCGGACGGGTCGGTCGGGATATAACCCGACCCGACCATGGCTTTGGCCGGTCGGGATATAACCCGACCGACTGGACCTGATTTTTTTCTGGTCGGGATATATCCCGACCGACCCGGCCTTGCTAGCCTCGGTCGGCCGATGTCGGGTTAACTGTTAATTCTACCAGCCGCAAATATTTTTGTTAGTTTCTGGCAGTCTCAGAGCATTTCCGACGTCAAATGTTATTTCTTAACCCGACTAAACCCGACCTATGTCTGGTCGGTCGGGATATATCCCGACCCGACTTGAAAATTTATGGTGGGGATAAAGCCGACCGACCAGACCAGCGGTTTTTTTTAGTCAGGATATATCCCGACCGACCCGACCATACCTAAATTTGGTCGGGACTGGTCTATGTAGAACACTGCACATTACTGAGTAAAGGATAGCTAAGTGGGCTTGGGCTATCGTTACGTAATGGAGCCCGAGCTTCACTATACAGAAACTTGTTCTTGAATCCACTGAAAGTCTGGAAGGTCTCTGTTTTAACTTTTCGCATGGTGACCGATCATCCATTCGTTGTCACGGCCGATGGTTCTGCCAGCCGGTTCCTCCTCGTCTTCCTCCGCTTCCGCTTCTTCTTCCCGTTGCTTCTCCTGCTGCTGCTGCTGCTGCTGCTGCTTCTTCTCTTAGGGCCTGTTCGGTTTCCAGCTGTATTTTCAAATTCGTGGTTTTGACCACTTGAATGTTACCAAAGCTGCAACTCCAAACTCTCAACTCCCCTGATGACCTGTTTGTCAAGCCAGATATTCAACGGCACGCCACGGCTTTTATGTGTATTGTGGCTCGCGGCTTAGTTGACATTATGTAGTTTCTCAAATTATTCACTTAGGGTGGTGTGCCGAACGGTCACCCAGCGCCTGGACACTGAGGGTTTCAAACTGTATCTCAATTTTGTGTGGTATATATTTTTCAAAAAGCAGCTAACAACCGAGAAGGCCCTTATTCCTCCTCCTCCACCTCCTGCATCTTCTCCTCGTCTTCTTCTTTCTGCTCCTCGTCTTCTTCGTTCTGATTCACGTCTTCTTCGTTCTGGTCCTCGTCTTCTTCGTTATCCTTCTCGTCTTCTTCGTTCTGGTCCTGCTCTTGATCCTGCTGTTCTTCCATCTCCTCGTCGTCTACTTCATTCTGCTCCTCATGGGTTTCTTCCATCTCCTCCTGCTCTTGATTCTGCTCTTAATCCTGCTCTTGATCCTACTCTTGATCCTGCTCCTGATCATCTTCATCCTTCTCCTGCTCATCGTCTTCCATTTCCTCGTCTTCTTCTTCCTTCCCGTCCTCCTGCTACTGCGCTTCCCCCCTGACCGCCTCCCAATCCATCTCCTCGAAGTCCAGCTCCACCGGCCACTGGGCGTCGACCCCAGCGGGCACGGTGGCGACCATGGACACCACGCCGCTTGGGGCACGCTTCTTGCCTCCAGGCTGAAGGTAGAAACGCGGACCCTGCACGAGCGTGGTGTGAACGTCAAACTCCATGTCCGCGAGCCGCGCCATGGCGCTGGGCTTCAGTACATAGACGTACTTCTTGGAGGTGGACTTGGAGAGGCCGCTGGCGGCTTTGGGGATCTGCAAGAGCTGTGTTAGATGCAGTGCAGTGCGATAGGAGTGCGGGTCGTGCTTACCTTGGGTGCCTTGCGGCCAGGCTTGACGGCAGAAGCAGCGGGCTTCGTGGCGCGCTTGCGAAGGTCGTATCTTTTCGGAGACATCTCTGGTAGATATCGTGTTGGCATTCATTCTTGCGACTGAGTTTGTGTGATATGACGGACCTACTTACTGAAAGTTTGGTTTTCGAATGGCGTTGGGGTTGGTTCAGAGAGTTGTGTCAACTTGCGATGTGTGATGAAGAGAAGAAGAGAAGAAGAAGAGAGGTGGGTGGGCGTGGGGTTTTGTAGGTGTGGTGGTGAAGCTTCAACACCTGAGGCTGGCGAGACACAATCGCAGATGGTGAGGGTAGGTCTAGTAGTAGCCTCGCGGGGCTATTGAACCTCACCGACCGGCGATACCGCTTGCGCCGTCCGGATCTCTGATCAGATCTCACGCTTTGGCCGCATGCCCGCACGCTTGCTTCGCCGCTCATCATACGTGTTCACTGCCCTGGCATGTTCGTTCCCTTAGTTCTGAAGTTCTCTTGATTATAACCCTTTCCCTCAGCATGCACAGCAATGCCGGAAAGATACATGTACTACCTACTTGAAGTACAATCAAAACAGTAAAAACAAATCATATAAAACACTAGACCAGGATAGTCACCAACTTCTCCCAGAAGAAGCCACAGTCGCTAGATGACCACAGAAGCATCCGGCTCCGTCTCCTACCACGACACACTGCTGAGCAAACCGCCTATCAAAGCCGAAATTCCTCAGGCACACAAAGATGTCCCGTCCCTGGAACCGAGAAGGCGGACGGGACGAATGGGCCAAACTGGCAGCCCACAACCCTATGTACCACTCGCGGAGTGGAAGGGACCCGGCGACCCGCTACCTACATGCACCAGTATGGCACCAGACCTCTGCCACTCCCATCGCTTGCCTATCCGAAGCGTGCCATCTCGGAAGCCAAGTGGAAGGTTCAAGGAAGTGAAGGCAAGGCCGGACAGCAAAGTCACTCACAAGCAGTATATCTGCACAGCCGGAAATCTGGCCAGAGCAGGCCTGGGAATAGTCTGTCCGGACGGAAGACTATTGGGGCCCGGCGGTGTCGTCCCGTCTGGGGCGAGGATCTGGCCGGACGAGTCGGGCTGCGTCCCAGGTCCAAAAAGCCCGGGCCCGGAAGTTTTTAGTGCGGAAGCGGCTGGCCACTAAGAAAAGTTTGGCCGGTGAACGTTTTGCATCCGATCGGATACGGGATTGAACAGCGAGCAACGGACATGCACATAGTGTAATATTTGCCAGCAGAGGCGTCTCCTTAGCCGTCTACTCCTCGCCGTGCTGCCAACTCCTTGGCGTCATTCGGAATTCCTGCCTGCTGCGCCACTGCGCCACTGTCCAAGGCTAGTACTAGCGCCACAATTTCCAGGCCCGAATGGGGCCCCAGTCGTCCTCCCGCTTGCCCGGAGCCCTGTAGTCCTTGAGATTCCGGGCCCGACAAATTCCGTCTCGTCCGGGGCATAGCCTCGGACGTACGGGACGGACGATTTCCAGGCCTGGGCCAGAGACCTGACGCGACCCAATTTCCAACTCCCGAGATGGCCCCAAGTTCCAAAGGTCTCAAGCGGCTGGCCTTAAAGATCAACATTCTACCAACTGAAGACAGGACACAGTCTCACCGGCCAGTATCTCCAATGCACGCAGAAACGCCCCCAATGCCCGAGGCTATGGCTGGTGCCGGTACCGGTACAAAACTCAGACCCGGGAATTTGAATACCTCTTCGAAGCAAACACTGCCCTGAATGGAAAAGTCAGCAAGCTGCAAAAGACACTGGTTATGGGCATTGGGCAGAAGTTAATAAGCAGACAAGGAGGGGCAAACTTCCAAGAACGCTTCAAAGACCGCTTCAAAACCCGGGCCCTCTTTGAAGTTTGCAGACGAGCGGTGCAGACGAGCGGTGCTGCGAAGCCATCCTCAACTCGAATTCATTTCCTCCACTGCAGTATGCTGTGGGAAGGCGGATCCCACAGACTTATGGGGAAGGTGCAGCAAGTGAGCCTTGAGGTGTCGGAGTGCGAGCTGAGGGAGCGGGAAGAGAGTGCGGAGAGAGCGGAGCTGAGGCGACTCGTGTAGGGAGAGGGGGATGGGGAGGACGGTGCTGAATTTGAGGAGTCGGGCGATGTAGAATAGCGGACCGGGACGTGTGGCGGAGGTGGGAAGACTCGAGGGCTTGGAGGGCGCGAGGGGTCGCGGGTGCGGGTGCGGGGCGAACAGTGGAGATGGACGTGGCGAGTAGGAACAATTGTTGCCTGTTCCTGTTCGTGGCTCTGACTCTGCTTTGTGAGCTCATTTACGTTCTGGAAAGGCCAGGGCGGAGAGGGCAGGGAAAGACACATCGATGATCTGGTCGCGCAATGAAAGCTGGGCAAGACAGTAACGGGGAAAGGGGGGAGGGGGGGTAAACGGGATGAAGAGGTGATATTGCCATGATCTAGATAGGTCCTATGCAATTACTGATGAAACAAAAAACAAACAAAGCGGATAGTGCGTGAGGCAGTGCATGAGACGATGATGTTGCTGTCGGTGATGAGTACTGTGCCAGGGACGGTAACGGTGACGGGTACATACGATGTGTGAAACCGGTGAACAAGAGAAGGTGGTGATCGGTGAGAGCGGATACGATGGCGTGAGGGGATGGTGGTCATCGCGGGTTCCTATGTAGATGGTCGTCGAAGAGGCGAAGAGTAGAGTACAACTTTGGTAGAGCCGCTGATTGTCGACGATCTTGAAATTGCTTGCGCGATGAGGTGATGTCTAGCTTTGAGCGAGGTGGCTTCACGTGGATACGGTTAAACACCGGCTGTCACTCGGCCTCTAGCCCTTGGCTTGGAAACAACGCCGCCTCGAGCAGCTGATGACCTTAAGCGATAAACACCGCTTCACCTCTCCTTCAGCCTCTCCTCTTCCTCTCTTCACATCATCTCTCTTCCCATGCACCACAACCTCCCAACTCCTGCTTCCACCACCACACATCTTCTGAAACCACCACACATCTTTCTCACCACTGCACGCTTCAGTTACTGGTAGCTAGCCACGACGAACGATGGATAAAGCACGCAGCATGGAGATGAGTAAATGCGGTGCAGACAGCGGAAACACCAGCGAGAAACAACCGAAAGCTGCTACGCGTTCCCCACTCGCGTCAGTAACTAACAACGTCGTCCCACTGAAGACCAAGCCCACTGCCATTCCCTTGCCGAGATATGGTATGGGATCTGGGTCGGGATCTGACACCCTTCGGTTGAAGAAACGGAGACGCGGTACCGTCGACGCGAAGAACATAGTAGACACAAACTTGAACACTCCATCTCCTGAAGGACCGAGTAGTCGTAGGGTGCGATTGACGAACGATGCCCCAGACATTCCTGCCCCAGCCACCGAGAAGCAGTTCAGGGATTCGAACCAGACCAAGGAGTCCAAGGAGTCCAATGAATCGAAGGAGGCGAGGGACTCCAAGGAGTCGAATGATTTGAACGAGAAGAAGGAGTCCAACGAGACGGAGGATTCGACCGAGAAGAAGGAGTCCAACGAGAAGACGTCGACCGAGACGACGGACCTAAAGGAGCTCAAGGAGAGGATATCACGGCTATCGGGGAAGCTCATGGCACGCGGGCGCAGCCCTAGCACGGGTGCACAGGGTTTCAACATGCCGATTGAAACACAGAGGCGGCGCTGGTCCGGGGGGATGGTGGGACCCGAACGGAACCGTGACATAGACAGTTTTAAGACGAGTCTCGGTGCATTCAGGGAGAGGCTCGATGACAGGTTTGATAAGAAGGGATGGCGGAAATCCGAGAAGGTGAATGATGCCCCACTTGGTAGTCCATCCACAGCCACTGATCTGAATATCGCTACAAAGTCGAAGGAGACGGAGAAGAGCGAGCCGGAGGAAGTGAAGGCCGGGAGGGAGTCGATAGCACGGTTATCCGAGAAGCTTCTGGTACGTGAACGCAACCCTGGCACGGATGTATTTCAGCTGACATTCGATAAGAATATTGAAACTCAGAGACGGCGCCGCTCGGAGGATCTGGTGGTAGTTGCACGCAGGCATAGCATGGATTCATATAAGACGGGACTCAATGATTTCAGGGCCAGACTCAACGAGAAGGTTGAGCAGCAGAAGAAGCGAACCGAGGAGCTGTTGCGAGCTCAACGTAGGCGGAGCTTAGACTCCTATAAGACGAGACTCAATGTTTTTCGGAAGAGACTGAATTCGAAGGTTGAGGGTATGAGGCGGCAGCGATTCGAGAGGAGGAAGGATGTTGCAACGAAGAACGCCGAGGGAAAATCGGAATGGCTGATAACGAAGGACAGGGAAGGAAGATTGGGCCTAGAGAGGAAGACGGTGTTGTCTTCCAGCACGAGACAGAGCTTGAGCTCGCAGGCCACATTCGTGGATGCAGCGGAGACCGAAACCGTCGACGACTGCAGAAGAGGAAAGAGAGTTACACCTTCACCGCCAGCGCTAGCAACCAATCCAGTCCTCGCATTGAGAGCAACGCCCGCTATCCTCCCACCGAGATTTGGCTTGGGGTCCGCCGACTTCAGTCTGTCGAGGAAACGCCGACGGAGCAGCTCCGACTCCACAGGCTCTCTAGTGGAGCCGGATAATCGACGAGTACGATTTCCGAACGATGACGACGCACCCGCACCCGCTCGGCGTCCGAAGCCCTCACCCTCGTACACGCGGATGCTGACCTCGCGCACCTACGTCCCGCCGCCCGCGCACACCCAGCCAGCGAAAGGTCGCCTCCGGGCCCCGGCGGTTTTCGACTCTGCGCCGGACACCCGCACCTCTCCGAACCGGTTTCAGCGTTCGGATGCGAAATCCCCGCTTCTTACCCTCACGAGGGAGGACAGGCGCAGAATCAGCAAGCTGCAGGAGTTGAAGGCGGAGTTTGACTTGGCTAGGGCTATATCTAGGTCGATCGTCCATCAGGCGGAGGTGATTATGGAGGATTTCTCCCCTAGGTTGAGGGAGGAGGTCGAGAGCATGGGGGTCGGCCCGGATCCGACGCAGGGGCTGGGCTTCGACGAGGACGAAAATGATAACGAGGAGTATTAATAGCCAGGAAGAGAGTAGTAATAATGCATAGCTATTGTGGGGAGCTTATATTTTACGGGGACGTTGATCCAGTTATTTTTTTGTATGGACAAGGTTGATCCACATTATTACGCGCAGCAGTATCAATAAGAATACAAGAGAGAGAACATCATTAATTGATTGTCGTTTGCAGCATTATTAGACTATACAACGTAAGACTTCCGCGGAGAGTAACAGTGCCTACCTCATGTATGCTCCTTTCTGCACGTAGAGGCATAATGGCCTATGCCTATGCATGTTGAGCAGCGGGGTGAGGCACGATCTGGGATATCTATTTCATCAGGCGGCCCGATGCGGCTTTCCCTGCTCCCCCTATGTTGAAGCTACTGTCGACGCACATGCACATGGTCTCACTCACCTATCGAGTGATGCAGCGTGACGAGACACATGTGACACATGAGGCTGTGGGGGAGAGAGGCGAGGGGGCCGCAGGAGGAGCGGGCATGTAGGCCCATACCGGTCTATACTGTCAATTTACGTTTTGCTTTCTACTTGCGTCGATCCGAGGCGAATGGGCAGGGGAGGTGGGTCACCGCATCGGACTGGTCGGTGCTGGGGCTTTCACCTCGACTCGCTATGGGGGGCAGGAAAAGGAGTTCGTTGGTTCGCCATAGTCTAGATAGGCTGCATGCGGGAAAAAAAACAGGAAGATCTCTCTCTCTCTCTCCCGAGGAAGAAGCACCTTCGCCCCAAGAAGGCCAGCCCCAAGAAGGCCAACCCCTCGGCCAATTGGGGCGAAGGCTACCAAGACCCCGCTCGCCAAGGTACGTAACATCTATTCATGCTGCTCCATCTTTGTATCTATATCTCTAACCATCCCCAGAGAGCCACCGCCACCGCCACCGGGGCCGCCGTCAAGGAACCGTCCAAGGCGATCACGTAGAGAGGCACCTCTAGTAGCAAGCTAGCAGCCCGCGACTGACGGCCCTTGGGATCGAACTTTTATCCGCCATTCCACTCCACTATCATACACACCGTACAGCCTAGAGTCCAGCTGCACTGCGGCGAAGAATGTTGAGAGAGTGGCGGTCGGCGAGTAGAAGAGAGAAACATGGATCATACATCGGGAGTATGGGTTAGGGATGGACCTGCTGATGGAATACAAGGATAGCGTTTGGAGAGGAGAGCAAGAGGCTCGTCTTGCAGACATCACCGATTTTGTAAAGAAATGGGTGTCACGGGGTATCACGACTGACAAAAATTGCAACTAAAAAGACAGAAACAGGTAGACAGGCCCATTGCCACGGGAAAGATTGTGAAGAGACGGGAACAAGAAGAAATATATGAAAAAACAAAGGACGAAAGAAGAAAAAACACACAAATGCCACCACCCATTGCCTCAACTCATCGGAACCTTGCGCTATAACATCGCCACGGGAAAGATGGTGGAGAGATGGGTAAAACAAATAACATGAAGAAACAAAGGACGAAACAAAAAAAACAAAAACACACAAACGCCACCCCTCATTCCCTCAACTCATCAGAACCTAGCGCGAAACCTCTCGTAAAGACAGGAAAACAAGAGATAGTGACTTTAACTGCCAACAGGTCCGCACTCTCCGATGTATTGTAGTGTAGATCCATCAAGCGCGAGCCTTCTGAATCTGTTCGACAAACTCCCGAAGGGCGCGCTTACCAAGCTTTGACTCAAGCTGGACCCTTAATAAGCCCTCCGACTTCTGGTTGATCTTGTAAAGCAAGCCACGCGTTGGGCGGGACCAGTCGTAAGCCTTCCAAGGCGATTCGGCGAATTCTCCCTGCTCTCTCATCTTTTCCCCCTGAAGAACCTGCACTCTCGACTTGAAGACCTCAAGGAAAAGGCCGTTCTCGTTTTGGAGATCCCAACCCCACCTGAAGTAGTGCACGTCCCTGATGCTCATGGAAAGCTGACCGAGGTTCGGGATGTAGAGGCAAAGCAGGTTATCCTCGGTAAGCCTGATAGTGAGTGGCAGGAGGAACTCCTGCTGGTAGGGTTGAGGACTGTCAATCACCGTAACTTCTCCATCGTCGTAGAGGATCGCTTTGCGAAGTTTGAGAACGAGAGGGTTCGTATTGACGTTGTTGATCGGCTCCGGTGGAGACACTGACGGGAAGCGACAAAGCGTCGCAGGTGACATCCTGTCGGGGTCCATCTGCTCGGCCGTTACACTTCTGCTCATAGGGTGGTCAGCGTGAGGAGAAGGCTTGCGTCGACCGCCTTCGTCATAAACATTCCGGGCTCGCTTGTTGACGGTCGCGCCCGTATCGTGAGCGTTGCCTTCGGTGGGAGCATGCCGCTTCACTCCAATGTTGCTGGTATTGATCTCCTGACCCGGCTTCTCTTGCTTTTCCCTCAGCTCGGCATCCTGGCCATGAGCTCCAACTTGGAACGGGTTCCCCATGCGAGGCCTAATCACGACGTCAGGGTAGGGTGGAATACCGATTGGTTGTGGTGCGGGACGTGCGGGCAGTGGGTGTTTTCCCTGCGCGTCTGGTTGAGTTCTCGACTGCAAAGAAGCAGCTTGGACTGCCGGTCTCTGAGGTAGCGGCATTGCATCGAGCGGCGAAGGTAAAACTGGCGTTGAGCTCGGACCCGGCACCAACTGCTGGGCCTTCCTTCTGCAGAACTTGAAAAGTGTCAGTATTGGACGTCATTCTGAATTTGCAAACACATGATTATTTTAAGGACATACCTCTTTGTGGAAGGAGCTCCACTTCTCCCACATGTCATCTGCTCTCCGCAGCTGACAAATAGCCTTCATAGAATGACGAACAACCCACTCACCCAACCGTCCGGATTTGGGCTTCATCACGGCAGACGAAATTCTACCTACACCAGGGCTTATAACGAACTCAATTTTCCCATATTTCTCATTGATCGTGACGTCCTTCAGCCCGTTAACCGCATACACAACCATTCGGGCCGTGCGTGATGGTCGGCCGGCGTAGATATAGTCGCCGAAAAAGGCGATGCTGATAAAGTCAGCGCCCTGGATGTTCGTCATTTCCAGCACGGGCTGGCTGAGCTGGAAAGTTCCTTCGGGGTGGAACTGAGCAGCTTCCGCTGCCCTAGGACCGTGGATGCTCTCGAATTCGAAACTGTACGACACGGGTACAGCCGAGCCCAGAGAAGATGCCGGGCCTCCAGATGGCCACGAGGGCAAACTATCCCTGGGCTGCTGAAGGTCAGAGACGTCCTCCAATGAGAAATGGTTTAGGTGGCGAGGATGGATGATGGAACAGGCTTACCTCGCTTTGCTGTTCCGGAACCGAGGAGACCATTTTGTCTCCCTTCTCTTCGAGATCCTGTGCTGATAGAGGCGAGCGGTTGCAGCGTGGCGCTGTAATCATCTTGGTAGATGGTTGAAGTGGCACGGCCGTAGGAAGGATCACTTTCCGCAAGTGATGAGGAGAAGGGGCAGCAGACTCGTCAAGCAGGAGTGCTTTCGGAAGGATGAGTGCAGTGGGGCATTGGGAGGATTGGACGGGGGCGGGGCGGGACTGACGAAGGATTATGGGGGAGACCAAGTACCAGGCAGATGTCAGTGAAAGCGAGTGTGAATGGCAGAGAGTCGTAGGTGGGGGAGGGGGGGGAGGGGCAGACTTTATAGCAGAGGGGGTGATGGGAAGACTGCAGTGACAAGGATCAATTGTTTGTGGACAGTCGTAGCTTGGTGGGCTGTTGCCTTCTGTTCCGTTCGAACGAGCCAGCTTGAACGTCACGCAATGCGGCCTTTTCTACGGGCTTGCAGGGAGAAGAAGGTGGTGATGGTTGTGTTCGCTCGCAAACATCGACAGCACGGAACATGCAGGGGGGGGAAAGCTACATGTACCTGGTGTGTATACTGATTATGGTCATCGGACAGACCGATCAAGTCCTCTCTGCTCCTCAAGTGCGTGCTCGTCACCGGTACTGGCGGTACGATCGAAGCAGCGTTCCTCCGATTTTTTGTCCAGGTCGCATATGGTCGCATCGGGTGCGGGCTTGATGGTAATTCCCAGGTGCGTCTAGCCTTTGTCTACATCTGAGAGACTCTCCAAGAGTGTTTGACGAGCCTTGTCGGCTTGGTCGACCCGGCATCGAGGGCGAATCGACCTCTGTACGCAGCTGAAAATATAAAAAAATAAAACTGGCTCAGAGGATTTCTAGGAAATAAGGATAGAGCAGACGAAGACGCTGGGAGGCTCTCCTGCAGCTACACGTCATCATGGACAAGGTGCGTCGAGAATGATGATAGGCCTGCTGGTCGACGATCACGACGACGATGAAGAAGCTCACATCCACTGCAGGCAAGGGATGCGGTACGAAAACAAACCGGATCAGTGCAGCTACCTACCCTCATGACGGGATCGAAGTTTGCTGGGCCACCTGTGTTGTAACATCACCGAAAGAATGTTCCTGAAGGCGGCCCAGTGGATACAGACCCGCATGAGAAAGCACCTGGCCCATGGTTGGGACTGCTTGCGAGTGCAGGCAGATCGTGTTTACATGATTGTTTGCAGAATGTAGTGGGCGGAAACAGATGGGTACAATGATCGGAAAAATAAAAGAAGGAAATCATTTATTGGCGCTGATGAAATTTCGAAAAAGAAACATCTCATACACCAAGGCCCGCAACTCCCAAGATCCCAACGACACCTCATCTCACCCCTCCATCGTGGCCACTTCCCGTCTTCAGTCCATGTCGGCATCATCCTCAAACAACGCAAACACCGTAGCTAGCCACATGCCACCAGCCCCCACGCCGAGGCACCCAAGACCGAAGACGTTCACCCAGAAGTCGTCCATAGCAGTGCGCTTCGGATTGGTGTGGACGTGCGAGAGCAGCTCGACCAGGAGCTTCGTAAGGCTGGGAAGTAGGTAGTAGCCACCGACGACCAGGCTCGAGAAGAAGACGAGCGGCTCGAGCTGGTTCCTGTCTGGCATGGCTAGATGGAATGTTAGTAGAGGAGGTGACGGAGGAGTGACGATTGCTGTAGGTGGAGAAGGAGGCGTACCGATCGGTTGTTTGGAGACTTGGGTGCGCAGTGGGTAGAGAATACGATGTGTAGGTCGTAGTATGTGGCGGGCGATGTACGGTGTACGGTGTGTATGTCGTATGCAATGAGCATTGTATTTATAGTGCAGGAGGTTTGTTTTGCTCTCGGTGTGTGCAGTTGTAGAAGACAGAGTGGTGCTATGGCGACAGACTCGTCCGCATTCGGCCGATTCGCGTCACCGTCCAGTTTTCGATGGGTTGCGTGCTTATATGAGTATTCCGACGGTCCGCCTTGGACGGGCTGCGTACTAGCATGAGTACGAAATACTCATGGCTGTATCCGAGGAAGTGTTTCGCAGGCCTCTGACAATTGGATGGCCCGGTCTTTACACTACTCTACTCGTACCTGCTGATTTTTTCACGCCCACAAAGCTCTTCGTAGATGAAAACGAATCACCTACTCCCGTACAGAGATGAAGGGTGCTGATCGATCTATAATAGAGCAAGAATAGATCTATTTCTGTTCGAATCTTCAGTGTCGTATCGTGGGAATGGAAGACATGACGTTGATAACCCCTAACCCCAGACGAGAGTGAGAACTTATGACAGTGTTATTACGCACACGTGACTACGACCAGGTATCATGTCCTATCTCGGATGTTCGATTACCATCTCTATCTCCTAGATCGAATACGGATGAGTTACATGAAGTGATCCACTCTTCGCATCCCCACCACCACGCCTCCACCACCACGCCTCCACTTTTCCCATCCCCACCACGCCCTCACCAATAGGCGCACCCGCCCGTCCACCATCATGCCCAGCTTCCTGCACCTCCCCATCGAGCTTATCATCCAAATCACGACCTACATATCCAGTTTCAAGACTCTCGCGGCGCTTATATGTACGCACAGCTACTTCTCCACCCACCTCACCGAGCGGCTCTACCTCCTCGCGTTATCCGAAATCCGCGCGATCATTCCCACTTACCGTCGCCCGATCCGGCTGCAGACACTTTCGCACCTCCCGCAATCGCCCATCTTCCTAATACCCGGTAATGGGCGCGCCTCGATCCCTGGTTGGGCGATCCTCTACGGGCCTGACACACTCATGCGGCGACTTCTCAGGACCGAGGGTGGACTCTCGCCGAGAGCGCTATTCACCCACTGGTGGGCTGGCATGCACCACGTCCCGATCCTCAGCGTCGCGGTGATACATTTGCGTCTCGAGGTGGCAGCCGTGCTGCTGGAGGCGGGAGCCCGGCCGAGTATGCGTGAATCGGTCATGTGGGCTCCGCTTAGGTATGCTAGTACGGAGGTGGAGCATGTCAAGTGGAACAGGATAGTAGTGTTGGAGAATCAAATAAGAAACTGGACTGAAGAGGAGGTGGAGATGGGGAGGTTGTTGGTTACTTACAATGCGATCGGGAGGTAGGATTGTTGAACAGTGTCATGGGTACCGGAGAGACGGATTAGCCGGCTGTGGAGGCTAGGTATATGCTGTACAGTGACGAGTTTGAGTTGGAGATGATAACTCAAGCGATCGTGTTGTGTGTATGAGCACGTAATTATCAATTCAATGTACGACAAACCGTCCTGAGGAACCGTGACGCGCCCGAGATACGTATGATACTTGTCTTCACACTAGATTGGATGATACATAGGCGTCCCCAACCATATATCCGAGATCTAGTGGCGCACCTTATTCCACCGTCACTCAAATACCTGTCTTCTGGTTCGCCGCTCATCGTGTTTTACAAGCCTACTTTGCACATGGATATACTGCCACGCCCGACTCAAGACAAAGTGTGGAGTGAAAAGGTGGTCCCTGTAACTAACAGTCGGAAGGGCCCTTAAGGAGCACCGGTGACGTCACGTGAGTATTACGTCACAATATCCGAAACAGACTGGTCGGTGGGTAGGTCTCATCCTCCGAATCCTAAGTTCCTAACAATAGCCTCTCTCGTGTCTCCCACATGTCCCTCACGTTTGCGTCATGTGCCCCTCACGTGCCTGTCGTGTGCCTTTCATGTGAATATCCCGTACCCATCCCGTGCCCATCATGAGCCGGTCATATGGCCTTCACGTGACGACTCTTCTCCTAGGTTCCCTCTCTCGTAACGGCACGCAATACACCTACACGCAACCACCTCCCACACCACGTGAGTCCCATCGCAACACTCCACCTCCCTCAACATAGTCAATCAACCCAACTATTATGATTCGCATCTTTCCCTAGACGTACCTTATTCCATCCGATCCGACCCTCCGACAGCGCGCAAAGTACCTGCAGCCTTCTCGGCTTATTTGCAACCTTCCTCGAGCGTCGACCGACTATTAAATCCGGCTGGATCTTGCCCCGAGGGGATATAGATCCTTTAGAATACTGGAGGCTGGTATCAGTGCGCCGGTGACGGACCACGGTAGTTGCCATACTGCAGCAGAAATCCAGACTGCGCACGAGGCTCCTCCTGCTGTGTACTTCCGCGTGGATCCGCGCGATGGCTAATGAGCTCCAGGCTGGATGCGAAGAAGACCGTGACTACCGTCCACCACGTGCTTGAGTACGCTGAACCGGGGAACAAACCAGCACGAACACCGGCGTGCAAGCTGCGGTTCCTGCCCACGAACGACGAATTCACGGCCAGCTCCTGCCACTCGCGATTCTCATTGCCCTCACTTACAACGGAGATCTCTCGACGTTGGGTTCTTCGACATTCCTAACGCTGATTTAGGTAGTAAAGCGCACTCCTCCTGCCGGAGTATCGGGCCTTGATTGAGGAAGGAGAAGGTGGCACCGTCGCTGCCATCCACGGCACGGGACATCAAGAGAGATCGCCTCTTACAGGAACATTAAATTGCCCGTACTGCTTGCCACAGTCTGGTACTAGAGTACGTCCTACCTGTGGTTCTGTCCTACTCGCTGTGCTATAAGTGTAATTAACGTCCAAATGGCTGAGCAGTAGATCGAACCACCTACTTGACATTTCCCTTCACCGAGCTGCTTTCTGTGATACTCATACCTGTCCGATCGGTATAAGACGAGCGCACCAAGGAAATACACTAGGAAAATACATCTTACGTTTCCTCTCCTTCCTCCGCCTCGCCTCCTGCCTTTTCAACGAGAAATGCCACGAAGGAGGGTGCGGGACGGAACACCGGAAGTGATCCTGGCTCCCCAACCTCAGTACCCTCTTCTCCTCTCGCCACAGCCCCGCTTCCCTTTCTGCCAGCTCCCTGAGTTCCAACTCGGACACCTCACTTGCTACATCTTCCTCAGCGGCTTCTAGGATTCGTTTGCCCAGATCATCGGTGTAGGATAGGAAGTCTACGATAGCCTGGCGGCATCACTCGTCGGCTGATAGGACGCGGATATCAAGACGATCTTTTCCTTCCCCGTCTCCTTCCGAACCTCTGCCGACAGTGTTTTCTACTGACTTTTACATCTCGACAGGACTTGAGCAGGTGCTCGCGGGTCGCGGTTTTGTACCTGCACCATCTGTAGCGGTCGTCTGGGCAGCTCTTCGCCCACTGGAGGTACTGGCCAGTGGCGCAGTGCCCTGTCTTCAGCTGGTAGAACCTTGCGGCTAGGCGCTTGGGGGCAATGGCTAGGATCGGGATTCGGGTCCGGTTGCTGGCCAGATTTTCGGCTATAGCCTATACCGGTACTTCTTGTTTGTGACTTCGGCGTCAGTCCATGCGTTGGCTTCTTTCCACCTGGATTCTGTGATCCCGTGCATCCGGTAGGCAAGCGATGGAGGTGGTAGTGTCCGGGTGCCGTACTCGTTCAGCTAGCGAGGGGCCTCCAGTCCGCGAGCAGTGGGGTCGTGGGCAGCCAGCTTGATGAGATAGCAAAGAACCACCGCCGACCTGGGGGGCGCGGCTACATCCGAGCCTGGATACCGTAGATGGAGCGGGTAGGCGTTAGAGCTTGGGATATGGCCCTGCCATTGGAAGGAATTGCACCCCTGATCCTTCCCGTCTATGTAACTGAGTAAGTACGTGCCCGCTGGTTGATCCATCCGTATATCGTTTGCGATTCATCACCGTGTAAATAGAAACCGCCTTTCAAAGATGCTGAGAATGATAGGAGGATTGGTAGGAAGATAGAACTGTTTTGTTGCTAGCTTCTTCTCCTCTGGGTCGGTGCCCTTCTATAGATAAAGAATATGTCGGCTGTGGGAGACAGACCCGCCGGCGTGACCAGACACCAGAACACATCTCCCCCTCCGGATATAGTTCACATGAACGAGTCCTTGACTCACTCCGGATACAGTTCGTATGACCGAGCCCTTGGCTCCTTCAAAAACAGTGCTTCTTGGAACTTCGCCATCACCCCACAGCAGCGATGAGGAGAGATCTTTCATGTACTCCGAGCGCCGTCATCTGACATGTATGTACTAGCTACTGTCACCTAGTTGTTCAGCGTGTGCGAGGACGCGGAGATGGGTCTCAGCTCCGGCTGCACCCGCAACCCCCGCTGGACCAGGCCGCACCAGCCGCGCCCTGCTTTCTTATAAAAGACTCTTCTCTCTCTCATCTCCGCTCTCTCTCCTCTCTCTCTCCTCAACACAGGCATCAACATCGACATCAACGCCCGACAAACCCCTCGGTAGGTGTCCACCTACAACCATCCTCTCCCCACGAGGGCAGTTATACGCAGCCGCAGCCGCGGCACGACACGATGATATTTGCCGGCAACACGCCGGGCATCGTACCCAGCACAGCGGGAGGAATAATTTCCCCCCGCGCCGTCGAACACTTCCCCGATATCAACCATGTCGAACCCCCCACTTCCCTCGACCCCAGCCGCACCCTTGACCGAGCCATCCCAAGAACCCACGACATCTGCCAGCTCGTCTACCGCACTCCCCTCGATATCCACATGGAACTTCAGCCCACTGCTGTCCATCAGTGCCTTCGCCGCACCAGCCCCAGTTCCAATCTGGCCCGACGCCCCACGACGTTCGACATCACCCGCGCGCTTCACCACACCGCCGCCGAAACCAACCCTGACGCTCCTGGCGTTCGCCAATGAGATACTCTACAATATCCTCGAGTTTCTCGTCCCAGTCGACGTCAAAAACATCCGCTCGCATCCATTCGTAGCTCTCTCCAGCTCGTGCCGGCTCCTATACCACTTAATAGAGACTCGCTGTTTCCGCGTCCTCAGGAATGCAGCCGAAGATCCCAGGGTCCGTAACTCTCCCTTATAACCATTCAGGACGGCTCGAGACAACTGTTTCCGGAATGTACTTATCCGCTGGCTCGTAAGGCGGTGCAGATACTGCCTCATCCCGTAGTCGCGGCTTGCGGCGATGGACGAGAGCGTCTGCTGCTGCCGCCCCTGCGACAAGAGGCTGCACAAGCTGTACGACATGACTGACGTTCGCTCGGCCGAAGAGATGTGGGGGGTGCGAGAGAGCGAGCTGCTCGAAAATCTCCCCCATGGGCCATGGCCCTCACGGTGATCTGAGGAGATCCCTAGTGCAGGCCTACATCGAGCGAAAGTTCGGGTTCGACGCCGATCTCATCTGTGCGGCTAGAAGGGCCCAGATACTGGCCAGGCCGGTCGTTGCCATGGACGCGAAAAATTCGGCGCAGAGCCGCGAGCAGGCGGCCAGGACGTTCTGGGCCGACATGCGCCAGGACTGGGATGTGGTGTACGCTCAAACGGGGTTGGTGCTTAAGCGGCCCACCGACGAGCTGCTGGACCTGACCGAGGCGAGCCTCTAGAAGGCCTTTCACGCCAAGGAGGCGAAAAGAAAGTGGTGCAGAATGCAGCGCGAGAATGTCGCCGCCATCGACGTCATACTGGAGATCGAGGAGAACGCGGATATGAGGTGCAAGTGGTACAATGAGGTCGCGGGGAATAATCCCGCTGTCATGCTTGGCAAGGTCAAGCATGAAGACGAGGTCCGGAAGTTGACGGACAAGTACGAGGAACGCCAGGCACGCAAGGGTGTTTGATTTTCTCGGGTTTTTTTCACGGGGGTTTTAATTCCTTCAGAGTGCTCATGTCTTTGCCGTTATGTGGCCTGCCATCTTTTTGTTTGCGTTTAAAATCTATATCTTTTTCATGTTCACTTAAACCTGTTTTTTTGTTTTTGCTGGCTCATGAAGTGAGCCGCATCTGTTTTGTCGTGGTCGAAGCTGATGCAGTTCTTGGCCGCCCATTCTAGAGATGCCTGCGCTACTTCCTCGAATTTCTCAGACTGTCTTCTTTGTCCTTACCTTCCGCCCACTATCTAGGCCAGTTTGTCTAGCAAGGAAGGGGCTTTGATTCCGCGACACTTCTTCTCCACTTCCTCAAAGATACCTGAAAGCTATATGAAGAAGAGCATTGATGTCTCGGGTGAGCCTTGGCGAACTCTGGTATCCACGTGGTGAGAAAGCACTTCTTCTTCGTTCAAAACCAGCTTGCTCTCCATAGAACAGCGTACCAAAAATTGCCGTGTTGCGATTCTCATTCTGGTCTCGTTCTCGATGAAAAGCCATCGTCGTCACTCGTCCAATATATTGCACATTTGTCAGATTGGTCTTTTGCGCCTTTTGCGCCATCTCGAATGCGCCTCGAATGCGCCTCGACAATCTTGTTTACTCTCATACTTGCTTCTGTCTGGTATGTCTGGCTGATCATCCGCTGCTTCTGCGAATGAATCAAGCAACCGAATAATATCAATCTCACTTGTATTCTCAACATGCCGTCGACATCGAAGGGCGAGTGAGATCCTGTGACACCTCCCCTGCGAAAGTTCGAGTGAGAGCCCTAGACCCCTCACTCGCAAAACCGTGAGTGCGGGCATTGTTGAATATTGCCCTATCATCTTGCAAGTAGCGTCCCCCGCACGGACCAATTGAACTGTGAGTAGCTAGTGTATTTTCAAAATAAAACCTCCGGATCGCGAGCGTCGAACTTTGCTTCACCGTGAATCCGAGATACCTTCCTCACCTTTACGACCCAAAGTCGATGGACTCCAGTAAGTACACCCCACTAGCCCATCCGATAGCTGGTAATCACCAAGTTAATCTCGTCCTCTAGTGGATTACCAACTCGCCCCGCCGATGAGTGGTATCACCAACCAGCTAGGTCACATCCCTCAGCCAAACCCTTGTCTCCAGCCGCAGGTAGTAGCTGGTCAAGATCGCGCTCGCCGCAACTCTACTCCCGCTCCGGAGAGCTGGCGCAAGCGCCGGTTCGACGATTTGTATGACGCCGAGGAAGACGAGTCCTCTTCCCCGTACGTCCGATCCAAGCCTATAGAGTACATCGAGAACGAAGTCCGCCGCGGCTACATCTTCACCAAGCGTACGGCTGCGCTTTTCAAACATGTGCGTAACCCCATGGCGCATTCACCCATGCGAGTGATAACTGCTGACTGTCTCCCGAGGCAAACGAAATGTCAGTCCTCACCGGCTGTCAGTACATGCTGTGTGTTGTGATGGGCACGCGGATCTACCGTCACACGTCGCCCAAGCTCACGCCCATGCTGTTTGGAAAAAAGGCAGAGTGGAATCTCCTGGTAAGTTGAGCCACGATACTCGAGGAATGAGGCTGACCCACCGCCGCTGCAAAGGACACCATTGGCGCAGCAGACGGGATCTACCTGGATCTAACGAACGAACACGAGGAGGTTGCACCGGGAGCCAAAACCGAGCCCCCGAACGACAGTCTTCTCGCTGATAATCCGCCTTTCCCCCCTGGCTATGAAGACCGCGCTGTTGGGGCTCCTGGTGCCGGAGCCTCTGGTTTTAGAGCTTCTTGCCCTGATGCCTATGGCCCTGGTATCTATGGCCCTGGTATCTATGGTCCTGGTACATATGGCCCTGGTGCGTCTGGTCCTGGTGCCTATGGTCCTGGTACCTATGCTACCCCTGCCCATGGTCCTGCTGCCTATGGTCCTGGTGCGACTTGCCCTGGTCATTATGGTCCTGCCCCCCATGGTCCTGGTACCTATGGTCCTGCCAGTAACTATGGTCCTGGTGCTTCTGGTACTGCTGCACATGGTCCTGGTGCGACTGGCCCTGGTGGCACTGGCCCTGGTGCCTATGGTCCTGGTGCTTATGATTCTCGTGCCTCTGGCCCTGGTGCGTCTGGTCCTGCTGCCTATGGTCCTGGTACCTATGTTCCTGGTGCCTCTGGTACTTTTGCCCCTGGTTGGTCTGGTCCTGGTACCTATGGTCCTGGTGCTTCTGGTACTGCTGCCCATGGTACTGCTGCCCATGGTCGTGTTGCCTCTGTCCCTGGTGCGACTGGGCCTGGCGCTGCTGTTCCTGATGCGTCTGCTCCTCGTGCCAGAGCCCCTCGTGCTCCTAGAGCCCCGTCTGTTAAAGCCACTGGTGCCTCTGGCCCTGGTGCCTCTGGCCCTGGTGCGATTGGCGCTGGTGCGACTGCTCCTCGTACCAGAGCCCCTCGTGCTCCTAAAGCCACCGGTTCTAAAGCCACTGGTTCCAAAGCTACTCGTGCCAGAGCCCCTCGTGCTCCTAAAGCCACTGGCTCCAAAGCCTCTGGCGTTGGACGCGCCGGTAGTACTGGAGTCTCTGACTCCGACTTTGGACCCGCTGGCAGTGGACCTGCTGGCAGTAGACCCGCTGTCAGTGGACCCTCCTGGCTCGGACCCATTCAGTCTGGAGGCTCTGACTTTAGCCCCGCTGGTACTGCTGGAGCCCGTGACTTTGGACCCGCTGATAGTGGACCCTCTTGGCTTGGAACCCTTCCGACTGGACGCTCGGGCGTTGCACCCCCTGGTACTGGAGGCTGGATCCCAAATCCGAGTGATAAAGGCTCTGAGGGTGGACTCTAGCTACATAGCTTCTGAGATCAAAATGCGATGATCCGTCACTTTCTGTCGCCTAAAAATAAATGTGCATTCAAATTACGACTTGGGCGGACTATTCTTGTGCTGTCCTCCATTTCATAGTTGTGACTCAGAAAGTACCAACACTGCTCAGTTCAAGGTACCTCACGACAAGATATAGCAGGACTTGGTTGAAAAAAGTGACGCCGTTCAGTCTGTAACCGCGTGATATCGCATGATTTGTGTAGCACGTGATACTAACATCTGGCATCCGAATGCGGCCGAGTCAAGTCAGTTCCGCAAACGGTTGATCCGCTCTAATATGTTTTGGAGCCTGTGGGATAGCTTACAAATACAGCAGTTGCTCGCAGATGTTCCGTTCGGCCGAAGCTGGCAAGGCATTTGTAAGTAAGTACACTTAAAACGTCTCGGGATTAAGTCGGCGATAGCGGAGCTCGAGTCGGCCTCAGCGTGGGTTCAGTGGAGCGCTTCGGGCGAGCAACGCCGGGCGAGTAGATATAAACTCTACTGCTTTTCTACTGAGAAAGAGAAGATCACCTCGATCCCTACATCCACACGCACTCCGATCCAGCCCGCTGCCCAACCCATCACACCCACGCACCACCCCACACTTCAACTCCACCTACCCAAACCCCCACCACAATGGTGCACATCGCCATCGCCGGTGCCTCCAGCGGCCTGGGCGACTCCATATCCCGCGCCGTCCTCTCCAATCCCGACAACAAGCTCACAGTTCTCACTCGGGGCCGGCAACCCCAGCTCACCTCCCTCGGCGCCAACGTCATGGTGGTCGACTACACCTCGATGCCCTCGCTGACCGCGGCGCTCAGCGGCGTGCACACGCTGATCTCGTGCGTGTGGGCTCCGGGCAGCAACCTCGCTGTCACACAGTCGCTGCTTGCGGCCTGCAAAGCCGCCGGCGTAAAGCGCTACGCGCCCAGCGAGTTCGCGACGGCCGGGCTGGCTAATAAGAGCATCGCCTTGTATGCGCAGAAGGATGATGTGTGGAAGCTGGTCCGGGAGAGTGGCCTCGAGTACACCGCGTTCCGCCTGGGTGTGTTCATGAACTACCTCAGTGCTGGCGCACCGGGGGCGGAGCAGCAGGCGCTGAAGTTGTTTCCCGTCGTGGTGGATGTGAAGGCGCGCACGGCGACGATTCCGGGGACCGGAGAGGATAGGGTCAGTTTCACGGCTATCGAGGATGTGGGACGGTTTGTGGAGGCGGCGTGTCAGCTGGAGAAGTGGGGGGTGGAGAGTACTATGTTCGGTGAGACGTGGAGTTATAAGGAGGTTGTGAAGCTGGCTGAGGAGGTCACTGGGGAGACGTTTGATGTGAAGTATCTATCTAGGGAGGAGATCAGCGGCAGGATTGAGGAGAAGAAGGATGACGTGATGGGGAAGTTCTACGAGGAGGTGCTGGTGGCTATTGTGGATGGTCTTGGTGAGGTCAAGGGGGAGCTGAATGAGCTCACCGATGTCAAGCCGATTGGTGTCAAGGCTTTCTTGGAGAAGTGGTGGGGCAAGAAGTAGGGACTGAAAGTCTGGATATATGAACATGTAGGCAGGTCTTCCGCTGGACAATATCATCTACTGTGAATAAGTTAAATTCAAGGACTGGGATCATCGCTGTGAGTCACTGAGTCTGCGAGATTGGAGTAGGGAAAGTATAATAGCAAGGCTAGGTTCTGGTCGAATCTCCTCACATGAAGTTCTATCTCCTGATGACAAGGCGGCCTTCCCAGTGACGGCGTATCGCACGTGTCTTCCACCACCACGTACACTGTATCATGAAAGTAGGGGCATACTCGCGAATCTATACCTCGTTAAGTCACAAGTATGCTTGGATAATAAAGCTTACATACAAATACCAGTATTAAGCTCTCGTAGCTCAGGGGTTAGAGCGGTCGATTGCAGATCGACAGGTCCCTCGTTCAAATCGGGGTGAGAGCTTAAATTTTTGGATTTTCCAGTGATCACATCTGGACAACGGAAACCGAAATTTCTTACATGCGTGATTATGGCTTTACAAGTCATCATGCTTCGCTCATTCTTTTACAGTAATATTAAGGCCTCTTCTCTACTTGAAGTCAGGCATCCGTCCCAATCCTCCGATGTCTGCCTTTGACGCCTCCCTTCCCTTCCTGACTTCCACATGATTCCTGATCATCTTCAAAACCCCACTATCCCTCCATCTCCTCGGCGGAGGCCTATACGGCTCCCTATTCCTCCCTATTGTCTGTGCCCACTCGCCCGGCGCCTGCCCGCCAAACTCCGTAACACCAGCCTCCTTCTTTTCAATTTCGCCTGCCTTCCCACTCTTCTCATCCTTCACAGTAGGACTGGCATCATCTGGCCCGGCGCCCCTCACACCTGCATCCGCGCCGCCCCCAAGCGGCGAGCTGCCCCCCTCCGCGTACTCCACACTCGTCGGCGGCGCCTGCTGGGTAGCCCAGTAGTAGATATCCCAATCATTCTCGTCGAGGAAGCGATCATACTGATCTAGCATGATCCTGTCCATGCCGTTCAGATGTTCGTTCGCGAACGTGCTCAGCAGCAGGTCGGTCTCAAGGATCCCGCGCTTGCGCGACTGGTACACGAGACGCGCGCGCATCGTTTTGAGGTCTTCGCCTACGCGACGTAAGGGCTCGACCCGGAATTGTCCCGACAGGATCTCGCCAACGTCGAGTTCGTGCGCGGTGTCGCCGAAGGAGCCGGCGAGGCCGGGGTGGGTTGGGGCGGAGGAGATGGGGTCGCGAGGGGCATTGGGGGTGACGGCGGAGGAGGCAGGCGTGGATGGCTTGGAGTTGGAGGCGTAGGTACGGAGCGGGGTTAGCACCCGCGGGCGGAGGAGGTGGGAGAGTGGGCGGAGCATTGTTGTTTTGCCGATGGTAGGGAGGATGGAGGTGGGGTGGAAAGGGCAGTTCGAGATGCCGTCGTGTTCTCGGGAGTCGGCTCGGCTATCGCGGACTGTGCTAACTATCGCTGGGCCGAGAATGGTGGGCCAAGATCGCTAAATCACGTGCTCCGGGTTTCGCCTCCCTTCAACGTGCTTCGGCACTGCTCTTCTGGAAGGTACGGATGCGAGGATTCATATCCGTTTGCTGTGTAATTTGAATGCGACCCAACTGGATCATCGCGATACGGAAGGTTCATAAACACTCCATTTCATATATATGCGATGCCTATTTTAGACGCCGTGCCGTTTCAGCTTCGCGTGATATCCCATGTCTCGGAACCAGCTTCCCTGCACAGCCACAATAGTTCGCCGCCAGTAGGCCACCCCTGCCACACTCATCCATTCAGCTCACCGCCATGCCAGCACTGCATGAAGAACCATGCTAAGGCGTTCTACAGATACCCACTCAGACATCGAACAGCACACTGCACACGTACTCTTGCTCCCTCTCCCCTTCTGCCCACTCACTCCAACGAAACAACTCCTCCACCAACTCATTCGGTTCGCTCGTCCCGTCCCCGCGAATCACCTCCCGTCGCTTGAACCCACCCGACCCCCGTTTCAGCAAGCCAGCCAGCCACCGTCGCCTCCTCCTCCCTTGCGCTCTCGGCTGCGTGGAAACCCGGCGGCATTCACTCGCAGATAGACTCGCTGCAGAGATTGGTGCGACACAGCAGAGTACAAAACTCTGTCGCTTCCCCGCCCACCGCAAGGCATAGCTCTCTCCACCTCACACCTACCTTTCCCCACGAACGAACGACGAAAAGAAACCATGTCGTTCAACCAAGTAGCTTACCAGAACCGCGCGATCCGCTCCATCCAAAATGTACAGCAGTGAAGAAGCGGCCCCCTCCGATCGCCTCGGTCGCAGTCGCTAACATCTCATTCCAGGAGCTCGATTTCCTCGTCGAAACCGGCGTCCTCACCTCCTCGCAGATGTCGCAGATCCTCAACATCCTCCCGAACCCATCCGGCGTAACCGCTACCTTGCGCGCACAGACTCCCGCCACGATGGCGCCGGCCCAGTCCGCCACACCCGCCGTCCCGCATATGGGTTTCACACCGCCCATGTCGCCTCCTGCGTCGACCAAAACGCCAGCCCACGAGAAAGCGATGCAGCCCATCTCCGGCCCCACGCCGCCGCAGCCGCCGCCACCGAGCTACACCGCATCAGCGGGGATCCTGTCGCGCGCCGAGGCGATGTGGGCGTTCAACGGCTCCGAAGCCGGCGATCTGTCGTTCCAGGCGGGCGAGACGATCGAGGTCATCGAGAAGATCAAGGACGACTGGTGGCGCGGACGGGTCATGGGGCAGATTGAGATTGGACTCTTCCCGAGCTCGTATGTGAAGGAGACGCAGGTGCTGGGGAACGGCGCGGGGAAATTGCCGGGTCTGCCGCCGAGGAAGGAGACGGGATACTCGGCGTACGGACCCGGTGGGAACATGATGACTGATGTCACCCATGGATCTGGGAGTGGGGAGTACCAGAATGAGGAGAAGAAGGGTGCGCTGGGAAAGAACGGGGAGAAGTTTGGGAAGAAGCTGGGAAATGGTTTGTCATCACCCCCTGAGTTATGCCGCTTAGCGGTCGGCTATCGGTTACTAACGCCACCCTTTCAGCTGCGATCTTCGGTGCCGGTGCAACAATCGGCGGCAAGATTGTTAACGGCATTTTCTAAGCGATTGGCGAGAGACGTTGCTTCTGTATTGGTTTGTGCGGCTCTTCGGGTTTCTTAGCTTCTTTCTGTGTGCGCTATGCGTTCCTCATGTTTGTATTTTCCAGTCTTTTCTACGATAACGTACGACAGTGTGCTGGTTTGCGGTTGCTTATGACGATTGATGTCTTTTTTTTGCGTTCTGAAGACTTTGATATTGATGTGTATATTTCTTACTGTAGAAGTGCCGACTGCTAAATCGAGCTTCCATGTGCTTTCGTTTCCATAGCGCTCGTAGCTGCAATGGAGCATGCGCGAAGTCATTTCGAGTGGCACTATGGCAAGGCTTGTGTGATACAGACCAGCCATATGGACCTGCTGCTCCCCTCCCGCTCCCTCCCCGCTCCACGATACAACGCACCTCACTGCCAGAGTACTCGGATTTTTTGTTTACTACCACCACAGCACACACGAGTTTTCTTTTCCGTTCCGTTCCTGATTCACGATGAAACCTCTCCCGTCTCTCGTCCTCGTGCATGCACTTTTCTGGTGCGTCTGTGCACTTCCGGCCAGTCATAGCAACGTTGAGAGAGACCCTGGAGCACCTCTGGGATCGGGCCTAAACGGCGAACTCGTCCAGCAGGATGCGGACGGATTGTTGTTCATGAGGGCTGTGGGAAGTGCGCTTGCCAGTGCCCCGTTGGTGAATAGGCGGCAGATGGAGGGTGGGGATGTGGTTGAGATGGACCCGGCGGTAGGGGCTGTGGCTCAGGGTGATGGGGCAGTACAGACTGTTGTTGAGTCCACTGTCGACGATGGAAACGGAAACGATGAGGACGGAGATGCAAACAGAGATGAGGACGGCAAGTCTGACGAAGAAAATTCCGACCTACAACCTCCCGCCCAGGCCACCCCAAGCCTGTCTGACAAAGAAAATGCCGACCTGCCACCTCCCTTAAGCGTTGAACTCGTCGAGCAGGATGCGGAGGGTGGGGGCGTGGCTGAGATGGACCGGGTGGTAGAGGTGGGGGTTCAGGGAGATGGAGCAGTACAGGCAGTTGTTGAGTCTACTATCGACGATGGGAACGGGAACGATGAGGACTGGAACTATGAGGTCTGGAACGATGAGGACTGGAACAATGAGGACTGGAACGATGAGGACTGGAATTATGAGGTCTGGAACGATGAGGACCGGAACGATGAGGACTGGAACGATGAGGGCGGAGATGCAAACAGCGATCCGGACGACAAGTCTGACGAAGACGACTCCGACCTGCCACCTCCCTCCCAGCCCACTCCAAACGAGCTTCCTCTCTGGACACCCGATGTAATCGCCACGACTCTGATCCTGATCCCCGTAGTTCTCGCCATCACCATAATCATCATCCTCTTCTTGTTTCTGCTTCTGCACTGTTGTACCCCTCGCAAGATCGCCCACGTCACGCACAGCACCTACACTCGGCAATACCTAGGTCGACAACCTGGCGGCAACGATGCACCAATGGATCCCGAAGGAATGCTTGCAGCGGCGAATGTGCCCGAGATCACTCCTCCGCCGCCCAGCGCAGCCGCACCCTCCTCCTCCTCCGCCCAACCGGAAACTACCAGACCCGGCGGCAGCAGCCCCAGTAGCGCCCTCTACATCCCGCACTATCCGCGGCGCCACTTCGACCCGACGGATCTCGACGGCACCGTTGCCCCAACAAAGTGGCACCACGGGCTCCTCGACCTTGGCGGCGGCGTGTCACCACGCCCAGGCAGCTTCTTTCGCACCTTCATTCCCTCCTCCCTCCGTAGTGATGCCGAGAGCCCCCCGGGGAACAAGGACCCAACAGCACATAACCTCCGTGAGGCGACGAGGAGACTCGAAGACGCCGCCACTGTGCACCTCGAGGGTCCATCGGCTTCCCTTGCCACAGGATTGCAGGACTCCTCCTATGGTCGTGAAACGCTACGGGATCGCAGAAAGGGCATGAGGGACAGCTGGCTGGACAGCATCTTTACCGACCGAGCCCCGGGCACCGAGAACCTCGCTATCCTGAAACAACGCGACGGCGTGTTGTGCGGGGCGTCCATAGGCGGTGCTATCGACCCAAACACGATCGTTATCGATTCCACCTCTACTTCCACATCCACATCCACTTCCTCCGCACCAAGGAAGCCCATCGCTGCAATCCACACAGCCACGGACAACATCAAGTCCGAAAAACAACCGCTGCGGACATACCGCGTGGCCGAGTATAGCTCTACGGGTTCGTCGACGGGGTACGAGGCCAGTCAGTCGGATCTCTCAGATGGCAGGGAAAAGGAAAATGTCTCCCCGCCGCCCCCGCCGCCGCCGGTTAAGATACAGTTCCAGGCTGTTCCGTCGGGTCAGGTGGTTGGATTATTCGCGGTGAAGGGTGATGTGGATGGAGAGCAACAGGAGCCGGAGCAGGGGTTGGCAGTGGCTAGTCTGGATGGGCCTGCTGATGTTCATGAGCGGCTGAAGGAGAGGGATGTAAAGGAGGAGGATGGAATGGAAGGCGAGGAGCCAGAGTCAGAGTCAGAGTTGGCAATGGCTAGCTTGGATGGCGCTGCTGACGTTTACGAGCCGCAGATGGGGGAGGGGGGTGTAAAGGAGGTGGAGGGGGAGGAGACGAAGTTGAAAGAAGAGGAGAGTGATGTGGAGGCGGAGGAGAAGGATGTGGAGGTCGAGGAGAAGAAAGTGAAGGCGAAGGAGGAGGAGCGGGAGTCGTTGTGGGAGGAGAGCGAACAGGGAGGAGTTTTGCTTTGTGATGACGTTCAACTATGAACGGATGAAGAGTAAGAGGTGGCTGTATTATAAGACTGACGGGCGGATTATTACTCGACTTTGCTTACACTAGGTATCATCCATTATAGCTATGGGGTTGGGTGGGGTTGGATGGTATTGTATTGTAGGTTTCAGATTGTACTTCTAGTTGTTGATGGATGGGGGGATTGATGAAATGGATTATGGGAGAGAATTCGGTTGTGGCCTCTGTTTTTCGAAGTGAAACTACGGTCTGCTTTGCCAGAAAGTCTACTGAGGAGCTATTGAGAGTAGATCACACATCAGTTGGCGATCTGAGTCTGACGTCTCATTGACCGTGACGTGGCTTCAAAAGTACCAAGTTCTCTAGAACTACGAACACCCATGAATATCAGCTCCATGGCTGCCACTCTCTCCCACCTTTCTACATCCATCTCCCGAAGAACTCAACTTCATCGCAACTACACAATTCAACAATTGTAAGTCCCCCCCATCTCCCCTCCGCTCTCCACAACATACACACACACGACCAGACACACAACCCGTCACTCGCATATACTCCATCCAGCTGTATTCGTTGTTCACGAACTGCGCTCACAGTAGAATAGATGGTTGCACCATCTACTCCCACCGCGCACGGACACCTCCTTCGCGACCGCGCGACTATCAAGGCCGCAGGCGCCGGTGAAGGTAAGCTGATCCCTCTTCTCTCGCGAGTCGCCACCAATTAATGCATCACTCACTCGATTTGTACAGCTTTCGCCGGGCTTCGACTCGCGGAAGCGGACTCGGACCCTTCGCCGCAAGAAGGCCAGCCCCCAGCCAACTTGGGCTGGGGCGAAGGCTACCAAGATGCGGCGGAGCAGGGTACGTTTGTTAATTCATGCTGCCCTATATTTGTATCTATGTCTCTAACATTACAATACACAGAGAGCCGCCACCATCACCACCACCACCAGCACCGCCACCAGCACCACTGCCGTTACAAAGAGTCGTCCCAAGGCGATCAAGTACCGAAGGGACCTCTATCGCGCTGGCCGCTGACGGGAGGACGAGAATCGTCCAGGTCGCCGAGGATGCGGAGGTGCGGAGGTGTCTGCGGACGCGGTCTCGGTCGAGATCGTGGTCTCGGCTAAGCAACGGTTCTTGGACTGGATGGTGGTCGCGAGACTGGAAGGGGAGGGGGAGGGCGAAGGGAAGGGGCAGGGCGAAGGGGAGGATGAGGATGCGGAATAGCGGGCTATTCCTCGGAAATAAAAGTACATTTTTGCAAGTCAGACTTCTCGTGAACCGTCCAGACGGACGGACTATTCCCAGCCCTGCTTAGGTAAGTCCTATGTGCATACACGGATCAGCAAGTAGGTCGTAAAAACGAGGGTTCAACTCGCGGGGTGCTGAGCTAAATGATGCTTTTGTGTCTTGTGGCTTTTTTGGCTTTTATTTCTTACCCGAGTGCGATATTGTGACTGTTTTTATCTTCTTTTTCTGGCCTTTGCCACGGCTGAGGATTACGCTGTGCTCATGTGTCCATGGTAGCTCACTCGTTTTTTTCGTGCCGGATCTGCTTGGTCGGCCAGCCACGTGACTGGTACACTCTTGCCGAATACCTATCGCGGTAGTCTAACTACGGTACATACATTGATTGTTGTTACTTACAAAAAACAAAAACCCCCGCCAATCGAATAAAAGCCCGCCGGGAACTTTCTGGCTACATACCTGCCTGGCTACTACCGGGTATGCTACATACGCACGAGGACGGGGTCACACTAATTCCCCAGTACCGGATGATATTGCATGATGGCCGCGTCCGTTCATCTATGGTGTCTCGGGTGTAATGGCGTGTTCGTATTATACTAGATCGGCCATCTGCGAAATCTTAAATCTGTTTCGGTCGGTCGGGCGGATGGAGGGAAGGATGGCATGCAGGCTCGGATGTCAACGTTACTCGGTATTCGCCACGTTTTTAACCTTGATACCGAAGGCTGAAGCGAGGTGTTTATAGATTTCACGGGGAACATCGAACACGTGATTGTTTAACATTGTCACGGCACTTTACAAAGGCAACATCTCGAGATCTGATCCGAGCGCAAAGATTCAATTCGTTTCAATTCCTCAATCCACCACCTCCGTTTTCCTCCAACCAAAAAGTACATCGCCCGGCCCGCAGGCCACTATTTCCCCCCAACTGTTGCTTTTTCGTCCCCCAAGGCCTGGGCGGTAGTAACGCGCTCGACCATCTCGAGCTCCGCCTCACCCGCCTCGAGCTGTTTCGTCTTCTCGTCAGTCCCAGCGTCTCCGGCGGCCTTGGCCAGCTCAAAGTGCGATCCCCTCTGCTCATTTCCGCAGGCAGTCCAGATGAGCAGGAGGACAAAAATGACGCTCATCATAGCGGCCTGGGTGATGCCGTAGTTGGGCCTGTGCTCGCCGTCGACAACGATGACCAGGCTCTCGGAGATGGCGGAGGTAAGTTGCGCCGCCGGCGCGGAAATCATGTTGCCGAGCTGGTAGCAGATACCCGGGAATGACGAGCGGAATTGCGGTGGCGACAGCTCGTTCAGGTGGATTGGCACGACGCCCCAGGCTCCCTGCACCATGAATTGGATCAGGAACGCGCCGGCGGTGAGAGTGCCCCAGGAGGTCGGAAGGACCCAGAGCGGGATCAGAGCGGCACCGAAGGCGCACGCGACGATGATGGTGGCGCGGCGACCGAAGAATTGACTGTAATACCCGCAGAAGGTGCCGCCCACGACGGCGCCGGTCTTGGCAATCATGGTGGCTTTGGAGGACATTTGGCTCGAGAAGCCTTTGGTCTGTTGCATGTAGGTAGGGTACATGTCCTGACTTGTGTGCGACATCTGTAGGGGACAGGTTAGTCAGCTGAGGTATGATGTCGTCGGGCTGGGGGGGATGGTTACGTAGTTGAACAGCGCCATCAAGATGATGGCGTAGACCATCCGCTTCCAGTACTCCCTGAGGATTTTCTTCGCGTCGGTCATGAACAAGCGGATCTTTACTTTCCCGGTGACCTCGCTGTTCTTCTTAGCATCGATGAACTGCTGAGACTCGGCAAAGAAGAGACGCGCGACGGCCACGGCGGCGGTGAGTCCTGCTCCGAGCCAGTAAAGCATCTTGAAGCTGTGTTTCGACGCGGGAACGATGCTCATGTTGAAACCGGCCGCGATGAGGTAGCCGAGGGCGTATCCTTGCTGCAGGATTCCCGAGAACAGACCACGGGCTTCCATAGGCATGTCTAATGTGGCGTCAGTTACTGTGGCGTCCGTGATCGAAGAGCACTTGGTTCTCCTTACTCTCAAGTGCCATGGATGCGGACAGTCCCCAGATTCCGCCCATTCCGATACCGAAAAGCGCCCGCACACCAAGGAACGTCTCGAAAGTCTCGCAGTACGCGGTCGCCAGTTGCAGAACGGCGATAATGAGCAGATTGACGATCTAGCCCTCCCACGTCGGTAGTTAGCACATGGTGTCAAACGGTCCCGCAGACTGTGTTTCTACATACCATCGGCCATTTTCTGCCGTACAAATCTCCCGCAAGACCAAAGATGACTGCACCGACGGAACGGAAGAGAAGCGTCAAGGTGATGGAAATACTGATGCTCTCCCGCTCTGTTTCGTGTGTCGTTCGTTAGAAAGGCTGGGGTCACACCATCGACAGCGGTGGAGACAAACCATGTTCGTAGTATGTCGCTAATTTCGATATGGAGAGCGATACGGAGTGGAAATCGTATCCTGTTTCGGTTAGCGAATATACCGCCGGAACGGGGGAGCCTTTGAAACAAACCATCCATAGTCCAGGCCATCCATCCAACCATGAAATAAACATAGTCTATGATTATTAGCTCTGCGCGCTCAAAGGAATACAGGAGGATCCGGAAGACGCACTCATCAAGGTAGGCCGGCGGATGGTCGTGAGCGGATTCTCCACCTTGACACGAGGCAACTTTCCGTAGACGGTTTCTCCATGCTCGTTGATGTAGTAACCCTGGCCGGTAGTGAAGATCTCCTTGAGATGGATACCGATTCTCTGGAGGCGACCCATGATTGGCGATGTCTCTGATCGGTAAATGCGGGGGTGGGTGAAGTAACAAGGGAAGTTGATGGAATGTCCGGACTCAAAGATGAGCGGACAGGGTGAACTTTAAGTAGTGATGCCGTGTGCGCGCCAGATATTAGGTGCCGAGGGCGAGGGCCTGCACCGAGTTGGAGACAATCGGATGGATGGAGGTTGTGTATGTCGGAAGGCGAGACAAGAAGCGCGTGAGCATCGTGTGCTTGCCTTGCCACCATTAGGCCTGTAGGTGCGGTTGGTTTCACCATACTGACCACCAGAAGAGTTGCAGCTGGATTCCTACCGGGTGCGGGGAAGAAGCGGAAGTACCGTGGATTGGCAAGTTGGAGTCGATAGCAGAGTGTCGATACCGAGTACACCACGTTTGGGTATAGTGCATAGTTCGTAACTGGACGTTGCGGAATCGGCCGTCGTTCTGACGATGTTTTTTTGCTTTTGCTTTTAGTTTCCGGCGCTACCCAGGCACCATCGACATGCGGCCGAAAGAGGAGGGCGGCGCTGCTGCGCATCGAGGGTTCTCCAGTGGCATCGAATTGTATGCCGAGATTTCAAGATGTTGCCGTAAGACGAGGACCAAAAAGCTGCTCACGCTGACACTTGCATCATGCGGAATGGGGAAGTTGGTACCATGCCGTCACGACTGCCCGCGTACGGGTCTCCACCAGAAGTCGGTCGTCCGGTTGTTCCCACGTTGGACCGTTGACTGATTAGTGTTCGTTTTGCACGGCAGGTGTGTGTAGAGAAGAGATGACAGCCGGTACGCGATAAAGTCGACATGTCGATTAGGGGGCTGGAAAGCAGACTTGAAAATAGAGTGCAATCGATATGCACGGTCCAGCGCCTATTCAGGATGTTTCTCCGGACACGGGTCGAGGCTACAGATGTACCCCGCCCCGGCATTCTCCATGAACCTAATCCTCCAGGCTCCAGATGTACCACCCCACCCCCGCCATGACATTCTCCATGTAATCCTCCAGGCTCCAGGTGATACGCTGACGCACCAAGATATGTATGTAGTAGTCGGAACTCTGCCCGGTGCGCATCGATGGGTGCCATGGTTTGAATGCAGCTTCCCGAAGACGCCACAAGCATGCCGATCGCTTTCCGTTCGTTCATCACAGCAACAGATGTGGATCTGGAGAGTTTTTGGGCAACCGTCTGTCTGACCGAATATCACAGTAATAGATGTGGAGCTGGAGGGTTGTGAGCGCCCGTCTGTCCGACCGAGTTATCGAGAAAGACAGGGAAGACCGCTTGATTTGCGTAGATGGGGGCACGGCTGATCCAGGGGGGGCGTCTTGCGCGATAAGTCGTTCGATGCGCGATAACTGTAATTGTCGAACCATGTGGGGATAAACTATTCGGCTGTGCATGATCAGCAGCTGGCACCGTGGAGAGTGGAGTATGTAGGTAGGTAGGTATCTAGGGTACATTGCGAGGATACAGGCGGGGATAATCCGTGAAACACCCAGGATCATGGGAGCGTGATCGATAGCGTCGGTGAAAGTGGAGATGGAACCTAAGGTGTGCACTCTAGGCACATACGTAGCACCGTAGCAGCCTCGTTTCCGGAACAGTTCCGGGGCGGCTCTCCACGGCGGAATGTCTTTGAAAGGTAGGTCCCGGTATGCCGAAGCGTATTGTGGGGACGTGAAGAAGCAGAATTCGGTACCGATACATGTTGTCGGTGAGGCCGCGAGACTCGACGTCGCGTGCCAAGTTTGAAGGCGTAAACAAGCATTGCCCAGCCCCGCCCGGCTATGCCGATGGTGTGTAACGGTGCGAGACGATAACTACCGTAGTCACCAGTAGAGCCTCGTCGCCTTGGCATACATACGCCTCGGAAGGCGCTTCGGCGTGTGATTGGTGGGGTACTGCTCGGAGACTCGGTTAGTCCTGCGGAAACATGGAGGAAGGTGGTTCTGCTGTCGGCGCCATTCCGGGCTGCGCTCTTGTCTTCCCGACCGTCACGATCACGACTTCCTCATCGGCCATTCTCCAAGGCGCCAGAGCAGAGCTAGTTAGTGAGACTAACTAACAAGAAAGCTTCGCGGAAGAGGCGTCGGGGCGTCAGGGATCCTGCGGTCGGCGCAATGCTCGCGGCCAACAGGCTTTTCCGACGAGCTTTCCGGCCGTAAAAACCGAACCTCCGAAGTACTTGCCGTCGCGCCTTGCTATGTATCTGTGCAAGCTCGATACATACCGGTACGTAGCAATCGCGAACGCCCCTGCCCACGAGCCGATAACTGACCGTATGTATATCGCGCAAGCATCACGCCCCGAGTCCCTCCGACGCACCTGCGCCAAGTGACGGATTCGCGCTGGGTGGGTGAGCGACGCCTCCGGCCAGTTCCCCGCATCTCCCCACTGCGTCAGCAGAGCGCCGTCGCACACTCCGCCCTAGTGTATTCGCCTATCAACGGGACCGTTAGCGATGCATATACTCTATTCGCACCCTGCTTATGCGTGCAGTGGGCGGAACAGCCGTGTGCTTACATATTTGGTATGCGGACCTCCGTGGCGGGGCCGGCAAAGCATTGTGGATCGGCGCAGGCCAAGAGTCCAAGACCACGGCCGTGGAGTGCGGAGAGGATCCGCGGCAGTAGTGGCGTTCCCCTCGGTCTTCACCGACCCGAGTGCTCGATGCCCCGACGCGAGTGATCCACCGTGTGTTGCTTGCCATTTCTGAATCAGTCAGGCTCTCCTAGAATCGTTTCTCAGGTGCAAATCTAAGTGAAGTGATTGGTCCCGCATGCCAGCAGAGAGGCCGGTCTATCCCCGGATTCTGCGGCCAAGAAGTGGAAGTTGCTGCCCTCGCATTGGCTTGGAATTGATCGTCCTGTCTCCTAACTCGACACCGTTATACTTCAGCCCCACAGCACATGGTTCGCATAAATCACTCGCCTGGCGCATTTGACAGCTTCCCCATACCGCTAGCCGAATAGGCATCATGTAGAATCCCGACTGCTGCTGCGGAAGATGCCATCGGCACCTGCGAGAACATTGGCATCGTTGAGTGAGTGACACGTCGCTAGGGCTGAAAATTTGCGGAGAAAGTCGGGAGAGAGAATTCGGCATGTACTCGCTGTCTCAAAGCATTTGTTAGATCGTCGGAAGTCCGGAATCTGCCACAGTTGGACGTCTGGAATGTGCCGAAGACGACGGCAGCAACGCCGACAGACGGCAGCAACGCCGACAGACGGCAGCAACGCCGACAGACGGCAGCAACGCCGACAGACGGCAGGAATGCTGACAGACGATGTATCAGCGCGGGTCGTCATCGGCCAGCCTCGTATTCGGCACATCACATATCAACGGCATGCTATCGTGACGAATGGGATTGAGAGCTTCTCTACAATAAATATACCGACATATACCGTATCATCTCGGAAAACAGTCCGCTTCTTGAGGATGATTAGCGACGTTACACGCAGGCTTCGGGAGGCTTGACGCCACTGAAATCAAGGTTTGCTTTTTCTATTGCTGCGGGAAAGAAGACCTCTATGTATCCCTTCTGGATAGTAACCATCACCTCCATTACCGACTCTTTCTATACCCGGTTCCACCCGCACTGCCTGTGTGCGGACTACAGCACATCCGGGCCTCGTATTTGAGGGTTGCTGCTGACAAGAAGTGGGCTGCTGTTTCGCTACATACCGAGGGAGCGCGGAGGCAGAGGGCTTGGGACCGTTGGCGGGCGCCGGAGTGAGAAGACCTTATCAAGACCTGGTGAGACCTGATCCAGATCGCTGCGGTCATCCAAACGTTTACCTGTCTCTGTTATCACTACTTCTGTTTTCCTGTCGTTGTTCTCAGTTCATCATCCGTCTTCACTATTTCTCTCTTCATCAGTCTTCATCAGTTCATCAGTTCAGCAGTTCAGCAGTTCATCACCTTGTATCAGTATCGATATTTTACGTTTTCTGTGAAGTATTCTGTTCCACTGCTCTTTTCTAAATTGATCAATTCCTCTTCTCTATAACCAGGGCCCTCAATACCCAGCTGCGATGCTAGCTAGACCCATACCTCGTCCGTGCGGGCCTCAAGCCACTCCCGCGTTAGCCTCAAGCCACTCCCGCGCTAGCCTCCTCACGCCACTCCCGCGCCAGCCTCAAGCCACTCCCGCCGGTACCAAGCGTAAGGAGGACTGGCCATGTATGAGAATACATATCTAGGCTTAGCGGGGGGGCGAGGGGATATTTGTTTTCACTGTCGCTACACTTGGTACTAATCCCATGGTATCTCTGTGCACCTTGAAAGGATCCGCTGCCAGAGGTGATGAAAAGCGGTGGATAGTATGTTGCATTGTCTAACGTCTAACGGGCAGAACGGTAATGAGGCTGGAGAGATTGTACGAGAGATGCATAAGGAACCTCAGTGTGTCGAGGAAGGGGCCGTGCGCCGCATACGGCTATGTAAGCAACAGCGGGTGATGCAAACAACAAGATCGTCGATATTCTCATTCCCGTGATTCTCACTGCTATCCACGATCTTGGGGATACGGCGATGCGGGGTGTGCATGGCATGGCCGACAACGTAAAGTGCTGGCTCCCGAAACCAACTCCTACCTATCCCTCGTGGAACCCTCCCACCGTGCGAAACCAACACCGTAACCGCGTATGGATGTGCCAACGAGCAGTCGAAATCCTCGGTTTTGTAATTTCATTCGTGAGTATAGCTATTCGGGTAGCTACTACTGTGCGTATGTGCTGTATCGTGAGTGCGTGAGATGTTGGAAGCGAGATGACTCGGGGACTGTCGTGATTATTGCATGGGTGAGGCTCTGTCTGCCCTACGTAAAAGGCTCACGACAAATGCGGCGAGTCACGAAAGAACGAAATGTAAAGCGCCAGTAGTTTTTTATTTTCCCACCGTCACTCCTCCACCCCTTTTATTGCCGCCATCCTGCCAGCTTTTCATCCCCGACCATCTAATAAACGATTACCGTGAGCGCCGTCATTCCGCCAGGAAACTCAAACTTGCCGCCAGCACGTCCAATCTGGTCGTTACCGCACTCGAAGCGGATCTTCCAGGCCGCCCAGTGGATCCACTTGCAGCTCATGTCGAGCAAGTGCATGCCGCAGATGCCGACCTGGCCTCCCTTGTACTTGCCGAGCGTCGAGCACTTAGACCCCGCGGAGTTCTTCTGCACGCACTTGGCGGCCGCCGAGTTGGACACACGCGCAATCGCTTGGCCGATCTCGAAGTACGTCGGCGACGCGTGAGACGTCTCGCAAGTCAGATGGCCGTCCTCCGGAACCATGTTGTCGGGCGACTCCAGCGTGTTGTTGGTGGGCGGGAGCATGGTCGGCATCGCCGGGTGCGAGCTGGCCTTGAAGAGGAACTCGGGCTCGAGCTCGGCGAGCGAGGTGGTGCCAGTCGAGCTGTGGTCCGCAGCTGGGGCTCCGTAGACGAGTCCGACGGTTGCGACCATCGCGATAAGCTGGAAAATGTTGGAGACGCGCATAATGTTGTATGGATATAAGTCGGTTGGAAGTAAGTCGGGTGGAGGAGGAAGTTGGGTGGAGGAGGAGGTTGGGTGGAGGAGGAAGTTGGGTGGAGGAGGTTGGGTGGAGGAGGAGGTTGGGTGGGGGATAAGATTTTGTTCGAGTCCGTGGGGTGGAGGTGAAAGGGAAGCAAAAGGAAGTAGCGGAGCGAGGGGTTTTGAGGGCAAACTGAAGCCTTTTGCTGCTCTGGTTAGTGTGGAAATGTGATATCGAGTGAGCGACAGTGAACCCCTGGTTTTCATTCTATGTACCCCGCTAATAAAGAAAGCAGTTAACACAAACAAACCCTCATATGTTTAGTCACTCTTCTTACTATTTGTTCAACCGTTGTCACCTGGAAAAGTTCTAGGTCATTCGTTGTTAGTACAACACTTCCAGAGAGTGAAACTACTCCTGCGACGGCACTGTTTTTGTTGGCATTCTCCAAGCTATGTGCATGGCGAGTTTGTAATTGACGGCTGTTTAGATGGCTGACACAGAGCAAAGTAGGAGTTTGACGATACAAACCAATCCCGACATATGTCAGATCACTGCGCGATCACTCGACACGGATTTGATGGTCAACGTTCGTCCAACCAGCACTCGACGCCAGTCAAGCTACACACATCTAGGTCAGCATCAAGCATGATTTCGATGCCGACTGATCATGTTCAACTTGCAATATTCTCAATGTGTCTGCACACATGTCACATTGCAACATTTCTACCACCGCCCGGAGGTGGCCAAACACTATACGTCACTCGTCCACGGGATTGGTGCCCTCAAATTGTGGATGAGATCCAGCATAAGTAGCATATAAACGCAGCTTTCTTTGCGTCAAGAACCTCCAAACCAAGATCTTCTCCATTGGTGATCCAATGGCTACATAACTGATCATACTATAGATATCAACGACATGAATGCGCCCCCACCCCTCTCCCGCACCCCCGCGCGCGCTCACAACACCCCCTCCAACGGATCCGCCCTAAGCATCGCCCTCTTCCTGGTCCACACCGTCTTCCCATGCGCTAGCACTAGACCTCTACGCTCATACGCGCGCCTCACGCGCTTATGTCTGTTGCGCAGACCCGGCGTAGCGAGCATGACAAACACTCGCGGGTTTATCACGAGGTCGACGTATATAAGCACCGCGGCGGGACTGCAGGTGCCCACGTGCGCCCACGCGACGTAGTGCGGGAAGTCCCTGTGCCGGTCGTCGGGGATGGGCTGGTTAGACGAGTGGTGGGGCATGCGGCTGCGAGAGATGGAAGTTAGTGATCGCGGGACGGGACTGGTAGTGGAATGGAATAGAAGGAAGGGAAAGGGGACAAACATCACCACAAGCCGCTGGACGACGGTGCCAAGGTACCGGTTGAGCTTGTCGATGGCACTCCGCAGAATGTTCCCGCCGGGATTGGTGGCGGTTCGGCTCCTCCGCGTGTATTTAAGGTCCTTCCTCCGCGCGCCGGTGGAGAAGGTGATCTTTGCTGGCTCGGGACACGCGCCGGTGGAGGAGGTAGGATCCGGGATTGGATGGGGATGGGACATCGTGCTGCAGTGTGGAAGGTGGAAACTGCGGAGGAGCGGTGGGGACGGATGGCTGAGACTTTCTTATCTATTATACCGGGCTGGCCGCTGGCGAACTACAAAAGGGCAGTGGACTGTGGAATGTGCAGGAGATGGATTATTGTTCCGAGATGCTGGCTCTGCAGAAGCTGTTAGGAACGATCGTGAAGGAGCTGGCTTTCGGTGGAGACTTATATGCTTAATTTCACAGCCCGGCGACGCCTCAGGTAGAAGTGAAGACGAATGATGAATCATTGAAGGCTCGGGACAGGTGAAAACGCATGGGCGGATACGCATTATCGTGGTTCGTGAAGCAGATTGGAAGACGAGCTGGCTGCATCCAGTCTCTGGAAGTCCGGCCTGGTTTTGAGGGTGACATTATGTGAAACAGTCTTCAAGCTGAACGCTCGTCTTGAGCCGGACTACAATCAGGCCTTTGCGCTGGCCAACATGACTCAGTGGCTGAGCGCCACATCAAGTGAAACCTTATGTACCTTGAGGTTGAATACTCTGTCTTCACGCAGATTTGTAGCAGATATCTGCACGGACCGACATGGCGATATCGCAGATGCGGCATTGTTTTAGCGAAGTTGCAGGGGTTACGTTCGGCAAGATGTTGCGGTGTTGTGTGAGTTCGGAAAATGCTAGCTCCGCCGGTGTTTAGCAACCACAAGGACGAACAGGTGACGACCTGGGCCCGAAGTTGATCAGCATGAATGAGTCCGCACTTCAACACATCACCGCTGACATTAATGCTAAAACTCTTGAAGCGAGGGTATCATAGCAGCACGCATTGTCAGGTGCAAGGACGTTAAAAACAGTCTATGAGTGATATTTCGTGACATTTCTACCATCTGGATCATATGTAGCAGTATCCATTGCCAAGCGGGGCTAGTGGTTGACGACGGTCGAACACGTAGCTAGTGGCAGTACTGCGGCTAGAGATGTCGCCAATGCTGTAGCTGGTCCTTTTCACCGACTAATGGGTTATCACAATCGGATTCTGAATCCAAGCTGTTGTGAGATCGTCACTGCCCATGGCTCCTTGGTTCTCAGGCGGCTCGTCACAGGGGATCACTCTACTCGCGAGTGACATCGCATGCCTGGACAGAAGCCACAAACCTCAAGAGAAGTCAACAGAAAGCCTTGTGGGCGAAGGTCGGGAAGGAGACGGAGAGAAGAAAGAGAGGTGGTCGATAGCGGAGTTGTTCGCCGACGAGCGGTGCAGCGAGGCAATCCTAAAGTTTCAGGGAACGACGGATGTGGGAAGGAAAGCTCCACCAGACCTGGAGGAGGAGGGTGAGGAGGAGGCAACTTGCAAGCATCGCATCGGAAGCAGAGCAAGAGTTCCCAGCAAGATACTGTGTCTGCGGCTGACCAGAGTAGGCAGGGAAGGAGTGCGACGGTTCGCCATAGTCAAGATAGGCTGCATGCGAAATAAAACAGGAAGATCTCTCTCTCTCTCTCTCCACAAGCCTTAAACAGACCCCAGATCCGAGGGCACTGAAGCACAGAGGCCGAGGGGCCCTCCAGGCAACATTAAAAATAAAAAAATAAGTAAAAATTCAAGACAAATTCAAGAAAGGTAGAGAGCGGTCGAACGAGAAAGGAACTCCTGTGGAAATGGCGGAGGTCCAGTCAACCTCGCTAGACCGATGCGGTGACGTTAGCACAATCGACCGACACAACACCACCCAAACGAACAGGAACGATCAAAACAAAGCAAAAGTGTGCAGGCAAAACAAGCAATGCTCAACAGAGTCGCACCCGGGTCCACACTGCAAAAAGTCCGTCCAAAGTTCGCAGCCAAGGATCGAAAACCGTCGACAAGACGTCAGTTCCAGCTGCGTCCCACAGCACCTTTTCAAAAATTTCCCCAAATGGAAAAGTCAGAAAAAGATATTATGGTCAGACGCCTGACAGAAGGCAATGAGGGGCAAAGACCGCTTCAAAATCCGTGGGAGGCGAGAGGAGGAGGAGGCGAGAGGAGGAGGAGGCGAGAGGAGGAGGAGGTGAGAGGAGGAGGAGGATGATGAGGTCGAGGAGCCGGGGTCACACCCGCTGTTGCTTCCCACACTTTCTTTCATGGAATCTCCTGTTGTAGAGGCAGGTGGCGAGGCGGGGCGAGAAGGGAACTTTTCTTTCGTAGCTTTATTTCTTTGGCGAGCTCATCAGAGCTCATGTAGGTCGCATGCAATTAATGAATAAACAAAAAAAAAAAAAACAACCCTCACCTCTCAACGGCGATTCAGTTCCAAGCACCTCGTGAGGCTTCGCTTCTCTTCTCTTCCCTCAAGTCCTCGCTTTCTCTCTCCCTCCCTTCTCTCTCTCTTCCCTCCCCTCCCTTCTATTTAAGAACGCTTCCCTCTCCCCTTCTTCTTCCCTCCCTTCTTCCTCCATTCCCTTCCTCCCACATTATCAACCACACAGTCAATCCATCTCTTTCATCTCACGATCCACCAAACTCGCAAACACAAACCATCGAACGACAAAAACCATGGGGGCTACAATTAGCACCCCACCTGCCCCCTCCCTGCCTTCTTCCTCCCCCTTCTTCCTCCATCTCCTTCCTCCTACACCATCAATCACATCATTCACTCACCACTACACCCACCGCCACACCCACCGCTACAGAGTTTTAATTAAAAACAAACGAGACACAGTTTACCATCAACGAAGCTGCAACTCAAAACAACTGAACACCGGCAACAATGGGTTTGACAATTAACCCCCCACCTCCACCCTTTGAATGAGATTCCCGAGGAGGAAATTCCCGCCGAGGAGGCCGCCTACGCGGACTACCTCCAGATTGTGGCCTTAACGGCCTTGTATCTCCTCGCAATCTCCGAGGAGAAGGACGGAGCCGCCGCTGAAGCCGACGCCGCCGACGAGCAGCAGATGGAGATCGACGAAGAGGACACTGAGGGGGACGAGATAGACATTGACGAGGACGAAGATGAGGGATATTAGAAAGGCAGAGAGGAGGGTTTAGATGAGGAGGAGCTTTAAGGCTCAGGGTGCTGGGTTTCTTTTCTTTTTCAGTTTTATCGCGAATATATTTTTCTTTTCTTTTCCAGTTTTATCGCGAATATGTAACTGCATCCCCAAATTCCAATGACTTTGCATCATTTCGAGCTCGTCGCGACGCATCTCAGCCCCAGGTAGGTACCAGATTCCTACGAGTAGTACCTAGCACGTACCATACAGTGCTGGTTCCCCATTACATACCTACTGTACGGGGATAAGAAGTCGCGGAAACTTCAAACGGGTGTGAGGCTGAATCGCTTGAGATCGAAGATTTACGGAAGTTCGCGATAGTCTAGTCTAGCTGCTTTGCGGAAGTGTTTGATCAGATTCCGGCCGAGTGGTACTAGGGACGAAGTATCGGCATACATGGCGGTGGAGGTGCAGGCAGGCCCATGGGTCCGCCAGCCACGCCGGCGAGAGAGAGAGATCTTCCTGTTTTATTTCGAATGCAGCCTATCTAGACTATGGCGAACCCACGGAATCCGTTTCCTGCCCGCCCTGGCCAGTCGAGGCGAAAGCTCCGGTACCGACCAGTCCGATGCGGCGCCCACTTCCCCTACCCCTCCACCTCGGGCCGACACAAGCAAAACTCAGAATGTAGATTGACAGTAAGGACCGGTATGGGCCTACATGCCCACTCCTCATGCTGCCCCTCGCCTCTCTCCCCCGTCTTCCGCTTCCGCTCCACAACCTATCACGGCGTATCGTCCTCCCCGACTTCCTCGCAGCGACCGCAGACACAGTACTCTGCCTGCTGGGCACTCTTGCTCTGCCCCCGATGCGATGCTCTCCTTCTCTTCCTCCTCCTTTTCCTCCTAGGCTCCTCCTCCAGGTCTGCTGCTGCTTTCCTCCCCACATCCGTCGTTAGCAAAAGATCATTGCGGTGGTAAGGTTTAGCGAAGCACACCGACCAGCCGCTAAACCGGAAGACCACCGGTAGAGTCGACGGGAATGGTGTGAGATGTGTGAGATGGGTAGATGATCTGGAGACTGGAGACGAGCGGAATAATGGAGGCGGAATAGGTTGTGTATGGATGTATCATGGCAATAGCTTCGACTCATTTTCATCATAAACTCCTAATAAACAGGCTCCTTCACCGGCAGCTCGTGCGGCAGAGCTAATTTCAAAACTGAAAGTGTGGCGGTGTAAACATTTTACGAAAAACATCACATACGATAACGGTACTCGCTAGAGAGGTTTGAGTTCGGAAAGCAGAAGACAGCACCGATACGGAGGCGCAATTCTTGGTGAAGTCAATTGTGCAGTCAATTGTACCCAGTAAATCACGAGCTCAACGAAAATCACCGCAACCCTCCGATGCTCCACTTCCCACACGCACTAGTCGTCGGCCATTACTCCCTGCAAAACCCTCTCCAACTTCGCCCTGACACTTTCCCCTCCACTCGCACCCCCGCCGTCTCCACCCCCATCCCCCTCTTCCTCCTCGACATCAAACTCCTCTACAAACCTCCTCGCCGCGGCCTCAGCGACCTCCAACTCCCCCACCTCGCCCTCACTCAGCTGTACACAAGCGGAGACCAAGTCCTCACCCCTAGCCGCAAGCTGTATAATATCAATCGCGCGATCGACCGTCTCTTTATCGATGCCATTGAGCGTCGCACACACGGTCCCCAGGGAATCCAGTGTCCTCCCCGGCTTCAGCACGTACAGATACGTCACCTGGTCCTCTACCTCTTCCGCGTCACTATCGATGGCGACGCTCATCTGGCCGCACCAGAGGTGGGCATGCGACAGGAGGAACGAGGACTCGAAGAGCTCGTGGTAGTGAGTTGAAGCGGCGACTTTGGGGCGCTGTGCGGAGGGGAGGTTCAACAGGTGCTCGAATACGGCGCACGCGAGACCCGCGCCGTCGGAGGCCGTCGTGCCTTTGCCGAATTCGTCGATTATCAACAGGCTCCGGCTGGTCGCGAGGCGGAAGGATAGCGCGATCTGCTGCAGGTCGATCATGAAGGCGCTTTGTAGCTGGTCTATTTTAGAAATTTGCGGAGGTAAGGCAAATGAGAGGAGATACGTACTCGCGAGACACTCTCCCGCGTCTGGATACGCGTCAGGATCTTGTCCGTGATACCGATGATGGCGCTCTCTGCGGGAACGAAGCTGCCAATGTGTGCCATGTAGGTTATGAGTGCTATCTGCTTCAGGTAGACGCTTTTGCCAGAGAAATTCGGACCGGTAAGAAGGATCATGCTCGGCTCGTCGGATTCCCCGCTGGTCTCAGTGTCCGTTTCCGCGGTATCCCTTCCGCCAACCAGGTAACAATCGTTCGGAACATAAGAAGCAACGCATAGTTCTTGTAGAGGATGTCGGCCCTGCTTTATCTCCACGATGTTTTCCTCGGTGATTGTTGGGCATATGTACTTGTATTTGGCGGCACTTTCCGCAAGGGACATAAGACTGATATCTGTCAATGCCATCTCCATCACTTTGAGTTGGGTAATAACATACCAGTCAAGCTCGGCGCACACCCTGACACACTCAATCAGCACATCTTCGCGCTCCAGAACGAGCATCTGCAGATCATAAATGAGCTCGATCTCACGATCTGATTCATCAGCAATCATTGACCTCCGAGCCCATTAGCAGGAGCATCTTACCTCCTATCATTCCCTCCACATCACCGTAGTCATTATCAAGCCCATCCATCTCCGGACTCTTGAAGTACGCGGCCCCATCCGAGCCGAACTCGTAGCGGTACCCCTCCTCCGACAACATCTCGGCAAACCCAAATGGCACCGACAAGAGGTATCCGTAGGTAGGGTACCAACCGACATTCACGTCACTCCAGATGTCCCTTGGCAGTCCCATGTTCGTTGCTACATCCACGGCCACCACCCGCAAGAAATCGGGCATGCCCGCCCACCGGTGTTTCAGATTGTCCAACGTGTCGTCGACATGCCGCTTTACGGCAACACAGTTGAAGGCGGCTGACTCCTCAAAGTCGACCGTGTCGTAGATGAGCTGGCGTACCGCGTGTAGGCTGTTGACATCGAATGTGTTCATGATCTAGGAATCTGTGAGCGAGTGATGATTATGGAGCAAGTAGTAGCAGACAAACCTTGTTGAAAATCGGAGTCCTCTGCTCGCCCACAACATCCTGAATTATGGAGCGAATATTGAGCGCTTCGGTCGTGAATGTGAGCAGCGATGCGTACTCGCCGCCTCTCTGGCCGCTCCCCTTGCCTCTCTTCAACTGTCCCAAAATCTTGGGAATGTTTTTGACCATCTTCAAACTCTTCTCAAGGGTTTTGAGAACATCCGAATTATCGTCTCGCAAAAGAATCGCCACGCCGGCTTGTCGTTCTCTGATCACGTCGATCGACAAGGATGGACGGAGGAACCATTGCTTCAGTAATCTCTGTCCCATCGGCGACCGGGTCGAGTTGATGATTCCTTCCAATCGTCAGTCGCGAGTAGTCTCCTGCCATGGAGATGGCATACCGAATAGTGAAAGGCCCTCTTTCCCTCGACCTCCCTTGCCCTGCATGTGAAAATTCGGGTGGGATTCATTCTCGAATATCTGCAGACTGCAAATCGTGTCCGCGTTGACGAACCTAGCTCACCTGTCATTAGCGCTCCCGAGACACGGCCATGACTCGCAGTACAACTCACATAACATCCGCCAACGAGAACAACTCGATACTGCGAATATGCAGCCCATCTCCACCATCACTGCCCTCCTCATTCGCCTTCCTCCTCTTGAGGTACGAGAGCACAGCTCCGGCACATCCGACACTAATCTTGCTATTCAGATCGATCCACGACGCCAGCTTCAACAGCTTTCCCTTCGACTGGCCCTGCGCGGAAACATCGTGGTGGTCGGTGGGAACAATTATCTCCGGCCCGTATTCCTGGCCGATATGCAGCGCCACCAACTTTCGCCGCCCACCGTCGTACGCGAACTCGCCGGCGGCACGGACTAGCACCCGGTATGGCTTCTCGGGCTCTTCCTCGTCGCCGTCTTCGCCCGTGGCGAGAGGCGCACGCTCAATGTCGTCCATGCGCGAGGAGAGGAGGAGGACGGTCGGGTTGACTTGGAATTTCACTATTTGCGGCCGCCGTCGTCGTCAGCTACGGTACCATCTACCCACCCATCCACCCACCCACCCACAGATCGAGAGTCAACGTACGAGCATCAAAGCAGTCCGCCGACGGCAATTCCACATCCTCCATGAAACTCAGGGTCTCATCGGCAGCGGTATAATACGCGCACCCCATTTTCGAGCCTCGCTGGTCGACCGCCATGATGATGTGGTCAGAGCCGTCATCGCTGTCGCTGTCATTTTCGTCGTCGTCGGTCGTAGGGACGAGAGCGGTGCTGCCGCTGCGGTCGAGTGTCGCCCTGTTGCTTCCGCCCGTGCTCCCGCCCGTGCTGCTGGCCGCCCGCGAAAGCGAGCGGGAGTGGTCGAACCAGACGGAGTCTTCGCGGTAGGACATGGTGATGAGATGGCGATGGGTGTGGGCGGGCGAGAGGTGGAATAATAGGCGGGGCATGGTTGCAATATGCGAGATCGGCTCGATCAGGATATGAGTTCTGGAAATGGCCACGAGCATGGATGGATTGCTTGAATTGACTGAGCAGCCGACAAGAAGACTTAAGGCAATGGAATAAAATGAGAGCTGAGCGCCTCTATGGAAGAGAAGATTGGTTTGCTGATTTCATTCCGCCCACAATGCTATGGAGCTTGATTCGATTGGGCTCGCTGAGTCATCGCCTCGGTACTCCCCAATATTGCTAACGAATACCATGCCATATACACTCTGTTACAACAAACCGCTCTCCATCAGTATCGTAAGGTTCACCTTTCACCGACATTGCAGGACGGCCTGATACTTACTTAGCCCCACCTAGCACCTTCTCCGGCCCAAACGCATCCGGCACGGAATAAACGTCCAATCTCCTTCTCCTCCCCAGCTCAGCCACCGAGACCAGTCGTCCGTGGGGACGCCGGGAACCTCGAGTGAATGCCCCCATGATGGAATGAGTACTGACTCTACTCCATCACTCGTGCCGAAGACATAGATATCGTCGCGCGATGCAGGCGCTCACACCCGTTTCTGCGACTCCTTATCCGTGTGTAATAGGGAGCCGGCATAGCATGTACTACTATATACTTTTTCACTAGCCCTTTCTTCCATAGCGGTCTCAGAAGAGTGCCTGGCAGAGGGCTGCTGATGTCGAGGAACTTGTAGCTTCTACGTTCCATGTAGTGCCACCGGCATCGAGAGCGGGATCGCGAGCTTGGTCTCATGTATCATACATCGAGCGCCGTAGCTACGGCTCAAAAGTATGCCCGTCGGGCGGACATTGGCATCAGCCTGTGCCCACGAAGTCTCGAAGATGTGTTCGTGAAGGACTCCCGACGTATGTATGCAGCCATCTAGTATGTCACTGGGATGCCTCGCGACGAGCTCGAAAGGATACGATATCATTGAAAATGCAGGTACATGTTCGTGATAAGAATGAAAAAGAAAAGGAAAAAGATATGCGCCATAAAACTGATAAACAAAACCCCCCGTATTCGCGATGAAAGAAAAGAAGAAAAAAAAAGATATTCACCATAAAACTGGGGAAAAAACCCCCCCATATTCGCAATAAAAATGGAAAGAAAAAAACAGCTCCCTGAGCCTTAAGACTCCCCGCCTGCACCCTCCTCTTCATCCATATCGTCCTCTCCGCCTTCCACATATCCCTCGTCTTCATCCTCGTCAATCTCCATCTCGTCCCCCTCTTCGTCCTCTTCGTCACTGTCATCGTCACTGTCATCGTCCTCCTCTTCGCCGGCGGCTTCAGCGGAGCGGGCCAGAAGATATAAGGCCATTAAGGCCACAATCTGGAGATAGTCCACATATGCAACCTCCTCCTTGGGAATCTCGTTTGGGGGGGAGGTGGGGGGTTGATGGTGAAACCCATGTTTCCCGCTGTTCGGTTGTTTTGAGTTGCGGCTTTGGTTGGTTGTAGTCATGGGTTCGGTGGTTTGATTCTGAGGTTGACAGTGTGGAGGGAGGGGATGGAGGAAGAAGGGAGGGAAGAAGGGAAGGAGGAAGAAGGTGGAGAGGGGACTCACGAGGTGGTTGGAGCTGAGGTCATGGAGCTGAATCGCTATCGAGGCCTGTTTCTTGTGCTCGTTTTTGTTCATTCGTTAATCGCATGCGGCCTATGTAGATTATGGCAACATCACCACGTTTACCGTCCTGCCCTCTAAGCCACTGTCCAACCCAACTCTCATCATCAGGGGGCCCAATCCGGCTTTGCCTGCCCCCGCGATATCGACGCTGGTGACTACTGTCAACGCACATGATCTCACTCACCTATAGAGTGATGCGGCGAGACGTGTCTGAGGACCAAGCAGGTGTGGGCAGTTACATCTTACGACAGCTTCGATTCAGAGCCCGATTGTGATGGCCCATTGGTCGGCGAGGAGGGATCAGCCATAGCAATGGCCACCTCTCTAGCCGCAGAACCGCCACTAGCGGCTGTCGCAACCTGGATCCGCGCGCACAATATTGGAGTTCTTTCTGAGCATTTCCCGTAAAATAGTTCCAACGAAGCCTCCCACCCGTCATTTGCCTCTCGCCCTACATTTGCCGCCCACTCACCACGGACACGCTGCAGAATCTGTTATCTTGGTGTTTATACACGGTGAGTGCCGCATTTCTGTGAGCCGGCTAACGCCACAATCTAAGATCTCTTAAGCGCGGCTAACGTCAATGGCTGCTGCAGCACCGCATCCACCGAATCGATCGAGCAGCCCGTGTGTACTGTACTAGTACGCACGAGAAAGAATGGGAGGAGAACTGGCGCTAGTTATGTAGAATAGCTCCCCCTGCTCCGCCACCTGCACCTCCTCCTCCTCTGACGTCGACGACAGCGAGCGAGCCTTGTGCATTCGACTGTGACAGCGCATGGTATGCGCTTCCGTTACGCTCAAGTCTAGTCCTGCCCCGCCCCCTCCCCCCCCCCCCTTCCGCCCCTCACCCCTCACCCCTCCCCCCTGTCGTAATCTACAACATTCGAAGCCACACACACACTTTGGTCCCGTGGGAACGAGTATGTTTCTGTGAGTAGTCACTCCCTGGTCAGTCAACTAGCCGTAAGGAAGATCGGTTGTGGGTGCGTCGGCTAGGGGGGCGAGAGAAGTATACGTGCAGGAGGCTGAATGAGGCTGGTGGCTGTCGAGATGTGATCGGTGTAGGTACAGCAGCACCAAAGTACTATCACATTCAGCGGAGGTGACGGGAGGTGGACTTCCAAGTCTACATGCGCCAGTCGCTCTGAGTAACGTCGGTGCAGTAGGTAGCAACATCACTAGCCATCACACATCACCAGCCGCCTTTACATACTCATTTTTAAACACATCCCCTTCCCTACACCTCCGAAAACACCAAAAACCGAACCTCGATACTCCTCCTCGGCACTGTGCCCTCTCTATGCGGCAGTGCATGCGTGAACGCGCCATGGGGGACACACTTTGCGGGCACAGCCGCATCGCTATCGAACACCTTGAACACGCAGCACTCGCCATCCGTCATGCGGCTCTGGTAGTAGAACTCAAACTTGTCCGAGTACATCGCCATGTAGTTGCGCCGCACTACCGTGCGGTCCACGAACTCCACCTCGAGGAAGTCCGCCCGGCAAGAGGTGCGTGCGTCGCACACTGTCAGGCTCACGTCTTCGACGAGCGGGGTGATGGGGCGCCAGACGCTGGGGTGAGGTGTTAGCTCGTGGGGAGGGGAGGGGAGGCGGGGCGTGGGAGACGAACGTAAATAGCCGCACCCGGTACTTCGCGATCAGCGAGTCGACGTCCTGCAGGTTCCGATGCATCCAGCCGAGGACGCCGGCGGGGCTCTGGTCTGGGATGCGAGGGTCAGTACTACCGTAGCAGCGCGAGGGAGAGAGGGATGGAGGGAGAGGTACTCTACATACCGGCATGAATCACCGGCACGGGCGGAATCACCGCCATGTAGTTGTGCACGTCGGGGTTCCCGTAGTCTTTCAGCGTCGCGTCTCGCATCTGCACGGCTTGCTCGTTAGAACGTGAGGTCTTGGTCTTGAACATTGCCCGCGCTCGCTGCTGCTAATTCCAATGTCCTCCCTGCCATCATTCCCCCATCGCTACATCTGCGTTCCCGAACGAACCTTCCGCCCGCAGCACCCGCCCCCCCTCTCCCGAGACTCACCCTAAAATCAAAAACCTCCGCCCTAACCACCTGCCCCCCCAGCAGATCCTTCAACCACCCCTCCACCACCGGAAAATACTTCTTCCTCAGCGCCTCCTCATCCCCATAATCAATCCCGCTCGGCGGCTGGAAAGGCTTGTAAACGAAGCCATGCGTATCAAGCCCGAACTCTTCCTCTCGACCGCGCACGTCGCGGATCAGCTGCGGCGGGCCGAGCGTGTACTCGATATTGGTGTACGGATACCCAGGCGGCAGCTTCTCGAACACGTAGTAGGGGATCTCGCGCGTGTAGAGGGGGAGCGAGGAGATGTATAGGAGGCGGGTGGATTCGTCCATTGTCGCTGGCGTTAAGGGATGGGAGATGGGAGAGGCGGACTGCTCTGGAATGTTGCGGATTTGCAGGGCGGCGGAGATGGTGGCGAGTGATATTCTCTGAACCGCATGAGCGGGGAGGGGGGTGCGGGCGGGGCGCCGGAACACCGATTATGCAACGGGCGAGAGGGGAACGGGGGGGGACAAGGCCCAACCCGACTGTAGGCGGATGTGCTTTAGATCATATGTCGCTGGATTACGACGGCCTAATGGTAGTTCGTGCGAGTGATCCCTGCAGCGCGTCTTCGGAGCAGTAGGTCGGAGCAGTGGAGGGGCTTGCAGGGCACCCTGCAGCTGTCAGATGCCCACTACGGTCCCGTGCCCTTCCCCGCCGTACAGATGATGGGGCTCATGGATGCTGGCTCGCGCGGGGGGTTTTACGGTGTATTGGCATGCAGCGTTTGTTGCTCAAGCCTCAATGGCAGGCGGAGAGGAGGCGAGAGGAGGAGGATGAATAGGAGCAGTAGGGCAGTGAGGTTGATGGGCCTAGCTGACCCCCGCTGTTCCTCCCCCTCCTCAGAATCGGACATGGAAACGGAGGGTGTGCGTGTACTAGCACCAGTATTGCCATGATCCCGACAGAGAGTCGCATGCAATCGATGATCGATGATTGAAGCAAAAAGAAAGTTCTACCCACCTAGTATATAGGCCAACTAGGAGCTGCAGAATTTTATGCTAGTTTACGTCTTCGACGTTTGATACGGATGTGCGTATGATACGCACTCTATATACAAGCACAGTGCGTAGCCCGCAACCCCCCCACTACCGGTATCTATTCTAACTCGCTTCTTCCGCTCTCACTCCCGCTATTCCCGTGCAAGCAAGCAGTGTTTCCAGACGCAATTCAACTTTAGGAGGCAGTCTAGGTAGTGCTTCTACGATGGCCGCCTCTACCGGCGATGCAGTGTTGACTACCCCGCCTCTCATCGTTTCCACCACCCCGCCCCACCCCCACGAGCTGGTGCGGGGCTACGTACGGCCTGCTAGCTGATCGCCGCCGTCACGAGCGATCCATGCTTATCAAACCTTCCGCAGTTGTCGCGCACACTACTGGTATATGTATAGACTACCAGAAACTGACATTCTTCTGCAGGGCGCAGGATATAAAGTCCACGCATACTCCCTGCCAGTCGATCACTGCACCGCACCGCCTGCACTTTTTGCGCCGCACAGGAAACCTCGCGAAACCTCTCGCTTCGCAAGTGTGTTGCCCCCCCCCCCCCCCCGGTCCACAGATAGAGGTACCTACAGCCCGCTCACCTCCCTGTAGCTCCCCAGCTGCCCCATCACCACCACCACAACCACCCCAGCAACAGCAACCATGGCCGACACCGACAAACCCGCCGACAAACCCGCCGCCGACGCCCCGAAGCAACCCACCCCGGCCTCAAAACAACTCACCTCCGCTTCGAACCTAACCTACACCACCGCCGCCGCCACCGACGAGGCACAGAAAGCATTCGGCATCACCAAGCATGACATACGCGCACGGCCGTACAAGAACCTCCCGGTCGACACCGAAGCTAGCGAGGCCGCAGAGTGCGCGGAGAATAAGGGGAGCAAGGCCGAGGCCGAGGACGAGAACAAGGACGATCCCGGCCACGGACCTGGGCCGGTGCCGAGGCCGCCGCCCGCGACGGGGTTTTGAATGGGGGATGCGGGAGATGGGGGGGATGGGATAAATAAATAAATGTCTATGATCAGTGTCGAGACTGGGTTTGGTGAAGTGCTAATGTGTTATCGCGGATGTCGAGTAATCTCCGTTAGGTAAGTACTATCTAGATGATGGCATACGCAGATTCGGTCATTGTAGTTGCAGTGCCAAGTTCTTCGCATCATCAAAAGGATATACCCCCAATGAAACGACATATCGTTCCAAAACTCCGTCCCAAACATTGTCCTAAAACCCCATCCCAAAATTCTATCCCAAAACGTCGTGCCAAAACGCTACCCCCTTCATCCCCTCTCTATAGCTAAGTACCGCCTACTATCCATTACGACATGAGTGATAAACACGGCCCTCCAAAACTCGTATTAATGTACAAGCCAAGGAAAAATCCACTTCATCAGACCCAGCATCCACGATCTCATATATGCCAGTGAACCGCCAGTTTGTTACAGCCCACTACTCCATTGCTACCCTATCATGCACCAGTGGGAGTGATCGGGAGTTTACCGCCCCCCCCCCCCCCCCCCCTCAATCAAGCCCAATCCCAAAACTCCCCTCCTCCGGCATCACCCCGGGCATCAACTTCAGCAACCCAACCATCACCGCAGGCGAAACAATCATGTCCCCCGCATCCCCCGGCACCTCCCCAAACCTCCCCATCAACAGTTCACACACACGCATAACCTTCAGCGGGCTGAGCTTGCCAGCGGGAATCCCGCCGCTTATCCCACCGACGCCCAGCGCGTGCCGCCCCGCCTCCATCGGGACTAGATGGTCGAACCGCGCTTCTTCGGACATGGCCGCGGCGGTGGACGGGGGGAGGTAGGTGGTGTGTGTGCGCCAGAGGTTGGAGAGTGTTTTGCGCGCGGTGGATTGGAGGGTGTGTGCTTCTAGGTGGCGGGAGGTGGGGGTGGTGGGGGTGAGGATTGGGCTTGGGGGTGGAGAAGGTGGACCGGACGTGGAGGGGCCAACGGCGGTATTAGTACTGCTGCCGCTCTTGGAGTCCCGCAGAAGGATTAGTTGGCCGAGACGGAACTCGGCGCGGATTCGGCTCTCGAGTGGCCACTCGTCGGGTTGGGAGAGTGACTGCCGGAGGTGGGTTCTGGTGGTGGGATTAGCTGGTTTTCTAGGTAAATGGCAGACTCGACAGTGGGACTCATTGGAGGGGGGGACAAACTCAGCCTCCTCAAATTTTCCACGCTTCTGTTCCAGCATCGCGAGAAGATAATACGTATCCAGCGTGCATCTGGCCGATGGGCCAAACAGCTTGACACGATTATCCAGCGTGTACAGCAGCCTCTCATGCGCATCCTCTATGTGATCCGCACTCAACCAGATATTCGCCCAGAGGAAGTGAAAGATCTGGAACGCCACGAAGTATTTCCCATCCTGCGGCATATCCTCCATCTTTGGTATGAGCTCCATCGCTTCCGGGTATCGTCCCGCCGCGGCGAGAGCCACAGCAACGTTCCGCACGTTTTCGCAGCTGGGGAGCTCATGCTCGTCGCCGAGGAGCCGGCGTCGGATAGCGATGGCGAGCTCACTCACTGCGTGTACATCATCCCAGGCCTCGAAGTCGATGAGGGCTAGACCAAGGTTCCCCCAAGCGGCGGCATAATTGAGCACATCGTCGAGGGTGACCTCGTTCGGCTCGACAGTATTGATCCAGTGCTGACGCAGAGCCAGGGCCTTCTGGAAGCGGTGGAGGTTTCCCACACGCCCGGCAATGCCGGAGTTGCAGCGCACCGACGCCGCAATCGTGTGCACGTTTGCGCGCTGCATCTCGTGTCCACTGGTGCGTGAGAGCAGGCCGCAGATCGACTCCGCGGTGTCGCTCGCTCGCAGACCGTCGGAGAACAGGTTGCGCTCCCAGAAGTAGTTGCTGCAGTCGCTGAGCATCGTCGCGAAGTCGATGCAGGGCGGAGGCGGCCGCGCGGTGCTGGTGTACACGGCGCGAAGCGTCATTACGTGAGAGGAGTACCGCTCGCATTGGTCCCAGATGTCGTTCTGCGGAAGTTGGATGTTGGAGCCCCGTGGGAAGACGGCTCGGATCAGGAGGAAGGCCGTCATGAACGTCTGCCGGAAACGCTCGGGATCGTTGTCGAGTCGGTGCAGTAAACTGCGTTGCAGCGAACGGTGCATCACTAGGTGTTTGGTTCCGCCGATGTACACGCGGTCCACCAGGTGCCGTGTGAGCAGAGACCGAAGCATCTCCTGGAAGCTATACCGTATAGTTTAGTATTGTCCTCAGCGAATGGCCGGACCACGTACCAAGCACATAAGACGGGACGGGGGAGAACGGTACCGCATCAGGTCCGGAGCAGCCAGAAATGCAAGCTCCGGCTCGGTGTGCACACCGTAGAGCATACCCTCGGGTACTCCGTCCGGATTCAACATGCTCAACGTCTGCACCAGTCTCAGTGCATCGGGATTCTGTCGCTCGAGCCTGTTCAATGCCAGGTCCCAGACCACGCCGAGTCTTTTCTCGTATTGGAAAGTGCTCATGTTTCCCTCACTGGCAAAGATATGCGCGCTGTTGCTCCGCTCCTGAAACAGCAGCAGAAAGTCTTCAAACCCAGCCTTGCTCTCGTAGATGTATCCGGCGACGTGTGCGATCGCAAGCGGCAGTCCGCCTAACTCATCTGCGATCCGATTCGCCTGTCCACTGGCGTCCGCGGGGGCGTCGACATTGACATGATGGTTCAACTTGAGCAGCAATCGGCCACCCTCCGCCTTCGGGAACGGCTGCAGGCGCACCTCTGAGCGTGTGACCTGCGCCAGACTCGCATTCTGACTCGTCAGCAACAGGGCCCCCCCACGCGACGGCCAGTACGGCTTCAGCGAGGCCCAGTCCTCAGCATTGTCGAAGATCAGCAGCCACCGGCGCTCGCACGCCTCGAGCCACTGCTTGACCATCTCCGACAGCGCGCGGCTCAGTCCGGCGGTGCCGGCGTCGAGCCGCAGTGCCCGCGCCAGCGCCGCCACGCTGTCAGACAGCTCCGCATCCGTCTCCGCCCGGATCCAGAATATGTAGTCGTACGCGAAGCGGTAGCGGTGCGTGTACTCGATCGCGACCTGTGTTTTCCCCAGCCCGCCGATTCCGTGCACCACGGTCGCGCGCTGCCCGTGAACATCCCCGCCCGCAACTTCGCTGTTGAGTTGGCTGTGCAGCAGCTCCAGTGCGTCGTCGCGCCCGCAGAAGTAGGGGTTCCGCTGGTACGGCACCATGTACAGACTCTCGGGGACCCGGGGAGCTATGGTCACGTGTGGCAGCGCGGCGTCGATGCGCTCTTTGACTTCCTGGACGGTGCGCGCTCCCCGCACTACCTCTTGGTCGACCGCCAGCTGCCGCTGCCGTTCGAAACGTGAAACGTGGCTCTTGATGTTCGCTTTCGAGGTTCGGAATTTGCGCTCGACTGTGCTCCAGAAAATCCGCAGGAGATTGTCTACCGTACGTACACACCGGCGTCAGTCACCCCAATTTCCCCGCAAATCTTGTTCTTTTTCTTCTTCATCGCAGTCAGTGGAGAAAAAGAAACATACGGATGGGAAACCTCATAAAGAACTTGAGCGCGGTGATGCAAAACCCGACATAGTCATCGATCAGCGCACGCATACAGACACGCAGGGCGGCATCGCCGGGAAATAGATCGATATATCTCGACAGCTGATCGAGCGTGAGCGTGAGGTCACTGAACATATCGACAATCATCTCCATGATATCCGAGAACTTGCTCGCGACGACGATGAGGGCCATGAGCACGCCCCAGACAAAGCTAGCGACACTACCACTCGCCTGCATTATCGTCGTCGTGCTGAGCAGGAACGTATTGAGCCGGTCGAGCACGGGCGTGAGCAACAGCACATGCCGTGCTATGTTCCGGTCGCCGTACCGCTCCTGCTCTGTCGCCAGCGTGCTCCGGAAGTTGTGGTACGACAGCAGCTGCGGCAGCACCGCTGAGTACTTGCGCCGTGACAGTCGGTGCCGCTGCCGCCGCAGCGCCTCATCCCAGTCCGCCTCGATTCCGTCGGCTGCGCCCCCCAGTGGGGGCGCGCCGTACGAAAGGAACGGTAGGTGCGACGTTGCGGCAAGGTACGGTCTCTTGAGGGACAGCATGGTTGGGTCGGAGGTGGTAGTAGGTGGTGGCGGAGCGACTGCTATGGGGGTTATTGTGTCGCTGTGCTTTCCGGTGCGTGATCGCTCGTGGTTTTCATTGATTGAGTTCGGTGCAGGCTTACAGGGGGGGATTTCTTCCATGAGATGTGTGTTTACGGTGGCGTCTTCCTTATCAATCGCAGGTGCCATTGCAAGAAGGGACCACGCGTATCCTGAGCCTCATCATGAGCTGGGTGGTGCGTTCCTTCCTTTAACCAATGATCCCGCTCAGCATGTCATCCCTCGTGTTTTTTTCCCTTTCTTTCCATAGACCTGTCTGTGGTGGCATCGATGGTGACGACGACGGGGATTGGAACGTCGAGAGAAGCAGGCTCGGATCATGGTACGTCTTTGCTCCGTATCGCCCGCCCCGCTCTTCCCGTTCATTGGGGACAGCTGTAGTGGGTGAGGCTGGCCCCCAGCACTGTGGCATGCGCTGCGTGCAGATACGTCTGATACGTGGCGGCGAACTAGCGCGCACTTCCAGCTCACCAATTCGCGGAGTCGTGGTGGATGTGGGAAGTGGTATTGGCTGCCGGTGTGGTTCATCCCGCTACGCCGACAAGGCTCGAGCAAGGTGCTTCAAGCTGAATCTTGAGTCTCCAAGAGTCCGAAGGGCGGAGGGCGGAGAGATGTGAATTGAGCTGTCCGAAACGATGGATTGAAAATACGGTACTAACTATATGCTGGAACAGAGAGAACTGCGGTCGTCCGAGAATCGGTACAGATCAGCGTCACCACCATCCCTTGAGTATTACGCAGAGCACTTACTTCACTCTCGGGTAGCCTGGCGGAGATGGAGGTGGGAGACAGGCTGGCACTACATAAGTCTTGCATCGGACCATCGGCTGAATACGAGGACATGTAACCAAAGAAGAAGCAAAAAAAAGATGCCGATGTATATAGGACCGATCATCCTTCAGGAGCTTTAGTAAGTAACCCAAACATGAAGAATCAGCGTGGGGTATGTAATGCCATCCCCTCACGCATGAGGGGCTTTCGTGCTTGGCCGTCAACCACCCGCCGCATCAAAGAGGCAAGCTGCAAACAGCAAACCGAACAGTGGATAGAACGGAGGAGGCTGGAGAAAGTGACGCAGCGGCAGTGAGAGCGCCTGCGACGTTGAGGGGAAGGCTTGGGTTACGAATACCGCATTCGTGATTTCAGCTCTATCCAAAGCTTCATCGTTGTTTGCAGACAGCCAATCCTCAGCTCGTTTGAACCCGGCCCACAGCTAGTAGTTATGCAGGTGCTCGTTGGCCGGAAATCCTAGAAGCACTTCAATTATACCCCACATATATAGCGTCTTTGCGTGATCTCCTCGCCTCATACATATATAGAATAGAATTTTCCCACTCGCCCCGCTTCGGTGGACCCTGTTCCAAAGGCTTGTTGTGAAATGCGAGGGCTATATATCTTGGTAATATGTATGAGGACGACTCGATCTGCGGGATTTCACAGCAAGGTTCGAGAGAACAGCTCCGTGCCTTCGACTGGAATGGCGGACATTCCCATGATTCCCACTTGTATACACACGTGACCGCTTCGACCATTGTACTCTACACACGTGACGGCTTCAGCCATTGTACACAGCCGGTTCGGTTCGGACCGGGGGGGCTGGCGGACGGCTGGCTGAACAGTGGACCGCACCAACCACCAAAAAATATCATGCGGACCATACCGTCGGCGCGTCGCCTTCCTCCTGCAACAACCCACATCCGGTGGTGCCGGGTTTCACCAACATCTGGCGGGCCCGAAGGCTTGGCTGTGTTGATCCCCGGAGACATGGTCCCAGGCGGGCCATATCTCCATTGAATGCACATGACCACCCGCGCTATTCATGTCCATGCTGCTGATATTATTCTTCGCGTTCCCCGTCTCCTTCCTCGAGCTACAACATGAAAAATGTAAGTCTACCTCGTCCTCCAGCAGTCCAAATTGCCTAAAGCCGTCTAATATCTCCTCCCCGTCCACAAAGGCTACTCGCTCGCCTCGAAGCGCTCGGTCCGATCATCTCGACTCTCATATCAATATCGGGCACACCAGGCCTTAGTCTCGGCGTATTGCACCCATCCCTCCCTCCGTTGAACAGCTCACAGGAAGCGCACGTCTACACCGCCAACTTCGGCTACCGCGACGTTTCGGCGCGCCAACCACCAACCGAGAACACGACGTACGTGATCGGGTCGCTGACGAAAGGCATAACCGCGGCGCTGCTTGGCCAACTCGTCGATGCCGACGCCGTGAGCTGGAGCACGCAGCTGCACACGCTGGTGCCATACACGCGCGATGCCGACGATCCCGCCGCGAACATCACGCTCGAAGACCTGCTCAGCCACCGCTCGGGGCTGCCCGGCTACAATGCCTACTGGCTGCAGTCAGGGAATACTCCCGTGCTGCCGCGGAGGGAGGCCGTGCGGATCCTGAGCGCTGTGCCCGCCGCGGCACCGGTGCGCACCGCATTTGTGTACAACAATCTCGCCTACGAGGTCGCGGGCCAGGTGCTCGAGCGACTGGCCGGGGCGCCGTACGCGAAGGTGTTGGCGCGAGTGACGGACGCGTTGGGAATGCGCAATACGTGGTTGGGTGAAGACCTCGGACGGCATGTCGACACAGCAAAGGCGTATGCGACGCTCCGGAACGGCAGTGCGGTTGAGATCCCTTTGCCGCTGCGCGGAAGCGATAGTCTGATCGGTGCAGCTGCCGGAATCCGAAGTTGTGTTTCCGACCTACTGGAGCTGTACCGCGGATTTATGGCTGCGGGAAACTCGGCGCTGGGCTTGCAGACAACTCGCGGCGGCGGCGGCAACAACAACCCACTGCGACAACTCCCGACGCTTTGGAAGCCTCACATCGCGCTACCGTTCCCCTCGCTCCGCGAGTACACTTACGCCCTCGGCTGGGTGCGAGCAGAACTACCCACGCAGCTCTCATTCACAGGGCCAGACACCGTGCCACCAGAGAGCCCCTACCTCCTCCCGCCGATCGTCGGCTTCGGCGCACCGAGCCGGCTCGCGCTCGTGCACTCGGGCAACCTTCCGGGATCCGTCGCCTACGCAGCGCTATTCCCCGAATCCAGCGCGGCGGTAGTAGTTCTCGCAAACAGCGTCGCACTAACCGACACCGCTCGCCTAGTCGCGGGCGTTCTCATCGACGCGCTATTCGCACCATCCGACAGCTCGCAGCAACGCCGCGAAGAACGCTGGAACGAGCACATTTCGTACGCGCGGGTGACCGCCGAGGCGGGAAAACACTGGGTCGAGCGGATGGCGCGCGAGCTCCACGGTGGAAAAACCGTGCGCCGTCCTGTGCGCCCGCTGCACGCGTATACTGGCCGCTACTGGAATGGCCTGGGGAACTTCTATATCGACGTGCGCGTCGTGGGAAACGCGCTGCAGGTGCTATTTCTCGGCACTGAGGATAACGCGTTCGCGCTGGAGCCGTGGAGGAAAGATAGTTTCTTTTGGTTGACCACCGATCATGATGGCCTGGCGGCGAAGGCGAGGTATACGACGTGGTCGGCGGAGTACTATGTTCTCAGCTTTGGCTGCGCGAGGAAAGGGGCGCCGGGATGTCTCGTCTGGAAACATGAGGCTGCTGTGGCGGGTGACGGAGAGGTTTTTTGGAAGGACGAGCAGATGCCGCGGCAGCGGAAGCAGCTGCAGACGGTGGTAAGGTCTTAGGATGGGGTTGTGCAGACGTTTTTCTTCATCCTTCCCTTCTACCCGCGTTTCGTTCTTGTTTTCGGCCGGCGCTTGTGCGGTTCGGAGGACAGAGAGTTCTTTCTTATACTAGGTTTGCCGGTCTGGCTTTTTCGTCCTTGGGATGCAGTGGTTTCGGAGCGTAATACAATGAACAAAGTTCCACAAACCACCTCCTCGTTCCGGTCGCTATATTGAGAAGTTGGTGTACCTATTCCACATGGCAGCACAAGGTTGAGCCTGCGCACGATATCGCTCGCTTTCCAGGTGACTGCTGGTATATATTTCGTTCACAGCCTCCTTTGTGTATAAGAAGCTATGTTCTCCGACTCAGTAAGCTTATCGTGACGTGTCTAGACATACTTCATCGCGTATGTCGCGGCTTCGCGTTTTCAAAGTAGAAAAAGTTTTTTTTTCCTGAAATGTAGCGCTGGCTAAGGAGGCTATCACGTGCCATCTCTGTTAGTATAGTGGTTAGTATTTCCGCCTGTCATTACAGGATAGTCCGCGGGAGACCAGGGTTCAATTCCCTGACAGAGAGTGAAAAGCTTCTTTTGCTATCTGCCAGGACATACGAGATAGAAATACAAAAGGCAATGTTCTCGTCGAGCGAGAAAGTTTTTACACCGAAAGACGAAGGATAATATGAAGCACGTGACCTCGGTAGCCTCCACGCCATACAAGCCGCGAGGGGAACACACACCTCCGACAACCACACTAACCTTCCAAAAATGCCAAGACTATGCGTTGGCACACCAAATGCCCCGCTCACTTTGGCTTCAGGATTCATGTGGCGTGTGTGTCAACTCTTTCCGACCGCGGATTGAGTGCCCCGACCGAAGAATTCGACGACGATGAGCATGAAGCGATAGAGATCAATCGAGCCTCGGTCCCTGGCCGGAGAACTACACCACCACGGGTGCTACGTCCAAACCTCTGAAGAAGTCTCACCATCGCTTCCCCGCACATCATCATCGATTTATCACTCTAGGAGAGCCTGTTTAGCAGGCGATACGGCGACGGCGGGGAGGAGAGTGAACTCCAAGGGGAGAGCTCAGGGCTTGGCCCAGGACAACATCGACCATGACAACCGGCATTTTGCCAGTTCCGCCTTCGATCCAAATATCTTCGCTGCTATTCATCGGGCCCCGGCCTTGACAGCTACGCAAACCCCGAGACGACGATTCCTTTCGAGCACCATGCCGTGTGCGCTAGACTGGTTATGTTGAGGGTAGTACCAAGTGGAGGTATCTTTTGGAGAAGAGGAGGGCTACGAAGCGCCGCTACAGCGCAAAACCGACAACCCGAGCCTCTTCGGAGGCTCACTCTCAAAATATTGCGAGACGAAGGGATTTGGCTTGTCATTTCTGTATGGATTTGGTGGTGGAATTTCTTTGTCGAAATGTTGTATTGTAGATATCTCTATCGGCCATAACCTTCGGGTCAATCAATCAAGCCGCGAGGGGAGTCGAGTGACAGTTCCCGGTTCAACCGGGGTGAAAGACCTTTGGTATGGCTCTTAGGGGTTCCAAGGCACCCCACCCGTTGGATAGTGGGGATGTTCCTTTGCTTTTGCCACGGTTCGAAATGCTGGGGCACGGCTCAACAACCGGCACAGGATATCACTCGGCACGTGCTGCCACATGGCCGGATTTAAGGACCGTTGGCAGATTCGATTTGTGAGGGATGACGGGCCCGCAACATCAGTTAATGATCAGACATGGTAGTTTCTGCACGGTAAAGCGACCGAGTGACTACCTACCTATGCCGAGTCTTTTTGAATGGGGCTGTGTAGGGCGTTAGTTAGTCCCGCCTCCACAGGCAACATGGCAAGCAACAAGGGAACATTGCGGACAGCGGAACGGATAAATTAATATTCTGATCGCAGGTTCGGAGCGCAAGTTCACAGGCGCAAGGTTAGGCGTCACGGTCAGCGGGAATGTGCGCGCTGCGCACTGCGCTGCGGAATGTAGTAGGTATCATATTTACGCGCCGCGACCGCAGAGGCGCAGATCCCAGCCGCGACCGCCACAAGCGAGGGTGCTCCTCCAGTGGCGTTGGAGGGACGGGGGTTAACTACTCTCACGTGTCACGCTCGATCACCCATCACCAGCAGCGTGCGGAATTTCGGATTCGTCGTACATATTTCAAACATCCCCTGGCTAACAAATGACCTAACTAACTAACGCTTCCCGTCTTCCAATAACCTCCTCCATTCTTCTATACCGGTAAACACCTCCGACCGTGCTACCTACCGGCCATGTGGTCGATGATTCGTATCCAACGATCCGGATTCCGGACGTTCTTGTGTTCGCACTGGAATTCCATGGCGACGGGGTATACATCAGTCGGCGGAGATCACATGGTGATTTCCATAGCTGCAGTGCCCACTGGCGGCGGATGAGTCGCCGATATGCTTGCCAATGGGCTCAGCAACATTAACCTCGAGCTTACGCCACAAGAACCCTAGCTGCTGCGCAACGTCTTAGCTCAAGCGGTTACCATGAGGATGATGAGAAGGATTAGAAGAGGCGTACGAACCGAACCGCTTAAGCGGGACCACCTCCCTCGCGATCGCCCTGGGCGGAACCGTGTGGAAGAACATAATCTCATTCTGTCCCAGTCCCTGGAAGACTTTCACCTGGGGCCCGAGTTTCCGGGTGGCTATCTTCAACACGGTGACGGCCTGCTTGCCGGGGAGGCGGTGGCCCCAGTGGGCGGCGTGTTTCGCGTCCGCGAACGTCGAGATGAACGGCGATGGCACGCGGGAGTTCCAGTTGAAGTGGCTGAGTATCGCGCGTTGGAGCGTGAGCGCGTCGGGGCGCCCCCAGGATGTTGAGCTGATCGCGGCGTGGAGCCCCGTATGGGGGGAATATACGGTCTGTGTGCGGCTGTATTGTACGCGGTAGAGGTACCGTGGGAGCGTGAGGAGGGGGAGCTTAATTGTTGCCATTGTGGATGAGGGGCTGGATGTTGGTGCTGCTGGCTCTGCTGGTGCTGCCATAGATACGGCCATGGTCCATGGCTTTATATCACCGCTGTGGATAGTGAAGGCGCTGGGGATAGTGAAGGAACCGCCTTCTGAGGCCTCCGCATAATGGAATGGTCGCGCACATTCACAGCATCTGGAGATAGACGCCGGTTATTGACTGGGTCATACCAACGAGGCTGGGTTGGGGATCACAGGAGTGTCTGGAATGTTGGAAATATGAGGAATACCAGGAACATCAGGAAGATGAGAACAAAGGCGACAACAGATCGTCTATCAGCAAATGAAATGCTCCCTGACCTCCCTTCCGCGCTGTTGCGCACTGCGCAAGTATTGTTTTGCTCGAAAACACCACTGATGGGGGAAAGTGGAGGGGACTTCCCCCGCCGTGGCTTGACGAAACGTACAACGAGGGCCTAACGCGAGATAAGAGCGAACTGGTAGCATCCCCTCTATAGTTGCTGTATGGGCCTTATCAACCGACTGGTTGTTCTGTTGGTACACAGCGGTTAGTATCAGGCATTTCCCCCTGTTAGCACTCGGTTGCCGGGGAGAGACCAGGATTTCATCCCCTGCCAGAGAGCGTGTGCTATGCTGATCAGTTCCATTTCCTCCTAGAGCTCAGCCTCCATTCACGTATTCATCAATGAGTCAATGCCTCAGAGTGGGTCGGAATAGAGAACACTCCGTAATACCTAGTAGGTAGACTGTAGTATTGTATGTACCGCCACATTGCCGGATAAGATTAAATTGTCGGCACCGACGGTTCTCATGAGGGACCTGCGACGTATGTACGTGAGATGTGGGTTTATGGGTGAGGCACACAGTTGGGTCACTGACGTCACTCGGACAAGACTGTGGTTTCGATGTTGTACATTACGACCGGGGGAGGGAACAAAGAAAAGAGAAGAAAGGGACAGTGGGCAAGAAGATGTGGGGTGCGTCCCGGCCTGGGCTGATAGAGCTCAGGCAAGAGCTTCTACGTGACCGTCTTCGTTGGCTGGAACGGGGACGCCAGGCCATGCCGGACGCGCGAACCCCAGGAAAGGCGGAAGTCGGGGGAGAGAGGCGAGGGGGCAGCAGGAGAGGCGGGCATGTAGGCCCATACCGGTCTTTGCTGTCAATCTACTTCTTGCTTGTGTCGCCCGTGGCGGATGAGGGGGAAGTGGGGTGCCGCATCGAACTGGTCGGTACAGGGCTCTCACCTCGACTGGTCAGGGCGGACAGGAAATGCAGTTCGTTGGTTCGCCATAGTCTAGTCAGGTTGCATGCGAAATAAATTGATGTTCTCTCTCTACCGGGGGAGGAGGCTAGACTTGAATGTAACAGAAGTACATACCATGCGCCGTCACCTTTGAATGCAAGAAGCTCGCTCGCTGTCGTTGTCGCCGTCAGAGGAGGAGGAGTGGTTATTCTGTCCACACCTCAAGAGTGCGGTCGAGGCTCGTTTCGACAGACAGCGAACCACTAGCGCCATTTCGCCTCCCATTCTTTCTTGTGCTTAAAGCTTAGTACACACGGGCTGCTCGATCGATTCGGTGAATATGGTGCTGAAGTAACCATTGACGTTAGGCGCGCTTAAGAGATCTCAGAGTTTGGAGTTAGCCGGCCCCACAGAAACGCCGCACTCACGGTATACAGTCACCAAGACAACAAATTCTGAGCATGTCAGAAATGAGTGAATGGTAAATGGCGGGCGGGCGGTCGGCTTCGTTAGAAATATATCAGGGAAATTCTCAGAAGGAACTCCAACATTGTGCGCGCGGATCCAGGTCGAGACAGAAGCTAGTGACGGTACTGCGGCTAGACATGTGGCCAGTGCTGTGGCTGCTCCCTTCACACCGACCATTGTGCGCTCACCATCAGACTCTGAACCCAACCTGCCGTAAGTTCGTACCTGCCCACAGCTGCTTGGTTCTCATGTGTCACTTGTGGAACATCACACCACACCACTCGATATGTGAGTGATATCGTGTGCGTCGCCTGAAGTCACCAGCTTCAATACCGCGGGGGCAGGGAAAGCCGTATCGAACCGCTCGTTGCAAGTCCAACATAGGTCACATGCAATTAATGAGTGAACAAACAAGAACACAAGCAATAGGCCTCGATAGCGATTCAGCTCCATGACCTGAGCTCCAAGCACGTCGTGAGTTTTCTCTTCCCTCACTTCTTCTTCCCTCACTTCTTCCCTCACTTCTTCCTCCTCCTTCTTCCTCCATCACCTTCCTCCATCCCCTCCCTCCATCTCCTCCCTCCACACTGTCAACCTCAGAATCAAACCACCAAACCCACAACTACAACCAACCTAAGCCGCAACGAAAATCAACCGAACAGCGGAAAAAATGGGCACCACAATCACTCCCCACCCCACCCCGAACGAGATTTCCAAGGGAGACATTCCCGCCGAGGAGGCTGCATACGCGGACTACCTCCAGATTTTGGCCTTAACGGCTTTGTATCTCCTCGCAATCTCCGAGGAGAAGGACGGAGCCGCCGCCGCCGAGCAGCCGATGGAGATCGACGAAGAGAACGAAGACGAGAACGAAATGGAGATCGATGAGGACGAAGATGAAGATGAGGGATATGTGGAAGGCGGGGAGGACGATATGGACGAGGAGGAGGGTGTGGGCGGGGAGTCTTAAGGCTCTGTTATTTTTTTTCTTGTTCATTTTTATTGCGAATATGGGGGGTTTTTTTCCCCAGTTTTATGGTGAATATCTTTTTTTTCTTCTTTTCTTTCATCGCGAATACGGGGGGTTTTGTTTACCAGTTTTATGGCGCATATCTTTTTCCTTTTCTTTTTCATTCTTATGGCGAATATGGGGGTGTTTGTTTTCCAGTTTTATGGCGCATATCTTTTTCTTTTTCATTCTTATGGCGAATATAGGGTTTGTTTTTCTTTTTTATTTTTATTGCGAATATGGGGGGTTTTTTCTCTTTTCATTCATATCGCGAATACATTGTACTTGCATTTCCAATGATATCGTATCCTTTCGAGCTCGTCGCGAGGCATCCCAGTGACATACTAGATGGCTGCATACATACGTCGGAAGTCTTCCAAATCACATCTTCGTCAGCGGCACAGGCTGATGCCAATGTCCGCCCGACGGGCATACTTTTGAGCCGTACGTACGGTACTCGATGTATGATAGGTATATGACACTAAACTCGCGATCCCGCTCTCGATGCCGGTGGTAGTATATAGAAGCTACCCGTTCCCCGACATCAGCAGCCCTGAGTCTGCACTCTCCTGATACCGCTATGGAAGAATGGGCCAGTGAAAAAGTACATAATAGTATTGTACACGCCATGCCGGTTCCCCATTACACTGGGATAAGGAGTCGCGGAAACGGGTGTGAGCATCTGGCACCTGCACCGCGCGACGAAATGTCTTCAGCACCAGCAATAGAGTGGAGTAGAGTAGGTACACTGAATGGGATCACCGCACCACGAGCACAATAGAGTACACATCTTCGCGCGACATTGCGAGCGCCTAGGTGGTGACGTTGCCGGCGGCTGCAGAAGAGAGACGGCAGGCAGGGGAACTTCTTTTCCTCCCCACCCCCCCAACTCCCACAAACTTCGCACCTCCGGCCGGAGATCTCGGTATACGAGGAAAGGTATGAGGCGTTGAACTGGATGCAGGAATTGACTGGGGAAGGGAGCTTCGATGTGGGGTTTTGAGAAAGACGACCGTTGACGAGCATGTCGCGGGCGCTTTTCCTTTCCATCTTGTTAGCTCATTTTTCTTCTTTCTAGGTATCTGTCTTTCCTTCTATGTGCGGATGGGCTGGGCGGAGAGCTCAGAGCAATAGGGAACCCACACCGAGCTCGCGGCCACTGGTCGGAGACAGTGGGGCGGAACTGGACGTGTGTACTGTACAGCCATGATCTGATAAGGTCGAATGCTACATATGATGATTAAACAAAACAAAAGCGGTGACGTTGCGCAAGATCGACGTTGAACTTGTGTGCGCCACTCCGACTCCAAGGATGCAAGTCACTTGAGTGACGAGTCTCAAGGACCTTAGAGTCGCTCGGTGCACGCGCGAACATACTCGGCCCTCGATCGTAAACACATACCGCCGGCCAACATTTCGCGCCAGCGTCCCTCCCTCCACCTCCAACATGTAAAAAAAGCAGCACTCCCCTCCGCTCCTTCCCTTTCCTTCCTAAGCTCCTTTAGTACGTCTCCTCCCCCGCTCCCCCCAGAATTGCCTTTAGGCTTTCACTCTCCACCCCGCTAACTATCCCGCGTCCCACAGCCTCCTAGCTTAGAACAAGTGTATTATCTGTTCTTTTCAGTCTAATAGCTGAAATCCGATCATGTATCGGTTCAAATGTTAACTTTATCTTTGGTGATTGGGGCCCCGGCCGCTGCGCGTGCGCTTGTCGGCAAACGCGCCCCTGTGTCGCTGGTATTTCACTGCCTCCGGTTGATCCGGATGCGGATTCGGATGTGACTTCGTCGTGGCTCTGGCTGGAGGCGAGGGTGCGAGAAAGGGGATATACGCGGCGGTGGATGGGGATGGAGGATGGGGGATGGTGGGGGTCTTGCCATGTTGCTGGTTGAAGCTTGGGTGCATGGCGACCTGGTTGGGCCCGGGGGTGTGGTGCGAGGTGGGTCATACTACCGTACGGGGACGTATGGCGATATCCTAGGTGCAAGCTGTTTCTGGGCCAGACATGCTTAGTAGAACTGTGGGGAAAGGCATCTGCGGTCACCGCTTAGGCCGTATATCGTACACAGACGTTGCAAATTGTTTCTCACGTGAATGAATGCCACTGATATCACTCGTTATTCTAGTATTTGGCATGTTATTTATCACTCGTCTGCTTCATTATCATGTGTTTGAGCAATAGGGAGCCCACATCGAGCTCCCGGCCAGCGGTCGGAGACGGTGGGGTTGAACCGGAGTGTAAATGGCCATGATCTGATAAGTTCGAATGCAGCAATGATGAAGCCAAAAAAAGAAGATATCACGTGTTTGTTTCACTGTGTTTCGCTACATAATGCTGTGGTTGGGCTCATATCACTCGAAAAACGCAGGATTCATACTAGGTAGATTGTACTATGTAGAGTATGTCAAAGACAACGATGAAAAAAGCCGCGAGTAGTATTTACTATGTATTATCTCACAAGCCGAAAGTGAAGTGAAGGGTTCAGATGATGACGAGATTGACATAAAGTAGGCAGAACAAGCGGATCGCGAGGTGAGAGCGTCGACTTGCGAGGAGCAAGGCGAAAAGCACTTGCACTTAACCAAGAGTCAAGTCAGCGCCTCCAAAAAGATCCATGATCGATATTGCACGACAGTCGAGATCACGGCTACGCAAGCCTGTTTTCGACCAAGTCCAAGCCACAGAATGGTGAGCCAGCCGATTTTGACTGTGGTGCTCACCATCTATCATCCGCTTCTAGATACATGATCGCAAGTTCGTAAGTTTGCAACAACAATAATAAAAGTGCGAAAAGTTGAAACTTAAGGCCTAGAAAGCGGCCTCGTCCTCTCGCACAGTCACTTCCAAATTCCAGGTTCCAAGTTCCGCCGCTGGTGAGCCATTATGTCGCACCCCACCCGTCTTCCAAGTTCCCTCGAAGAGTCAAAAGTCTGGAATCTTCGGTCGCCTACCCACTAGTTATACAAATAACTGCACTCTCGTCCACGAACCGACTTCAACCGAGAGCCCCACATACACGCGTGGAATCTTCGCAGCTACTAGCTTCGCGAGTCGCTGGTCCCGCACGTGATTGATGAATGATGGATGGTGAAGCAGCAATGTGATTGCGCGAAGCAAACGGCAACGAGTGATACTCCGGCCGCGAATAGCGGCCGCCGGCACCGTACACTACCTACACTACCCATGCGGGCCACTACCGGCGTTACGGCGTATGGCGCGCACGGAAATCGGCGGATACACGGAAACGCCGAACTCTGTTTACCTGGAGCTATTCGGAGGTCGGAGGTCGCAGATCGGAGGCTGGCGGGATATGGATGTATTATGTATAGTACCGGTTACCTCTCCGTGGTGCTCCTGACTTCGCGTTTGGAAACGGTAAGGTGATTCTCGGTGGAGCTCTGTTCGGCTAGTTAGGCTTTGAGGCATCGACGATAGGTACCAAGTACCTAATGTACCTACCTGTACCTGCTTATGTACCCTATGTACCCAAGTACCCAAGTATTTTCCCCGCCGGCGGCCGGCCCCACTGTTCAGGACGTCAGAAGGCTGAAGCAAGTATATACCTCCTACATACCTCCTACACACCAAAATCTTACATCCTACATACTATACATAGACACTCACATAGATTTACCCGCGCGAACCTGGAGTCCCGGACCTCCTCGACTTCACTTCCGCCATTGCCCTTCCACCTTCCCCTTTTCTTCTCCGTCTTCCACGCCTCTCCTGTCTCCCCCATCTTCCTCCTCTTCCACGCCTCTCCTGTTCCCCCGTCTTCCCCGTCTTCCAGTCTTCCACCGTTCTGGTCCTCTCCGACCCGGACCCGGACCCTGAATTCAACCACCGGGCCACCCGGCTCGGATCGGCACGGATCGGCGCGGGTTTCACTGTTCACAGTTGGCGTGTGAACTATTTTTGCCGCGTCCGTATTCCCTAGAGTCTAGTACGGTACCTGCTATGTAGTATATAGTACTATACATATCAGGTACATACCCGTACATACCAGGTACCAGTTCTGGACTCTGGAGTCTAGTTACCGACCCGAGGGCCGGCCGACCCTTGAACCCGGTAACCACCTGGTAACCAACCCGCGGATCTTTAACTATCAGCCCCGCCTGTACTCTGGTTACTGACATACATGCATCCTACCAACCTATGCATTGTGCAATAAATATCGGGTTGTCTCACGTGACGTTTAGGCCCGCCATGTGGAGAGGCTGGTCAGTGACCTCCTGGCCAGTGCCGGCCGTTGGGGCTATCATATCTACTCTACCAACCCACCAACCCACCGTGCGGCTGGCGAATAATCTCGAGATCGGATCAGAGTTCTCAACTTTCAGCAAACGGCGTCTACTATGTCTACCGTGTAGCCGTGAGGTTTCGTCCATTAATTTCAGATGGACCGGCGAACAACTGAGGGGTGTCCGACGTGGCCGTTTTCTGTGCGTGTGTGTTTTCCGTGCGTGGGTGGGTGCGCATTATGGGTGGGCCTTTTATGCTCCGGCCGACTCGCCTCGACGGGAAGTGGGGTTTCACGTACTCTACTTTGACGAGCGGGGAAGTGCACACTGCAAAGCTGATGTGTTTTCGGTTTTCAGTTTTCACTTCCCCATGGACCATGGCTTTCTCTCCTCTCTCATCGTGAAAATTAAAAACTCGGGTCTCAGTGTCGCCAGTACTATAAAATAGAACTAGAACTAGAACTCGGTATGTATTCTTACTAAGAAAAATAGAGAAAAAATATTGAGAAACGCCCATATGTAAAATTGTAAATCCCTAAAATGCAACGAAATGGAAATGCTTCCGTTCCGGCACCGCCTTGTCTTCACTGATCACTTGAATAACCAATCGAGCACTACCGATTGAACCTGCCCGGTTACCTCCCAGCATTCCCACCAAAAATCAAAAGGCAGAAGACAGAAGAGAGACGCCCATATGCAAATCCACCAATGCTCCGTTCCTCCACCGCCATGACTCCCCAAACTCGACCGCGCCTCCACTGCCAACCTCCACCGCCAACCCCCAGAACCACTCGCCCATTCCCCATTACCCATCGCCCCCCCTCCCCACCGCCTCCCCTTCCATCTCATCTCTTGCCCATCACCCCCATCCCCTCGCATCCAGCCCTACCGCCTAACCGTCCCAATCCTGAGAACGCCCGCAATTCCCATCCCCGCACCCACTCCCGCTCCTATTCCCGCTCCCACACCCTGTCCCGCCCCCGCCGCACTACCAGTATAAACCTGCAAGACCTCATCAAACTCGTCGGTATACTCCTCATCGTCCTCCTCCTCGTCCTCATCGCGGACGTACTTATCCTTAAACGTCAGCGTGCGTCTGATCTCGTTGAACAGGTTCGAGATCTGCGGTTTGGATTCTGATATCGTAGGGGTGGCGGTGGGCGTGGGCGAAGTGGGTGAAGTGGGGGTGCGCGGGAGCATAGGCCCTGGGGAGGGGGGGGAGATGGGCGAGGGGGAGGGCGAGGGGGATGGGGAGGGCTGCGCTGCTTGCACGCGGTGGAAGGCTGCGCTGTGTGGAGCTACCATGGTGGTGTTCGTGATGATCGTTGGTAGGTGGATTTTTGCGCGCGCCGGCTTGACTTCGCGCACGAAAAAGGTGGATGAGCGCGGCATTTCCAGCGGTCTCGGGGTCCACGCCTGCGGCGGGGGAATGGCCTCGTCGTAGTGCTGCGTGGGCGGGTTCATCGGTGGTGGTGGTGGTGGTGAAGACGGTCGCCGCGCTGGGGTGGACGGCATTTCGACGGGCGTGGACATGCTCTGTTTTGGCGTGGCGGGCACGAATGTGCACACGCTCTGCAGCATTGCCGGGCCGAGGAACTGGCGCTCCATGTCGTCGATCAGCTCGACTTCTGTTTCTGACGATTCTTCTTCGTGAGCCTCCTCCGCCGCCTCCTCCGCCGAGGATTGCCGCTCGATGTCGTCGATTTCGGCTTGCAGCATTGCCGAGATCTCGTCGACGTCGTTGGAGTTCTGCGCTGGGTGGAAGGCGAGATATTCGCTGCTGCGCGGGCGTGGGCCCTGCGAAACGTACTTGTTCTGCGTGGGCAGGGCCGGCATCGTCTGCCGGTTCCTTCTGGCGTTTGCAGTGCCGCGGGTGAGGGAGACGGGGCGCGAAATGCGGAGGGGGACCGGAAGATTTTCCTCGCCGGGACCCGGATGAGAGGAGGGTTGCTGTGATGCGGATGGGGCTGCCGTGAGCTGTGGTCGTCGCAATGGGTCCGAGGTTGTTCGTCGAGTCGTCGACGAGGGTCTCGCGACATCGGGCATGGCGGTTATCTGGCATAGTGGACGGCTTTGAGGTTGCTGCGATGGCGGTGTTCTTGACCGCTGACGGGCTGGGTCGGACACTGCTCGGTGGGAATTCGGAGGCCGTGTGTTTGAGCATGGTCGAGTAGGCTCGGCGTACTGCGGTGGCTTTGGTGGAGCTGGTGGATAGTTGTGTGGTTGTGCCGGCGGACAGACTGTCTGACGAGGCTGGAAGTACTCATATTGCTCCTGCTGGTGCTGGTGCGCTTGCGGCCGAACTTGAGGCTGGGAGTATTTGTAGTGCTGCTGCTGCTGCACTGGTTGCCGAGTTTGAGGCTGATAGTAATCGTATTGCTGCTGCTGCACTGGTGGCGGAACCTGTGGCTGGTGGTAGACCGACTGCTGTTGGCACGATGGCTGCTTCGGTGGCAGTGGTGGTGGAGAATCTCGCTGACGAGAGGGCAGTTGCTGTGGTGGTGTACGAGATGGTTCTCGAGGGGGCGGTGGAGGTGGACAGCTGTGTTGGCGTCGATATTGCTGCTGTGGTTGTTGCAACGACGTAGGTCTTCTGGAAGCCCTCGACGAAGGCACCGGCTCATGTTCTACAGAACGAGGTCGTGGAGGTGGCGGCGGCGGTATCATGTACTGTGGTGGTGCCGAGTTCATCTGCGCGAACTTCGTGTATATCGAGGGCAACTCGGTGTGCTGCGCTCGGCGGGGACGAGGTGCGCGCGACATACTAGATATCGGATGTGGGTTCGGCGTTTAGGTGCTTTCGTGCCGTGCTGTTGGAACCGGTCCGGTGAAGTCAATGGCTCCGGTTGAATGAATGGCTGGTGAATGCGGATCAGTTTTGGTACCTTTGGAATTCCTGGAGCAAGAAACGAAAGAAAGATCAGCACGGGCTGGGAAGGAAGGAAGGACGGTCTTAAGTGTGTGTTCAGCTCTCGCTCGCTCCCATACTGGGACTGTGGGTGACCGTCAGCTCGCGGCTTAATTCAGCCCTGTGCTGGCATGGGTGCTGTGCTGGAACCACTAATCCGTCGGGGCGACCACACGATGTGACGATGGCCCATCCACACGAGATATTTCGAGCTTATCAATATCCAAGCGGGGGTGTAGGAGGTGTGGGTTTATTTTGGACAGGTCAGTGGGGCTTCTCGATTCAAGATTGCCGCCATATCATGTCATATGTCATAAGTCACTGTGCCCTCTTGCTGGGCCACAGTGTGGTGAGAAATGAGAAGTGAGCGAAGTGAGCAGTGAGCAGTGAGAAGGCTGTGGCTGTGGCTGAATGTATTGTATTTTACAGTTTCATACCAATGGCGGCGCGGATGGGGTGGTGCAGGAATAGGCCGGGCCCGACGGGGACTGGCGCCTGAATCGGCCGGGTTGTGTGTCAGCTGCGAGGTGCTGGGTCAGCCGGAGCGCGACTCGCGAGAAGGTACTCAGATATCCACCTGGGTACCGTAATCCAATGGACTAGAGGAAAAAGTAGGTACCTATTAGAAGAAGCAATCAAATCAGTACAGATGCGATGCGCAGGTGGGGGTAATACTGAGCGTCGTGAATTCACGGTGGAGTGACGAACGGGAGCTCGCTGCTCGACGACGACGACGCCTAAGCGGGTTTGCTAAGCAAGGGCCGGCGCCGCGGAAGAATGGCGGCGGTACAGTTGGTTAGTAGCGGCTGTTGGGGGCGGAAGCCATCAGATTATGGTCGTCGCCTGCCGACTGTGGCCGGTCAGCGGCGATCGCTGTCACGGTTCGCAGAGCGGGCGTCAGTCACCCCGGATTTTCCGCCGGAACATGCCACCGGCAATTCAGAGCATGCAGGGATGCGGGGGTAATTGGAATTTAGTCATCTCGTCCGAACGGCGAACAGTGAACAGTGAACACAATTATGTAGGTAAGAAGTACCCTAAAGATAGGGCCGCGGAAGAAGGAAGTTCGAGCTCGGCAGGAGAGCTAATGGGATGGTGAGAAGCGAGCAACCACAAGCCGAGGGGTGCGGGCGCGGTTGGTGGAGATGGCATTGCCACGGCTCGACTGGATGCATAAGGAGGGCTCAGCTATGCTTGATAATTCCCACAGCATGGAAGGTAGTGTAAGGAGGGCTGAGGTCGTTGGGTACCGTGGTAGCTCACGTGCAGGGTACTTGATGTTTCAGACTCTCGGTTCTGCTGTCTCGACGCTTGGCGCACAGATTTTTGCCTGAACAGGACGGCAAATAGATAAAAGTAGGATACCTCGGGATTCCCGATACAGTATGCCATTCGCTGTATACGGCAGTAATGAAATTACGCCTTGAGTTATTACTGTATGCATACGGGAGGGCTCAGCCGCGTCTAAAGAGGGCGGAGGACCTGAGGTACCGTAATAGTTAACTCACAAAAGGTATCATAGGTACTCGATGTCTCGGTTCTGCTTTCTCGACACTTGTTGCACGGATTGTTGCAGGCTGAACAGGAAGTAAAACAGATAAAAGTTGAGTATCCAACGTTTTCCCATAACACAAGCCAAGATTCCCGATACAGAAAGCCACTCGCCCTGTGCGGCAATAATGTATTTACCTTTCAGTTTGTGTGAGTTATTACTGTACTTAATGCATAAGCAGGGCTCTGACATGCGCAAAGAGGGCTGGCCCAGCTCAGCTGAGGTATGATAAGAATGATGGCTCCCAGAAAACCCCAAGCAATTCTATCCCGTATGTAGGTCTCCCCATCGACGGACAAAGTGCGCAGGCCGAACTGTGAGTGCTGATGTTCGGAGTCGCTGCGGTTCTCAGCCTCGCAGTGACGGTTACTCCACTGGAGAGATGCTTCGGTGACGTTCTGTTTCTTCATCACCAACGCGGCCTGAACGCGACTCCACCGTGTATGTAGAAAGAAACAAACGATATCGTAGCATAGCCTTAACTACATCATACCCCCTTTTTTGTTGGAGTATAGTACTAGTATACACTGTACAGATGATCTCACAGCCATCCACTCAGACGACGCCATACACACCTTCATATGCCATCACTCGGATTCCGTCTCATCGCCAGTACTCTTTGTATGATACTCATTATGCGACGCCACGCTCATCAACGAACTGGAGAAGAAGGTCTCAGATGGTAAACAAAAGAAAAAGAAAAGGCATGACACCAAACATCACGATATGGTGCACCAGGTATTCCTCAAAGCAGTGGGAAAAGAGCACAGCCGTAAAGTCCCGTCGTTTCCATCGTTTCCATCATCTTTCACTTCCACCCACACCGGCACTGGGACCTCCCTTCTCACTGCGAGCGAAACCCCTTCCTCTTTCTCAGCGTTGCGTTCCCCGACGTTCCCGGCGTCCCTAGCGTCCCTGCAGCAGCATTGCCAGGCTCTCTCCAGTCACCGCCCGAGGAGAACACAGATGGCCGAAATGTGGACTGTATAGTAGATTTCGTTGACGAGTGTGCGCCATCCTGACTGTCCCCACTCCAGCGCCCAATGCGGGCAATGACACCCTCCACCGACTCGAGCGACAGCGGCAACCACGCATGCAGAATACCTGTTTCCTTGAATCCATCAGATTTTCCAGCGCTTGGAGGCTGCTGCAGTCACCCATCTCCCTTAGCGATCATGAGCATTTTACGACGACGGGCCCCGGAGTGCAGCGTTAACTAGGTAGGTAGGTAGTGTCTTCTTACCGCGGGGGGATCCATAGGCAGCTCCACAAGTCCCTCGCCACACAGCATGCTCTCTTCAATAGCCTGGAGGACCGCACGTCTTGCCGCCTCTCGCGTGGGACATCCGGCCAGGAAGCCCATTTGTTCCAGCCGCTCCAGCACCTCTTCTGGTGAGTACCGGCGCCGGTGTACGAATGTCGCGGTGGTGGTGGCTGTGGTGGCTGTGGGTTGAGGCGCAGAATTGCCCCCCGCACTGGGCGCGACGGGAAGGGGTGGTGCCGACTGCCGCTCCTGGTGCATCAGGGCGGCTCCTCCACCACCACCACCACCACCACCAGAGTCTCCTTCTGCGGGAGTCTGGTTCTCGCTGACTTCCTTGTTGGTTTGAGGGGCCTCCAGAGCTGCCCCGTAGCGGTCGTGGGGCTGGGGGTGGGGCCGGCCGGCTGGTTTGCGGGGTAGCTCGTCTGCTTGATTAGGAGCAAGTATGGGATCTACTGCTGCCGCCGCACGCTCGGTGGAGGTGGAAGTTGGCGGCGGTCCGAGACATGGCCCGTGAGCTGGCGATGGCGATGGCGATGGCGATGCCGATATTTCGTCACCAGAGAACACCACGCTCCTCTTGCGATCACTCGGCCGTAGAACCCGTCCACCCCGGTTTGCAGCGGCTTCCGGAGACACCGATGGCGGACTGGGGATGTGGCCGTGGTTGTTGCATAACTGAAAGCGACTCGCGGTAGCACTCGACTCCTTGCCTAACTCGCCTCCGTTCTTGGCCGCTTCGCCGGCGGTGCTGATGGCGATCATCGTGCGCACATCCGTATCACTACTATAGTGGCAAGTTAACGTGGGGACTGTAGCATCACTGCTTCTATCAGCTCACGTAGTCTCTTCGGCAGCACGGTATTCGTCGGAGAAAGTAGGGATTTCGGTATCGCTGCTTGCGTCGGCAAGCGTGTTCGCTTCAACGGCGTGGCGTTCACTAGCGAGCGTGGAAACATCTGCCTCGTCCGCCGTCATCGTGGCAATGCCTTGCAGGCGCGGCGTGTGAGAGTGAGTGAGTGTAGAGGTGAGAATGGAATAACGAATGAGGGAGTAGAGAACGTGGGTGGACGATGAATGGCCCGGGCTGGTTGAATGGCACAGGCAGATGATGATGGATGGGTTGGTTGCATGGGTGGGGTAGACCTTCCGAACAGACTTCGGAATAGACTTTAAACTGTGACTTTTGTACACGCGCCTCAGTTAATCGATCGAGGGCACTTTTACGAAATGTTCCATCCTCTCACCCCCTCCGTGCCCGCCAACCCTGGCTCCAACACTGAGTCTGACAGTTACCGGCAGCTTTCTTCCCGACGGTCAATGGAGCGAGTCTTCGTCCAGCTGTAGAGCCGAGCGAAAGCTGAGAAATCACTGTATCAGGCATTGTACAGTGTTGCGTGGCAGGTTTATGGAAGTAGAGGAGAAATCATTGCTCTGAGAGCTGTTGATAGCATCTCATCTGCACCCGCTCGTGCGCTCGAGGAAGTTTGTGCTATGTGGTCATCACTCGGATACGGAGTCTTAAAACAAATTGGTATTGTTACCAGAATAGTGTCTGTTATGTTTAGTCTGTTCATTAGCATTGACCAAGCAACATGGCGCAGCGGAAGCGCGCCGGGCTCATAACCCGGAGGTCCCTCGATCGAAACGAGGTGTTGCTATTACTTTTTTTCTTAGTTTTTGCTTTGCCATCCCGCCTACCCATGGCCCATGGGAAGTGATTCACATTATGTGTGCATACAATTTACTTCTCCAAGGTTATCTTCGCATCCTCCAACTCCATCTTTGTTTCCTTCAACGGCCTAACAACCTCCCTAAACCCACCCTCCAGCACATCAATCAGCTGATCCAACCTCTCCACCACGCAATCTGTAAACTCATGCTCGCGAATCGCGCCATTCCCGTCGTGACTCACCAGCACCGTCGCGGCACCGGCGCTCCGTCCGGCGGCCATATCATCGATCGAGTCACCGACCATGAGCACCTCGCTAGTCTGGCAGCCCCACAGGCGTGCAATATGTCGAATGCCATGTGGCTCCGGTTTCGGCGGATAAAACTCCCGGGTGACGACCGGATCGAAGGTATGTCGTAGACCGAGGTGTCTCGACAGCAGGTGCGACACCGGCGCCGCATAGTTGCGCGTCAGGATCGCCTTGCGGATGCCGTGCGCCGCCAGGTACTCGAGCAGCGGCTCGGCGCCCGCCGTAATGATCGCCGCCAGCATCGCCTCGTCTTCGATCCGCTCGATGAGCGCGAGCGAGCTCGCCGGATCGGCGCTCGTGGACACGTAGGAAAGAATGTCCACCCCCGAAGGAACGGACAGGAGCTGCCGCATCTTGATGAACATCCACGGCTGCGGCGTGGTGAGCGTGCCGTCGACGTCGAAGATTACGCCGGAGAGGGTCGGCGTTCCAGCCGCCGCCAACGCTGTGGGAGTAGCCGCGTTGGAGCTGCGCAGTGGGAGGAAGCGGAGGCGTGTGGGGAGAGACATGGCGGTGATGTCGATTGAGGTGGGGTGGTGGGGTATGTTGTTGCATTGGACCCTGCACGGACCACCTGACGCCGGTTCGGGTGCGGTCATTGTGAGGTAGGTAGGGGTGTTTGCGAGGCATCGGGAATCACTCGGACTGGACAATCGGCGGTGAGCGATGACGTGTGAGACCGAGCGTGTGGTCTCAAATGAGCTTCAACACCTACTCCATCCCTTTGATAATATTCCAATCACTCTGGGTGAGGTGGGGAGAAAGAGATGGACCCGCTTATCTCTATCCGAGCGATAAGGCAAAGACCGACAAGGGAAGACGAGGGGCATAAGAGAAAGGACGAAGTAAGGGCGCGTTTTGATGAACTATATGTCACCACCATTTCGGATTTCCCTCAAGCTATGATCAGCGTCGGCCACCTAGTGGGGGGTACATAAAACGAGTGATTGGGCGCAATTGGGCATCAGCATTTTTAGAACTGCCGTCGGCTGAGCGAAGAAACGCTGAATGCACACACTGACAGTTAAACCAGACATCATCTGTACTCCTATTGCTTAGTGGGCCACTCGACTTCACCGGGCTATTTGTAGCGGGCTGATGAGGATAGGTACATCTAGTTCTCGACGTTGAGACACGCCGACCCCGCTCACGGCTGACAGACACCCTTCAAAGCACATGTTGTCACTCGCTCTCCATCTGAATTCTTTTTTTGCGATCTGGATTCACCACGCGCTTCCAATACAACGCGATATTTACGACTCCGACAGGGAAGCAGACTTTTGCTCAGAAAAGGCGTTGACAACTCAACCTGTCGTCCACCGACAGAGTAGAACCAATGTTTAAAAATCTACGATTTGGGCTCTTTAAGTGCGTCTGTTAGTAGGACTATGGGATGGGCCATGCGTGAATGTTATGGTTCAATGCAGAGCGCGACATGGTTCGTGAACACTCATTGGCTGCCGAGCCATTGCAAACCGATGGCCTGTCGACCAGCGGCTCAAGTGTACTGGAGATCACGAGGCACGGTCCAGTCGCGTCACGTTCTCCCAGTAGCCGGGACTGCACCCAATAAGGGGTCGAAGAACTGCAGCAAATTGGCCCTTCTCGGCAGTAAGCAGCCACCTTGCAGCAAATTCACTCGATCAGGTAGCTCGCTAACGCTTTCGGCACTAGCGCAGCGCACTTATCGCGGGCAGGAGTCATTTCGTCGCCGAAGGCAGCAATTCACGGCTCTAGAGTAGAGCTCCAAAGAGCTGTAGGTGCTCTGGGTATGCCCCGCCCCGCACCTACTACAAACTATCGCACTCACTCCACCACCTCCTTCACCGCTCTACCGTTTGCAATCACAACTCCTCCTCCTCCTCCTTACTTTCTCCTCGCCCGAGTTCTCTCCGAAATACATAGCCGATCTCGCTCCATAATCTCTTGCCCTCTATTGTCCTTCTATCGGTTGTCCGCCTGCTCAAGTGCTCTGTTACTTCGCCTCGCTTGAATTCCACGACAAAGGAAACCTTTATCGGTCGCCCCGCTTGCCCCTCGACACAATAGCTTCTGCTCGACAGGACTCTCGGCTTGCCAGCTGTCATTTCCGCCTGAGCGCTCGACAGCTGGACGAAACCACATCTTCCTACGAGTGGTTCAGCTCAGTATTCGAGGGACGGAACCCTGTGCTATCGGACACAGCACCCGAGATGTATCGAGGTGAGTACTCAAGTTGTCGCGAGGCTGGAAGGCCCCACCCCCCCACCCCCCCTCCTCACCCCCGCACGTCGCCCCCTTCGTTATCGTACTCCCTTTCGCTATTTTGCCGAGCATTTGCCCATCTACTTCCTTCACGTTTTACAGCGTACGAGTGCTATAATGTATACCGTCAGCCCCCGTCGCTTGTAAAGTGAGGCGAGTCTTCGTGCCGACCCGCTTCTCCTTTTCTTCTTCTTTCGAAGACTCTCATGACTGCCGCTCCGCTTGTTCTGCCTTGAACGGATGCTTGCAAATCGTTCCAGCTCTAGTCACTGATCATGAGTCAACAGCGAACCTTTACTTCCACCCGCACCCACATTATCCCAAGAACTCCACGGTCCCGGGAGCATATCCTTCCTCCGTCGTCAAGGGCCACAACAGTACCGAGTTCACTCGCACCATTCAGCTCACCGTAGACAAATCTTCGGCACCAATTGGTCGGAGTAGTAGGAACGAGGCCAAAGGACTCTTCGCGGCTGCCAACAACGGCTTCTTCGAGAGTCCCGTCATGAGCAGGGCGCACGCCGAGGTCCGTATGGTTTTGGAACCCCACCGCAAGGTTAGTTCAAACCTACCGTCTCCTTGGCGTTCAAACTTTTTGGACCAATTTATTATACTTTTCTGCTCCATCTATATGTGTAAAGACAACCTTGCTTTTTCATTCGTACTTTCTTTTCCCACTCATCGTTGCCCCTTGTACTGCTCAACTGCGGAGTTATCATCGATCTGCAAACTTGCTCTTTGTTTAACTCCTACCACAGATCATCATCCAAGATACAAAATCGATGCACGGGACTTTCGTCAATGGGCTACAGCTCCACCCGAACGAGACCGCCGAACTTCAGCAGGGTACAGAGGTCACATTCGGAGCTGAGGTCACTAGAGGTGATGAGGTCTATCCTGCGAAGACCTTTCGCTGCGAAGTTGAGTGGGAACGTCTGAGGTACGTTTGCTTTCACTCCTCGGGAATGTCGGACAATTACTCAAGTCTTAGCAGGTCACCCAGTCCTCGTCCTTCGGAGAACAAAACACGTGGTGGCTACGGAGTGACTACCCAGGAGTTGGAGTATGAGAGCAATGAGGAAGATGAAGAGGACGATGAGTTCGACGTGGAAGAGATGGACGAGCACTCGGAGGACGACGAGCACATGTCCGACAGTTCAGCCCGCGCCTCTTCCCCGGCAGCTTCTGTTCCCCAGTCACCACCTCGTGAAAGGTCGAAGGTCACTCCCGACAATATCACGGCGTATTTCCGTGGTGACGATCTTCCCGAGAGCCACGAGAGGTCTACCAAAGAATCTTTCAAGCATCTGCATGACGTGGTACGTGAGAGGTACGGTCTCAAAGCTAGGAAGCTCAGGGAGCTGATCGATCGTGAGTTCGAGGCGTCGGCGGAACTTGCCGAAAAAGACGACTGCCCTCCCCTGCGGACATCAACCATTCATAGCCTCGTGAATAACACTCATACCGAGAGCACTAGCAAGTCAATCAGGGTTATTGATCTTGTTGAAGACGATGAAGATGCAGGCGCTGTCGAGGACATTGAGCCGGCTACCTTCCACTCTTCAAAGGCGTATACGGAGAAGTTTGACAGTCGGAGTCTCGGGTCGGTCGAAGTTGTCGAGAGTATGTCTGATGCTGAGGAAGACGAGGATGAGGAAGACGACGAGCAAATGCTTCCGGAATCAGATGACGATGATGATGATCATGTCTCTATGGATGAAGAGGAAGACGTTAAGATCAAGGATGATGAGATTAATGCCTCCATCCAGGAATCCTCAATCGCCCCCGAGAATAAAACTATTTCCAAGATCACCGAAGATATCGCTACGTCCGAACCTTCATCGCCTCCCGATGTCATGAGTTCCAAAGCCCCGAATATGTGGCCAACCTCGGAACGTATGGGCTCGTTTATTCCAGTCCGTGAAGGTGAATTTGAGAATGATTCTGAGTTCCTATCACAGCCCAATTCTCTAACCTTGATGAAATGCAGCCGTTTCTGTGCTTCCCCCCATTGGAAGGTTAGATAGCATCCCGCTCATCCAGCAACATCAACCCCCTCAGCAAGCACTAGTACCGCCCCCACCAGCTCCATTTCCACCAGCACCACAAGTTCCCGCCACACACGGACGCTGGGTTCCCAACAACCATATGGACAAACGCGAGTTCTTCGAATCGAGAGCAAAGAACTTCGCAAGGGTAAACGCAGAGCAACCCCACGCCATCGACTCGTTTTATATCCCTCAGTGGGCTGGCATCGCCGATTTCTCCCAACCACACGATAAATCTGATATGATCAAGAATACTCCTCACATCTTGGGGTCTTTCTTGCATGATAAGCTCGCCGAAGAGATGGAAAAGGGCATCACTCAAGAAGCGACGGGCGCTAAATCCTCGGTCACTGCCGCCGCTGTCGACGACCTGGAGATGGACGAGGACTGCGATCTCGATGAAGAGTCGTCTCTCGAGATGGGAGATTTTTACGAAGCGAGCAGCGACGAGGAAGAGTACACAAAGGACGAGATCGACGAGATGTTTGGGGTCCCAAATACGCCAACTAGGAAGGAAACCTCGAAGGGAATTAAAGCCGGTTACAGCAAGTTTTCGATCGAAGACATGATGAACCACGAGTCGCCGAAGGGAAAGGCCGGAACCCCGACACCAACCCCGATCCCTGCGAGTCCGCCACGAAAGGAACGACCTAGATTTTCGTGTGGATACACAAGGAGGAAGAATGCATCCCCAGTTTCGGATATCCCCTACATCCTCAACAACACGCCTCCGCCTAGCCTTAAGCGCAAGCGTGCGAACACTGAAAGCTCCATGCCCGAAATCCCGCCGGCGCCAGTATTCGAGCAGACACTGCCCGATGCGCCCGAAGTTGGTGTGGGCAAGGTCGCCTATCCCTCGCTGTCGGCTGATCAGGGCGCAGTTGGGGAGGAGGTCGAGGCGGAGGTCGAGGCGGCGGCAGAGGTCGAGGCGGATGTGGCTGTGGAAGAGGTTGAGGAGCGTCCCTCGAAGAGAGTCAAGTCAGAGAGGCACGGTATGAGCTACACGGGCTTAGCGGCGGCCACCATGGCCGGATTTGTCATGGGAGGCGTTGGAATGTTTGCCGCGCTTGTCGCTTCCGCCCAGTAAAAAAGGCAGCACAAGTACAACGTTTTTGTGTGTCCAATACTCCAGTCATGTCGGGTTTCCTTCCATCTCCGCCGTTAATCATGCTATTTTTTCTTTCTGCTCGTCGTTTTTTCTTTCTTTCAATTTTTATTCTTTGTTCTGCCACTTACAGGTGTACATTTTTTATGGTCTGGCGCCCTGGGGAAGGTATTCGGAGGATGTGGGATGTTCTGGGTTCGGTTGATACGCCGTGGATGGAAGGCGTGGTTGGCAGGCTGGGGATTGGGCTAGGCTGGGTTGGGTTGGGTTAGGTTAGGATCGGGTTGGATGGTGATGGGTTTTGGTGCTCTATTTGCTTCCTGGGTCGTTGATGCGTGTTCTTTCTGATGGAATTTTGTTCTCTCGATTTTCTTCCCCATTGGCCACAATAGCTGTCTCATCACTTTCTCTTTTTCTGTCACTTTCCCTCCTTGTCGTTCGCTTCCATCTCTCGATTTCCGCGTTCCCTGTTCTCACTTTACCGTCGAATACAGATGTTTTCTTTGTCAGAGAAATGTAAAATTCAATTGTTACTCGCGTCACTTGTCGGTGCGGCACTCAGCATCACATTCTCACGTTTGCCATGGCGCATTGCCGACATGGAGATCTCCGAGGATTCATTTGATCGGACGTTGCGCCGGCAAGATGCGTGCAGGGGTTGTTTATTGTCGTTGGTTGGTTGGGGGCGAACATATAATGACGTAGTTGCCCTGACACTCAATTGCTTGCTTGGATCGGGACTGTCACCCGACGAGGTCAACGACGACGAAAGCGGCGGCAAGTAGAGTACTTGACATATGACAGTTCCATAACTCTCCCTCGCTCTCTTCCTTCTCCCAAACTCCAAACCAACAACCGCAGCTATGCCGCATCCCCACCCTCGCGAAAAACGTCCAACGTTCGCTGCGCGCCGCTCTGCCCGCCAAACCTGGTCTCCCTCCGGTGCTGGCAGCTCCCGCCGCCCCGCACTCGACGCCAGCGCCCTCAGCTCGCTTTCCATCGCGCACCGAGAGTTCAACACGCAGGCACACGTCTCGCCGCGCGACGGGCGAGTCCACATCTCGCTCAATAAGGTCAGCGACGGGCCTTTATCAACGCTTCTCGGACAGCTCAATGAGCGGGAGCTGGCGGGCGTGGTCCGGGAGCAGAGGGAGAAGCAGCAGGGCGATATTCAGACGGCGCCGCCGAAGCTGAACATTGTCATCATGGTTATTGGCAGTAGAGGCGACGTGCAGCCGTTCATTGCTATCGCGAAGACACTCAAGGATCAGTGGGGCCATAGGGTCCGCCTGGCCACCCATGGCGCGTTCAGGGAGTTTGTCACCGGGCATGGTGTGGAGTTTTTTGATGTCGGCGGTGACCCCAGTGAGCTTATGGCTTTTATGGTTAAGAATCCGGTATGTTGTTGGTGGCAAGATGGGTGGACGACCGGGTGGGCTGGCTGACGTGCGTGTGGATATAGGGATTGGTACCGGGAGTCGAGGCGATAAAACAGGGCGAGATTGCCAAGCGACGGGAACAGATGTTCGAGATGTTCCACGGTTTCTGGCGAGCATGTGTCGAGCCCTCGGATAACTACCGACCACGGATGAGCTCGGAGACAGCGCGGACCGTATCCACGTTTGATACCGGCCGCTCGTACGACGATGAGGACACCGATGTCGAGCCATTTATTGCAGATGCCATTATAGCGAATCCCCCGAGTTTCGCACATGTGCATTGTGCCGAGAAGCTGGGCGTCCCGCTGCATCTGATGTTCACGTTTCCGTATTCACCGACTCAGGAAATTCCTCATCCCCTCGCGTTCATACAGAATTCGAATCTGGGGAGCGAGTACACCAATGCGATTACATATCCGATGGTGGAGATGATGACGTGGCAAGGCTTGGGGGATCTCGTGAATCGGTTTAGAAAGAAGACGCTGTGTTTGGAGCCTGTGGCGACGCTGTGGGCGCCGGGCATGATCTCGAGGTTGAAGGTGCCGTATACTTACATGTGGTCTCCGGCATTGATTCCGAAGCCTGCAGACTGGGGCGATCACATCGATATCACCGGCTTCGTGTTCCTCGACCAGACGAAAGATTACAAGCCGCCCGACGCACTGCAAAAATTCCTCGATGCCGGCGATCCACCAATCTACATCGGCTTCGGATCCATCGTTGTTGACGATCCAGACGCATTGACAGCCACACTCTTCGAAGCAATCAAGTCCACTGGCGTGCGCGCACTGGTATCCAAAGGCTGGGGCGGGCTCGGTGCTGAGGATGTGCCCGAGAATGTGCACATGCTGGAGAACACTCCTCACGACTGGCTGTTTGCGCATGTATCGGCCGTGGTGCATCACGGCGGTGCGGGAACGACGGCAATAGGACTGTTCCATGGCAAGCCGACGATGGTGGTGCCGTTCTTTGGCGACCAGCAGTTCTGGGGCGCGATGATTCACAAAGCCGGTGCGGGACCGGAACCAGTGCCGCACAAGGAACTCACGGCGGAGAATCTGGCAGAGGGTATCAAGACTTTGCTGAGTGAGGAGTGTCAGAAGGCTGCCCAGGGGATCTCGAAGACCATCAAGGAGGACGATGGTGATGGTGCCGAGAACGCGGTCAGGAGCTTCTATAAGGGGCTTGATGAGTTGGATTCGAAGGGGAAGCGCGGACTGGGAGAGAGGGGGAAGGAGTATGGCGAAGGCGGGCCGATGGGACCAGGTGAGGGCAAGTGGGGGACTGGTGGACCGGGGATTAGGTGTGATATCCTGCAAGAAAAAGTATCCGTTTGGAGGGTTAAGCACACAAAGATGAGGCTGAGCACGCTTGCTGCGAGTTGGTTGGTCGAAGAGGGATTGTTGCAATGGAAAGATCTGAGATTGTATTTCTCTCGTTTCTAACGGTTCGGTTCTTACATGCTAATTATGATGATAGACTGAGACATACGGAATGGAACGATTTCGATGGACCAGGTGAACCACTCTCCGGTGGCTTCTCGGCCTTCTTTGGATCCCTCGCAGGCGTGGCAAAAGGCGTAATTGGCGTTCCAAAAACCTTCATTAAAGGCGCCAAACGCATCGACGACGAAGTCGACATCAAAGAAGAACTCCGTCCCGCCACCACACGCCGACGTTTCCGTGACCGTTTCCGCAAGCACAAGTCCCACGACGACGACTGGGCAACCACGCGATCCTCGTCCCCCGATCCCGACCACCCCGGCCACAAAAAACATCACAAACGCAGCATCCCCCGCGATGTCGCCCACGGCATCAAAAAGTCCGGCGGAAAGATCGTGCGCTCCTCCGTGCGCGCGCCGCTCGACGTCTCCCTCGCCGTAGCCCAAGGCTTCCACAACGCCCCGCGCCTCTACGGCGACGAAGTCCGGCGCCCCATGCGCATTACCGGCTTCCACTCCGGCATGCGTGCGGCCGGCAAGGAGCTCGCCCTCGGCATCTACGACGGCTTCACCGGCCTCGTAACGCAGCCCTACCACGGCGCGAAGGAGGAGGGCGTCAAAGGCGCGCTCAAGGGTGCGGGCAAGGGCGTTGGCGGCCTGGTATTCAAAACGCAAGCCGGCTTCGCGGGCGTCATCGGCTTCTCTCTCAAGGGCATCCACCGCGAGGTGCGCAAAGGCCACGACCGCAAAGTCCTCGAGCGGATCATGCGCGCGCGCCGTCTGCAGGGCTCGCGCGAGCTCGCCACATTCCGGCGCGAGGCCGGCGCCGAGGCGGAAGAGGTCATGGTCGCCCGCATGCGCCAGGGCTGGCAGAAGGTCCTGGAGGAGCGTCGCCGGAATACGGAGCGCGAAACGACGCTGGGACGCGAACTGGCGGAGTTCAAGGCGAGACGCAGGGACAGGAAGCAGAAATCTACACCCGCTGCTCTGCCATCCGAGAATGAGGCGGCCAAGGAACACGGAGTTAAGGACTGTGATTTTGGCGTCGTCGAGGGCGATCAGTGCGCCCGCCTGCCGAGGCGGAAACTGGATGAGATTGCGGAGGAGAGAGGTGGGACGCCGGCGAACAGCATGCCGCAGCAGCAGCAGCAGGCAATCAATGGCAGCTCATCGAAGGCGGAGGAGGTGAATGCAGATGCAGAGGGCGCGAATGGGGCGGCGAATTCCAGAGCGGTTGCGGAGAGGAGCTTTACGACTTGATTTACCTACCTAGGCGTTTTGTGCGATGATTTGATACCTACCTGCCTACATTGGCTGATGCGCTTTCTTGCTTTCTTGCTTTCTTGCTCTTTTGTTTGGTGATATGGGAGATACCTACGCTTTGTAATATAGTTTCCTAATTCTTGATTGTACTTGTACTTGTACGGTTTTACGAGTAGATGAATAGTTCTTGCTGGTGATGCTGGTGACCGATGGTTGGTGAGTTGATGGGTGACTGACTGCCTAGCAAAAATGGGGCAATAGGGACCCGAGTTCCAACCATGATGAGCCATAAAGTATGGTGTATTGACGGCATCTCATCTCATATCATATCGTACTGCTCGGTCTTGAGGGGTGTTAGTGTTGTGGCACATCCCGACGGAAGCCGTAACCAAAAAAAAAACTGGCTCTGTCGGCTGGACAGTCTTGCATGCAAGGTCTTGAGCTTGAGCTTGAGCCTGAGCTTGAGCTTCAGCGTAGGTACGTATGTCAGGATAGTGTTTACTAGTAGACACTTCGTCAGCATCGGGGATACGTACATCACCGCGCAAGCCCCAATCTACATCCCTTGTACTTAAACAGTATATAACAAAGTCTTTCTTACTCCAGCCTTCGAATCAGTTATCGTTATCGTCCGCCCTCAAGACCTTGGATGTATTGCACACCCACCTCCTACCCACCGGCTGCTTTTTCCGGTCCAGTAAACTTGCGGATGGGCTTTGGTCACTCCACGAACGGCGACTTAGTGGGCTGCACCAATAACTGATATACAAAAAGCAACATGGCGCAGCGGAAGCGCGCCGGGCTCATAACCCGGAGGTCCCTCGATCGAAACGAGGTGTTGCTATTTACTTTTGCTCTTATTTTGTTCTATCGGGGCTGGTTAGTGGTGGGATGGGGGTTAGTGTTTTGCATAGCGGCTGTTGGGAGTTGGAATTTGGAACTTGGGGTGACGCGGAATCGAGAAGGATCGCAACGGTGTAAAGTTTGTCACGTGGTGGGATCGGAAAGCATAGGTTGTAGCTTGTGACGGTGGTATTTTTGGTCGAGAGTGGTTGACCGTTGCACGCGGCGGTGGTGCGGCTGATGACACGGCTGGTGTCTGCTGGCGGCACATTACGGTCGGACTTTGAGTTTGACATCTTCCCCGCCGGGCCCATTCTTGTGGCATTCTCCTCTTCATCGCTACCGAGGTATCCTGCTCTCTCGCCAGGCGAGAGTACTCGTTCTTTGGGGGGCAAACCGGCGCATGAGGCTCGCCACATACCGCATTCCACACCCGTAGGCTGAAAGACGACATCAATACGTGCTGCACAGGGGTGACTCTCTTCCCGTCACAGGTATGTAGCGTACGGCTGCCTATATACCCCGCAATTCCATAGGGCTGAGTATCACATCGCCCATACGTATGCATCGCGGTGAGCGGATGCACCCGCTCGGAATCGACGAATGGCGCGGCCGCAGAGTCGGTAATTGTTCTACATACAAGGTGGGAACACGAAGTGTTTCATGGCGGTCATTGGTCGTCCTTTTCCCTGTGTGATGCAGTTGTTTCAGAAACTATGCAGCAACAGCCAGGAGTGTGCGCGGGCGGTCTACCTAGTCGGTGAATTCTCCACGGAATGCTGCGGCCTGCAACAAGACGTCCGCTAGAGCTCCCGTACGGATCGACCTGATTGGATTATTCAGCCTCGACCTCCACCACTGCCCGATCGCTGCCGCTGTTGCCTTGCCGGACTGTTTCGACTCGACCTAGGTCTTCGGGTTCAGCACTGAATCGGGAGTCATTTGAAAATTGAGACGCCTACATGTTGCCCGTAGGAAACCGGTGTCTGGTCACACACTTTCGTGATTGGCCTGGTGAAGCTCGCTGAACTCCGCTCAGCTAACCAAAGCTCTCCCGTTTTACTCTGCGTTTTCCGAGGGTGTGGATACACTGCCTAGATAGAAACAAAAGCGCAAGTCCCTCCCTACGCCATAGATCGCGAAGGACTCATGACACGTTCGAGCTCCACCATACCCCCCCAGAAATCCAGGTCCGGCGGTCGGCTGGAATCGCGTTTTGGTTTCAGCTGCTTCAACTCAGCTTTGCCGTGATGCTAGATGGAACGAACGCAGCTGGTCCTTCTTACGTAGCTGCCTGGATAGCAAAAGGAAGTTGGGGAATCCTTCAGGTCTGTCTCCCAGGATCCGGCGGTCTAGAGCTCCTGGCTCAGCTTCGGAATCGGTGGCGGTTCTGACAGAGATGCAACAGTTGATTCTTCGATTGCAGCTGCTGCTTGTTGCAACTGGCTGTAGGCAGAGAGGACGACATTCCTGAATGGACTGGCATTTCCATATAAGAGCATGATGTTTCCTTCCGCAAAGCCACACTCTTCATACCAACCTTCAGATCATCTACCTAGTCAGTCTTCCAGTTCACAAGCAAAAAATATCCGAGTCTCCTCCCTTCACTCGATCCACCCAGAACATCTTCAAAATGGCCGGCGAAATCCAACCCGGTGGCTCCATGGCAGCGGCTCACTCCCCCAGCGTTGGTCTCCGCGTTTTCATCCAGGACGAAGCTGGCTATGTCCGTCAGTCTCAATACGCGAACGGCAAGTGGGTGGGCGGCGACATCCAGAGCATCCTTTTCCGCGCGAAGCGTAACTCGCCGCTCGCAGCAGTTACTATTAACGATTCCGTAAGCCCCTCCCAACTACTCTACCGACCCCCTTCGGTGCTGACGCTGCATGCGCGCAAATCCGTATCTTCTACGTCGACCGCTCCGACAATGTGCAAGAACACTGCATCGACAACGCCGGCGCCTCCTGGTACACGGGCATCTTCGGGGTGTCGAAGAAGGCGCCGCCAGCACCGAACACGCGGCTCGCCGTGAACGGCTGGACGACCGTGGGGGTCGCGGGCTTCCAGCTGCGCGTGTACTACCAGGCGCCCAACGGCGTAATCGTCGAGCACGGCTGGTGGGTCACGGTGTGGGCGCCGGGCTCGCCCATGCCGATCGCGCTCGCGGGCACCGCGCTCGCCACACCAGGCTTCCTCGGCGCGACGGCAACTCATCCAGTCCTCCGCCTGTACTATCAAGACGCCACCGGCTGGGCGCGGGAACACGTCTTCACGGATACGTGGCAGGACGGCGGCATGCTCTCGGCGGAGATGCCACTGCGCGCCGCTCGCTGTCATCGGCTGGGGGAACAGCACGTACACTCACGTGTACTACCGCAGCTACTCGAACGAGCTCATAGAGCTGAGCCGTAACAATAACACCTGGGCTGCTAGCGCGCCGCATATCACCGGCACTACGCCCACCTCCATGGTTTCCGCGGCTATCATTAATGGTCCCCAGCCGCAGCTGCAGGCGTTCTACCAGAGTACCCCCGACCAGCTCCAGGTGGTCGAGTGGATGTCTAGCCAGAGCAACTGGAAGTTGGGCCCGGTCGTGCCCACCGGAGATAAGAAAATAGATGTAGGGGCGGCTGAGGCCTCCAGAGCTATGCTTTGATTTGGCGAGGAGGTTGGGGGTTGAGGATCCGTTGTCGAGGTTTGGCCTAAGTGTGGCGGTCGTGTGTTGAACATAACGAAATTGAAGTGATTAAATGGTGGAAAAGAGATCTAAGTGACTTGTTCCTGTCGTACTATCCTGCATCTGGAAGTAGACGCTCCATGAACCTTCAAGGACGCGGAAACACCCGTTGACCATGCTCCGATTTGCAAATAATCATGACTTCTCACTCGAGCATTGCACCAAAGACGGGCACATCTGTTTTGTATATATGGGCCATTCGAGGTTTCGCTACCACCCGCTAGAGTAGGCTCATGGTGTTCAAATAAAAAAGGACGGTCGGACGGACATCTCCAGAACAAAAACTACGGTACCAGGGATTCCCGCATGGTCACCCACTGCAGTACTAACCTGGCGATACCATGCTTAACTAGGGCTGAGCGGACGGGAAGCCGTGTGTTCATGGTTCTATGACCGTAGCTATTGAAGTTTCTGCATATGGCAATATGTCTCATGCAGTGCGAGTAATTCTCGACCATCCATTGGTAATCCGGGCCGATCCGCCCGAAAACTGGGGGGTTCTGGCTGCCTATGTAAACTAGGAGTAATCGGGCGCAGGGCTGTATGGCCGACCTTAAGGGGATGCTGGCTCGTGACAGAACCGGTTCTAGTCGTTCTCGGCGAGGCGAACAGTTCATCGGCGTGCGGTGACGAGCATTTCCCGTCTTGCCGTTGTCTTCTCGGCAATGCGCTATCGACATTGACGCCAGTCCCAGAAGATGCGCCAACTTCATACGATTTATATACTCTACATATGCACGTGCGGAGGTTTTAAGTTCAGCATGTATTATCCGCTAGCGAAAGCTTATCCCAATGTACCGGCACCCGATGGTAATCCGCTGGTTGTACGACCGTACATAGACAGCGTGGAAAGCTGGGTACATATATAGAAAGTCCTAAACGTTGGTGCATGGCGGGGTCTACTAGGTAGCAGATCACTGTACCCCACTCTATACCGCGGCAGCGGAGACGATATATAGTGCAAACGACTGGTCGGCGGTATATAGTACACAGCCCCTCGCTTATGTAGTGCACGAAAACCGCCACGTAGCAGCATGCTTGTTGGGTTCGCCGAGATCCGTGCCAATTCCGGTAAATATGTCACGACCCTCTGTGCGACCTTTCAGGTTGGCGAAGCTTTCGACTAGATAGATTCCAAACCGCTTGTCCCGGGTTTCGCACGGAAGTTCTTTTTCGCGGACAGTACACATTTGGCCAACCGAGTCGGATGGCTGGACGTTCGGGTTAGACGGTGCGTGGTAGAGAACCAACGAACGTGGATGGGAAATCGTGTGCTGTGTGGATGCTTCGCGTCAGTTTGCGATCCGCCCGTGGGCTACAACAGTCTCGGATACTATGTATTCCCCCAGTGGCTGTGTATGGGTTTGGGTGGTGTCGCCTTCTGCGGCTGTTGGTTCGATTATGCACAATTTACTATGTATCTGCTGTCTCGGCTTCTTGTCAGTCATAGATGCTAATGAGTAATCATTTCACAATATGGGGGTCTGGTTTAGGGGTATAACGTCTCATTCGCATAATCGTGACTTGAGAAGGTCTTGGGTTCGATTCCCAAGTCCTCCAGCTTTTGCATTTTGTTCGAGAGTCACTTCGTCAGTAGCAGCTTCCATCCAGCTCGAATTACAGGACTCGTAGAGTGGGCATCTGAGTTGAGTCATCACATACTCGTTCGCAGAGCGTGTGGTGTGAACTTTGAAGGGACTAGATGCCGGGTATCAGGTGCGGTAACTTCGGTGCTTACGAGTTTTTTCCGGGATCAACAAAAATACACCACAGCTTCAATTACCCCCGAAATAAGTCTTTAGAACTCGTTTGTAATCATACCTCTATCTCAAAACCTCTACGCCATTACATATAATTATACCGTCACGTTCGCCTGCGCCTTTCCCTCCTGCTTCTCCAGCTTCAACAACGACTCGACGGTGTCGACCATAGAGGTCTCCAGCGATTTGTATGCCAGCTGCAGCTCGAGCACCGACTTCGAGCCGTCAACGTTGTAGTGGGGTGGGACCTCGTCCGCCTCCTTAGGGTCGGGGGTGAGGCCAGCCTCCACCAGGTGAGGGAACCGCCTGGCGATGATCTCGCAGATCTCCTTGTACGAGAACACTCCCGGGGTGGTGAGGAAGCGGTCCTCCACGCCGTTGGGCTTGGGAGCAGCCTCGAGGGCGCGAACGTGCGCCATAGCCACGTCGCGCACGTCCACCCACGCGTAGAACAGCGTGTTCGGCACCTTCTTTTCGCTGCCGTTCATGAGACGGTAGATGTCGGCGGTGCTGGTGTTGAGCGCGGAGAGGCTCATTGTTTCGGTGTCGACGGGGCCGTACACCATGGGTGGGCAGATGGTCGCCAGCGAGAAGTTGCCGTGCGACGGGTCCTTGACGAAGTTCCACGCAGCCTTCTCTGCCAGAGACTTGGAGGCGCAGTAGGCAAATGCACCGTCGGCGAACGCGGCCTCGTCGTAGGTCACCGGGTTCCAGTCGCGCTCGGTGTAGGTGTGACCAACCCAGTCACCCTTCGAGAGGTCGAGCACAGAGGCGAAAGAGGAGGTGACGACAACGCGGGATACGTCGGGGTTGTATGTCTTGATGGAATTGAGGATGTTGAGTGTTCCCTGGATCGCGGGCTCCAGAAGTGTCTTGCGGTTGTCGCCGGTGTTTTCCATCACGAATGGTGATGCAGTGTGGATAACCTGTGTTGTAGGGTTAGGGAAGTGTGTTCTTCAAATCGGAAGGAGCGTGGACATACTCCCGTGACTCCCTTGACCGCTTCGTCGAAGGCTCCTGTCTCCGCAATATCCTTGACGATCACGAAATCGAGAGCCGATGCGTATTGCCGGTACAGACTCCGGATCTTGGTGGCCTTCTCGTTTGAACGTACGGTGCATTTTACTTTGTAACCGGCCTTCAAAAGGGCAACCAGAACATGTCCGGCAACGAAGCCAGATGCTCCTGCAATTCCACCGCGGTGTCAACACACCGATCCAACTGACGCAAAGAGGAGAGGCCTGCAATACCTGTAAGGAGGATCCAGTCGTTCTTAGTGATCTTTGACTTGGCAACGCCTGCGCTTTGCTGTTGCGGCTTCGAATCGGTCTGGGACCCGGTAAGGGCGCCGACGGTGTCGCGGACGGCTTTGGTGACGGTCTCCATTATTGTGTTGGTTAAGTGTATTATCGTTCTGCTTTCTATGGATGAAAGCCCGACCACGATGGAGATGGCAATCGCAGGTATATATGCAATTCCCTCACGTATGTACTTGGTTCATGCATCCGGGGCTAGAAGCTGGCGTCGTCATTACGTAGATGCGCTCATCAGCCAGAGGCGGAGATCTGTGCGGCTAGAAGTGCCGGAGATAAGACGGTGATATCACTAGTGGTTCACTAACCACCGTGCAAACCATCGCTTATAAATATTTTTTCTTCCCCTTCAACTTCAGTCATCCGCGAAGGTTCCATCATATTCGAGAGTATCGTCTCGGGGATGGATTGGAGTCGACACCGTGGGATTCCGATAGGGCCACGGATAACCTTTCCCTCTCCAGCAGTTCCGAAAAACCCGCCGGCCATGAAGTGCTGCTGGGTATTGGCGGGAAACTGGTTTTAGAGCGCTTTAGTGCCTCTTTCGACAGCTTTGTTTCCATGACATTTTTTTTCCCACCTGGACGAAAGAAGGTGCGCGGACTGTCCAAAATCATACGCCATGACTCGGCTCAGGTTGCCGACACGTGCTGTGGAACTAAACCCGATGCGAGCCAACCTACCCCCCATGTCATATGTAATCAGGAGTGACAAATAACGGCCGAACTTCCCTTCCGACTTCGTTCACTGATCAGCCCATCAGGTCTCCGTTCATCCATACCCGTCCATCGCTTCCAAATACTCCACATCCGAACCCTACCCAAAAGCCTTATTGAGCGGAACGTTTCCGAAGACTACCCAATTGCGGGTCGGTCGGCTTTTGTCCAACAAGATGGCCAGCAAGATTTGGAAGACGATACTAGCCGGTTACTAGTAGTGGGAGACCGAAAAACGGGTGATCAGCAAAAAACGTGATCAATTGAACTAGAATTCTCGGTCGATGATGATGAGAAGAAAACAAGACGAACAGGGAGAACAGAAAAGTGACAGCAGAAACTATCAAACGTTCAACGACCTCACCGGGTCTCCCCTCCATAATAATTGGTCCCACCAGGTCCCGACACGGTCTCTGTTCGGCGCTCACCGATGACGCGAAGTCGCCTCTGCCGCGCGCCCGTCAGTAGCCGCCTAGATGTCGGCTGAGCGAGCTACTGAGCGTCTCGAACAACTACTACCGACACGACACGATTTCCCGAGTATTAAACGAGCGCCGGACTCCCCTGGAGTTAAATTCTATGTAGAACTCCAACCCGTCGAGACTCGAAGGTAAGAGCTGGGTGACAAGCCGGTCTGCTCAACCGATTTCTACTCTCTCTTTTACTCTGTCTTTTTCTCTCTTTTTCGCTCTCTGTTTTTCTCTCCCTTTTTGTCTCGGTGGGCGTGGGGCGGCCCAGTGTTGTGGTTCATGGTGCCTACGCTCAAGAAAGGCCATCTTTTTGTGGTTCTAATTTCGAGCTAGCTAGCTGCCGGGGCCTAGCAGCAGATATGAAACCCGTGGAGTGGAAAAGGCACAGGTTATGTACCTCCCTACGAATTTAGATTTCTGACCCGATGTTGGTGTTTCTTCTCTGGGTTTTGTACAGAAATCATACTCGGGTGCACCAAACTCTCACGGGATAACGACTAATTTTCGCTCTACAATCAAATGCAGTGGTCACATGTACTCGGCTGGAGTATGAATTTAAAAGTTCGAAGAACTTTTCGGACTCGGAATTCAGCTACATATTCAATTATGTACTTACCTGTTCCAGGGTATGCATAGTCAACCACCGGCAGTAATTGATCCTCGTAGTGAAAAGAAACGGATGTATATTGGTCATCGCCGGGTGGGGAAGTTGCAATTTCGAGAGTTGTCAGATTTTCAATGCTGGTTTTTTTGGTGGAACCGGCTGTTTCCATGTATGTACATAAAACAATTAAACTTCCCGGGTGCAGAGCTAAACATAGTATCTACTGTACGTTTCTTGACGGCCGGCATCATACCAGGTATTATGTACTTATTTTATTTTCTGCCACCACAATGAGAGGAGCGCGGTGGAGGATGAAGATGGTGGATAAGATCATAGCGATCGATGCGATAAGATGGCGGATGTGCTAGTCGTATCGGGTGGTTCCAAAGGTGGATGATCAACGCTACGCGTCTTTGAGTTAGTCTTTAGCAACGGAGAAGGGCCATACATAAGATAGCACTCCGAAGTTGAATAGAACCTCAACTTCTCCATCGTCCTTAACTTCAACATTGGCGTTGCCGGTTTACGTCATCTTTGATCACTTTCGACCGCCGTAAAACAGGATGTATGTATTGTACTATAGACTACCATGCACATGCACACGGTCCTGAGCAACGATAATGTCGCGCCAGTCAAGTCAACCGTAGAGTGTGCTTGCAGCAAAAATAGAGATATTCTGCATGTATCTTATCATACTCCGTCTGGGCCACCGCAGGCGAACCCCTGTGCTTCCGCCGGGAGGGGGGAAATACAAAATTTGCCGGAGTACGTGGCGAATGGATTAACCAGGTGTAACACGCCCATTGCAGCTCCATAGAGTCCAGCGTCCGGACCGCAGATATTATCTACCAGCCCGCACTCCCTCGAAACCCATACCGCAACTCTCGAAAATCCATCACAACACCAAAAAAAATGATCATTATTCTTCTCGTCTTTGCGATAGCTTCACGATCGGTCGCGGCGGCGGAGGACGCTGGCGATGACATGTCGGACAACCTATTCTCAGATCTTGCTCCGTAAGTGTCTCCATGGGTGGCTGAGGATGCCGAATACTGATCGAGATTGCCTAGGCTCCTCACGCTCTTCGGCGAGCAGTTTGCGAAGCAATACATGAGCCAGTCGAGTATGTCACAGCTTCCGACCCGGCACGGATGATCCCAGTGAGCTGACCAACCGCGCCGAGCAGTGAGCTGGCTTGACAATGTCATCTTCGCCATGGCACCGTTGGGCATCATCACAGCTATTGTTGGGGCCATTCGAGTCGGCGGCCCATCGTGGCTGAAAGCGCTCGTCGGAAGGGCTCAGGAGAATTGCGCAACCGTCGAGGTGGAATTGATGTCCTCTACTTCGCACGAGGTCTGTGAGCTCTGGAATGGGCAGGGCGTTATCAGGACAATGGGGAGTCCAGAAGTTATGCAGATAATTTACCTCGAATCGGCAGCTGGCACCGACTCGGCAGAGACATTCGGGCTACATACCGTAGAGAGTGCATTACAGGCTGGTCTTCTTGATACCAAAGGTATGTGCCCCGCTGCAATTGAGGTTCAACCATCGTTCGTCTCCGCTAACGGGTGTTTTCAGAGGGTGACACCCCACTGACAGCATCCAGCTTGGTCTCGTCCAGTGTATTTTCGTTCAGCGCACCCCCATCTACACGAAAACCGCCTACCGAGGACTTGGAGCAGAACGGCCAGGGAGCGGACCGGAAGAACAGACGATCGGCTTCGAATATGGACGGCCTCCAAGCAGCCCCCAACATATCGCTCAACCTTCATGGCGGCACCGCGATTGGCGAACTGTATGCTGCTGCGATTTGTGGTGCTGTACTTCAATGTGCCATGTTGGTCTATTGCGGGGTTTTGGTCTACTTTCCAGCAGTTCGCCAGCGATTCAGGACGGCGTTGGACAATGGCCATTTCCCGTTTTGGCCACGGGGACCATTGCGCTCGTTATCGGGATGTTCATTTGCTCTGCCGTTGTGAAGCACAGCACAAAGGAGACAAAGTTTGTGCTACCGCAAAATGATCGTACTCCAAAACATCAATCCGGAGATCCGCTGCCTGTTGCAACCGGCCAAACACGAGTCGAAGAGCCGAAGATCCGCACAACGAAGCCTAAAGCTGCCCGCATACTATGGCTGCAGTCGTCCCATACCGTCAGCGACCAGGCGTTTGATTCGTTCGTCATGTTCGGACGACACGCCTCCAATCGAATTCTGACTTCCCACAGGGACGATAACAACATTCGTCCAATACGCATCCACACGACTCCGAAATCTCCCCCAAGTTCGAATATAGCCGCCAGCTTCATGGAGAAATTATGGGGTTTCGCCGCCTTCTCCCAGAATCTGACCGTCATCGGAACATTCTTTGGGCTGGCCGGTTTTGTTCTTCAGTTCCAGGGTCTGCGCGGTATGAATTGGTCGGCATCGATCGCCCAGCTACTCGCTGTTTCTCTTATGACGGCCTGGCGCGCGTGGCTCCGGCGGATTCTCACCGCTACTCCGATCCCGAAGCAAGTCCTCCCCAAACACGAAATGGATTGGTTGGCATTATGGGTGTCAAGGAAACTCGGAGATGATACGGATACCGGGGGCGCCATTGCTTGGCCAAAGACAGAGGAAGAAATTGACGAGGAAGCCGAGGAATTGAAGCAACGGCAGCAGAGAGACTTGGCTCAAGAGCGCCGCGGCCCGCGATCGGCGGCGGTGGTGGCTAGGAGTTCCGATTCTCACGTCGAAGCCCCACCGGTGGAACGACTGATCTGGAAGATTGTCACCAATACGCAAAACATGGCCTGTCGCGGAGAGCACAATATGCAGCAACGCATCACTAGAGTACGCGGCGCAAGTGGATCTAGTATTGTGGAACATAGCACATCGGAGGGAAACGACGTGGGTGGATCCGACATCGCAGAGGGGCAAGATTCCATTGTTCCGGCCATAAACTCAGAGGAAAAGCGCGAACAGCTGGGCTCACCGAACAACCACAAAGATGCACAACAAGCGCTGAGAGTAAGACAGAGGCTGGGGCAGCTGACTAGGTGGGAAGGACCTGCAACCCAGATGTCGGTTGCTATGGCGAGGTCTATCGCAGTGGTCCTGGATACACTGTTCTCCGGTGAAGATGTCAACGAGACAGAGTCGTTTTACTGGTTTCTGAATGTTCAACTTCACGATCGAGATGTCAAAAAAATCGAAAGAATCAAATTCCGTGCCTACAAAAACCCGGGCGAAAATTGGAAAGCTGATGCCACAGAGATAGAGGCAGCGTTGTCTCTGTGGCTTTTTCATATCCGCGAAATACAGGCTATTTCGCGCCATGACAGGACGGAGGAGGAGGACGCCCTGAAAGGCTCGGGGAAGGAAAATGATTGGCTTCAGAAAGATGTGGAGTTGAGCCAGAAAGTTGTTCGTCTTCTAGGTCTGGATACTGCCAGTTTACAGAGAGATATTGGCCGGTGGGTCGGGATCGCACCCCACTCAAGCGGGCATTCGAGCGACGCAATTATCGGTACCAACGATAAGCCCAAAGGATTTCCTGGATTCTTGGGACCGATTGGGTTTCTCGGCTTAGAGTCTACAGAGCGAACTATTTCCGGGGGTAAGGGGAACCTTCTGCATCCTTCGCTCCCGGATATCATTTGCTCCCGAATCGGATGAATGGCTGACAATAATTCTTCAGATTCCCAGCAATCCGCTCTGACCGTAGACTGCAACGCGTCGCTTGAGAGCTTGCTCGCACAGCATATCTTTACGGCTTTCATGTGGTCGATGGCGATAGACATGCGCGTCCGCTTTGACGACGACTCCTCGATTTTGTCCTGCAAGGACTACAGAGTGGAAGATTCGGACACGCTACTGTCTTTGAGACTTGAGAGTAAGACACTCGCGGAGATGACCGAAGGTATTCAAGGCACCGGATTATGCAGTTTGCTGGAAGCATATATATGCATCATTCCGCCGCTCAGTTCTGCAAAGAGACTCCCGGTTCGGGCTGTGGTCGACTTTGCGAGGCAACAGAGGAAAGGCCCGGAGCTGCTGGGGCTGTGGGAGAAGGTGGTGCCCGTATACATACGACTGTTTCGGGAATTCAAACCCCTTGGGGAAAGACATCCCGTTTTCCTGCATACGACTGCGATCATGATAGATGCGCTGCTATCTGCTACCAAAGCTTCAAAACTGCGAAAGCAATAGAGGGCAGCCGACAATGATGATTTGCGCGCGTTGTGTCGTAAGATGGCTAAAGAGTTGAACCTTAGCCTGCGGCGCGTGTCTCATTCACACCGCGGACATTCTGAACTCACGTATCGCTTTGCAATGCTGTACAAGCTCCAACGGCGCCTGAATGAGTTCATATGGTCGCGCTTAGGAGTCCATAGCGCATCTTTGGATGGCGAAGAATGGAGGACGCGGCAGTTGAAAGGGCAGAAGGAAAGAGGGTGGAAAAGTACACATTCTGAAAGCATATATGGCTTTTTCGAAACCTCCCTATGTTCTCGGAGATTATTACGATGAGAAGTGACTCGGTTGCCGTGCTTAGAGTTAAAGCGGACGCGCGAAATTTGAATGCGACAGATATCCTCGGCTGGAATCCACTTCACTATACTGTGATGACGCGAGAGACGGAGTCTATAAAGAAATTATTACAGCTCGGTGCGGACCCGAACTCGTTTGATGTGGCCGGAAAAACACCATTATATTTCGCGATTCACAATTGGCATGCACGGGCGCCGAGCAGCGAGAAACGTACGTTGGAGGACGTGGCTGAAGGTGAATTCGCGGTAGCAGAAGCAGACGGGACAAGAAAGGATAGGGTGGAAGGAGCAGGAGGGGCGGAGGAAGCGGATAGGACGGAAGAAGCAGATGGAGTGGAAGAAGTTGGTGGGCTGGAAGGAGAAGACGGAGCGGAAGGAGCCGATGTCAAAATCATCTGGGCCCTTATGAGAGGTGGTGCAGATTTGGATGTCTGTGGGAGAGACGGCAGAGGACCCCTTCACTGCGCAGCCTTGAATGGTAATGCCACGGCGACGAACTTGCTCCTCCAAGCAGGCGCAAACATCGAAGTCCAAGACAATTCGCGACAAAAGCCGATACATTTGGCTGCATATAAAGGAAGTGTCTCAGTCGTCCGTATTTTATTAGGTCAGGGCGCAAATGTTGAAGCACGCGACAGCTATGGACGAACCGCCTTACACATGGCAGCAGTGGCAGGACGAGCAGCGGTAGTAAACCAATTACTGGATTCCTCAGACGCCGAAAAAGCCGCGAAGGACCGACTTGGACGAACCCCATTACACCTAGCCGCAATAAAGGGAGACCTGCCAACTGTCGTACAGATGTTGAAAGCGGAAGCCGATAGACGAGTGAAATATCCGGACGGGAGCACTGCGTCACATTACGAGATTCGCTACGGAAACGCCGGCACAGTGCGACTTCCTCTGAAATCTAAGGAGTCCGTGGACCATGAAGGAATGACGGCACTGCACTTAGCGGCTCAGCATGGTCACCGAGACATCTTGAAGCTTTTCCTAGACAATGGAGCCTCTATTGAAGCCAAAACCCTCGAAGGATTGACGGCACTGCACCTAGCGGCTCAGTATGGCCACCGAGACATCTTGAAGCTTTTCCTAGACAGTGGAGCCTCCATTGAAGCCAAAACCCTCGAAGGGTTGACGGCACTACACCTAGCGGCTCTATATGGTCACGACGGTGTCTTGGAGCTTCTCTTAGATCGTGGAATCCCCATTGAAGTCAAAGACCACGAAGGAATGACGGCATTGCATCTAGCGGCTCAAAATGGTCAGGAAGGCACCTCGGGGATTCTCCTAGATCGTGGAGCGTCCATTGCAGACAAAAGCCAAAAAGGTTTGACGGCACTGCATCTAACAGCCCAACGGGGTCACCGAGACATCTTGAAGCTTTTCCTAGACAATGGAGCCTCCGTTGAAGCCAAAACACTCGAAGGATTTACAGCACTTCATCTAGCGGCTCAACATAATCACCACGATGTCTCGGAGTTTCTCCTCGACCGTGGAGTACCGATTGAAGAAAAAAGCCTTGAAGGATTGACGGCACTACACCTAGCTGCCCCACATGGTTGCGGCGATGTCTTGGAACTTCTCATCGCTCGTCATGCCTTGATTGAAGTCGAAACAAATGCTGGATACACTGCACTGTACCTGGCAGCCCTCAATGGCCACATAACTGTAGTAAAACTACTTCTGGACGAGAATGCCCGAACCGATTGCTCATACAAAATAGCCATTGATGAATTTCACTTAATGGGCGACACCATTGTCAACATCGTCTGTGGAGTGGTACCGGCAGCGGCGAGTGGTGGTTATATCGAGATAGTCCGGTTGTTCGTGAATGCCGGGGCGCCCGTCGTTCCCAAAAGTAGTATCACATTCGGAAACATATATGTTGCCCGCAACGCCAGCCTTCACATATACTCTGGAGCACTGTCGGCAGCTGTTAGAGGTGGTCACACGGAGACCGCCTAGTTTCTCTTAAGTGCGAGCGTCGACATCACTGGCATGTATTCAGGCAGTATTGATGTTCATGGCTCAATCGACGCTTCCGAAAATGCCACAGTCACGATCGACTTTGCTACCTTCCACCAAGGTGGTGACATTCATGTGCGAAAGAACTCCATGTTTATGGCCCACCGTGGAGCACTTTCAGTAGCGGTTGCGAAACGTGAGATGGAGATGCTTGAGTTGCTACTTGAGGCTGGAGTTAATCCCAACGACCACCCCCCAGATGAAATCACCATTGAGGGCAGCACTGACGTCTCCGGTAATCCCTTAATCACGATCGATTATGCTACCTTCCACCAACGTGGTGACATTGTTGTGACCAACAAGTCTACATTCAAAGCCCACCGTGGAGTACTTTCAATTGCGGTTGAAAATGGTGATAGCGAGGTGGTCAAGTTGCTATTGGAGGCTGGAGCCAACCCTAACGACCACCCCCCAGGCGAAATCACCACCGAGGGCAGCACTCACCTCTCCGACATTTCATTGATCCAAATCGACTATGCTGCCTTTCACCAACGTGGTGACTTTCATGTGGGCGACAACTCCATGTTTGATTCCTATCGTGGTGTACTTTCAGCAGCGGTTGGGAAAAGTAATAGCGAGGTGGTCAAGTTGCTATTGGAGGCTGGGGCCAACCCCAACGATCATCGGGCCCCGGGCGAAATGATCACCGAAGGCAGCACTCACGTCTCCGACAATTCCAGAATTCAGATCGACTATGCTACGCTCCGCCTGCATACTAATGAAATCCATGTAGATAACGGCTCCACATTCAATGCCTACCTTTCAGTGTTTTCGTTAGCGGCTAGAAGAAGTGAGGGCAAAATATTCCGATTGTTATTGAATGCTACGTCCGGAGACGTGCCCGCCAGAATTATCACATTCCTCGGCAACGGTAACCAAAACATCAGCGATGTAACCTACAACTCTGCGAATGCAACCCAGGCAGCTAGATCGAATAGCCCCGACGAAATGGAGGAGGAGCCGGGGGAGGAGCAGGAGGAGGAGGAGGAGGAGGAGGAGGAGGAGGAAGAAGAAGAAGAAGAGGAGGAAGAGGAGGAGGAGGAAGAGGAAGAGGAAGAGGAGGAGAAGGAGGAGGAGAAGAAGATCCAAGATGAAACGGATAGGAAGGATCAGGAGACGGATGTAGCAATGCTAGCGGCAGAAGAGGCGGGGAAGCCTAAGGAGGTAAACGAGGAGGTAAACGAGGAGGTACACAAGGCAGGACTGGATGTGGCAGACGAGATGAAAAAGGAGACGAATGAGGCGGCGGAGGCGGTGGAGGCGGTGGGCAAGGCAGGCAAGGAAGCGTTGGCAATGGCTGCGGAAACGACAGAGGAGGCGAGAGAAGCGGCGACAACGGTGCCACCGGCGGTGCCAACAGCCGCAGAGAAAGTGAAGCCGAGGCTTATTGGCGGTGATGGAAGTCTACAAGAGGGCAGACGAAGCAAATCAAGCGATGGAGCAGCTGACACCGGTAGCTGCGGTGGCGGCGGTAGTCATGGGAATGGTACGGGGAGTACAACCGCTGATGCGGCTGCAGCGGAGAAGTTTTGAGCCAACGGGAGGCGCCGAGGAGACGGTGGGACGGTGGGGCGGTGGGGTGGTGGGGTGGTGGGGCGGTAGGTTGGCGGGGAGTCATGATGATAATAAGGCGATTGAAGTATTTGAAATGTAGTGTACAAGATTGCGATGGGGAGGTGTTCAACTCCGCAGTGAGAATGCGGGCATTCTGCACGACACCGGTGATCATGCATTCGACAAAGATGCCTTCGAGAGGAACCCACTAACTATTTGTTTCGTACAACGAAGCAACGGTAGACGGTTGGGACCAATTTCGGTGATGGAATCATCTAGAGCGTACTAGAATTTCAAGTACATCTTACCACTCGTCCAGCTCCTCCATCACCCAGCTTTTCTATCGCCCATCCTGCTCGAGCAACCCTCTGGTGACAGCACTCAATGAGCCCTAGACCCCTATCCGTTCCGTTGACAAAACTAGACTACCTACGTCTGCAAGAATAATAAACTACATACAAGAGCTTATTGGCAACGACTAAGTCCGATTCAAAATAGCTAGTTTAGCAGGATCACCGCACAGATCTCACGATCAGCCTGCTAGTAGTATCAGTGCACCACTTCCCCGAGATTCGAGAGAAGAAGCCGACGATGCAGACCCAGTAGTTGCATCCCCGGGAGATCAATTTGATTTCATCCGCTCGTGCATTCGGGGTGTGTCTGTTAAAGACAGGCCCATGGGTGTGACGATTATTATCATGGCTTGCGCTCAGCTGGGTGGCACGTAGGTGTAGGCCGATTGGCTAGAAGGATAAAGCCCAATGCTGGACCCTCGTGGCTGTTGTAATATCACACCGCTTACTCAGCATTATTGAAGGTAAGGACATTGATTTGTTTCCGTTGTTCATTGGCTTGAGATAAGGACTCGGGCCATCGTCTTTACGAGAACAGCACTCCATATTTACAACAAAATCGAGTGATAACTATGACGCGTAATGTCGATATCATTCAACCCTAGGCGGTTGTTTCAATTCCACCCAGCCAGCTTCTTCCTTTCCCCCCCTTTTCTCCCTTACTAAAATATATGCCCCGCCGTCTATTGTACTCGGCCGCAACCCCATTATCGTACGTACCATTGTATCATAAGTATTTTGCCTGCCGATATGAATGAAATTGTCCCGAATAGTATAGCTCGACTGCAGAAGAATTGTAGAGACAGGGAGAATGTGCCCAGGATTTTCGAGCTGGCTGCTCAGGGGCTTCAATACCCACTAAATATCATCTCCCGTAGCCACAAGCTATCCTTTCCCAAACCATATGGACATGTCCATTAACGGGGCCTTATATTGTAACTGTTTGAGGGCTCTGATGCGGTGACACCAAATCCCCCACCAGCCTTTTTAGCAACCCAATTTGTCCTAGTGCGGCAGCCAATCGACCTGTATTTGTTTCCCTGCTCTCCTCTTCTCTTCCTTCTTCTCTACTCCTCCTTCCACTATCACCCCCTCCAAATCCATCACCCCCTCCAAATCCATCACCCCCTCCTCCATCTCCATTGCTCCGGCAGTCTGTTACGAGTACGAGTTCCGCAGAACCACGAATCATATCCGATTTTGACTGTCCCATTCCCTCTTCACGATGAAGCTTTCGATTCTCGTTGCCGTTGCCTCCGTCTTCCCGACGCTATCTAGCTGCCATGCATACTTTGCTGGGTTCAATTTGCGTCCGTCGTCCTATTACTACTAGTTTGATGTGCTCTAACGCTCTTGTTTATATTTCAGCCCACAATACGGCAAGCGGCGGATGCAAGACCACACAGGATTGGAGGAGGGAGTTTGCCACACTCAAGTCATGGAGTACGGGTGGCAAGGGTAACTTCGATACAGTCAAGATCTTCTCTACGAGCGGCTGTGATGCCCTTTCCAATGCTGTTCCAGCTGCAATGGAGACTGGGATAAAGCTGTGGGTTGGTATGTTTCTCGATTGTTGCAAGGCTATGATCGTTACTGACGGATCTGACTCACTATAGGTGTCTGGAATACTCCGTCTTGGAAATTCGACGTCGATAAAGCAGCCCTTGAGTCCGCGATCCGGAGGTATCCAGACACTCGTAGGTGGCTCCGAGGTATCAATGTTGGATCTGAGAGCTTGTACACTCGGCAAGTGACCGCAGCTGAATTGGTGGGACAAATAAAGGGTTTGTCTAGTCTATTTGCCTCTATCGATTACTAGCTAACATTATTCAATACAAGATGTCAAGGGCATGATCCATAAAACCCTCAAGTCCCCTTGGACGCCCATCGGCACTGCGGATACCTGGAACGTCCTCGTCGATCCAGCAAACCGTGCCGTAACCGATGTCTCGAATGTCGTCGTCATGAACGCATTCCCTTTCTGGGAGGGGATTCACATCGACGGTGCTCTCGAGAGGTTGAAATTCAATATCCGGGAGACGAGGAAGGCCATTGGTTGGGAGAAGTTCTTCATCATAGGTGAAACCGGATGGCCAACGGACGGACGCGACTTTGGTGCTGCTACTCCCTCCATACGTAATCAGCAGAAGTACTGGAAGACGGCGGCATGCTGGTTGCAGACCACCTCTTACCCTTGGCTTTGGTTCGAGGGCTTCGACGAACCTTCTAAGGCTGACTCTGCAGATAAGCTTGACTACGAGAGGAGCTTTGGTGTTTGTGCATACCCCATCCTCGCATCAGATTTCACTTACTAACCTCTACCCGCCATAGCCTCAAATTTCCAGAAGCCCAAGTTCGACTTGCATTGTTAATCGCCAACTTCGACGAACATGCGTTACAGCGGGGGTGCTATGTTAATCCATACCCGTATTGCTGAATGAAGGGTGTTATTAGGCGGCATTGGTTATGATGTATATTATGCTCCCAGATTCTATAAGGGATTGCCAGGATGGATTATGATTCGGATTCGATGCTATTTGGTTCTCCTATGATTGAGTACTACTGAATAAAAGAAACTGCCACCTACAACAAAACCAACTCAAGTGAACAACGCACGTTCCCATCTATTCGAAGCTAGGGATCTTTCAGAAAACTCTGTAGGCTTGGTTTACCTTTATGGCTATCGTTTTGGGTGGAGGCGCAGGGCAGCGTCCATCTAAAAGAAGTGACTTCACCCAGGCTCGATCTGGGGACCTTGTGTGTGTTAGACACATGTGATAACCAACTACACCATGAAGCCGCTTGCGGTGACCAGACAATTTCATGTTTATGAATTAAAAGGTACAGAGCACCAGAAGCGCTCTTTACATATGGACCTTGTCCAGTCGGATCACCCACTTTCGAGGAAGTGTGCGTGAGTGTTAACTCTGGCGATATGACTAAGCCACAGGCGTCTATGGTGGCTGGTGCAAATAAGAACGAGTCTCTCTTGAGGAGTGTGAATGGAGAACCCACAGATCTGGCCTGAGGAAAGCTGACGTTGAAGGCTACTTCATACATTCATACCAAAGTACATATAGGTACAACTATTCCGTTTAGCCGTACGTGTGTCTGCCTGCTTAGTTATGTAGAGATAGTGGAACGCCCGTGTCAACCGAATCCACAGCTTCGTGCTCACGCCGGCATGGTTGAGTGGAGTGTATCAACATGTCGCCCATCAGCCGTGTCATGCGTTGGTGGTTGGTGGAGCTAACCCGTTCCGAGTAGTGCGACCACGTGGCGAGCGAAGCGAGGATTTGGACTCTGGTGCGCGTCGAGGATCGTCACTTTCGACGTTCCGAGTACTATCGAGAATACATCATTATTCAACAGAGGGCATCATTCAATTTCACTTGTATTTCCGGCTGCTGCGTCAAACACTACCGGATAACTGATGAGAGGCCTGCTCATAAGTATCTTTGCCTTCCGACATACACAGTTAAGCAACATGGCGCAGCGGAAGCGCGCCGGGCTCATAACCCGGAGGTCCCTCGATCGAAACGAGGTGTTGCTAGCTTATTTGTTTTTACGTTTGTTGACCTTTTTTGTTTCATTGCAGACAGTATGCCGATTGGCCACCCCGCCCCCACCTCAATCTCCATTCTTGCACCCTCCCATGGCCTTACAGAAAACGTGATGGTTTGGAAAGACGCCCGCCTCCTATGATGATGTGTCACAACCAGCCGTCGGCCGCCTAAAACCTGAATCACGTGAAACCCTCATCTGTGTGACCCGGCAGTTTGTGAACCCACGTCGACGTCATTAGGGCCCGTGGTTCAACTTCAATCACAACTTTAGCTGTTCGACACGAACGTGACCATGTCCGTCCTCCGCCTAAGCTCACGAACGATACTGTCGAGACCGACGCGATTACCTCTCACTGGAGCATTCCGGCGGGGGGTGTCCACGCTTCCGGACAATCCCGACATAGTGACTACCACCTACCTACCTACGTCGGCGTCTCTGGGTGACAAGCTGCTAACTGGCAGGAACGCAGTACGTCCACGACTCCCCGACAGGTTCCGGCCACATCCTTTCCCTCCTCGACTCTGCGCCGCCGAACCCGCGCATCGCCATCGGCACCACCACCGAAATCCCGCCGACCCCCCAGTCCTTCACCGAGAACCCACACTTCGTCTCGATCCTACAACGCGTAGTGCGCGCGCATGCGGCGGCGGACCCGCGCGTCCAAGCCGACGCGCTGCAGTTCGCGTCGCACGCTGGTGCTCCGCTGCTCAATAATCAGCGCAGACGAGTGCGGCAGGGCGGCAGTGGAGCCGCAAATTATCAGGGCGGCACGGGAGGTGGCGGGGTTGGCGGGTGGGTGCACGTTCACGATCAGCGCGCGGTGCCGGCGTTCGGGAGGATTCCGTATCCGGAAGATATCATGGGTAGCTTGCTAGTGGATAGCGAGGGCAATATTGTGAATCGTGAGCAGGGCGGAGACTGGGAGGAGAATAGGATGTATCGGTTGGTTACCAGGGCGGGGATCATGACGCTTAGTCCTTTCTTGAGGGATAGGCTACGTGAGGCTTTGGTAGAGGAGGAGAGGCGGGTGACCGAGAACGATGCATAGCACAAAGGAGGATGGTGTGTTGTCTTGGTTCTCGTACCCGGGTCTCGCATTCAATTGTGCATTGTATGCCATAGATCCATCCAATACGACCATGAGTACGGTGATTGCTTAACTTCACGTCACTTGTATTTGCATTATCATGAGTACAATTGCATGTCGCTCAAGATGCCCACCTTTCCAAGTTGAACATGCAGGGACCTGGCCTTAAAACCCGCCCTTCGGATTATTATCGTCCAGTACCTTCTCTCCTCTCAGTATTTCGGTTTCACAGACAACTAAGTACTCACCACAATGACCAACATCGTCAATAGAGCTATTCGCCAGTCCGAAAATGTTAGGAATCGGGTGCATAATCCCTGCCCTCCTGGCGCCCCGCGGGGACTTCTTAATCTCAAGAACGTGTGCTCTCTGAACGCTTTGATACAATGTCTCTTTCACATCCCGACCGTACGGGACATTATTCTGAACTGGAAAGCAGAATGGAGAGGCTGTTGGTTACCTGATACATCCACCCTCATTTGACTGCCACTGCTGATAAACTCCATCAGGTCCTTCCGTTGTGCGCAAAATATTCCTCAGGATGATGAGCCACGAAAGCACTGCCGACCAGGGACAGCTGATGGTCCATCTACTGCAATGTCTGGCAGGAAACGGCGAAATGCAAGACGTGAGCGAAATGTTCACCACCATACTTTCCAAGCTGGGGTGGGATGGGTTGAACCTATATCCCATTTTCAACGCATGGGGACACTCACTCGCCATCCCACTGGCTCACCTCCTCAGCGTGGACATGACCCGCGGTCCCACGAGCGTACAGCAACAGCTAGCGCACGGAAGCCAGAGCGAAGAGTTCGGAAGGTGGCCAGAGTGTCTGGTTTTCGAGCTGAATCGCCTGGACTACGCACGTCCTACCGTCAAGAGTCTCCACGAATTTCACTTCCCGATCACGCTCGATGTTGGGCCGTACAGCGCCACGGCCAAACAAGCGCCCGTCTACAACCTGCAGTCCGTCATCGTCCATGGGCTCAGCCACTTCTGGGCGTTTGTCGTGAAGAACGGTTCTCTATGGAAGTGCAACGACGCAGCAGTGTCGGAAGTTAATCCCCAGCCTATCGACACCTTTATAACACAAGGCCACCAGGCCACCGTGAGCATGCTCAGTACAGTTTCTCCCATCGATCTTCCCCATTTTGGTTCAAACAGCTGACGAAAAGCAGTTTACAGACGCAGTGATGCGTGGGGTGCCTCGGCCTTACCAGCCGCCTTCGAACACTCCTCCCAGGCCACACGAACCCAACCTGGCCAGCCGGCGCAGCCTCAGCCGCGGTCGCGGGGCGGACCATCGGCCCCAGGCGGCAATCCACAGCCGCCGAATCCCTCCGCATGGAGCAGTGGCGGGGGCCGCGGCAACAACACCCGCACGCGACCGCCTGCGGACAGCCCACCGGAGCCCAGCTCGGTCTAGCACACCTTGCCTGCTCTCCGGCACCAGCCCACGCGCGGGACCCTAGCCGTCGCGGCTGGCACGGCTGGCACGGTGCTACCACTGCGTCCCACGATGCCCACAATGCCTACGATGCCCATAATTCCCACAACGCCCACCATGCCCACCATGCCCAAAATGCCCACAATGCCCACAATGCCCACAATGCCCACAATGCCCACAATGCCCACAATGCCCACAATGCCCACAATGCCCACAATGCCCACAATGCCCACAATGCCCACAATGCCCACAATGCCCACAATGCCCACAATGCCTACAATGCTCACGAAGCCTGCGACGCCCACCAAGCCTGCGACGCCCGCGAAGCCGACGACGCCCGCGAAGCCGACGAAACCCGCAAAGCTCACGAAGCCCGCGAAACCCACGAAACCCACAAAGCCGCACATCACGGTCCCATTCCTACCCACGGTTCCGCACAATCCGTTCACGCACGGCGTCACGCTCGCGAACTACATCAAGCCCAAATCGAGGCTTCGCGGTTCTCGCACTGCGGCCCCGGCTGCGGCACGAACTCCAGCGCAGGATTGGGGCAAGCCGGAGCCTGAAGGCGAGTCCGTGCTGTCGGGGGTGGGGGAGGGGGAAGATACTAATAACTTGGCTGATGCTGGTGATGCTGGTGATGCTGGTGATGCTGGTGATGCTGGTGATGCTGGTGATGCCGGAGCTGGTTCCTCGGAACGCACTCAGTCTCCCGGGGTGGGGTGATATAGCTGAGGGAGTGTTGGTGCATTGCATTGTGCGTACACTTTGGATTTGTAACTATGTTTTGGTAATTGAGAGCGGGTGTATACCCAGTACTACGTGCGATACGTGCTTCTACGAGTCATGATTCGTGACGAATTGTTTGGATGTCCGCCACCGCGTTTTTCTAGGTGCTCAACACTAGAGTATTGGCACTACCCCAGCACCAAATCCGCCACCTGCATACGCCGGCTGATCTCCGCGCAGTGCCGGGAATCCAGGCAGATGCAAAAGCGAGAAAAAGCAAAAGATGGAGGACTTGGGAATCGAACCCAAGACCTTCTCAAGTCACGATGATGCGAATGAGACGTTATACCCCTAAACCAGACCCCCATATCATAACCATAAGCCAGAATAGCGGCATATAGTGCAAAAAACCCAGATCCGAAGCAGTGAAATTAACCGAGCGGCAACCGCGACTTCCCCAGTGCCTCACTGGTTCACAAACAGAGTGTAGCAAACCCACCTGTATCCGGCCGCTGCGCGATGTGGATATAGAACAGCCTACGTATGATCTTCTGGCCGGCCGATCCGTCGTCCGGGCATTCGTGCTTTCGTGCATCACAGCGCCGTCACTCGATCCTGTTACCCGTGCCCACTGCCGCAGCGACCCCCGCTTTGCAGCTTCGATCGCTTGTATGATATGCATACTGCGTACGTACATGTGGATGCAGTTGATGCATTTGATGCAATGGGTGCGTAAGATGGGCTCCACACTCTGGTGGGTTTTTTTTCCACAGACAATCCGGTGTGGCCTTCGTGGGACTCGCTCGAAATCTAGGACGTGGCCGGGGGGTTAGGCTACTCGATGGGGGTCTGCGTGTATGTCGGCCGCCGGGAATTCACCACTTCATTGGAAGAGGTAATCCACAGTCTTCGGAGGTTTAAACTTCAAAGTCGTAGCTGGCAAGGATTATGTTACCGCGTGATCGATTGCGTCTTTGATTTTTGTGATTACGGCTCAGTTTTGCCATTATCGCTCGGTGATCATGATATGGGGGTCTGGTTTAGGGGTATAACGTCTCATTCGCATCATCGTGACTTGAGAAGGTCTTGGGTTCGATTCCCAAGTCCTCCATCTTTTGTTGTTTTGTTGATGGCGTGTCCTCCTCCCAGTCTCCTCAGTCCCGGCATTCCGTCACAGTAGTGTACCATACATGGTCCTGCAGCGGTAGCCTATGTAAAGCCTAAAGCTTCGAAACCTCCTTCCCCGCAGGCTGATAGTTCCCCCTACCCTGCCGATTCACAGCCGCGACGACATTCACGTCTTCTTCCGCCTGCTAATCGATTCCGCCGCGTTTTTTGCTGTGGCTGTTGTCAGATGCGGTTCGGGGTCGCGGTTGGTAGTTTCCGCCGCCTTGACGGTTGACTTCGGCGGTGGTTTCGAAATCTTCGTCGGATGAGGGAGACGACAGCATGGGTTGGTTTAGTGGGTCGGGGGCGGCGGGCGGCTTTGCGGTCGCTGGGGCGTTCGGGGACATGAATGTGTTGTTCGCGGAGGATGGATGGACTGGTGGACTGGTCGAGAGGGACTGGTCGAGAGGGACAGCCGGTGCCGGCGCGCGTTTATATCCTCCTCCGGGAAACAGGTCGACCACCACCACCACCGCGTGTGACGTTAGTATGAGAGGTTTTCCTAGGGAGTATCAAGAAAAGCGGAAGGGACGTCCGGCGAGCCGTTGCCGACGGTGGGTGAGTGAAGGTGAGGTTCCGCGGCAGCGCTTAATCGCGAGTTAGCTGTCATTAATGCATGTCTCACCAAGGCAGAACCCCACATAACCACGTTGCCAGTTGGAGGAGCTTATTCGATCGCTCGCTCGCACGATGTTGCGTTGTTCGTCTCGTCGGCAGGTATTGCGATTGGCCCGAGTCGCTGGTGCGGCTGGCGGCTGCTGGCTGGCGGCCGTCACATCATGCAAAACGGCATGGGTGGGAATGATGGATGGCTGACGGTCGGGTCTGTCCAACGTCTGTCCGTCGTCGTCGAGTCCGTGACGGCTGGCGGTGTAGCGGAGTGATAAGTAGTTGTCGGCGAGAGGAGGATCTGTCGGTGGGAGAAAACGGCTGTCGGTGGGAGAAAACGAATGCGGTTAGTAGTGGGCATCAACGTTGGCGGGCATGGCGGGGTCGTTTTCTTCTTCTTCTTTCTTGATCATCATCTATCGAACAGATAGTCAACCCCCACCTCCTTTCTCTCCTCCATGTGCGCTTCATTTATCTTCAGGCCTGGAGAGGCATTCGCAAAGAGCCGTCACAAAAACGGCTAACGGGCCTATTATTTTTCTCTCACTCGGCCACCGCCGGTGGGGGTCGCTCGAGTGCCACAGGGGTTGCGGGGCCGTATCGGCGGCACGGCCATGTCGATATCGGTGGGGATATGTACGAGACGGCCATGTCACATCAGTATACAGAGCTATTCTTGGCTCGTCTACGGTCTACTCACCGTCTCACTCTCAGTCTCGGACTGTCCCACGCCCAGAGCAGAACGAAAAAGGTCCCAGGATCTTTCCCGCTTGCCGGACCAAAAACCCCGTGTTCTCGATAGGTATCCTGCATGGCCATGGGGCCCTTGATATGCATATTCTGTGCACACGTTTCTCAGTCACTCTGTCCCGTTCTGCGAGCTCTGCTCTTATCGGCCGTATCATACCAGATATGCCCCACCACGATACGATAGTCGGGATCCTACGGAGAGTATGTACATACACACGCACCGAAGAATCACCGTTTCGATTGCTCCACCCTGCGATCGAACCTCGCATAGGTACGTGCAGCTTCCGAAACCCACCTCCCATATGGCATAGCACCGGTACCGTACCGTATCTGACCGCCTCCGGACTAATTAGGCAGATCGTCAAGCGCACGAATTGTCGTCAGGGACCTCCACGACCACGACCACGACCACTCGGACGCGTCTCGTGGCATCGTGCAGAGGAAGATGTAGAATTACATGGCACATAGCCGTGGGTATGGGCTCACCAACTCGATGGTGTTATCCACCGCTTACGCCGCCGCCACAGTCCATGGAGGCTAGCTAGGCTGCCAGCCGTGGTTGCTTACCGACCGGTGATGGGCCAGATCTATCATCTATGTTTCATGCGTTACGGGCGGGCGGGTGCCTCGGGTGCCTGCGCTGTGCATGTAGAGTACAGCGAGGTCGAGCCGAGCCGGGGAATTCAAGCACTCTCGTCGTCCACGATCCTTACCCGGGCCAGGTCATTCGTTCTCCTTGCAAGTCGCGTCGCAGGTGCATAGCCCACTACCCGTCTCGACTCTTTATGGGGAGGATGAGGATAGAGCTGGTCAGCGGGACGGAGCATATGCACCCACCCTTTTTTCCGTCCGGAGGGTCAACGAGCAGGAACAGGAACAGGAGCAGGGAAGGGAAGGGAAGGAGCACTGCTTCATCTCGGAAAGCTACACCTTGTATCGTATCGTACGAAACAGGATCCTACCCGTCTCAGCCAGCCAGCCGGCGGCATCCCGTTCCCGTCTCGGCTCGCTCGATCGATTGTCCGAATTATATGTAACCCTGTCGACGTTCGTGATACACGGGTGTCGGTACGGGTAGGTACAGACAACAGGACAGGAAACAGGAAACGCTATGGGGGAGACGGGGAACCTGATCGGCGTCGTATTCCCGGTTTCGCCCATTCGATTCGGAGTACGCCCTCCGGATCATCTCGTCGTGTCTTTCTGTCTTCATGTCTTTCTGTCTTTATGTCTTTCCACACCTACATACCTGACATGGCGGGAACTGTGACTACCTCACCCGCAATGAAACGCCTTTTTGCTTTTCCTTTTCCTTTCGTGCTGGCCCCTGGGAGACGGTATGGAGATGGCGCCGAACGGGATCGAACCTGAACGATTCCTGTAACTATAGCTCACGAACTCTCAGCTCCAGATAGGTACAGTTGTCTGGCCCCGTATGAATGTACGAGTCCTTTACCGCACTGTACTACGCTGCCTCCCATCCACCCTCCCACAATCCACCTCGATCCAGGCACAATAGCAACTCATAATATGGCATATGTGCATAGGTACTCGCAGTTATGCTTCATATCACGCACTCACCCGCTACGCTACGTTACATACGCTACTCATCCTCCCAAGAGCCAAGGGTCAAGAGTCAACTTTCTAGAGTCAAGACGCCTCTTTGTCTCTTGTCTCATGTCTCTTGTCTCATCATGGCGGTGGCAAGCAGATCACCCCCATCCATGTAGGCGAAGAAAAAGCCGTTCCGTCACGAGCAAACAAGGCGAGCAAATCAGGGACCTGTTCCTAACCCCAGGCCCACTCTGGTCAGGCCAGTAATGAGAAAAAGCACCAGCCGTATACATGTAATTCCTCACCCTCACCCTCACCCCCACCCAAGGGCCAACCGTACGACCGCGCCGCGCCACGTGGAAGGGTGGAAGGGTGGAAGGATGGAAAAAAAGGCCCAATGGTGAAACCGCCCCTCACTCCTCTCCCCCGTTCACTCTTCCTCCCCATCCCCCGTCCGAGTTCATGTTCATTGTCCGTTTCGCTGCCGGCCAGGGTGAGGGGCGCGGGTACGGACAGTGCACCGCTAGAATATGAGGGGGTGCAGTGCGTGAGTGGGTGGGTGGGTGGTGGGGGGCGGACTCCGCAAAGCAAGGGCAGATGGCCCAAGGACGAGCGGCGACCGGCGTCATCGCTGCATCATACATAGGTGGCCGTGGCCAACTCCGCGCCGCACAGCAGGCGAGGCTGGCGCGCAGCAGCCTCCTCCTAAGCTCAGGCTCCTCAGCCCACCGTAATAGCTAAGTCTCGGCGCCCTCAACAGTCCACCCCCCTCTCAGCCCTCTCAGCCCACCCCATCCCCCATCCCCCATCCCCGCCGCCCATCTGCTGCGGCCCCACTGCTGCTACTGCTGCCCCAGTGCTACGGCAAACCCCGTCGTCGTTGTCGTCGTCGGCACCGCGGCCGTGGCCGTGGTAAACCGGCATTCCTTACGAGTCTTGGGAGTTACGAACTTACGATACCGTGAAAAGTCTAGCCTAGCCTTTGTATGTAGCTCGCGAGCTCCGCGAGCCCCGCCGCCAAGTTCTAACTAGCTTCCGTTGATCAGTGATCAGTGTCTTCGAAGCTCGAACTTGGCAATTGCATTTGCATGTGCTCACTCCCTCCCTCCTCTACTAGTGAGCATGGACTGTTGAGTCCACTGGGACTGACCGGCCATTCACCACATGCCTCTTGGCCAAAGAAGTTAGCACGGTTTCTCACTCGATTCGACTCGCGGATTGCTGTCCATTCTGTCCCGTCCCGACAAAAACGTTTGGCGAATGAGTCCATGTATATACATGGACATTGAAATGGCAGATCTGGCGAGAAAAGGTCTCTTGTGTAGTCCTCATAGTCTATACAGTAAATCCGAATTAGTCGGTCAAGTTTCCAATCACCAACTCCAACTCCATTTCAATTTCCATTTACAGCACAATCAAATCCAGCACAATCCAGCACAATCCAGCACAAAATCCAGCACAAGCCGATCCTTGCCTTGCCTTGCCTTACGGCCAAGCACTGTGAGCAGCATTGTATTGCAAAATCATTATTTTAACCCTTTCATTATACTTTTCATTATACATTTGTTTACAGAGTTCCATATTTCCCATTCCCCATTTCCCATTTCCATTTCCATTTATCCCCCCCTCCCAACCCCCAACCCCCAACCGAAATCCAATCCAGAAATTCACACCCAATATGTCGCAAGAAGGCACCCTCCCGCCCACGCCCAAGTCCACGCCCCGTTTTTACCTCACGCCCTCCCCTCCCTCCCTCCCCAAGCCCTCACGCCCTCCCTCAAGCCCTTCCTCCCCTCCATCCCCACCCTCCCCACCCGCCCACCGCCCACTGCCCACCGGCAGCCCACCCATTCGCTAAACAAAAAAACCGCAGATAAAAAAAAAACCTGATTAGATCCCAAGACGTAACAAAACAAAACAGCTGTTCAGTACTCAGTGCTCAGAAAGAAAACACCCCCTGCCCCGCCCCCCCCCCCCCCCCCCCCCCCCCCCCCCAGTCCCCGCCGCGGTAAGATAACGAAAGGCAACGCAAAATTCCTGTCTTTCTGTGCTTGTACACTGTAGAGTCCAGTCCATATCTCACCCGCCCGCCCTCGCCAAACCATCCCATCCGCCTGCTCCCATCCATATCCATACCATCCGCCCAGCCATCCCATCCATCCATCCCATCCATCCAAAAACCGAAAGAAAAACAACTGAATAAAAACACATTGCTTTTCGTGTTGTAAAATCAACCCATCCGAGCCCAATCCACCCCATCCATAAAAATAAACAAGCGAACAAAAAACGTTGCATACAAATCCAAACAAAAGTGCACAAAACACCCCACCAAGCCCACCTCCCACCTTCAACAAGCTGAAATAAAGAAACCCTCCCTTGTCCTCCCCGTCCTCGCCCCCCTCCCTCTGCCCCCGGGAAGGTGGGACCGGAAATAGGCAAGTTGAAAGCCCGATGCGAAGTGAAGGGCACAAAAACGGTAGCCAAAAAAGCAAACGCGTGCATTGCAGTAGGTAGGAGCCCAAATAAAATCAAACAAAATATCAAATATCAAAATCAAATACAGATGACCGCCACCAAGACCAAGAACCAAGACCAGGTAAGAAGTAGGAACCGAAAATAACATGCGAGAGAGAAAATGAAATCATTCCAGGCCCCGATTAAATAAAAAACTCAAGAAAACCCGATTTTTAGCGAGAAAAGAGAGAGAGAGACAGAGGGTGAAAGAAAAAAATGGAATCACCGACGAGAAAAAAAAATATGTACGTATATCCGAAATTAACAACGAATCAAAAAAAACCAGAATTAAAAAAACAAGGAGGCAAGCAGGCAACAAACAAGGGATTAGAAGAAACAAACAAACAAACAAAACAAACAAAACAAAACAAAACAAAATAAAACAAAACAAAACAAAACAGAACAGAACAGAACAGAACAGACAAGACAAGACAAGACAAGACCTTACTCCCCCTTAGCAAAAACCCTCTAATGAACACACACACACACACACACACACACACACGGTAACAGGTGTAACCAAGATCCGTAGCCGTCCGGTCTCTCTCCTTGCTTTCAAACTTCCATCCATCTCATCTCGCGCCGCCGCCTCCTCACTTCCTCATGTGGTGGTGGTGGGAAAAAAATACAAAAAAAATCCCAGGTGGAAAATAAATACCGGCCATGTAATGTAGTCCAGGGGTGGTAGTGGTGGTGGGGTGTGGGACATTTCAGGCTGAGACATGGTATGCAGCTGCTAGGTTCCTAATGGGCGGTCGTTACAGGAGATCGACCTTGGCGAGTACACTAGTATCGCCGCCGACCGCTAGTATCGCCGTCGTCGCAACCTCGCTCAGCTTCCGCCGCTTCTCCATCGCTTCGCGCTCTCGTCTTGCCTTGGTCTTGCTGCTGCCGCTAGGCGCCACGCCACTCAGTATTCGGCTCGCATCGTTTGGCGTAAAGTTGACGAAACTCCTCTCGCCCGACACATCGGTCGGAGGGAGCTGCGGCTGTTTCAACGAGGTGCGAATGGATGAGCTGCTGGTCTTGCGTGCTGATGGCGGTCGGGATGCCCGCGCCTTTGATTTAGACGTCTTTGTGGCGGCGAGGGCAGCTGTAGCAGCGGCAACGACGGCCGTGTCGTTGTGATTGTAGTTGTTAGCGTTAGATGTCGACGGTGGTCGAGAGGGGGGAGTTGGCGGAATTGAGGACTGGCGCTGGTGAAATTGGGGGTAAGTCAGCCACGGCTGCTGATTGTACCCAAAGTCGAACCGGAAGCCGGGGGATTCCGGCGGCGAAGGCGCTGCAGGCGACGACTTGAGGTGTTGCACGGTGCGCACGTATTCCTCGCCAGGCGAGGGCGGCTGATGGGCATACACAATCGAGGATTGTCGGGTTTTGATGTATGGCTCCGCGGAGTCGCCGCGGCCAAACGATGAAGCTGCCGGCGTGTGTGGCGTCGCACTATATTGCGATGCAAGGACGTGAGTGGAGGAGGCTTGCTCATGTCGTGCCCATTCTTCGGCGCTAGCTTCCACCCTCGCTTTGTGTTCCTCTTCTGCCGTTGCAGCTGCAGTTGCGGCACCCCACCAATGCGCCGCTACTACCGCCTCCGCCGCAACGGTGTCGGTGGTCGAAAGCGCGGGGGCCACTTCGGCGATGCCATGTTCGGGAGGGAACGCTTGCGCCCATGCCGCCGCTCGGTGGTGATCGTACTCGTCGACGGGGTGCGAGAAGGAAGAGTGCCGCGACTGTTGGACGAAGACGGCCTCGGTTGGGTCGCTGCTCCGTCGAACGGCGTACTGCTCAGCAGTGTTGGCCTCGGTGGAGGTTTCGTGGATCGTATTGCTGTGGAGGGATGAGGACATGCTGTGTGATCTCGATGCGATTCCCGTGTTGAAGGCATATTGCGTGTGCAGGCCGTCGGCAGATAAACCATCGTTCATATAGTGGTGCGGGTTGTTGTTGTCGTTATTGCCGTTGTCGTGGTGCTGGTGCTGGTGGTTGTGGTGGTGCGCCCCCGCACCGTTGCTACCACAATACCGGGGAGTATTGGAGGTGGCGGTGGTGACAATCATGTGAGAGAGATCGTTGTTCTGGGTCGTGCCAGCTTCGCGAATGATTTCTTCCAGCTCGCCTGGTGTCAAGGAAGACTCGGAGAGTAGACGATGCTGGGACGCACGGTGGTGACAGTCTTCCATGCTTTTGAACGGCCGCAGCTCGTTGACGAGAGATCGACGCACCGAAGAGAGATCCCGGCTTTGTCGACGGTGGACTCGTTTCTGGACGGTGATGGCTAAGGGATCACGGTGAAAGGGGGTTGCTTTTGGTTTCGTCGTGATGGCGGTTGAAGATGATTCAAGGTAGTAGTCTATTGGGGGTGAGGGTGGAATTCTCGAGGGGGTGGTGGGATTGGGAGTGGTGGTGGTAGTGGATCGAGTGGACGAAGGCACGGAGGCTAGTAGCGGCAGTGGGAAGTGTTTGGTGCCGTTGCGGCTACTATTGCTGATCGACTGCTGCTGCTGCTGCTGATAGCGGATGTGGATGTGCTGGTGCTGCTGGCGTCGATGCAGCTGGCGGTGGTGTGGTGCGGCGGCGGGCGTTGGGATGAGGGTACCGGGCTCAGTGGCACTACTGTAGAATAATCCACGGTTCCCTTGGGTGGTAGTAGTGGTGGTAGCAGTGGTGTGCAGGAGGTGCGTGTGTCTGGGTCTCTTTGAATATCGGATTGGGTACTCTCTCTCTACTGACTGCTGATACTCATCGGCGGCGACGGACTGGTCCAACCGACCGTCCTTATAGCCTTCCTGTATCTGTGCTACCGAACCCATGCATTCAACAACGGGCGACATTTTTACGACGGCTTCCTGATGGGGAGGGGACCAAGGCGATCCGCCTCGATACCGTGCATTGGGATCTTCGGCAAGGTTGAGGGAAAGATGAGCTGCAGGGCATGCTGGCGACGGAGGAGAGGAAGACGGAGAGGCAGGAGCAGGAGAAGGAGGAGAAGGAGGAGGGTGAGTAGGATATGGCGAAAGATTAACGTTGGCGAGCAGAGACATCGAACGCGAAGGGGAAGAGGGCTGCGTAGCAAACGTATGCACGGGATTGGACGAGGACGAGGTTAGACTCATTGGACGCCCAGCCGCTGTGGCGCTTGACGTAACGTGCCCTCTGTGGGTACTGAAGCCATGCTGATTATTGCTGGTGGTGGTGGTGGTTGTGTTGGTGGTGGTGAAGGGTGTGGTGGCCATGGGAGAAAGCGGGAGGCGGGATTGCAGGTGCGGGCCTGGCAATCCTGATTTCAATCTGGAGGATCCAGAACTTGTACCCCCTTAGTCTGTATTAATCAGGCGTCGGTGGTCGTCGTCGAGCGTGGTACAAGTGTCGGACGGGATGATGACGAGAAGAAGGATCGATGTCTGGTTCTACGGCCACGGGAGGGGATTGATGCACACGGGGGAGGGGGGTATGAGAAGGGGAAGGGGAAGGAGACGGAGGAGCTGGAGAAGGAGAAGGAGAAGGAGAAGGAGAAGGAGAAGGAGAAGGGGATGAGGATGAAGACGAGGACGAGGACGAAGACTAAGACTAGGACGATTATCAGGATTCAGGATGAGGTGAGCATTGGGGAAAGTTAGCATGACCGACCGTCACTGCAGCAGCAGCAGTGGCAGCAGCAGTGGCAGAAGCTAGTACAGCCCGTTTGCTGCTATACCGTTGGAAGGGGGAGAGCATTGAGCATGTATGTAGCACCAAGGTCGTGGCTGCTGCTAGTAGAATGGATGCTGGTAGAGTGGATGCTGGTCAAAAAGTGGACCCCCCAGCAGCAGCAGCAGCAGTTGTGCACCGCAGCCCTGGCACCAGAAGCACCAGCACCAGCCCGAAGGCACGGCGAATATCGGAGGCCAGCCAGCCAGCCAGCTGCCAGCCTGTCTCCGTTTTCGGCGGCGGCGGCGGCGGCGGCGGCGGCGTGATGTCGCTCTGCCACGCCGGTCGTCGAAAGTGTGCAGTTATTAGTGAGTATCGGCCTCGCCCTCGCCTGATGATGTCTGCCCCCGGGCGTCTCACCGGCGCCGCTCGTTGCTTTTTCCTCCGTCCCGGTTCGGACCGTAGTAACTAGTACCTACTACGTAGCCCAGAGCCAGTCTGAGACTCTACTCACTTCACTTCGCGCGGGTAGGTAGGAAGCTCTCAAGCCTCTTTGAGTGTGCTCTCAGACACCACCGAGACTGCGGGGTACGGTACGCAGGCATGCAGGCAGGCTGGCAGTTGAACTATTTCCTACATACAGACATACATAGCTGCCTTCCAGCACGAACGGATAATGCACGCCTCTCCCGCTGCAGTTGTCGCAGCAGCGGTTGTTGTTGTTTTGTTGTTGTTTTGTTGTTATTTTGGTTGTTGTGCTGTTGTGGTTGTTGTTATTCTTGTTAGTTATCATTGTTGTTGTTACCTATTCCTGTTGGATCGGAACGAAACCTCTCTCTCTCGCTCTCTCTCTCGCAAGGTCCGAATGATCATTGGCCTCCGGCTTCCTAGTATACCATCAGCAGCAGCGAGCCTGCTGACGATTATGGCGGGCCGGGATGGAGACAACAATATCGATGGGGGGTGGGGAACCCAGGTGAGTTCGGGAGATCGCTCCAGCTCTGGAAGGAAAAACCAAAAATAAAACAAAATCAACACAAAAGAAAAGAAAAGAAACCAAAAAAAGGAAAGAAACACCGCCCGAAACAAAAGAAACGAGAAAAAGCACTCTCAAACCTCTTATCATTAGGGGACTAGTAGAGTTGACTCTAACTAGAGCATCTAAACTAAACTACCCGCTTTCCACTAACAACTAGACTAACCATAGAACCACACTAACTAGAATACTACCTAGCGGTGTATGATATGATGTAGGGGGATTTGGTATGGTCGTGTGCACACCGACTCCCGAGTCCCTCTCTCACTCTCTTGGAGAACCGTACCGAACAAAGAAAAACAAAACAAAAAGGCGGAACAGAGAAGTTACCACACAGCACAATACCACTAATAGAATAGAGTAGTCCTCGACTCCTCGGAAGGCAGCCAATCATCGCTAGTTCGTTCGTTAAGTAAGTCCCGTAGTCACTAGTCCTGGATGCTTACCACTCTCCAGTGTCCAGTGCCAGCCCCCAGCCTCCAGGTCAGGCTTCAACACACTCGGAGCCCGAGTCTGAGCCGGAGCCGGAGTCCGGAGCCCCAGGAACTCCACTGTCTCAACTGTCTCCTTGATGATCTATTTCCAGCACTGACGCCGCCGTTCGCCCGTTGGACTTACCCGAGTACTGGAGTACTACTACTGCTACTACTCCTGCTGGTGGTAGTGGTACTGCCAGTACTGCTCTGCCGAGGACGTGGGGGTCATTAGGCTGGCCGGCAGGTAGACAGGCACCTGGCAGGCAGGCAGATAGGCAGTTTATTTATTCATGCTGGTGATGTGGGGAAAGATGAACGAGTGACGAGTGACGAGTGACCCCGGCCGTAATCAACACTGGTGTAGATATCGATATCGATACCGGTATCGGTATCGGTATCTAACGAACTCCACTACACAGCGGCATGGCTATCTCATACCCATTATCGTTTGTCCTTTGACATTTTGATCCAGAAGAGATATTCCCCGGATCAACCAGAGTAGACATATCATACAGGAGCCCAGACAAGACAAAACAAAACAAAACAAAACAAAACAAAACAAAAAACAAAAACAAAAACAAAAACAAGACATTCCCGAGTTTCTTCTTGCACCAGCACCAGCACCAGCACCAGCACCAGCATTCCTCGGAGGAGGGGCGGGGCGGGGGAAGGGAGAGGAGAGGACAGAAGAGAAGAGGAACACTTTTCATGTTTCGAAAAAGTTTCGAAAGAAATCCATCCAGATGGGAGACTGGGTCCCCGCCGCCCGGCCGGAAGGATCCCGATATCTTCCTACAATCTTTCTCCTCCGCTCCACATCCGTGCGACCTCACCTACAGAGATATCTGATCGAACGATCCAGGCGGTCGTGGCTGGTGGGTTTAGTTATGGTTATGTGACTTTGAGAAAGAAAAAAAGAAAGAAAAGAGAGAAGGAATAGCCACGACGCCACGACGCCGCCGTGAGGAAACCACAAACATCACCGTACGGATGTACAAATAACTTCCAGCTTCTAGATAACTTTAATCTTAAAACCCACCATCGCTTTCCCATTCAACGTTGTGAGCTCAGTTTTCGGATCGTCAACGCTCGCTGCGCAGCCAGCAGCCAACAGCCAACAGCAGCAGGAGCAGCAGCATCGGCGGCATAATCACAAACGTCCCGCGTGTTCGCTTCGGCTATATGCGAGACGAGGCCAGGCGAGTTAAACCCCAGTGGCCGCTGCAGCTGAGGGAGGCGATTGGATTGGATTGGACAGGATTGGGCGGTGGAGGGGGCAGTGGAGGGGGCAGGCTCTGGAATTTCTTGCTTGCTTTGCTTGATGTCTCTCCTGCCTGCTGTGCGAGTACTGCGGTGGAGGATGTAGGCACTTTTTTTTTTAACTCACGTATGATATGTACGTGCTAGTTTCAGAAACCACACTTCAACCGTCCTGCAGTGGGCAGCTGCCAGTGTGGGACGGTGGGACCTGGGTGGTCACTGGTGCGAGGAATGGAATGGAAGGGAATTCCCAGTGGGCGCCACGGCCTACGGGGATTTACATGAGTACATTTCCTGGTCACGTAAGCCGATAGAATAGTAGCGGGGTTCCCGCCGCCGTCCGGTGTGTAGGAGCAAGTGCTGGTGTATACTTAGCAAGTATTATGACCATCGACGTCTCCAGTGTCCACCATGTCGAGATCACCCGCCGCCTCACCTCGCCTCGCCGCCTCGCCGCCTCGCCGCCGCACCGCCGCACCACCACTAGCCGTCCCTTGCCCGTGGAGGAGCATGGGCAAATGCAAATGCGCATCCCGATTCCGCAGCCACCTTACCCATCCTATCCATCCTACCCAGTAGTCCAGTAGTTTACCCAGTGTACCCAGTGTACCCAGTAGTTTACCCAGTGCCCCCCCCCCCCCAGGTAGGCGCAAGTCCCAACACATCGACCGTCCAAAAGCGGATGTCTCAACCACTCTCTGGCTCCCGATTCGGTCGCGCCAGGACGCGACAGGTCGCGACAGGGCGCCCGGAACGGACAAGTGCACATCGAAGCGGTAATTTTGTCCCTGATCTACTTGTCTAACCCCTTCCCACCACCACCCCAGCCAGCCAGTAATATCCGGACTACAGAAAATACATACAAGAGTGGAGTGGAGGTTGGACTGGACTCGACTGGACTGGTCGCTGGCTGGCCAGGGGTGGCGAGGGACGGGGAGGGACGGGGAGGGACGGGGAGGGACGGGGCGGGTATGTAGAGTAGAGTAGAGTAGGGGCGAGACGAGAGAGAGAGATGATGGGAAAGAGAGAAAGAGAGAAAGAGAGACATTCGGGTAACGACAGCGGTCAGTTATAAAAAGTAAGATTGCCCTGGCGAAGAATGAAAAAAGAAGGAAAAAGAAAAGAAAAACACACTTTTTGTACAGTACGGTACAATACTTGTGCTCGCCGTGTTCGACCGAGCAGCAGCTACGGCCTGCGGCCTGCGGCGTTCACACACGTAGACTCTAGAGTACTCTTGGGATATACATACGGAAATATATCCCACGCGAGAGGCGACGCGAAACTCGAGAGTTGAGATGGCACACTCATAAAGGAATTGGAGGGGCCCGGGGGAAAAGATAAACGGAAAGGAAGGGAGGAAATGGGGTGTGTGGAATGGGGTCCAGTGTATGCATATTTACATGTGATGCACCCTTCCGTGAGGGAATTGCCATCTTGCACTTTGCCATGGGCCGTACAGCGGGGGCAGCCACGGGGAACAGGAGGATGAAAATCCTGCCGCAGGTCGTGATGGTAAATTCGTGGAGACGACGACGGCGGCGGCGGTGTGACGGAGCGATGAAGGAGCCGTCGGCGAGAGGAGCAAGTGAACGAGGACTCTGTCGGCGGGAGGAAACGGATGTGGTTAGTATGTAGTGGGCATCAACGTTGGCTGGCATGGCGGGGTCTTCTTCTTCTCTTCTTCTTCCTCTTGCTTGATCATCATCTACAGAATAGACGGTCAACCTCTACCTCCTCTCTCTCTCTCTCATCGCCTACAGAATAGACGATCAACCTCTACCTCGTCTCTCTCCTTGTGTGTTCTCCTCCTCTCGATCCGCTTCCCGGCCTGGAGAGGCATTGGCGAAACTCGCAAAAATGGTGGTCGCAACGGACGGGTGCATCATGCGCTGCAGCGCTGCAGTGCTGTGCGGATATCCACCGCAGAAGGACGAACACGTGCCCGATGCAAGACGCGTTTGCCGGGCCAACTTGTGCGGATGCTTGGAGGGTGAGGAATCTTGCCGCCAACAAACACGTCCTGACCGCGCCGGGCTCGAAGGGGAACAACAGAGTCCAAATGGGTGAGGATTACTCTGCTTTAGCGTGGTTGTTCGAGATCAATCGGAGGAAGGGTGATCTGAATGGGAAGGGAAGCGAAGGGACGGACGGCAAGAAGAAGCAAAATCCTCAGCAGCGATCCTTGGTTGGTCACTTGCAACCTCCTATCACCTTCCCCCTCTCTCTCCTCCCCACTCAAGTAAGAAATAGGTAACTTCTCACCCCCCCCCCCCCCCCCCCCCCTCGGCTACATACCTCCTAACCTAATATTACTTACATCTTTTACTTCTTCTTACTGACTCTAGCCTCCAACAGAAACATGGCCTATCCCGTAAGAACAATCGACCAGACCAAACCAGACCGCGCCAACTAACCAAGCATTCTGTGAGTTGGATAGAGCTGCCGCACGCTGTCTCAGTTCGCTCCATGTTCCAGAGATGCTTATGTGCTCGTTAGCTATCTCGGATGACCGTCTATCTTAGCAGCGGCAGCAGCCAGCAGAGGGTGATTGTTCATTCATGCTCACTAGTAACGGCATGGCATGGAAGCTGCAGTGCAGCCGTCCACCCACCCACGCACCCACCAACCAACCCACATATATGCTACAGCGCGCGATGGAAAAAGTGACTGGCGTCGGAACGATCTGGTTCATGTTTTTCAGTGCATTGGCGCGGCGACGGGGATCCGCTACTAAGTACTTGGTTACAACTTAACTTACCTGTCATTTGCCGAACATCGTCGCAGGGAAGAAGGAAGAGTGCGGCCCACCCAAGCCTGTCAGGAATCTGTGATTTCCCACATCCCCTCCCAATGATGGCCTCCCCCATGATGCCCCCTCGAGGCTATCCGTGGCCTACGCTCCTCCCGAATCTTGGAGGATCGAGTCCAGCACAGCAGGCACTGGTGCGATTTACCGCCGTGCGCGGGATGGCGTCACTACATACGAAAAAATCAACTCCCCGTTCGTGCGGTGCCTGCGGTACATACAATACGGTGCGTGCGGTACTGACTCATGAGGCGGTGGGGTGGGGGGTGGGCTGATGTGCGGGGCTGATGGCCCATGGGCGATGGATGGATGCGATATACCCTAGTCGGAGTGCCGGCATGTCACATCCAGACTATGTGGATCTGCTCCACTTGCGATTAGTTAGCCCAGCCCAGCACTCCCTAACTACCGAGTTGTTGGTGCGCATCGAGCGAGTAGGTACTATACATAACCCCATAAGTACACGTACCGCTACAAGCAGAAGAACTCTAAAACAAGAACATGGCATTGGCAAGAGTCAAAACGCGAGAAAGCAGCATCGAGAGTCGAGATGCACGGTCAGCAAAAAATGCAAAAACATGCGTGCTCAAAGTCACGTACCGTACACATCAGCGCGCAAAAAAAAGCTATTTGCAACTTGCAAGCCGTCACGCGGTATAAATACCTACACAGACTACAGACTTTACTTGCTTAGCGTGGAAAAGAGAGACCCGCTTTGCAGCGGAGGTATGTATGCACGGCACATATCCATCTATCATACCGTGCCATTATCGATCGAGGCGCCACGAGACGAGATGAGACGGACGCAGTTATCTGATCCTCTCGGACATGATTGGGGGGGTGGCGCCTGCTCGGTGCACGTAGCGACGTGTACATCACCTGAGCAAGTACATACTTCTTACTTACTTGCCTATGGGTTCGTCTGTGCACGATTACTACGACTACCTACTCTACTTACCTACAGTCAGTGGCCGCAATCGGCAGCTCCGCGAATCGCACCTGTGGAGGGGGAGCGACGGGCCGTCCGATCCGACAGTTCGGTCGGCGCCGGGATAGGGCCGGGGACAGGACAAGGCCGGGGCCCCCGCCCCCGCCCCCGTTATTAGTAAACGGAAAGTCCGTCGTGGGTTGAGAACCAGGAAGCAGAGCCGAGCGGGAGGTGCCGACCGCATGTCGAGCCGAGTCTTGCACGATACCTACATGGCCTGGCTTATAGGGTAGGTACTTACTTACTTACCTGTCAAACAGCGTCTAACGCGGTGGTGCGTGGGTTAGGTACTGCATGCGCTGTCACGCTCGTCGAATCGAGGAGAACGCCCGCTCTGGATGGATGGTTGGAGATTCCCCCTCCCCCCTCGACACCCATTGAGGAAGGAGCAGGAGGACGAGGAGGAGAAGGAGGGAATTCGACTTGGAGTCTCCCCTCCCCTTCCACCCGCCTGCCCCCCGTCGGATACGTTTGAGTGCAGACTTATTCATACCATACAGATACCGATTGAGCAACGTCGAGTCGGTGCTATGTACTCACTCATCCACAGAGTTCTGGACGGATGTGGGTAGTTGGTTATGTACTCCACTATCCGATGAGGCAGAAATTGGCGGCGTGCAGGCATGGCAATGACAGCTCTTTCCGTACGAACGATACGCTCGTTAATCCTGAGACTGAGACTTGCTTGCATGACCGAAGTGGGAGAGGAGCACAATAACTGGAGCAAAAACGGCCGCAAGAAAGCAAGATTGGTGCAAACGTCTCTGAGGATTGATGGCAAGAGTCGAGAGAATGTCGTCCAGCCGACTCACGCGGGAGTGAGAGAGGAGGGCTCTTCCGCCACCGGATCAGCAGTGGCGAGGGCCATAGGAATTGCTCAGCTGGTCCGGTCCGCTGATAGCGGGAGATTTCGGACTTCAAGAGGCGGGAAAAGGAGGAGGACCTCAGAGCTCCCCCCCATCCCACAGGAACATATATCCTAGCACACGGGGGAGAGATACACAGCACGTGAAAGTGGATCAGAGAGTAGGTGCATGGCGGCTGGGTGGTGTCCGTGAGTGGTTGAAATCTTTCATGGAAGAGCCCTGAAGAATATACGGTTATGTCCGCGCTGCCAAGCAGGCTCGTCGCCGTCTCTCCCCCCCTCTTCAAGTGTATGTTGGTGTTTCTCGAGCCCCCCGACATACCTACTTGGGTATCGTCACGAGTGCTCGATTGGTAAATGCATGCGCACTCGGATTTCAGGGAGGGGGAGGCTCTTCAAACTGGCTCCAAACCCATAACTGTTTCATCATCGTGGGGCACGCACTAGTAGGTAAGTAGCCCAGGAACGAGTCGAGTCGAGCACCCCAAAGTCGTTCTTCGTTCCTTCCCGTCGGCCATCCTATGCCGCCTGGTTAGTTCGGTGTTTATATCCAGGTTCTGTCTCTGAATTCCAGTTCGGTCCTTGAGTCCGGCCTCGCAGGTGGTACGGACTAGAGCTCGAGCACCACCGCCACTGCAATCAGTCCAAGATCTCTGAGAGGGGAGGGGGGTATCCTCAGAATGGCCCCCTCCCTACTAGTATCGAATATCCTGCTTCTCACCCCCGTCAGAACATGATCAGCGGGCACCGATCCCCCATCACGAGCGTTGGATTCTGCTAGTGATGCGAGTGGAGCTATAGCTCTGCAGGCCATAGGAAACGCCGAGATGCGAAAGATAGAGAAATCGGGGGTTTCCTGCGGTCATATCATCACCCCGTAGATATGCGAGGCAACGCATCCAGATCGAACGAGACGAGGGGCGAGCAGGATAACAACAACAACATCAACAACAACGAGAAGAACAACAATAACAAGAACAACGAGAAGAACAACAACAACACAACTGCCAGGGCAGTGAGCGATTAAATTAGTCGCGGTTTCCTTCTCGGTCCCCCATCCTTCACCGTTCATCCTTCCGTCTGCAAGCAGCGGCAAGTCGAAGGGGTGCCATCGTAAAGCACTCCTGCTCCTGACGATGGCTTTGGGTAGCGGCGCCGCGAGAGTTCGAGTTCCGAGCTGACCAGAACACGCACAGTGTACCCACAGTGGTGTACCCACAGTGATGGTGGTGCACCCACAGTGTGTGCCTGTCAATCTATCACCCGCTGTGGTACCCGCATGCCGAGAGCGAGAGGAAGGGTTGCTGGACATATGGCCACGCAATTAGCTACATACTGCAGTTGAGAAGCACCTCCTCAAGCCTTTACAGCAGCCGCAGCAGCACCAGCAGGATCTACCGGTCTTAGCCATAGCCACGATAAGCATGTGGTTGATTTGTGGGACCACTTATTTTTTTTGTTCGCGGTCTTTAGGCGAGCAGAGCAGCGCGGGACAGGAGTCATTCTCGCAGTAACAGTAACAGCAACAGCAGATAGGTATGCCCATTCTTCGCCGACGATTGAACCTGGCTGGGCATGAGGGGGGCCACGGCCACTGGGAGTCGTTGTCATCCACGCATAAGACTAAACGTTATCGAATCACTCCCGGCACGCATCCATGTCATTGCCTTCCTGCCTGTCCTCATGCTTGCCCGTTCTTTCCCTATGGAATGCGCCAACTATTCCGATAATATATACTATGATTTGCAGGTAAATCCTCCTCAGCTATCCTTTCCGCTAGCAGACGCATTGCTCACAAATTCCCCAAGGACGAAAATGCGATATACGGCCCGAACGAGCAGTGATATAGTGCCAATCGGTGTGATTCCACAGACTATACCACATCGCAAGTATATATCACCGCCTCTCGACCCGTGGCCCAGGAACCGCACTGCGACCCTCCCGCTGTCAGTGCGAACACGGATCATGCACTTTTGGAAATTGCTAATTAATACTCTTGTTCCCTTCTGGACGATGATCGAAGCCCCCTGGTATTCACACCTGATACTTTTATTTCTACTACCATACCCATCACAAACTTTTGATCGCACTCCGTTCGGAGGAGGAGAAGGAGAACCCACTCATGCTGGCAGCTGGCAGACACGCGGAACGAACTTTACGCATCTCTCCTCCACCCACGCAGCACACACAGCACACACACACACACACAGCAGCAGTATAACAGTCCTGCGAGCCCATCATGGCCGCGCGTACACCCACAGCACACAACACAACCCTTTCGTGTCTCCTATCCGTCCATCCATCCATCCAGCACAACACACCGCACCGCACTGCACTGCACTTCCTCCGCTCTCGCCCCTCGCCCCTCGCACCACCACCACCCACACGAACCCCGTCCCCACCCCATCCCACTCCACCCTTGCAAACTCTGATAACCGCTCACATATCCGATATTAGTAGGCCCCGTACCATTGCATCAACATCATGCATCCATCTCTTTCCCTCCCTTGACCCTCCCTCCCTCCCTCCCTCGCCTTCAACGGCCTAGTATTTAGCGAACGCCGTATCATGTATGTCAATGCGCACCCCGTTTATATTGGAGCGTGGCGGGCATACATAGATGGATCGGCAGAAGAACGTCCGGGTATAATCCACTCTATTCCAATTTCCAGATTAATCGGAGTATGATACTTCATGTATGTACCACCTTAACCTACCACCCTAACCTGCTACCCCTCCCGCCCCACCGCCGGCTGTACCACGGAGAGCCTATCTTAAGCTTTTGACCAGATGAGTCGCCGCCAGGCTAGTATGTACTGAGACTTGGGGGAGGGGGGGGACTATTCCTGTACTCCCGTGTGTGCAATGTGTGTGTGTGTATTCGGCTGCCAGCTGATGGGTGATGGCCCTGGGTGATCATCGCAAGGGAGCCTTGCGCTGAATGTTCAACGGGCGGACTGTACTCGGGGCCTGGTCGCTACCGCCGTTGATGTCCGCCGGCTGCTGCTGTGGTATGTATTATGGATGTATGAATGGATGTATGGATGTATGGATGTATCATGTATGTCGAAGGGTGGTGGTGCGGATCCCCTGGATTAATCATTACACAGTTGACAGTTGTTGGAAGTTGGGTTTGCGGCGTGCGCCCCACTTCTGCACGGCGGCGGCGGCAGCGGTGGATGGATAGTATATGGATAGAATCTTCATGGATGGATGGATGGATGAATAGATGGATGGATGAAATACGTAGATCCTTCTCGTCCACTGTCCGACCGAAAGGGAAAGGGCTGGTCCTTGTATGCCTATTCACCAACTAACCGTAGCTAAAGTGTAGTTGGGTGGTGTGCGGCCATTGGACCGCAGGATTTACGATTCTTCAGGACTTGAAGCTAGGTAGTAAGTAGCTTCCTGATGATCTGATCCGATCGTTTGCATGATGGGTAGTTTGCAATGTGCATGATGTGTAGAGTAGTGTGGTGGATGGAGTGTGGTGGATGGAGTGGAGATGCGCACCACCCCTCACACTCACAGTCACGGTCACGGCCACAGCCACACTAGACTACTACATGAGCGGGGCGGGGCATCGGAGATTGTGATGAATGGAGAATCGAGAATGGGGGGAGAATGGGGGGGAGCCATCCAGCCCGTTGTGCAGAGCAGGAGTCAGGACATTGATCGGACCGTTTCCCCGACTCCCCACGCTTGCCGCGCTTCTGGTCTGCGGAGTGCGGACTAGTAGACACCAGAGCCGTGTTCTTGCTGCTGCTGCTGCTGCTCCTAGCTGCTCCTGTATCGCTCCTCGACTAACAGCTCCACCATGGCCTCCGTCAGCCTTTTTTCTTCCTTTTCCCTTTCGTCTCGTCGAGACTTTCGAGCTATGTAGGGAGAAGATGGCGGTTTTGTCCAGACTCCAGTGCAGAGTGCAGCGGTACAGAGTTCAGCGAGTGATACTGTGTGCGTTTCCATCCCGCACGCACGGAAAACTCTTCTCACCACTGTCTTCATGCCACACACATATCTCCCTCCTCCTACTAAGCCTTTCGTTCATCATACCAACCAACCACCTCCGCTCGACTTACATACAATACACATAAGAGCATCCATCCAGTTAGTTCCAGTCAAGTTAACTCCAGTTAGCTCCAGCGGGGCCCCGGGCCGTCCGACAGGCAGGATTCGATTCGAAATTCGATTTCAAAATTCAAAAAGAAACGAGACGAGACGAGACGAGACGAGACGAGACGGGACGGGACGAGACGAGACGAGACGAGACGAGACGAGACGAGACGAGACGGGACGGGACGAGACGAGACGAGCCCAAAGAATGCGGGGAAGTCAAAAGGAAAGAAAATATCTAACGGCTGCCACCCGCTGGCTCTGCTGGCGATTCAGAGGCGCGAACGGGATCGAGATTTCTTTCGCGTTTCACCACCACTAGCAGCAGCAGCGCCTGAAAAGAAAAGAAAAGGAAAAAGAGGGAGAAACAGCACACACGCACGAACATGCACACGAACATGCACATGCAGTGACCGCGGATTCTTCCGGCAAAATGCAAACCACAACACCCACCCACCCACACAGCGACAGGTGGAGCTTTGCCGGTACAGCACTGCACACTGCACACTGCACACATGCCATAGTTTGCCATAGTTTGCCATAGTTTGCCATATGTAGTTCGCAATGCAGCTCCTGGCATGCGGCACGCTGGCAGATGTGGCCGCTGCTGCTGCTGGTGGTGCTGGTGCTGGTGCTGGTGCTGGTGCTGGTGCTGGTGCTGGTGCTGGTGCTGGAGCAACGCAGGGCGGAGGTTAAACCGTTCGTTAGCCCTGGACGCACGAGCTCCGCACCGCACTGCACCGGACAGAGAAACGGCGCTGCTGCACGCGCACCACCACCACCACGATAGTGGTGCGTGAACTCCTGTATGAAGTATGTACTGAGCAGTGGGTGCTGAGTGCTAGCTGGCTGGCTGGCGGTGGGCTGCGTAACACAGTAACACTCAGCTCCCTCTCCCTCTCTCTTTGATCGCCCCAGTCGACCGCCTCCCTCCCTCCCTCCCTTTCCTCGCTGAATGCCTAGAATGCACGGAATGCACAGTCAGTGGGACGGCAGGAAGATGGAGGGGATGACAGATATACCATGCCACTTCCAAGTCCACTTCGAAATTCGCATATAGCGAGTACATACCAGCTTGCTTGCAGGTTTCGAACTAGACCTATCACTCACAGACTCGCAGTATTCAGACCAAAAAGGGGGTAAGGAAACGTCGCATCGACAAGTCGGGACTCGGGCTGGCTGGCTGGCTGAGTTTTTTTTTGTTTCCCGGCGCAGATCTAGTTCGGTATTTTTCTTTTCTTTCTTTTCTTTCTTTTCTTCCTTTCTTTCCAGAGTTAGCGTCAGATGTGTCAAAATCCGGTGGGTGGAACCATGGTTTTTTAAAAACAAAAATACATCTCTCGGTTGATCGAATTGGTTGAGCGAATGATTTCTGCCGAGAGTCGTACTTCTCATATAGAGTACTGCCGCTCTTCTTTACCGATTCCCTCGGTTTTTCTGTCCCCCGGGGGCCCCGCGCCCAAGGTTGCCCTGCCCGTACACTCTACGGAACACCTCCGACCCCAACTCCGACTCCGACTTCGGCGTCAATGGAGCAGTGGAGCAGTGATTCGTGAAGCCCGAGTTGAAACTCGGACAGTGTCGGAGTTTTTTATACACGCCCTTGGCAGTAGTAATTACTAGGTAGGCTATGTGCTAGCGCCCAGCGGCCTGGAAAAGGAACCGGCCGCTACACATGTACCACCTGGCCTGTCACCGTTGTATTACTCTAGCGGCCTCTCGCTTGGCGGTGGCAGCCGCTGAAACTTGCAGCCAGTACTACATATAATAGACATCGGTCTTGGCCACGCCCATGATCAGTCTGTCAGCCTGTCAGATGAACCTTAATCCCCCCCCTCCTTCCCTTCCCTCTGGGCCCTCTCCTCTCCAGAGCAATGAGTTATGAGTTATGTACGCCGGAGGGAACGTAGAGTATTTCCTTGCTGCAGCTGTTCGGACGAACAGACAGACGAACAGACGAACGGACGGCCCAGGTGTTAAGTTGGCCAGTTAGTTACGTAAACTCGCCAGCACGACGCTGTCGCCCGGCGGGGCGGCCCATAGTAGGCAGAATACACTTCGGCGCGGACTCGCGGAGTTTATATCCGTGGGTTCTACAAATCGTTGATGCAGCAGCACAAAATTGAACACACACGCTACATACCGTGCTTTATGTGTACTGTATTGTACATACAGCGCTAGGGTGAGGAGCAGGACGAGGAGCAGGAGAAGCAGGAGGTGGAGGTGGAGGAAGGGGGTGATATATCATGACCCGACTCGGACTCCCCCCCCCCCCCAACCGGTGGCACCCCCTGAGTAGGTATTTGGAATACACACCTACCTACCTCCTTATGCCATGCGCAGTATCCTTCCGCCCGCTGCGGCTAGGGATGAAATCTGTTGAGACGTTTTGATTGATTGCTAACTTTTCCAACTTTGCTTGTCAGGCAGGCAGGCAGGCGATAGGGTTTGGGGCTATATGCCGAGGCTCCTAAGTATCCATCCCTTTCGGTAGATGCAGATGCAGAATTCAGATCCCCACAGGGGGGAGGGACGGTGGGGGGCGGAGCTCACCTCGTCTTGCTTTGCCTCGTCTTGCTTATTCATGGAGGACGAGGTGAAGTAAGGGTGAGACTAATCAGTGATGACTGTGTATCATATGAGATCACTCGGTTAACCTGAGATCCCGATTCTTGGAATTGAGAGAAGAACTTGGCTTGACTAATGAGATGAATGAGTAAGACGAGAAGAGAAACTGCTCTTGAGGGGTAAACAACGAACTGAAGGGATGAAGTTTCAGACAGAGACTGCGACGATAGCCGTCGCCCGGGCTGGGGGCTTCAGGAGGCTTATTCTAGTGAGAAGCCAGGGACAATGTTGAGAAGCCACAAAGGCCATAATGGCTGCTTATACGACGATTCAAAAGGACAAAGAGCAGAAAAAAGAACCAGTGACACCGGAATAGACATACCAAGAGGCATGATACAAACAGATCCTGATTCCCGACACGGCCCCCCGAAACAGAGAGACTGATGTTTGTCGTATGTACGTCTGTACTGATGTGGCACAGGTGCTTCGGAGTACCGTGGTTTGGAGCATTGTGGTTCGGAGTACCGTGGGTATGTATGCAGTAGACGATTGGATGGTATTAATGTTGCTGCCGGCTGCTTTGTAAGCCGAACCCGGGCGTCGGGGAAAGCGGCCGATAGGTTTAGGTGTTCGATGGTAAGCAAGTAGACTTATTTGGACTGCTAATGTACCCCGCGACTTGGTTCTACTTCGTGTAGGATTGCTGATTACATATGCACAATGGTATGGGACGATGATTAGCGACTACAATTGCCGGGATGTCATACAGTGCTTAGTATTCAGGGAGCTGTTTGATGATCCGTAGTGGTTCCATCCTTGTTCCCGACGCGCATATCGACATTTGTCGGTACAAGATCTTCGTACGGGCATACACGCTGGTTGCGCCATCGATTGCATTGCACTCGAAATGTTCGTAATCATAGAATACCCCGCCTCGAGCACGCAAGCCAAGAGACCATGATACCTACTGGATCGATGACAGCTCCTTGCATCCCGCTGGATGATCGAACGGCGTCGTTCTGTATAAAAGGGCTCTCCGAGGCGTTCATTCAGCAATAGTTAGTACACAACACATTAATAACTTCTTCGGCTTCCATTCAGCAGTAGTCCACAACACATCAATAACGTCTACAGCTTCACCCCACGCACACACAGTTCTCATGGCACCCAAGTTTTTCCTGTCGGTCCAAGTTCGTCTCCTGCTTCTACGATCTACATACTGACATCCCCTCCAGCACCGGCGTAACCGGCTACATCGGCGGCAGCGTCTTTGCCCGCCTTGCCTCCACCCACCCAGAATACGAAATCACCGTTCTCCTGCGCAGCGTGCCCGACGGTTTCAAGGAGAAATATCCCAACGTCAAAATCGTCAAGGGCGACTTTGATAGCGCCGACATCATCACCGCGGCAGCCGAAAATGCCGATATCGTGATCCGTATGTACTCCCCCTCCATTTCCATCAGGTGGACAAAGGCTGACCTTCTCGCAGACGCCGGCAACTCAGACCACGTTGCCGCCAACGCCGCCATCCTGGCCGGCCTCTCCAAGAGCAAGACACCCACCTACCTCCTGCACCTCAGCGGCACAGGTACGGTAGCGGACTTCACGTCGCCCGACTTCGTCCCGGGAGCGCCCAACCCCAAGATCTGGAGCGACGTATCGGACCTTCCCACGATCAGCACGTTCCCTTTGTCCTTCCTCCACCGGCCCGTCGACAGCAAGATCCTCTCAGCGGCATCCACTCTGGGCGGCGGTGGCAACATCCGCACGGCGATCGTCGCACCGCCAGCCGTGTACGGGCGCGGCTCGGGCCCGCGCGTCACGCAGAGCTTCGCGATCCCGTTCTTTGTCGAGGACGTCCAGAAGTTCGGCGGGCGCACGTTCTACATCGGCGATGGCGCCAACGAGGCCGCCGTCGCGCACATCGACGATGTTGCCGCGGTGTTTGTCAAGTTGGCCGAGATCGCTGTCGCCGGTGGTGAAGGCGCGGATTGGAACGAGAAGGTACGCGCACAACCACCCCCCGGGATCGATTGAAAATTTGTTCGTCGCTGACACGCATAGGGCTACTACTTTGTTCCCGTTCACCAGCCCGGTATCACCTGGAAGTCCGTCGCTGCCGCGGTGGGAAAGAGCCTGAAGGCTCGAGGCATCATCAAGAACGCCGAGCCGATCTCGGTCGGGCCCGAGGACACCGACAAGATGATTGACGGTTCGCAGATAGGACTCTACATCTACGGATCGAATTCAAAGATCCGCGCGGATCGCGCAACGACCCTGCTGGGTCTTGAAGCAAAGGCTCCAGGGTTCTTTGAGGTGTTGGAGGAGGATTTGGATGATGCGTTGAACGATAAACAAAGGGATTCAGCGCAAATGAGAGCGTTGACCGGGACGAAGTAGCGAAAGAATGGAAGAATGTATGGATCTATTACATAGGAAGCGGGGAAACAAAAAAATGGAGGACTTGGGAATCGAACCCAAGACCTTCTCAAGTCACGATGATGCGAATGAGACGTTATACCCCTAAACCAGACCCCCATGTGATACTAAACATGTTTAATAGTATGATAATATATGAAAACCCAAAATCAACCACCAGCTAGCGACCATTTCATCCAATTTCTTCACGCGTGCCTACCTTCTGGAACCCGGCGATCACAACAACCAAGTACTCATATGCATAAATGTTGCCCGCATAAAATCAAACTACAGGATTCAAGTTCCGAAATAATATTTACGCCACTTCCAACGAGTGGTACCTAGCATGCTTACAACGCACCATCCTTCTGGCCAAAGTTGCAGCCACCTGAAGATCTTACCACGCAGCCCCACCAACGTCCGAACTCACCACACAGCCCGCGAAAAGAAGAAAAAAACGATATCTCACTACCATTGGTCAAATTCCGCATATGGACCTTCGGGGATATACAAAAACAAAACGAATGGAGAACTAGGGAATCGAACCCTAGACCTTCTCAAACTATGACATTTTGCCAATGCAAATGAGACGTTATACCACTAAACCAGATCCCCACAACGATGATGATGACGAAAACTACGCAATTTGATACTATAATCTAACCGATATTATGCTAGATCGTGGCAAAAGTTTACAACACGTCCGTCCTACAGTGTCATACTGGGATGTAGTCCCCTCATAGGTAATAATCCATCTAGAATTGCGCCACTATGTCCACATTTGCAACCGGTATATCATCAACAGCACACCTACCGCCCACTCCAGCCGAAATATAACAGCACAACGTTTATAAGAACGTCTGTCGTATGGGTGACGATTCGACGAACCGAAGGGCTCGTGCACTATCGCATCACCATCAACCTTTCCAAGCTCTATCGACATCTTGGAATGCTAGGCTCGTCCTCTTTGTCTACCATCAGCGAGCCACTTGACCATCAGCTTACATTCCAGTCCGCGCTAACCACAGCAAGCCTATCTCGTCATTGATCATCACCCTCATCAGGTGACCAACACGTTATGCCATCACATTTACCACATACTCCTCACCGTTCCTTTGAGTACGACTATGCTGTCGTAAAATATTCCGGGCCTATCGATTCAAGGCGATATTACTTGAATTACCGCGAATCTCCAAGAGGTTGACAAAGAATCGAGTGACTCAGTGTGCATTCGGGCCTTCTGGGTGCCTCCAGCTAGACAACTGTACAGGCGGCAGATGGCTATAAAACTCTGGAGAATTTGCATGGAGATAGTACCACCCGACCATACGAATCTCTTAATCGGCTAGGTCATTCACACTGTCATGTTAGTCCTCCAAACGAGACAAAACAAAACAACAGATCAATGAAAGAGCGGTTTTATAGAGCAGTCTACAAATCGAGTGTGGCGAGCCCCTCACCAAACCCCTCAACAACGTCCCTCCTGACCAACCCGTCCCCCCACTCCTTCACTTTCGCCGACCAGAACTCCTTTCCATCAGCACCATACCACGCGCCCGCAATACCACCATAAACCGCGGCGACGGTATCTGCATCATCCCCCAAATTTACCACATCAATCGCGCCCTCCTCAAAGCTATCCGTCCTAAAAAACACCCAAAGTGCCGCCTCCAGAGTATGGACCACATACCCGGAGGAACTAATCTTCGCCTCCTCCTTCGCGACCCACTTTCCATCCGCAAACGTCGCCGAAAGCTCATCCGTCTGCCATTCCCACTTATTCACCATCCCCAGCAACTCCGACTTCTTCATCCCCCTCCCCTCTGCCGCCCTCCTCAGAATCTCGACGACCAACGAAACATACAGCGCGCACGCCTCCTGACAGACACTGTGTGGATGCGTGACCGCGGAGCTTCTCCTCGCCAACGCCTTCGCGTTCTCCGCATCGCGCCAGTACGCGAGCGCCACCGGCAGCACGCGCATCAGCGATCCATTGCCGCATCTATTCTTATGGTCCAGACTCTTTTTTATCTCCTGGAGCCCTCTGCCGCTGCGCCAGATATCCACCGCCACCCTTGTGGCCATCCCGGCATCGAAGAACGTGCCGGTCGCGGAAAGGTAGCCTTCGTCAACCCACCGGACGTAGCGCGATCCTTGGTCGGCTTCCGAGAAGCCCTCGCGGGAGTTGATCAGCGAGTCGGCGAGGCACAACGCCATCGATGTGTCGTCGGTCCAGCACCCCGCGGGAAGGCCGAAGTTGTTGTTGGGGACGAAGGAGGTGATGTGCGGGAAGGTGCCCCGCCGGTGGAATTCGGCGGGGCCGCCGAGCGCATCACAGATGGCGACGGAGAGCAGGGATATGTGGATCTTAGTCGCGATGGGCGCTGGAACAAGGGGTGTGGTGGAGGTCATGGTGGGATAGCGGGTGGATATCGAGTTTGTAACGATATGTATACACAAGTAGCGGTCGGTACGTCTTGTATCATATACCTTTGCGGGGCGATGGGCTGAGCTGGTTGGGGAAGCTGAGGCCTGAGGGCGTTACACCACGGCTTACAGGGATTGCTAATTCGATACCAACAGGGTTAGATGGGGCTGAGTGAGTCAGTGTGACTCATGCAGCTGCAATGCGAGTGAGTGTAATCTGGAAACCCAGAGACTTCAGTGTGGCGAGGTAGATAGATACTCTACACACCAGATTTAACATGAAAAAAAACACGCGGGTTTCCATTCCGCTCATTCGTGCTATACAGTCACTGCCGTCTACGGTATGTAGATACAGATCACTCTTTTTCCCCATGGTAGTTGGGCGGTGGTTCGTTTAGAAATTGCTGCGCCCTAGAAGAATTGCTGGACACGGAGTTGAAAAGGCCGAGTGAGGTCCATGACTACGAGTGATTCTTCTATCGATCGAGTCTAACCCTATGAGACCTAGCGTCGATGCATGAAGTTCGGCATCTACCGGCCATATAGCGAACAAGAACTTCGACATCCACCACCAGCGATGCCGCCCCTCCATCTTCCGCCCCGCTTCTTGCTCCCATCAGGAACTACCCGCCGGGGATTGCTACACTTCTGCCGAAACTACAGCGCATCTAGTTCCCCGCGCCCCTCTCCCACCGACAAAAGCATACGCACCCATGCCCCATCTTCAAATCTCCACTAACGAGCTGCACAGTCTTTATCGCGCTATCCTCGGGCATCGATAGCACCGTCACGACATCACTGCTACTCCGCCACCACCCACGCGAGAACCTGCACCCGATCTACCTAGCGAACTGGGAGCCCTCTCAGCACCCGACTTCATCTGCGCCCAAGCTCGGCCCCTACGGAAAACCTCTCTCCGCCGATGCCGCTTCGCCCCAGCCGGAGAAGCAGAAATGCGTCGACCGGGAGTTCTCACGCGTGCAGCAGATCTGTGAGCACTTCGGACTGCCGAACAAACCGCTGAGGCTCAGCTTTGAGAAGGAGTACTGGAACGATGTTTTCGAGCCGATGCTAAACGCGTACGCTAGCGGCGTCACGCCGAATCCGGACATAGGCTGTAATCGCGAGGTGAAGTTTGGCGCGCTCGCGAAAACTCTAAGTGATATGGCCGGCGGTCGGAATTGGTGGCTGGCGACGGGACATTATGCCCGTGCCGATGCGGCGGGCAGGCTCTATAGGAGCGCGGATAAAAGGAAGGATCAGACTTATTTCCTGTCCACGGTGACCGCTGAGGTGCTGAAGCACTGTCTTTTCCCGCTGGGTGCAGAGGGGTTGTTGAAGACGGAGGTTAAGGAGCAGGCGAAGAAGCTCGCAGTTCCGGGATGGCGCGAAGGGGAGGAGACCGGGGAGTCCTTTGGGCTATGTTTCGTTGAGCCTGCGGGCGGCAGGAATTCCGGGTTTCGAAGGTTCCTGGGAGAATATCTTCAGCCGGACCCGGGGTACTTCGTGGTGGGCGAATCGCGGGAGTCCTGGCCGAGTGGAGAGAAGATTAACATGCCGAGTGCCGGGTCCGTGGTGGGAACACATGAGGGGCTGTGGCATGCTACGATCGGTGAGAAGGCACGCCTGGAGCTGCCGCAAGGTTTGCCAATGTTTCAAGGCCGATGGTTCGTCAGCCGGAAGGATCGGAGGCGAAACACCATCGAGATTGTCAAGGGCGGCGATAATCGCGCGCTGTTTTCGAAGTCAATGGTGATCGATGATTGGTATTGGCACGGTAATGACGCGGAGGCAGCTGCCACGCGGCATCAACCACGGCCGGCGGAGACGGCGGAAGGAGAAACTTGGGAGAAGGGACTTGTGACACAATTCCGGCATATGCAGAGGCCGATTCGAGTCCGGGAGGTTAGGGTATTGGGCGAGGGCAGGAAGATGGGAACGAAGAGGATCATGATCTCGTTCGACACGCCGCAGAAGTCGGTGGCGGAGGGACAGAATGCAGCCTTGTGGGACGGTGAGAGGTGCTTGGGTGGTGGGGTCATCGAGGAAATGGAGGCAGTGTGATCTTATAAAACTATGTCCGACTGTGTTTATCTCCGCTCTGCGCCATATCTGACCTCAGCACGGCCATTCGATCTCATCGCAATGTGTTCGTTGAGCGTATGATTCTCTTGTGCATTATCACCCGCTCAACAGTAAGGCGCTCTCGAAACATCCATAATGTACGTAACGAATATGACGATTAAACAAAAGAGAAAAACTGATATTAGCGCTTTTGGTCGGAGACGAGTGTCATTCCATGCACCGCCGGTTTCAAACCCACGGCAAAAGCAAAAACCATCACCACCCCCGGTGGGGTGGCTTGGAAACCCCAAGAGCGGAAAGATATATTTTTCACCCGGGTTGGAGCCCGGAACTTTCTCTCCACTCCCCTCGCCGATTGCATGTCCCAGACCACTGGACCACGCGGAGGTTTTTTCCGCGATGGGAACTCGGATTTGAAAACTATGAACCCGTGATATAAGTGCTCCGAGATGGACTCGGCTTGCCTGCAGGTAGCCCCGCTCCCTCCCTCCCCCTACCTCCAGCTTCCAAGTTAGCTGTTCCATTCTCTGCTCGAGCAATACAAATTTAAACGGAATCAATGCTACTCAGCTACATACACGGCCATTCAGTTCCACTGACATGCAAAACCGGTACATACGGCCATCTACTATACACAGGCATCTGGCTACGCAATTACCCCGGCATGCAGTTTCATACGTTCGTCGATCCATCCTGATAGATTAAACCCCACTTCTGTAGTTTCTTTTATTTCCCATCAGGCAGTCATTTTTCCTTAACTGGCGGACTACTGGTGGTGGTATGTACATAATACCTATGTTTGACGGTCTTGCTCACTATCCTTAGGATCGCGGGGCCTACATCTTTCGCTCCACACACGCTTATGGAGGCTGAGCAGCTTTCATGTCCCTTAAAGGCGAGGCATGAGAGTGTGTAATCGCCGCACAACCCCCCATGCGGTACTTTCCTTATAACACCAGCAGCCTCTCCGCGGCACTGATGAACCACCTCCCACCCTTCGCCGATCCGCCTTCCAGCCGACCAGGTACTTCCAAATGCCGCCGTCGGAATCGCCTCGCTCCATCCCAGCCGGTAAGTAGGCAAGAACCGACACCCATCCCCTCCCATCCTCTCATACACGAACTCACGCACAAGCATTCTGTTCTCATCCTTCTCATCCAACTAATCAAGTCTTCTTCTAACTACATTTCAACATGGGGCCATAACCGTCAGTCGAGTGACACATTATGGCTACTATCCTTGGTATGTACCAGAAATCATCAGGATACGAGATGATATTAGGTAACTAAGGGTGAGTGCTACTGCCATACGAGAAATAAATGATCCTCAATAATAGAACGTATAGATCGAAGCAGAACCGACGCTCCCTAAAATTCCGTTTTTTTTGAACAGCAAAGCGAACGGAATTCCGAACAGCCTGCGCGGAGTGGACCGCGAATTACTCGCATGTCTTTGTTCGACCGGGACTCAGATTTCCGATCGCAGGAAAATAAAGCTACAGCGGCGATACCGTACCTATCTGCTTATATCTAATTCAGAAAATATTCTCCCACCCCCACGCGTCCGTTCTCTGTGATTCGCCTAACCATCGCGCGACCAATTCTGTGCGATCGCAAAATCTCCCAACGATGGGGATCTGGTTTAGTGGTATAACGTCTCATTTGCATTGCCGTTTCTTCACCAAAAGAGCGGCGCGATTTGAGAAGGTCTAGGGTTCGATTCCCTAGTTCTCCATACCTTTTATCCCAGCCCGGAACAGTGAGTGCTCCTTGTTACTCTGTTGGCAGGGTGGACTAGTGAAAGAAGGAGCTTGGAAGTGTTCGGACACTGGTGCCTGGAAGGAAAATAGCCGAGGGCCTGTGAAAACAGTGATGATAATAACCCTTGTCTGGAATTCTTCCCACTGGCCCGGACACGGTTAATTTTGTTAGAGCAAAGCAAATCTCGGATACGTCGTTCGAAATTCTCGTATATATGTTGGAGCTCGCATCATCGACAAGAGTTCCATACGGTATCGATCCCGTTGCCAAGTTCCAACATACAGTTTTCGGCTAGGTGGGCATTCTTGACGGCGAAACACCCATGCCCGCCACCGCCAGCGGCCATAATGAATAATTTGTCGACCGGCCCATTTCTTGTGGAAACGGCTTCGAGGGGGGTGTCGCATACCTACTCAGATGCACATTGATTTTCTTGCCATTTGGCAATTTTCTTGAGAGTCGTTTGACCGCTTTTCCTCCTGAGACCTCCAGCGGCCGCTTCCGGTGGATTTCGGCCCCCAGTGTCCACTGTCTGGATACCTACCTAATGTACTTGCTTGTGCGTATTCTTGCTTACGAGTATTCAGCCTGTGGAGAGGCTTATGTACGCCGCCCAGTGGTGGGGGTTCAGCATAGGCATAAGGTATGTACGGTAGGTACCTGCTTATGTCTCGGCCGGTGAGGAACAGCCTCCCCCGTACCGAACAGCAGTGCGGTGGGGGGGATGAAGTCTGGCCGAGCAGTGACCGGTCTCCTCCCTCAAGCCAGTACGAACCACTCCCCATGGTTCGCATTCTCTATCAGCGGCGTATGCATCTTCCGTATCTTCCGTATCTTCCATATCCTCCGTTTCCTCCGTTTCCTCCGTTTCCGGTGGCGACGTTGAAACCGCTACATAATCCCGGCCGCCTGCCCGCCGGCATGTACGGTAGAGTACTCTACACAACCCCGGACTTCCCCGGATCCATCATCGCCCCCGGGCCCCAACCCGCATCCCGCTAGTGCCACTGCTCTGCCGCACCACGGAAATTCCAGGATCAGCACTAGAGTAGTTAACTAAACCCCAAGTATCTAACGCTTTTTCGAGTCTCGATCACAAACCTCCTAATTCCCGCATCGGGGCTTTATCCGGCGCTGGACGGGGCATGCTCTACTATCTATACTATAGAGTCTACACATTCGTGGGAGTGGGTACGTACGCCGGCCGCCGCACGGATACATAAATCCCCAATGCCCCCTCGCCCCGCGCGGCGAGCGCCCATCACTACCACCACTCACCACGACCACCACGACCACCGCGCACTCACCACCACCCTCACCCTCACCCTCACCTTCACCCTCACCTCTTCCACCCCCCCCCTCACCACCCAACACACACAAACAGCAATGCCCCCCCGCCGCCGCACCCTAACCCTCTCAACCTCGGCGCGGCAGGCGCGCATAGAGCTGATCCAGCGGTGCACGGACGACGCGCAGCTTCGCGGGATGTTCGAGAGCTCGTACGACCTGTACGAGCGCAACCGCAAAATGTTTCCCGCCGAGGAGCGGTACGGAACGTTTCGTGGGTGGTTGGTTGGGATTTATGCTGCCCCGCAGTCGTGAGGGCCTGGGGAGGGAGGGGGAGGGGGGAGGGGAGGGGGGAGGGGTGAAAGGGGTGGGGTGGGGTGGAGGTGGAGGAAGACAGGAGGAATTTTGGGAGGCGAGTTCTGTGGATGGTGGATGGTGGATCAGGGGGGGTGGGGGCGGGGAGCTACTTACGCGGCGATACGATAATGGGGGTGGAGGTGGTGGAGATGATGGAGGTGGAGATGATGTGTACGATATATGCCGCCTGAGCTCGGGCTCGCGGAAGAATGGCTCCCTGTTCTGCTGTGCAGACGGTGAGAAGAAGATTACGGAAAATAATCCATCTATTAGCAGCACGGCACGATATTTGCGAGTGATATCGCGTGCTTCAATCTGTGCACTGGAGGAATGCGGAAAGGCAAACCGCGGTTGATACAGTACAGCTGCGAGCTGCATACGAGGATAGGCACCACTGAATAGTAGAGAGAGAGATATCTTCAGTTTATTTCGCATGCAGTCTATCTAGACTGTGGCAAAAACACTGTGTGGTAGGGTTGGAAAGTGGCTTGCCAAATAATGCGCGACGCGAGTGATGGGAACCGGATGGCAGCCGGTGCACGGCACACAGTCTAGTCTCGGCACCACTCCAATGCGGTACAACAATCTTCTAGACCGACTTTCGGCGACGGAAGAAGTGTAGTAATCCCGCCTAGACCAAAGCCGGGGTGGGCGGATCGGGGTTTTCTGTTTTCTTTTTTTTGTTTCATAATTCTTCATACCATATTCGACCTGATCCGGCCAGAATGGAACAGCCTTTTTTTTTGTTCACTCATTGATCGGGCAGGACAGCCGGGACGCTCTCAGCGAATGGCGAATGATATTTGATGTTTTTTTTTTGACTTTAGAAGGTATTCTCATGTATGTAGCATGTGCAGACTTTTGATATCAATTCCTAATTCACCACTGCCGCCCACCAGTCCACAGCACCGAGACTTGTATATCCCACAGCCCTCCATCTACCAGGTAAAAACATAGGTATTGCACTTACCCACCGCACCAAACAAACAGAACGTATTGTACATAACCCCCATCAAACAACCCACAAACGCAAACTCAACGCCGAACCCGCAGCCGTAAAACACAATCCATTCACCCAATCCCCCACCTAATCCCCCACCAGCACCTACGCCATCTCAGCCACCATCGTCTCCGCCGCAGGCGCGGCCTTAGTCCCAACGGCCTCCTCTAGCAGCCCGGCGACGCCGACGACCCTCTCGACCCTCCCCCCGAGGGCCTTAACCAGCTCCCTCCTGGTATCTCTCGCAAACTCCTTCCCAAAGACAGCGACATTGACTTCCTGGGACGTATACCAACTCGCTCTGTCACCGTTCGCACTGCCAAGCACCGTGATCTCCGCGTCGAAAATCATGGCCTTGACGTGGCTCTGCACTGCGTCCTCGGCGGGGTGGGCCGGTGGCGACCGGCTCGTCGATGCGCCCGTGTAGTACCATATCCCCAGCAGGCCTTTGGATACGCGTTGCTGCCGCGCGACGTAGCCGCGCCCCGCGCGCAGGGATTCGTCAGCCTTGATGAGGGAGCGCATGCACCCCTCGGTTGTGGCGGTGCCCGCCGTCGTCACTAGCTGCTCGATGAACATCATGCCCCGGCACGTGACGATGTCGATGTTTACGCCGCGGGCGAGAGCGGCCTCGAGCGCGTGCAGGAGCGGTTGGGATGTTAGGTTCGGGGTGTGTAAGTAGACGTTGGTGGTGGCGCAGTTCAGGGCGTGGAGGAGGAAGGTGTTTTGAGGGGTGCTGGGTGGGAGTGGCGGTGGAGCGCTGGGGAAGCAGAGGGCTTTTAGGGGGAGCGAAGGGCGGAACGAGGGGTTTCGGTGGTGTGGATGTGGGAGGAAGATGGTTGGGTAGGTTTTTGATGTTGGTGGAGGGGGATCGGGGGAGTCTGCTGGTGGTGGGAGCGCGAGTACGTTCGAGCCCGCCCAGATCTGCTGCCAGAATTGCGTGAATGCGGTAACGATGGGGCCGGTGAGTGTTGTGCACTGTTCCAGCCATGTTTCCCAGCTGATATTGGCCGAGGGCAGAAACAACGTGTGGCCGTCGACGATGCAAAATTTGCTGTGGAGCACACTGAACGGAAGGAAGAATATGCTCTTCACGCTCATATCCAGTCCCAGCAACTCCTCTGGCCCAGGCAATCCCATGGTGGCCCACGTACTTGGCAGATGCGTTTTCCCTTGTGGAGAGCTGGTGTGGAATAACTTCTGTGCGGCGGACGAAGACGAGAAGCCGATTCTCACCACTACCTTCCTCCCCGCGATATTCGCCAAGGCCCGGTGCGAGAGGTCCCGCAGCGCCTCGGCCAGCACCTCGCGGCTTTGCGATTCGGCCCAGAAGCATGTACTGAAGAGAACAGAGTGTTTTGCGTTAGCTATAGCGGCGGCGATGGTCTTCGTGACCGTGAGCCCCGTGCCAACGTGGAAAGCGGTTGGTGTGCTCATCGTGAGCAGATCTGCGGGTGGAAGGACAGTCTCTGACAGGTTGTCGCATGCCACCAGCGTCGACAGGAAACCAGTGATGATCTCGCGGTGGTGCTCGGTCAGCCCGAGGTTGTGCGAGGACAGTGCCGAGATGTATTTGTCCATCACCACGGACACGATGGAGGATGTGCGAGTTTTCGGCCGCATCATGGGATGACGCAGGGGGTCCATCGGATTCAGCGTATGCGTATACGTGTACGTTCGCAGCTGCGCGGGCGTGATGGGGATGTTAAAGACCAGCGATGCGATGAAGGCGAGAGTTTTCAGCAGCTCTGCGTGCTCGCTTCGAGCCCAAAGTGGCGAGACCAACTGCACTCGCCGGAACGGCCGGTCAGCTACATGCGCATGCACTATATCTTGCGAAGTTCCACAACCTCGAATCTAGGTATGTAGGACTCACAACAGCGGAGGTGACAATGGCCGTTGAGATGCGTTGCATGGAATGCGCTGATATGGGCCCACGGTTCCCTGGGCCAGGCACAGGTTTGGCTAGGCCACGTCAGGAAACTGGCCTTCCCTTCGACGTCGATGGTGAAATTGTAGCGACCGACGGGTGGAGTGATCTTTGCGTTCGTTCCTGCCTTGCTCGCTTCGGGGTGCCTGGGGACACGTGAAGTGAATTGGCGAGAACGGACCCGGGACAGGGCAGGGGGACGGAGTGACTTGACGAGGACGAATCCGGGCAGGGGGACGTGACGTCGCCATGATCCTAGCCCTTAGTCTTGGTTGGCGTGCCGGACCGTTGGCGCTCGGGTATCTCCGCGGGTGACACGCCATGTTGGCGCGGAGATCCACCACCGCAGTACCGCACCGCAGCGCACCGCTTCGTCGCTGCCGCCGCCGTTTCGATCGTTATGCTTTTTCTGACAGCCCCGAAGATCGAGCTAAATCACCCGTCAAACCCCGTAAGAATGCCCCGTGGAAGCGTCGTGGAACAGAAAATATTTTCCTGTGGCGTGGCAGCATGCAAACGCTCAGGGGCACGCCTATTTCCAGAAACCAGGTTACCACCGTTTCGAGTTCCGGTGGATTCGTATCCAGCATCCCACGGACGTAGGGTTCCCCCAGGAATGAACTGAGCGAAAATGAGCATCAAGGAGTCGATCATACCAGGAAGCCCTATACACCAAGCGCGAGTAGTATATGCTAGCAAGAGTGAAGAGGTGAATCACCCTACCGTATCACTCCTCCTCGCCTCATCCCCCATTCAAATGTAAACCCAATCCTAATCCCGAACCACCATCACCGAGAATTTATCACGCCTCTCAGCTCTGTAGCTGAAGCTTGATCCCAGAGCAGAGAGCAGAGAGCAGAGTATACGAAACCACACTCAGCGTCTGTGTCATTATCCGCCGTGAACACCGTTTCCCGAAGGCTGACATTAGTCCATTGGTGGAAAGCTGCAGAGGCAAGCTCCCCGCCGGGGCTGCTTTAGTCTTCGGGGGCTCGGAAGATCTATCCAGCCGACACTTCCGTGGATCCCACCTGCCTATGTTTTTAGGCCAGCACCTTACGGGTTGCTTTTGGATTAGTCGGCACTTTCGAATAAGTTACGATACCGTACAATGCTAGGGTAAGTAATCCCAGGGGGCGTGGGGTTCAGGTTGGTTCTCGGTGAGGCGACCACTCGTACCGTGGAAAGGCTGTGGGCCAAGAGGACAAGGGATTTTGAGGCGTGATGCTCGATGGAGTGCCCGCGTTGGAACACCTTGTGGCCAGATACCCCAACAATCTCGAAACGAAATCTGCATGACAACCAAAGAACCAAGTCGGCGATACCGAAGTACCCCTCGAAGTACATTCATCCCTGGCCTCAAAAGTAAGATATAACTTCCAAGCCTGCTTGGAATCACGCATGCGGATTCAGGCGCATACACAGGGTATCACTCGAGTTTCCAACGCAACCCAGAACCGCAAGAGCCAACTTATGCGCCAGAATCAATTGAGTGATATAAGAGTGAGTTACGTACAAAGCCATGGTCTTTTATCTTCCAAGCCCCACACTCAAGCACCAGCCACAATCACTCCTCGCCGCGATCGATTCATAGATCTAGGTCGATACTGTGGGCCTCATGACGCCAGACCCGATTCTGTCGGCCCCAACAATGAGATGTTGCTGGATACATACTTTTTATGTTCGTCTGGTCGGTTGGTCAACACACACACAACCATCATAGACCTTATCACCCCTCATTCATCATTGCTTTTCATCTTTGCGTTCATCACCTGAACAACACGGGTGGCTCTTTTCTTTCATTGTCGTTTCTCTCTCTAGTAAAATACGATCGGTCTCCTATGTATCTTCTTTTTAAAGTTGTCTAAGGGTCATCTCGTCCCCAGTGCTTCAATCCATACCCACCATACCTATTCCATCAAAAACAACCAGCCCAAATCTTCTTCCCAGCTTTCTCTCTTTTCAAGCCGGCCCTCTTTCACCCTTTCCAAGCCCGCCCTCGACCCCTCACTCATCCCACCCCCCCTCCACCAAACCCCAACCCTTTACCAGACCCATTGAAGCCACACAACAAAAGAATGGAGGACTTGGGAATCGAACCCAAGACCTTCTCAAGTCACGATCTATCAAAGATGCGAATGAGACGTTATACCCCTAAACCAGACCCCCATAGATGGCTAGTTTGTATGGCATTGGTTTGAAACCTAATTAAAGCAGAATTGACGAGCAGTGAGTATTAGGCGGGTAAGGCGGGTGATAGCGCACGCATGCACGTAAGCCGGTCTCCATGGTGAAAGGCGGCTGGGCTGGTCGGTAGGTGGATTCCAGGTGGTTTTCAGGTGGTGTTGTGTGGGTATGGGTGCTGGGTGTGGTTTTGGGTTGGTCGGAACTCGGAAGTGTAGACGAAGCATATGATGGTTTGTTCATGGGATGTGATTCGCTTTGTCCGTTCGCCTCGTAGATATTAGAAAACTACAACCGTCGTCTCTAGTTTGACTTCCCCCCAAGTACTGTAATGGGTAGGATTGAAGGCGGACGACAAGGGTGGAAGAAAACGAGTAGTGGAAGGAAATGGGGGTGGAAGGAACAAGAGGATGAGAAATGTAGGTAGGTAACTTGCGTTTGTTATTGCACCTTTCCATCCGGGAGAGTGATGGCAGAACCCATTAAGGGCGGAGTTAACCGATGCCGTTCATCGTGAATACCACTCACACAGTTTGGTTTACGTCTGATGGTCAAGACCAATAGCCCTTCGAGGCAACAACCATGATCCTCGTAGTTACCAGGAGTGTCGTGAATATCAATATTTGTACTTGACATCAGTTTCCTCATTCACTGCATGCAGCCACCCTACTTCACTTACGGGTGATGTAGGTGACTATAAGAGTTCAAAAGTTCCAAGAGTTGGAGTTGACAGGCCATGATTAAGAATACACACGGCTATGACCATTTTAATGATAGTGCCAGCCCCCTCGCCCCCCCTCGCCCTGCAGTACGCATTCTCCAACCCCCCCGCTTACAAAAGACCAAACCAAGGTATCATCATCACATCACATCGTATCATATCAATCACTCCCCTTCGCCCTCACTATCACCGTCACTGCGCGGTCATATGCGTCGCCATCCAGGCGCCAAACGCGGTCGGATTCCTGGTCTGGATGAAGACGGTTCCCGGGCCCGTAAACCTACACACCAGGCCCTCAGCAGACGCCATGCCCGAGAGCACGCCTCCACTGGCGATACGCTCGATGGTGTACTTCGAGTTCCACGCGACGAGGTGCTCGTTGTCGACGATGTACTGTTCTCCTGGTGCCATCTATTTATCGTCAGTAATGGGCGAGTGGGGGGGAGGAGGCGCGGGGCGCGGGACTGACATTTTTCTGGATGATTGCGCCGAGCGAGGTGACGAATAGGACTCCCTGCCCGAAGATCTTGTAGACGAACAGCCCCTCGCCCGAGAACATGGCCTTGCCCAGTCCCTGAGTCTTGTAGTCCTTCTGTACGCCCTGGGTGCATGCCAGAAACGCGTCACGGCCCACATTCCACGTCTGCTGGCCGTCGAGTCTGATCGGAACGATATCGCCCAGCGCCGCTGGGGCGAGCAGCAGCTCTCCCGGGCCAGTGTAGGTCGACTGCGCGAAATCACCCCCGGCGATGAGCTTTTTGAACGAGAATTTCACCTGGCCCTTGAGCGTGACTGAGGGCGACATGGCCACCATCGCGCCGGGCTTGGCCTGGATGGGACATCCGTGGGCGAGCTGGAGTGTGAGAAGCGTGTTGGTGTCTCGGTGGTCGATGCGGTAGCTGCCGCCGTTAAAGCTGCCGATTGTGTCCGTGACCGTGTTGTTTCCCTGCGCGGGCGTCTGTTGCGGTGCTGGTGGAGGAATGGCGGAGTGCGAGGGGTCAAAGGCGGTTTTCGTAATCGACGGAGGGTGGGAGATCGGTGCGGCGCCTGTGTTGGGGGGCGGAGGATACTGGCCTTGCTGCGGCTGTGGAGGTGGCGGGTATTGGCCCTGTTGGGGGGACTGTGGCTGCTGAGGTGGGGGAGGATAGTAGCCTTGCTGTGGCTGCTGATGGACTGGCGTGCCAGGCGGCGGTGGGTATTGCTGTTGCTGCTGGCCGTATTGCGCCTTTTCGGGGGGTGCTAGATGAAGCTGTCAGCTACATGCGTGGGCGGGGAGCTTCCGGGTAGCTCACGGGGGTAGTAGTTTCCTTGCGGAGGTGGGGGGGATCCGGCGAAGCCCGACATCTTGCGATTGTATTAAAGCGATTGTTCCGTGGAGCTGCCCATTGGTTAGCAAGTGGTCGATACCTTCACTTCACGTCGCTGCACGCCCATCCCAAGCCATGCGTAGCCAAGTAGCGGCTGCGTTCATGGACAGGCTGCGAAGCAACTACCCCGCATAACTAACAGGGATGTGTGGGTGGAATGGGGAAACTTACAGAAAGATGTGTGTTGCAACGAGAAGCTGGGAGACGTTTATCTTAAACGGATGGAATCGCGGCTTGGTGAAGTAGGGGATTTATGTGAGAGATGAGGAGAAGTGAGGAGGAGGCGGAGGAAGAGGAGGGGGGGAGCAGGATGGCTCATATTATAGCTGTGCGACGTGACACAGCGGCTGAAAGTCCGGGTGTGGTATTTTTGGGTACTGGCCTAACTGATGGCTTTGGCGTCAACGTAACTCGTCTGCGGATGGTTGCATAGCCCAGCGCCTCACGAAACAACGGTTGTTGAAGCAGGAAGGTGGTGAAAATTAGTCGTATGTGCAAGGCGAGTGATGACATATGCCGCATTGCATTAGATTTAAATTCCTCAACCGATCTGACGAGAGATACATAGCGCAGTCCCAATATCTGGCGATAGTATGCGCATGCAGAATTCGATAGTTACTATCACTCAGGCCGTCGCTACTTAGTGTCCGTTCCGATATGGCTTCGATTTGACGAGTTGCCAGCATTTACCGCACTTTGCCACCACTTGCACTCAAAACTAAAGTTTTAACGAGATAGAAACCGTTAGATATCAACGAAGGGTTTTGAGCACATAAATTTTTCGGCACTTCAGGTTGGAGCTGATTTTTGTCCGGTGGTCTATGTAGGTGTTGTAATCTCATTGGGCCGAGAAAGCAGTATTGAAGATGACATGGAAAGATCGGATTTTGTTGTTTAATCATTGATTGCATACGACTTGGTATCTAGATCATGGCAATATACACCCATATATACAATGTATACACTCCGTTTCCACTCCCACTTCCCAATCCGATTTTCATCGAGCGGCCCGATGTGGCTTCTCTGGCCTTTCCCGACGATATACCTTCTTCGCCAGCCCGGGCTGAGTCCGGTACTGGTATCCGTCCGTCTGGCAACCTCAGTAGCGACAACTTCAAGTAAGAAAGTCCAAGGCTGCCGGTCTAACTACGTGACCGTACCTCTCGCCCGCAAAGCGATCATCCACGCACTTACGAGCCCTCCCCGCCGAAACTTTTGCCCACAGGATCTTCAGCTGGCTTTTGCATCCGCAGCAGAACTTAAGTCTTGATTCTTGACTCGGAGGTGCTCCCGCCAGACCTGGGTTTTGTACTACCTAGAAGTGGCATCATCAGGCATCCGCCGCGGGCGTCTGCGCGGCTCTTTCTCCTACTGAATGTGTGTATACCGGTGAGGCAGTGCCGCAGTGCCCTGTCTTCAGCTGATCTGTAGAACCTTTTACCTTCAGGCCCGACGCATGCCCAGACGCTTGGCGTGTTATGGTCGGGATCGGGTCCGCATTCTGCCTTTTTCAGGGCAGTGGGGGGCGTCCGTCCGTCATCTGCATGTCATGTCAGCAGAGCTGACGAGTGATACTGCGTGCGGTTGCATTTCTTCGCCGATGCTTTGTCGTTTCAACATTCAAGAACTCGACGCGGTGATAGCTTGTAATAGGTGGCCACTATTTTGGAACGCAGTCAATTTCTACGGTCCAGACTCCAGAGACTCCAGCCTCTAGACGATAGTGATACTCGGAGATACGTCCAACGAAAAAAAAGTTTTTGATTCCTCCCGTCTTAATTAACCCACTACCGCATTTACAACCCACAATCCACCGCATCAACCCTCCTCCCCCAACCTCTTCAACTCGCCATTCACAAACGACTCGGCATTGATGAGTTCCGTGCTTCCATAGACGACCTTGCGCCTGATGCCCGCGCCGCTCTGTCCGACCCTACGGCTCCACTCCTGCAGATTCCCGTACTCCTCCATATTCCCGCCGCCGACGGTGAACACGACCGCCTCCGCAAAGCCCTGCCGTCGCTGGCCGAACGTGGGTCCGCCCGCAACCGGACGGCCATCGGGCCCCAGCCGCGCGACGCCCGCAGGATTCCCCGTGGTGCCGCGCGCGGACGACGAGCGCGGGTCAAAGAATAGGTAGCTCTCTGTTTTGCCCAGGGCAGAGGTCGAGGACGACGTCGGGTCCATGAGTGACTCCACAATTTTGGTGATCGTGAGGTCTTTGTTCACCGGAAGGAAGTTCTTGACACCCGAGATCAGGTTTTCGAACCCGCCGCCAAGGGCGCCCGCATCTTTCAGCCGGTCGGTGAGCTGTGGCGAGGAGGTTAACCAACACTCTGCCAAAATCTGATCGCGAGGCACATACCCTGTTACTGATGGAGCTGAATCCCCTGAACAGATCACCAGTTGTCGTTTGCGCCGCCGCCTGCTGTTGTGAAGGCGCCGAAGCCATCATTGTCATTCGGGTGATTTCGCGAACCCTGTAATACGCATTAGTCATCACGAATACCGAAATCAGTCATGAGCTTTTACTTCTTGACGTAGGCCAACGCCGCCATATCGCAGCCGGCCTCTCGCAACGCGGTTTCGTAGTCGTTCATATCGGCCTTGCTGGGGTCTTGTTCCGAGTTCAGATACCTACAACCTTGGTAAGCAACCATTTCGTTTCGGAAACACGACTGTAGCCGTTGTACCAAATTATGAAGGCCCTCATCTTGTCTGTAGCGTTCTTCTTTTCCGGATCGTTGATAACTTCCAAGATCTGCGCCTTGTTCTGCCTTGTAATGTTTTCCTCGATCTGATAGAAATTGTCAAGTTGGCGCTCTTTGATTCCCTTCAGCAACGCCGTAGCAATGTTCATATGCATGTCGAGAATCGCTTTCCGATCCCGCAGTTCAGGCAACTGTGTAATTGCCGCCTTGAGGTGAGCCGCCGAAGCTCCGACGTCACTACGGATGGGGTCAGCGCTGGATCACGTGAAAAACATGGTTGGATTGTCGAGCGAACGAACTTTTGAAGATCCTCCAGAGAGCTAGCACCCGTCTTCCTCGTGATCTCGGCGACATCCTCCTTGTATTTGGTCAGCTCCGCATCGATGTCCTCCGCAACCTGCGGGAAGGGAACACCGGCGTTTTTGGCCCAGAAGAAGTCGTTCGAGTTCAAGTCATAGCTCTTTTTGCTAACTTTCCCTCCGTCCTCGACAGTTTCCACGGTGATGCGGTTCAATCGCATGCCTAGCACGTCATGCACCAGTGCTTGATACGTCCACGAGTGCGAGAGCATCGGCACCAGATCGATGTTACGGTCAACAATGATAAGAACCGGGCGGGTCTGCGAACTGGCCGACGAAGAAGAAGAGTGCGAGGAAAACAGGTTGTTGTCACGGGAGTTCAGAACGTGGTCGCGGAGCTTTCGGTCAAGCTTCTGAGCTATTATTTCAGCGGCGTTGCCTTTGGGACATCGGATGATGGGGATGGAGCCTGTATCGCATCACAATCAGTAACCAAACATACAGTTGTCGTTCTTCCGCGGCAAGCAGTTGTGCCAACGGCGGGAAAGGCGCAAGCAATGAATCCTCACCCATTGTCACCACCACGGAAAACAAGCCGCCTACGACCTTGTCGATGGTATGCTCGATAGCGCTATCGGCAGCTTGCGCTGAGTTTAAGGTGTAGTAGGCGTCCTTGAGGTGTAAACTGAAAAGATCCGGTTCCGAGACCACGAAATTGAGGTACTGGTCGAAGACCTGGGCGATTTTCTCCGAGGTGTTGTTCTCCGCCGTCATTGCCGCGAAGTCCTCCAGCAAGGGTCTCGGTACCGACGAAAGAAAGTTCACATAGGCGGTCTCGTAGAGGTTTTTGGACAAGTCCGCTGCGATGGCGGCAACATTCTCGGACGTCGGCTCGACCAGATAGACGACGGGAACATCGGGGATCGGATGGCGGGGCGAATGGAGGTTCAAATGGATGGTCACGCCGAAGTTGCGAAGGTCCTGAACTCGAAGCACCGACGAGATCACATCGCGGCCCAAGTTGTCGAAGACCAACACCTTCCATATGGGTTCGCCGTCTTCGTTCAAGAGCGGTTTCGCGGCGGGAACGAGGCCATTGGCATCGGGCTCGGGCTTGGGCTGGTCATGATTGAGGTTGAGTATCTTCTCGATCGAAGCTGTGCAATGGTCGGGCCAGTCAGCGGGGCTGGAGTTCTCGCGGCACCGGGGGAGCAGAGTACACACCTACCCACTTGACGATCTCGTAGAGTTTGGCGATGCGTAGCCATCGTTGGAATCGGTTCCTGTGGTTTCTCGGGAATCGGAGCTCGCAGAGAGCAGGTGGATCGGGGGTGACGAGAGAGCGGGAGTTGGTTGGTGGGTGGGAGGGAGCTCTATGGTCTGTTTCGCTCCGGCAAGCAGCTGATCTTTCGCTTTCTCTCTGTGTGCGCTTGGTGGTACGTGTTTGGATCTGAAGAGTTCTGTCGTTCGGAGCTAGAGTAGAGGCAGTTCGAAGCCGAACACTCAGTTCCGCTGTCTGTTTCCGTGAGGGTCTGATGCTTTTCTGGCTCTGTATGCTTGGCGAGTTCGGTGGGGGGCAGAGTGACGACGGAGTGTACGGAGTATGCGTAACGGTGGATGTCTCGTCGTTGTCCGGATGCAATGTAGCTTTGACGGGCCTTGACTAAGCTCTCTCCGCCCATCATCATCGGCATCATCGTCGTGTCCTATTCATGGCGCCATGCCAAGCCACCGCCGCAGCAGCAACAGCAGCAGCAACTCTACACACTCTACATATGACTTGTTCTGCCTCTTTCCTTCCTCTCCCTCCTTCTTTGCCTTTCGCTCGCGCTCTCTATCTCTCAACGTTGCGGTGCGCTGTTGTTCAAGTTGCCGCGGGTCATTTCAAGTGGCACGGGCAGAGACTGAGCTTCAACGTTCAAAACGCAGGCAAGCCATTTCACCCTCCCCCTCTTCTCTTACCTACACCCGACGTTTCCTCTCTCCCTTCCACATACTCTCCCCCCTTTCCCACAACCACTCCCCCACATCCTTCTTCCTCAACATCCACTCTACACCCACCATCAAACCGCCATCATCGCTGCAGAATCACCACATATAATTCACTGTTGGAGCCGTCAGTGACAGCGCCACCGACACCAAGGGGACTGACTCTCGCCTGCGCCTAATATTCATCACCAGGGTAAGCAGAAAATCGAGCGCGCAAAGAAGAGAAGACGCGATAAACCGCTGTCCTGACTCCTGCCGCGCTTCTTCCCATCATCATCATCCACTTGTTTTTGCTGCACGGGAGATTTGGATTTTCCTTTTTATTGTAAGAACCTTTGAAGTTTGGCAGTGTTCTCTGCGTGGCGATAGGTTTCCTCTACCTGGTCAAACCAGAAGAGACCTCCGAGAACGGAGGGGGGAGAAGAAGAAGCAGAGCAGAGGTATCTAAAAAGACAGGGCCGTGATCGACAGAGTCGAGCGACACGAACTGCTTGAGAGAGATCATCGCTCCTTCGCTTTTCCCCTTTCCATCGTGCCCCCCTCCCCCCTCCCCACTCTTCCACTCCCGTTCCTTCTCGCAGACCCAGGTCGTTGCCACAGTGACGACGGTCAGCCGGCTTCTGAAGTGGCGGCTCTTCCACTCCCTTGCTCTCTCCCTCTGTCACCGTCATCGTGCGTATAGACAATCGGAGAAGACGAAGAAGAAGAAGAAGCAGCAGAAGCCGAAGGAGGGACGTGAAGAGACGATAGACTCGACTCCCTTCGATCCATCTACCCCGTTGCACTCCTCCCATCCATCCTCTATTCCCCATTCCTCTTCGCCGAGTTGCTCTGTCCTGTTCATCCGGGCTCATTTTGCCGACGAAGCCACAGACACGGCGACAGAAGCGGGACCAGACCGCATCCGATCCCAAAGACCCTTAATACCCCTCCAATCGGCAATTCCGCTGTCCGTCTTTGCGGCAAATTGTGTGTTTCGTTCGTCCTTTTCTTTTTCTTGCACTCCTCACGTACGGTCGCACACGGCCACGCCGTTCGTCGCCGCCGAGCCATCGCCATCATTTCTTTCCCCTTGATTTTGCCACACAATCGCACCCCAACGCTCAACGCTCGCACTCACTGCATCGGGATTAGCGCTAATGTAGAGTGCAGAGACACAGCGCAATCTGCAGGACACACCACCGAAGGACCGATCCCAGCCCCCCAACCGTTTCTCTTGCTCGAGTCTCGGCATCCCCCAGCCCGACGCTGACAACATTTCTTTCTTCGCATCTCGGCACCCAACTCGCAGCCAAGCCAATTCGACTCAAGCCAAGCCAACGTCAAAAGCCAAGCCCTCTCGAACCTAATTCCGTACGACCACAAATACTTCTCTTCGCGTCTTCTTTCTCCTCACACATCTAAACTTCACTCAACTCACGCACAACCGAAGTAGCATCAACGGAAAAAAGAAAGAAACACAGAGGAACGGTGCATCGCGGTAAGATAAGAGCAGAAACTTTAAAAAGAAAAACCCCAAAAAAGCAGACACACTTGAGAGACAGTGTGAGAGAGAGAGGTCTTGTTCTGTTCCGCACTGAATTTGCCGTGTTGTCTGGGGACGAAGAAGAAGGGATCTTCTTGCCCAAACTGTCTTCTCTGGCAGTCTCCATGATGTCAAATCTGGGAGACCCTGCGCGTTTGCGCTCTGGGGCCTCGGAAGGGATGCAACACCATCTCGCCGTCTCGCCGTCGGCAGCGGCACAGGGTGACTTCGGCAATGCTTTGTACGCGCCCCATCACCAGCTCCCGAATCACCTCCAAAGTAGCCAATTCCTCTACGGCAATGGCGATCTCGCAGCCCTCCAATCCTCGCAGTACCCCGCCACAGACCTTTTCGGCCATAGCGATCTCCATTGGCAACCCCAGCATCAGCAGCAGTCGTTGCAACTGCAACTACAGCAGCACCACCAGCAGCAGCAACACCAGCAACACCAGCAGCAGCAGCAGCAACACCAGCACCGGCAACAACACCAACAACACCAGCACCAGAACCAGCCCATGCTCCAGCATCTCCAACACCATCCGCTCGCGGCTCAGAATTTCCAGCCTCAACAGCAGCAATTCAGCCAGACCGCCACGCCGTTGCCGGAACATCATACCTACCAGCAGTTTGGAAACCAATTGGCCTGGCAATCGACCGTCGGCGGTGTTAGCGATTCTGTCGCTGCTGTCGCGTTCCCGCAGCAGCACGAGAGCATCAGCTTGCCAACTCGGATTTCGTCCCCTTTCGTGAACGGCACGCCTGCCCCCAGCAATGATCTACCAGTCGCTCAGTCGAATACTTTCTCGCACACAACGCAGCAAGAGCCTCGATTACAACAGGACAGCCAGATGGTTGATTACGCAAATTCACCGCAACCCCGCACGGTTGGCGCGATCGCGGCGACGGTCACGATGCTTGGCGGTACTCCATACGTGAGCGTTCACAACAGCGATGAATTCCCCGATACATTTGGTTAGTTTCCTTCCTTTGAACGTTATCCCTCTGTCTTCCCAATGTGTTCTTTTCTCTCTCTCTACACGTGACAGCGGCATAACTGACTTTTTTCCAGCTGCCATCGAAGCGATGGGTTATCTAGGACTACCAGAGCCAGTGGCACCAGCAACGACAACCGCTTTCGCGAACAAAAAGCCTAGACTCTCTACCCCCGTTTCGGTACCTTCACCCGCTGCAACAGCGTCACCGGCTCCGGCTACCCCTGTTCCCGCTCCTGCTCCCGCCCCTGCTCCCGCTGTCAACAACGCCGTCACCACTAAAGCCGCTCCAAAACCAGCTGCTCCTGCCCCAACTCCAAAGAGCAAGGTGCCCACAGAACCCGCCGCAAGACTAAGGTACCTTCTTACGGAATGCCTCGAAGAGGAGGAGGAGGAAGCTCGTGACCTCGCTTTGAAAGCGTGGGGAATTGTGTCAGAAATCACCCCAGAGCAGACCGAATTGGTCACGCTCGCTGTGAACACAATCTTGAAGACTGCCGATGACCAGACACTCGTATGCATGGGCAAGATCTTGCAGTTTACTATGAGGCTCCGAAAGTGGATCGTTCACGAGCATAACAAAGAAAAGAAGAGTCCTTTAATACCGAAAATGCTCAAGGTAAGTCTTTGGATAGACAACATCAATCGCCTCCCATGACTCCGTTGCTGCCCAATCACGCCAGCCGTTGCTGATAATCTGGTGTGTAGCTTCTCTCACAGATCCGCCTACCGCTTGACATGTACGAGAAACAGCAATGGGAGAAAGTGCTCAACAACATTCAAAGAAAATCCGAACTCGACAAATCCCGAGAGTTCGCTAACCAAATCATGACCCGCTTCCAACACCTTGATCGAGATAGGTCTCGTACTGAGCGCGATGCGAAGAAGGCTGCAGGTACTAATAATGCCGATAAACCAAAGACAGTGGCATCTTCTGGGGTGGTGAAGAAGGATGCGAGTAGTAGTCTTAATGCTGGTGTCAAGAGGACCATCGATGAGGTTGGAAAGGGTCCGCCAACGAGTGCTGCGAAGAAGGTCTCAATTGGCGATGTGCGGAATCCAATGCCAAATCCCAATCCTCCTCCTAAATCTGCGGCACCCTCTGTGCCCGCGAGAAATGGACCATCTTCCAGCGTTGGTGAAAAGAAGTCTGCAACTACGTCAAGTGTGGGAATATCCACCACCGGCCCACCACCAACAAGCACGACGGCTACGGCCACCGCGAAGAAGCCGGCGAGCTCGGGGTTCTTCAAATCCCTGAGCAAACCGGCTGAGGCTGCAAAGGCCCCCACAAAGTTCGTGCTCCCTGAATCCCATCCAATGATATTTTCCTTCGCGACTATCCAGTCAGAATTGCCGAGGCTAACCACGGTCACGTGATTTTAGGGTGCCGGAGAAAAAGGCACCTACCCCCGCGCCAGCAGCTTCGACTACTTCGTTCACGAGTATATTCGCCCAGTTGCAACAGAGGCAGAAGGAACAGGACCGCGAGAAAAAGGATGCCGCAAACAAGGCTGCCGACGCCGCTAAGATCACGGAAGAGGACAAGAAGAAGAAGAAGAAGTCCGTGAAGTGGAAGACAGGTGACGATCTTGTTAAGGTACAGATCATTGAGTGGTTAGAACCCGAGGGCGAGTACTACGGCGGCGGAAGCGGTATGGCCCAATGGGGTGATTCCGCGGGCGAGGGGGAGGCCCTTAAGAACCGAGACTTCATCGAGGAGGAGGAGGACCTGAGGGAATGGTACCAGCCGAAACGTGAGTTCATATTATGCTGCTCAGTCCCGTTTCAATGCTAAGCTGCTGGATAGTTATCGATTTCGAGTCCCTGTATCGGAGGACACCCAAGCTGAAGGAGAACCCGGAGAAGCGTGGAGGTCAGACCGTCATCGAGACGGAGGAAGCCAAAGTGCAGAAGCAGCGTGAGCTTGTTACTCTCGCCACTTTCTACAGTTCGCCGAGAGATATTCCCACGTCACCAATGGAACCCGACGAGAGTGTTGTCGTCTTGCAAGAGGCACCCACGGAGATTCCTCTTCCTGACGATGTGAAGCTACGTCTCGGTATGCCGATTGCGTCTGCCGTGCCTGCTCCTGCCGCCATGGCTGTACCTGCCGCCATATCTCAGAACGATCTGTCTATGATGTTTTCCGCGCTGCAGCAACAGCCGCAACAGGCTCAGGTCAACCCGGCCCAGAACCTCATGGCCACGCTTCAGGCATTTGGGCAGATGCAGAACTCGCCGCAACAGCCACAGCCCCAGCAGCAAGCCATGCCAGCTGCCATGCCAGCTGCCGCGCCCCAGTTGGACATCGCAGCACTGATCTCGATGATCGGTGGCCAGGCCCAGCCTCAACAGCAGCAGTTCCAACAGCAACCCACGAACTTCCTGCAAAACTTCCTCCAGCCACAGGTACAGGCGGGACAGGATCCTAACGCTGCTGTGGCCGGCCTCCTCTCGCAGTTGACCACTGGTCTTGCTGCCGCCAACCCTCAAGCCGCATTCGCTCAGCAGGGATTGTTCGGACTCTTCCCGCAGCAGCAGCAGCAGCCTCAGCAGGGCCAACAATTCCAGCAGCAGCAGCAGCAACAGCCGCCTACCACCCCCAAGGCGTGGAATGAAGGTTTCAACAACAACCAGGCTGGTTACACGGCCCAGCAGGACGAGAGGAACTCTGCGCGCGATGTCCGCCGCGAACTCCGCGATGCTGTTGGCTGGAGTGATAACGATGCGAAGGAGAACGGGCCCCCGCCGCAGCAACAGCAACAGCAACAGCAACAGCAACAGCAACAGCAACAGCAACAGCAACAGCAGCAGCAGCAGCAGCAGCACCAGGGCGGAAACGGCACCGGTGGTGGTAAATGGGGTAAGAAAAATAAGGTACGTCGAAACAATTAGTCGTCCAGAGAGAATACAAGCTAACAGCCCCAACAGAAGGATAAGAAGAAGAACCAGGCGGATACTAAGAACACCGTCCTCTGTCTTTTCTATCAGAAGGGAAACTGCAAGCACGGCGATAGCTGCAGGTTCTCTCATGATCCGTCTCTCAGTGCCAGCAGCAACAGCGGCGGAAACGCAGCTACGGGCGGCAATGCCAATGGAAACAACAACAACCATGGCAATGGCAACAACAACGGCGGAGGAAACAACAATGGAGGAGGAGGAGGCGGCGGCGGTGGCGGTGGAGGCGGCGGCGGCTGGAAGTCCAAGAAGCGCCATGGCCATGTCTCCCGCGGCGTAGACCAGGGAGCAAGCGCCAGCGCCGTGGGCTGGCCGGGAGCTGGAGAGCTGGAGTACTAGGCTACTGGTACTAGGAGGCCGAAACGAGGAGAAAAAAAAGTGCGGGCGTTCGTTTTGTGTTTCATTTCATTTTTAATCTTCTATGATTCTATAGTTGGAAGGGAGGACTGTGGGGGAAATGCGGAGTTTTCTGTATAATGATTTTTTTCATTTTTTCTAGGTGTTCACATTATGGTTTTTTTTCTTGTTTTTCTGTTGCGTTCGTTCTATAGAGAGGGCTCAGGGAAGTGGGTTGTGGGTTGTGGGTTTGTAGCATATTCGTGTTTTTTTTCTTCCCCTTATTTTGTTTTCTTTGCCTTGGTCTGTGCTGGGCTTGTTTGTACTAGGCTTGTTTGTGCTGTGCTGGACTTGGGTGGGGCTACTCTGTCTTTTTAGTTACATTGCTTTTACCTTGCGAGGCGTACATTGATTGTTTTCATTTCATCTTTTCATCTTTTCTTTTCATTGCACTTTTTTTACTTGCTTGCTTGCTTGCTTGTTTACGGATGCACCGGACGGGATGCACGGGATGGGACGCACGGGATTGGATTGGATTGGACGGAATTCACGCTTTGTAGATGGGATGGGATGGGATGGGATGGAATGGGTTGGGATGGGATGGAGTTACGGATGACCTGTGCAGGGTTGGATGAAAGGGGGTTAATATCATCATTGGTTCCAACCATTCAAGTTGCGTTCGCAAGTGAGGCGGTATGTATGATAAGAAGTAGCGGTTTGATGTGCAATTTCTGTGAATGCTGTTGGATGGATGGGATGGGGAACAGACTTTTGTCACTCGTGTGGGACCTGGGTGGTGCGGGGGGAAGAGCGGTGGTCAGGAAGTCTCACTCGTCGCGTCTCGTCTCGCTGCCGATTTGCTTGTTGAACTGTTTTTCCTTCCCACGTATGTAATTCCCTTGGACACTGGATACGCAATGAAGGAGACGCTGGACGGACAGCACTGGGGAGGCCACATCCAGCCAGCAGCCAGCGGTGGAGCCGGAACAGGTTATGTTATGTAACTGCCATGATCTAATAGGTATAATAATGTCGAATGCAACAATGCTTAAACAAAACCTATGCTACTTTATCACCAAACTCCAAACTCGCCAAATACCACTGCTGATACCTCTTCTCGTATTCCTTCTCGAGCGGCACCCGCTGTGCCCCCACTTTCCTCGCCGCCGCATCCTCCTCCTCTCCGCACCTCGCCTCAACCCAGTTCTCAACCCCTCCCCAGCCGTTTAATCGCCCCCAGCAGCATCTCATCATCCTCCGGATTCGCGAGGCGGGCATGTTCCCGCCAGTATCTATGTGCATAATCCATGAGCGGCCGCTTCTCAATCTCATTCTCATGCTCTGTATCCTCTGTATTCTCTGTATCCTCGGATCCGAGAATCGAGACGCAGACGAGCGTCAAGATGCGATGCGACTCCACGGGGTGGAAAGAGTGCTTCCACACCCCCTGTGTCTGCGCGGGCGAGATTGTGGCCACAGGGTGGCAGAGGAAGTCTTTTGCGGTGTGGTGGATGAGGTGGACGCGCGAGTCGATGATAAGGATGAAGTGGCTGCAGAGCTGGCGGATCTGGATTGCGTGGGGTGGGGATGTGTGCGGCGATAGTGCGGGTGCCCGGTCGGAAGGCTGGGTGGTGGTGAATGCAGCGTGAAGCTCCTCGAGCGAAAGAGGCCGCTTAGCCGCCGAGATTATGTGCAGCAGCCTGCGTGTAGCGGCGGCATTGGAGCTGGAGGATAGGATCCGCTCGTAGACGGCGTCCAGCGTAGCCGGCGGCTTGTCGACGATCGCGCGCAGAGCTTCTGCCGACTCCCGCGCGCTGTCCGCGATCAGGCCCAGAACTAGATCCACCCAGAGGAAGTTTCCCTGCGCGTTGCGGACAAGCTTGTCCTCGATCTCAGTCCTGGACGCATCGTCGAGTCCGAGTCCGGGCCCGCGGAACTCGGGAACGCCCTCCATCCGACACCTGATCAGCGCTGCGATATCCTTCCGAGTGGACTCGACCTCGGCCTTCAGCCGGATCTTCGGGAAGGAAAAGAAATGACGTTCTATCGTGCGAGAGGGCCGGCTCGTCAGCAGGAATTTTAAAGATCCGGGGCCCGCTGTGGCTGCTGTGGCTATCGTGTACCACTTGACGAGTGCTTCGATCAACTCCGTCTGCGACGCCTCCTCGCACTCGTCCAGTCCGTCCAGGACGCACAGAACATCGCCACACAGCGGATCATTCACAGCGTCCAGGAGTACATTCCACAGCGCTGCGAACTCCCTGGGGAAGCGACCACTCCGGTTCCGGTCCTGGCCCTGGAGCGCAGCGTGTCGGCTCAGCCGCGGATTCGCCGTGAACAGCTGGTGAAGCACAGCGCACATGGCGCGGTCCGCGCTCCGCTGCTGCGAATCGGAGTCTTGGAAGAAAAAGTAGCACACTGTCTCTGCCGCGTCTCCGCCGCCGGGGACAGTTTGCTGAAGCTCGTCGATAAGGAATGCCGCGAGCGTGGATTTTCCACTCCCGGGGTAGCCGGATAGCCATAGGAGACTGGAGCTTTGCCGCTGGCGCTTCCACGCTTGGAACGTCTGGTGCCGCAGGAGCCATTCGCATGTGCGAGGTGCTCGCGGTGTGTACCGCGAATGCTGCGTGGCGTGCGAGGAGATATACAGCTCCTTCATGATGCTCTGGTGTTCTTCTGAGGAAATGGGTGTATCCTGGAGTATGTCAGACGCGCCTCCTGATTCTTACGGGCAGGCGGTTATACGTACCTCCAGTGGTGCTACTTGTGCTCCACCCGGGCCTTCCCCCCGTACATCTGAGGAAGCAGAGTCCAGCGAGTGTTCTTGATCCCCGAGCTGCTCGCAATCGTGGTCGCCACGTTTCTTCGAGCCCCGTAGCTTCCTCAACCACCCCATTATATCGATAGGCCGGCCGTCCGCGACTGAGACTGTGTATGATAGGAGATGGAAGTTGGGAAAAGATGGGCATCTCGCAGCTGGAATATATGTATTGGGATGGCTGAGAGGGTCTTGCCGAGAACCACATCATCCGTGGTGTCTCATGGCAGATCAGTCGTCGTTGACTGGCCAATGGGTTCCTCTAGCGTGTAGCTCTGCGCAGGTGTGCATGCCGTGCATGAAGGGGGGGGGGGGGCGGTGTAGAACGTGATTCGCTCAGAGTTTGCCGAACCATAGAGAAAAGGTTGGTGTTGATACAGCTATATACGTACACCAGAGTGGATCGTGTCGTCGAGATGGCGGGATGGACGAACGGGAGGGCGGGCGGGAGGGACGGGCGGAGGCAGAGCGAGGTACGATCGAAAGTCAGCCCTGTCGTGTTTACATAGGTCCGCTTGATGCGATGTTGGTGGATGAATCTCCCCTCATAGTGTTTGGATTGAACTGTGGAGTTACAAAAGTAGATGTAGAGCAGATAAAAAGTAAATAGCACCAAGTCCACCGCCGCGGTCCAAAACTACTCAATAACAAAAGCCAATTCCCTCCTCCCCAGCACCGTATATAGATAGGTACATACGCATACAAAACACCGTGGGTATAGTATTGACCATTCACATTCAACCTCCATCAACTACACTCTAAACATCGAATATCCTGCCGACCGATCCCTCCCCCTCATCCCACTTGCCCTGCCCTTGGTCACGGACATTCCAGTACTCGCCGCCATCCACCGTCTCCTCGCCCTTGATGCGCCACACCTCTTCGTCCGCGTACTCTCGCACCTTGGTGAACCAGCGGGGAGTCCAGTTTTCGCCGACATCTTCCATATCCTTCCTCCTGGCCCGCTGCGCCTCTTCGAGGCGGCCCTTGATCTCCTCGGCGTCGTCAAGATCGCCGTTCTCGACCATTCGCTGGTCGGGCCGGAGACGCGAGTCAGTGGCAGGGAGACGGTTCTTCTCGATAGCTGTGACTTCGTTGAGTTGAGCTGCGAACCGTGTGAAGCCATAGCGGGCCGGAGCACCATCGACAGCAGCACTAACACGCCAAACCTCGCGTGGTGGCTCCTCAGAGTCTACATCGGAGAGCAGGAGGCTTTCGGTCCACTTTCCGGCGAGAGAGGTGGGGTAGGGGGAGCCGTTCGCGTTGAAGGCTTGGATTGAAACTTCTTCTGAGCGGCCGGCGAACATCCCCTTGTTTTGTTTGAACGTCACCACGGCCTTTTCGCCGGTCGTCTCGTTATGCACATGCATGTGGCCTGTGGGCTCGACATACTTCTCGCCGGCAATGATATTGCGCAGGAAGCTGGTTGCTACCGTGTAGGAGTACCGGTCGTTGGTGGACGGGATGTAGATGCGCACGCGCCCGGAGGTGATGAGTTCCGCGGACTTGCCCCAGAATTTTTGTGTGGGCTGAGGGGATTGGGAGAACGTCCAGAGCGCGGAGTCGGCGTGGCAGGCCATGATGACGGGGCGGTGGCATACCTTCTCCGCGATGAAGCGGAAGCCTTTGTCTTCGCGCACCAGTTCGAACGTCTCGCCGAGCATCGGGTTGAAGGGCTTGCGGATTGCACGCTCCTTGACGCGAGCGTTCGAGAACGAGCTGACGGCAAAGGCAGCGATGAGGAGGATACGCTCGCCGGTCTCTGCGGGTGCCGTAGCCGCCTGATCCAGCAGTTCGGAGTACTCCAGTTGTTCCGATACGCGCTGCAGGAGGGAGAGCGGTTCGTTTGCGGAAACGGGCATGGCGATCGTGGACAGATCTTTTCCTACGTTCTTTCTCAGGAATCCGATCAAGCTGGGTGGTAGCTGTTTCGCCTCAGGTACGGTGGTCCGTCGATTGACCGGCTCGATGGGCAACGGCTTAAGCTCCCGCTTCTCGTTACTCGGTCCTTTGGGAGCATCCAGGCTTCCCGGTGTCGCTTGAGGTGCATCATTGAAGCTGCCGCCGTCCTCTGGATCACTCTCTTCGTCGTCCGTCGCTTCGTCTTCTGCCGTACCCCCGTCCCCTCTTTGATCGTCGTCTTCATCATTGTTCAACATCACGACTCGGTCCCTATCGTCCATTGCATCTTCTGCATCAAAGAATTCATCGCTGGCGGTGGATTCCATACTCATTCGCGACGATCGTTCATGCAAGGGCTGTTGGGTGCTCGCTCTGTGGTGCAGCCATCTCCTCTGCTTATTCTCCTGCACGAGGGACGAAAAATCCGTCACGACCGAGTCGAGATCCGTCAACAACGCATGAAGGTTGAGACTGATATCCTGGTGTCCGCCAGCTGGTGGGGAGAACGGCCGTGCAACAGCTCCTGCAGTCGTAGAGCCAAGCATTCCCACCGCTTGGCCGACAGATTTCCGGTGCTCCCGGTTTGTCGATGCTAAGGTTGGAACGGACGCCGGCGCGGACGTCTTGCGTTTCCAAAAGCCCCGTTTCGCGGCGGCAGCAGCCCTGTCATCTTGGGAAATGATAGAAGCAGAGGAGGAAGCCGCCTCCGATCCCGCCATACCGGCAAGTGTTGGTGCTTCCGCGGCTTGGTACGCTAGACGCCTAACGGCATCGCGAACTCCGGCGACCCGGCCGACTAGGGCTTCCACGTGGGCCCAACCTCGCTCCTCCATGATCACATTTCGACTATCAACCACCCCCGGCTCGGAGTGATCCTCGGGAGGACGCAGTGAAGCTCTACCTCCGGTGCTAGCCTTCGCAGCTTCCGTTGCCGCACGCTCGAGCGCGGTCTTCCACGTCTCCCAGTCCTTGTCGTTATTGGCCCTGAGATGCCACACCTCGGCACCGGAGTCGATGCAGATCTCTCTATCTTTCTGACTCGCACTGATGGCAGCCAGCGATAACGGAATCGCGCCACGCAGCGCAGAGGACTCCCGGTTGAGGTAGTAGGACAATGTCGAGCTAGTGAAATCCAGCGAGAAGTACCGACGAGCGTAGCCCTGATGCCGCTTGCGCTTGCGCTTCTTCAGCACACCGGTTTGGAATCCCACTGGCGTCGAGAGTTCGTCTCGATTTCCATCATGGTGGCTATAGATCGATATCGTTTCTGCGGACCGTGACGACGGTGCAAGCGTGTTCCGGGTTAACGTGTGCGATAGAGCTGTGTTCGAGTCGGCGTGATGAAGCGCGTGCGATGCAGGGGGGGGTTGGTTGGAGGGGTAGGTGAGCAAGACAAATGTCGCCGTTTTTGCGACCTGTTTCGAGAACGTGTTGTCGAAGACCTAATCGCGTCCCACTCAGCTTCCGCAGCTCTCCATCTCACCATCTCACCAAGATCTGTATATACCAACGCAAACATTCCTCCCTGACTCTTCACTTGGTACGTCCCTGTGGTGACCTTCTCAGCCTCACACTTGCCGTGCCAGTAGACATCGAGCAGCCCCGCCGCGTGAATCTTCTCGATGGCATCGCTCTGGCCGTTTCCGGCTCGCGATGATCTCCTATCCCTGACGGTGGACGCCGATGACTCTTCGGAACGCGCTGTAGAAGGTGGGTTTATCGATACCGCGGACGAGGAGTTGCTACCAGGGTGCCGAAACAGCCCAAAGTTCCTGCGCACCAGAAAGCTGTCAGGGTCCAGTCTATTACAGAAGCCGAATCATCTGCTCTCCCTTACAATGACTTCTTGTGGGGCTTGATCGACCAGTGGATGGTGTTGCCAGGCGCACATTCTACCCAGCGAATGATGTAGGACTAAATGTATACACCCCCTGATAAGCGTGGTGCTCTTATGGCCGAAGTGGGTCGGGAGGATGGGATGCCGCCCGTCTAACTCACCCTGCTGGGAACCTCAAGCTGTTCCATAGCCATCTCTGACTTTCTTGCTTGATATAACTTTCCGACCGAGACGAGAGGGGACGAGGGTGAAGCTGGAGTCTGAACGAGGGTGAAGCTGAGCTCTGGGCGAGCGGACGAGCTGGGGCTGAACTGGTGCAATTGTACTGATGCGATGCGATGGCGATGGGGGGGAATGGATGCAACTTGAATGGAGGGGGTATATAATCCGTGTAACTGTCGGTGTGTCAATCTCACGTTTATCCCTCCCCCGACGTAAGCTTCCAAAGACAGGGCTAACTCTATGATGAGACGGGATGCGGATATCCGAGTTCAGGGTACTTTAAGGTACCAGCTAAGCGGAATTGGCGAGTGCGGTGCGGAAACTTGGCACGGCACGGGAACTCAAAGATCTTCAATTGTGTGGGCACACTCTTGCGATGACGGCCCCCCTTCATACGGCGGCAGAGGCTGATTAAGTAGTTCTCGCCGATGGTATCTCGGTCGCTTTACCCTTTGTGTCAGAAGCTATTCTTTGTGGTAGACGTGTCCTCAATTTTCGTGACGGCTGCCTTGTCTTGCCGTTGTGATCCCGAGGCAACCACCGTAGATGTCATCAGTGCATCCCCACGTCACATTTGGCGGCACATTTGAATTTTGGACTGGGGAGTTAGTAAGCACTCAACCGACCGAGATGATTACCGCACGGTACTCCGGCATGGTACGATCCTTCGGAGTGGAGCGCGGTGTATTTCGTTTGCAGGTTTCTAGCGCCTCGTTAGGCGGTGGTGGGCCATGAGTTCGAAGAGTCACGGACTCGAGTACGGGGCAGCATGAATTCGAAGAGTCACGAACGCGAGTACGGAGCCTCGCGTCCAGGGACACGAGTACGATCACGTACCGAGCTTCGCATCTAGGGACACGGGTACGATCACGGACAATACCGCACTCCTCCCCGTCTAGACGGCCTAACCACCAAATCTCTAGTCTTCACATCTTCCATCATGACAACCCTTCTTTCACCGGACCCTCCTCTAAACCCACCTCCTCGTCGTCTGCTTTGCCCGGCACTCTCAACCATAGGCGTTACCCAACATTCACCATCCTGCTTCACACTCCTCGGACTGCGTGAGGATCGCTTTTAGCTACCTGTAGCGGCCCTAAGAGTGACGCGTTGGCAGGGCAGTTGCGTGGGACAGAGACCGCTAGCGCAATGGAAGGCTTCACAGATATCACTCGTGCAATCGGGCTCTCTACGGAAATGATTAGATCAATCACTCGAACTGTCGACACGGATATGTACATTGTAGTATGTAAACAGCCGTGATCATTTAGGTTGAATAAGACACTCGCACCAGTATGAACCGCCTTGTGCTGGGTACTTCGTAACTGAGGCGTGAGTCGACCATAACCCCGAAGTCGCCCTACTCCCCTTCCCAAAATCGCAATAGACTCATTCAACAGCACCTACGTAACTCATTCATTCATCACTCATCCCGTCCACACGCCCCAGCGGATCCATCCATCAACCAACTACAATCTACTCATCCCCATCCCCCTCCTCTTGACACACACCGCAATATCCTCCGCCAACCCCGCCGTAACCGGCAACATCTCCCTCCCCGCCTCCTTCTTCAACGGCAATACCCTATACTTCTGCACGCCAGGGCCCCTAACGCACTCCGTGACGGGGGGATCATGCATGCGTCTTTCGAGGACGTTCAAGTCTATCTCCGCGCCGGCCTGTCGGGCCTTCTCGACGAACGCCGTGATATCGGGGAGAAACAGCTCTGCTCCGCCAGCGAGGACGTGGGTTCTCTGTGGGAGAACCGAGGAAAGGTCGTGGGAGGTGTGCACGAACTCGGTGTATTTCTGCAGTGTGGCGTCGGTGGCGGGAGTGGTCCCGCGGAAGGACGAGGCGAAACTCTCGAGTCCCGCCGGTGGGATAAAGTCTACTAAAGCGTTGGAGGTGTAGCTGCTCCGCATTGCGTGCAGTGATACCCATGGCGAGATGAGGATCGCGAGTGATGGCTTCGCGAGGCGCGTGGTGGGGTTGGGGATTATGGAGGGGTGGGGGGAGGCGAGGTGCGTAAGAAGGCTGAGACTCAGGTTTGCTGGTACATAGATGTTAGCAGTGTGCGCAGGTGTGTAGGCGGGGAGATACCTATATGTACATACCTCCAGCCGAATCCCCCATGACCGCAATCTTCGCCGGCTCGATTCCCAACTCCTCAACGAGGTACTGATACCCTCTAGCGGCCTGCTCCAGCTGCGCAGGAAACGCAGCTTCAGGCGCGAGCGTATAGTCCAGGGCGAAGATGGAAACCTTCACGCCGCGCAGCAGCAATGCTTCGGCCAGGCGCAGCTGGAACACCAAGAAGTGGCCTGGCTGGTAAATGCAGTACGCGCCGCCGTGGAGGTAATACAACACCAGCTCCGACTCCGTCGGCGACGTTGGTTCGCTGAGCGAATTCCGCATGATCCAGTAGCCGAGCATGTTTGCGCGCCGGACGGGCTGGTATAGATGCTGCTTTACGCCGGCGAATCGCGGTACCGAGAGGACCTTTGCTGCGGCGGCATCCCCGGAGCCGTGGAAGCTGCGGATCTGCCGGCTGGAGAGGAGGGCCGTTGATCTGGCGGTTTATTAGAGCTGTGGGGATAAGAGGGGTAGAGGGACGAACGTTCGCATAGAATCCAGTCTCAAATCGAGACTGAGCGGGAGATGTGTAGGCCCAATCCCTACCTGGCGTCGAAGGATGACTTTGGGCACCGTGATACCTTTTGTCCAGTTAGCTAACCAGCCCATCTTCATACCATCCTTCTAATCCATTAACCAAGTACTCACCGTACAAATACAGCGGAAGAAACTTGACGGAAAGTCTCTCCCAGAACGTGAGCTGCCCATAATCGGGATTGGTGTCGAAATTTGAAGTATCTCTCTCTGCCATGATATGATCGTCTGGGTGTATGTTCAATACGAAAATTCAAAGATCCATGAAGAGCAAGTAAAGATGGCAGTTATTTCAATTCAAGAACGCGACGAGCCTGAGCTCGGCGGGCCGACTCTATGCCGAGGCATCATTGACACCCAGTGGAGTCGTTAGTCTCGTCCTGTCGGCAGTGGTTCCATTGCCTGAACCACAAACAAAGTGAGAGACAGACAACAACTGATTTACAGCATGGATGTATGTACGTAATGTACGTACCTATGTGTGGGTGCTAAAGTTTAAACAAAGCTACTCCACATTCTCAGGTATCCAGAGAGATGGCATATGGGTGATGGCCACTGGCCAGGCGGGCCCAGGGTTAGGTCTGGCGATGTATTCCCAAGTCATTCACTCTACCGACGGCTCAGAAAAACGTGATCCTCAGCACGGAGGTTTTGAAAGAAGGCAACAGGAATTGAAAATTCCTCGGATCACCCCACGAAACTCCGCCATACAAGAAGCTAACAAACTCCGCCATACAAGAAGCTGACGTAAGACTCAATATCTAACTCAACACCCATTCTCACTCGCTCCGCACAACCATATTCGTAATCAATAACAGTGGAGATCAACTCTGTAGATATATCCGTCAGTCCAAATCTCATGAATCAAAAGGGGGCGGGGGTAACATGCCTACAATCGCAGCAGCCGCTGCTGATTTTAATAAAACAAGACTCCTTTCATAACAATGTGTGGGGTATCGATGAATGAAAGGTAAAAGAACATTTCAGATCCTGGAGAATGCACACCACAAGAAGCCTGAAATCAGTCAGACCAATACCTTGTCTGTGTCCATATCAATCTTCATCTCCGTATCGATCGGGGGTAACGGAACAAAAGTTTGAATGTCCATCTTTGTCTCCGTGTTAGTGTCCATCTTCGTCTCCGTATCGGTCAGCGGTGATGGAACAGAAGTGACAATGTCCATTTTCGCCTCCGTCTCGGTCGGCAGTGACGGAACAGATGCGTCAGTGTCCATCTTGGTCTCCGTGTCGGTCGACGGCAATGAAACAGAAGTGTCCGTAGCTTCAACCACAGTCTCGGTAGCAGCTTCCGTGGAGTCGGTAGCACTCCCTCCATTCCATTCGGTCCAGTTTCGCTCGAATTTCCACAGGCTCTCGTCTTCAGGAAGAGATACGCATGTTATTGTAGCTGGCAGACGAGGAGATGGACACGGCCTCGAATAAGCTGGCCAATGGTGCGATCCGGAGTACGGAGACCTGCCGGTGTATTCAGGCCCTGCGTAATATATCGCTTCCAGTGGTGCTGTGTTGGTACTTAGTTCAATGTGATGTGAAGATGGCTCGATTGAGAGGACATACCGAGAGTAGAAGTCTGAGTACAAGTAACACTCTCTTCGTCAATCCGGAAGAGAGTAGCCGGACCGTCTCTATCTCCCAAGGTTGTATCCGTCGAAGGCCGTTTGTTGTACGTCGAACTCGAACCGGTGTTTACAGTCTGTCCTGAACGGTGGGCTACAAGAAGCGTGTCAGCGGAATCAAACGTAGTGGGAACCCCAGCTGAAGGCCTGAACTTACACGAGGACAGAGAATTACGAGCCGATCGATCCTTATTCTCACCAACCATCTCGTTTCCAGCCGCCTCTTCACTATCACTGGCTCGACAGCCGCGGCAGCTAGCACAAAAGCTCACCAGGAACAACACCACTGTCGAAGTGATGATAAACGTCGAACTGGAAAGCACCCAGAGGTATACCCGTGTGCTGGATCCTCTGAGGTTGGGCAGGAATGAGATTCCGAATAGACAGCCGGAGAGGAGGAAAAGAAGGATCAGGATGCTGTAGCAAGCATTCTTTTCCCGCCTGCATGAGAGTCTCTTGTGTTTTGGGGGTTGAGTCATTGAGAAAGGGATTCGACAGCGATGGCTATCACGAAAGACTTGAACAGAGGAGTTGGAGTTGAAGGTAGAAGTGATGGTGGTGGTGAAAGGAGTGCAATGGTAGTGATGGCCGTTGGTTTTTGTGAGTCTAGAGCTGCATCAAGTCGAATTCAGTCGCATAAAGCTCAACCAGTGTACTACCCCACCACTGGCAGGTTTGGCCATAGCTCGTAAGCACAGATGGAAAACCCAGGTACTTTAGGTACATGTAATATCGTTTGTCAATGACAGCAAATTCAATTCTTGAGTATTTCGACGTGAAATGTTTGGCCAACGAAATTCGGCCTAGCTGAAAGATGTCTAGCTCCGGGGAATGTTCGTTAATGGTATTTACGGATCCCAGCTACGATCACCTCGCAACGGTCTTCCTCATGATGATATCTCTGCCCTCAACCTTGAGTCTTTTTCAATTCCGCCCTCACCATCGTCCTCACTTCCTCGGCGGTAAGGCCTTCACTCGCCATCAAGCACCTTCCAATCATCAACGTCGTCGCGACATCCCCCGAGTCAACCCACGCCTTCCCGTTTCTCCCGATAGCACACTCGAACGCTATACTCTTTCCCAGCTCTTCCAGCAGCTCGACGCCACTGCCACCTTCCCATTTCTCGCCCGCCCTCGTGGCAGCCTGCAGCATCTTTTTTCCGTCGCCCAGCAGCCGCCTGGCAAGTCCAAGGCTGATGGAAAAAATCATCCCTCCCTTTAACTCTCCGAAACCAGATCCCTTCCCCGTCTCGGCATCGTAGCATTCCAGCTCGGGGTCCATGTGTTTGTTTGCCAGTGAGATGCGCGCATACACCGTCGCGCCGGGGTGGAAAATGGGGCGTGTCTTTTTCGTAGCGTTGGGGAAAGCGAGGTGCGGAAGCGTAGCCTGTACGCTGGAAGGTGCGGGCGAGGTGGAGGAGGGAATGGCGCAGATGTAAGCGTCGGCCGAGGAGCGAAGGATAGTTGCTACGACGGCATCTTGGGGGTAAGGAATATACTATCACTCGTTAGCCGGGACATAAAGAATTATGGCACGGGATCAGTACGCGGCGGGAGTTGCTTTCTATCCACAACGCATGTTTCCGGGCATCAACTACCAGTTCACCAGCTTTGTGAGCGGTGATGGTGGTGGGCGGAGTATGGATGAGGCCAGGTCCAAGCTTGAGGGTGGCGTTAGCTTTCTGTGGCGCCGGGAGGTCGGCGACCGTGTCGCCAGGGAAAAGGAGAGGCATGGTTTTGGAGTTTGGAGTTTGGAGGTTGGTGGTGGATTATGAAGTCGTGATTATCGCGAAGAACAAAAGCTGCATGGATAGAGAGCGCGACGGCATGTCCCGGCTTGGCTAGTGTGCGGCTCTCAGTTGAACTTAAACCCTCCCACTTATGTAATGACAATAAGCGCTCTTCACAACACATTTCCGCCCACTTCTGTTCACGATACCCTTCGCCACTTGGCTGTATATAGCCAGCCAACCTACCCAATAATTCTTCGGTAGTCCGAGGATACAGCAAGACGGCCAAAATGGGGTCACAAGAGGCCAGATCACGGGGGTGTAGTTAGGTACCTCGCACTGGAAAACCGCCCATGTAAGGACACCCCAAGAAAGACCGTGTAATCGCACGCAACTAGTTCAAGATATTACGAGATAATGATGTCCACTCTTCAATTACTGGCGCTTCCGGGAAAATTCATCCATGATAAAGAGCTGAAGTTCGATCGAAGAAATGCACTTCATGCGCAGCGTTGGGGGAAGTAATGAATTTTGCGCGGCAGTGGCGGCACGCTCAAGTGGCTGTACTTTTGCGTTGGATGGCAGTGAATGACGACAGTGCTCCCCCATGCGCCGTTTCCATTACCTACTCAGCGTAACGGGGCAGGAAGGACAGCAGGAGCTCGTGGGGCATCAAACTCTCCCAGCATAAGCCGTTTCAGCGATGAACTCCCTTATGTCGATCTAACTGTATGTACCAACAGTTGACTGCGGGACCGTAATGGAGTCTGTGGCACAGGAAAGCGCTCTGTCGGTCTTCAAACCCCGTATCATAGTGAGTGATAGTTCATGAAGCGACGACAATCCACCAGTCAGGCCCATAAAACCGCTTCGAGCTCTGCCTAAAATCCAGCTCTGCCTAAAATCCAGCTCGAATGCCGCCAACGTTGCCGCACATTCGATTAAAACTTTTGCGGTCTGAATTTGATATATATTTTAGAATTTCCTTGCATACCTCTGGGGGCGGGTTGAGGATGGGTTTGAGATAAATGGTGTGGGGTACTTCACACCATCACAGAGTCATGCGTTCCACTCACGAATCCGACCTTGAGCTCCTCCATCTACCATACCTGCACTAACATCAAATCTCAAGCTCAACCAACCGTTTTCCGAGCCTAAGGGTGATTCGTGACTAACGTTCTCTAGCCGCGCGGTTTGCCTGACCCCCGCGATGTTTCGGTCGCAAGGGGCCTAGCCGATTCGCGACACCAGAACTCGCCATACTTCTTGTACGATTACCTGCAGCGCTGCGTCATCTCATTCATCTAGGTGGTCTGTTGAACCTCGTCTTTCATGTCTCACCACACACGCAATCGGTAGAAGAGCGAGTCTCCCGACGCAGGTTGGGTACCCATCGTTCTTGATGGTGGAAACCAAACGACCGGACAAGGCGGAGCTCGAGGTGTCGGAAGGTATACCCGTGGCGCTTCCGGACGAACCTGACCTCACTGCTAGGCTAGACTTGGACAAAGGAGAATCGTATGTACCTATTCCGAAATTATTCTATCATACGGCTGTTTTTACGCATCCATTCTAGATCTCGACTGTGCGAATGTACTATGGAGGGGGCTTGAACCTATATTCTCGAGTTCTTGAATGTTGGTACCTACATCTGACACCACCTCTCCTGTTGTACCAAAAAGTTTGCTATGCCTGCGTCGACATCTCGAGCGGGGAAACAAATACAAAGGCAGGTGTCGGTTTTTAAACCCCAACTGATGGAGGCTCGCTTCAGCCGTTCGTCGCACGTGGATGGAAAGTTCCGGATATCTTTTCCATTCAGTCCAGGCGTCATGAGCCCTTTGGAGTCTCCGGTTGCACTTTCTGGCCCAGGACATGGCCCACCAGTGTTTCGCCGTCATTTCGACGGAGTGACCGGTCATGATTGGAACATTTGCACGATGCATCCACGGCAGAGTATGCCGAGTGCAGGAAGCCACGTAATGTTTCGATGCAAGCCTGCATAACAAGCTGAACATAATCTTCAGGTTCCCCGCGGTATGTATTGTACATATATGCTCTGGCTGGAGCGGTTGCATATCGCCGCGTGTGTAGCGGGTAGGGCATGCTGACATGCACATGCAACATCTAGAGGAGCACACAAAAGAAAGGAAACCACCTCCGTTCGCCTGGCGCCAGATTTATACCGAACCACAATCGAGATTGACTGGTCCAAAAGGGTGTCACAGAATGGGGGCTGACAAGGCCCTGCCTCATATTTTCGTGTGCAAACGGCCTTGTTTTTGTGTAATATCTTCCGTGAGCATTCTTTCTGTGAGAACTCGATCCTCCGCACACGTATGCGTCCCCCAGGCTTTGTGCACCCAAGTACTAGGGCTGGTCGAGGGCTTCAAGGTATCCATTCCTAGCTTTGTTTGGCATTCACACCAAGATTCGAGAGTGAGGCTGATGACTGTTATCGTAGAACTCTCGTCATCCCAACGTTACCGAATCAAAACACCCTTCCGAAGTGATAAGCAAACCGCCACGGTCAATTCAAGCTGCCCTCGTCGATGAAAAACATTCCCCCTCCTCCCCGGCGCTCCTTCTGGAGGAATGCACAAAGAATTGTAAACCGAAAAAATCCCGAACGAGTTTCAGCAGCCCACTCCCCCCTGCGCCGACAAGTGGTTCGAATTCACCAACATGGCTTTGAGTGGTAATTAATAGCGGTAATATCGTAGCGCGGTTATGCAGGTGCACCACCATTAAGCACCCATTAAACCCGCAGCAGCAGACTTGAGCCCCGCACACCCCTCCATTTGAACTCGATCCCGATCCCAACCTTCCTTCCCTTCCCTCTCCCTCTTCCCCTTCTCCTCCTCTTTACACCTTCACCACTAGCTCCACTCAATCTCCCACGCCCGTTAAACCGCTTTTATCCCTCGTTCGACTGCGGTTTCGTCCCCGTTAGACGGAAAGAAAGAAAGGAAAGCGCCATCTTCTGCCATCGGCGAAACGAACTCCGGAGTACGCATCATCCGTCGGCCATCTAGCTACCTTGGCCATCCACCCGTACTGAGCCACGCAGTCTTAGCTATCCCTCTACAGGGACCTTATAAATCCCGACCTCTGTCGGATCGAGCTTCATTCTGCACCTCCATCTCCAACCCACCCACCATCGGCACGCCTTTGTAAATTGTCCTTGGCCCATTTTGCGCCCTCGGAATAGGCATCAAATCTATCCCAGCCCCGTCCCATTCAATCGCATCATCTGCTTTCGAAAGACTTCTTTTTTCTCTCTCTTTCGGACTGCGACCTCATCTAGTTACCCGCAATCTTGACGGCTGAGTGCACATTCCCAACTCCGCAATAATACAACGCGACACAACCAACACACTACACTACCTACTGCTACCCCCCGGCAAACCCAAACACCTACGTCATGGCTCTCGATGGTGCAATGGTTGGACGAAAGTCCTTCAAGGTCTTCAACCAGGACTTCGTCGTCGATGAACGTTACGTAGTCACGAAGGAGCTCGGACAGGGAGCCTACGGTATTGTCTGGTACGTCGTCGCGTGTGGATCGAAGCTCAGGTGTGACGTGGGGGGAAAGGGAGGGGAAACACTGAGATTGGGGGGGACTTCTGGCGTCTAGAGGGAGGGGGAGCATGTGGAGATGCGGAAGCTGACATTCGACGGGATCGTACAGCGCCGCGACCAATACAGCCAATGGAGAGGGTGTTGCCATCAAGAAAGTCACCAACGTGTTCTCCAAGAAGATTCTTGCGAAGCGAGCTCTGCGTGAGCTGAAGCTATTGCAGCATTTCAGAGGTATGCCTTCTTGGTGTGCGCGCGACGAGCTGCGACGTGTTTCCGAGAACTTTTACTGACAGTGCTTTTTGATCTTAGGGCATCGTAATGTTTGTTCTACATTCTCATACTCGTCACATATCCTCTGTGTATAATATTCGTTCTTGGAAAGGATGCTTGCTGACCGCTCTACCCCGCATCTGTAGATAACATGTCTGTTCGACATGGATATTCCCAAGCCTGACAACTTCAATGAGGTTTATCTTTACGAGGGTGTGTGTCTCTTGCTTTACGGGAGAGACGGGAAGCTGATTTTGACGCCGCACAGAGCTCATGGAGTGTGATTTGGCCGCTATTATCCGAAGGTACGAGCTTCCCCCCACCCCCACCCCCAGTGGGCGGCAAACTCCGGATACCCGGCGCTAAACTATCACAGTGGCCAGCCCTTGACGGATGCCCATTTCCAGTCGTTCATCTACCAGATCTTGTGCGGTCTGAAATATATCCATTCGGCGAATGTTCTCCACCGAGATTTGAAACCTGGCAATCTGCTCGTGAATGCCGACTGCGAGCTCAAGATTTGCGATTTCGGTCTCGCCAGAGGATTCTCGGTTGACCCGGAGGAGAATGCGGGGTACATGACTGAGTACGTCGCTACAAGATGGTACAGAGCTCCTGAGATTATGTTGAGCTTCTTGAGTTACACCAAAGCCAGTATGTTCCCTTTCCCCTCGCGCCCGCCATTATGCATCATGCACAACACATCATTTAATCACCTGCATTCGCATAACTGACGGCTTCTCCCCCGCGCAGTTGACGTCTGGTCAGTCGGCTGTATCTTGGCCGAACTCCTCGGTGGCCGGCCATTCTTCAAGGGTCGCGACTACGTCGACCAATTGAACCAAATCCTCCACTACCTCGGCACGCCGAACGAAGAGACTCTCTCCCGAATCGGCTCCCCGCGAGCACAGGACTACGTGCGCAATCTCCCGTTCATGCCCAAGGTCCCCTTCAACCGTCTCTTCCCCAACGCAAACGCGGACGCCCTGGACCTGTTGGACCAGATGCTCGCGTTCGACCCCAGCTCGCGCGTCTCGGTCGAGAAAGCGCTCGACCACCGCTACCTGGGAATCTGGCACGACGCCTCGGACGAGCCCGCGTGCCCGACTACCTTCGACTTCTCGTTCGAAGTCGTCGAGGAGGTCCCGCAGATGCGGCAGATGATCCTGCAGGAGGTGATCAAATTCCGCCACGAGGTCCGCCGGCAGCCCCTGCCGACCAACCTCGTCGACCCCAATATCCGGAAGGACTCCGTCGGCATCCCGGATCATCAGTGGTCCAAGCAGCAGAGGGATGATGCCCCGCGCCCGCATGAGGCGCATTCGCAGAGCGGCGAACTCGAGGATGTGCTCGCTGGTGGGCTGGATGCTATGCACCATTAAATTCATCTTCCCATAGCCAGCCATATGTAGCTGCGGGGATGTGGGCGTTTTCTTGTAATACAAATCCTCCTCATGTCTTTCTGTTTTTTTTCTTCCACATTTTCATGTTGCAGGGCGGTGGGCGGGTGGGGGGAATCTGAGTTGGTATGATATACCTATTGCGTTTCTAAATAGGGGGCCATGGCATGGGATACCTATGAAAAAGCGGTTTGTATGGATTGTTTTTGTTTTGATTTCGCATTATTTTTTTCTCTTCTGGTGTGTTGTGTTTTTTTTTCTTTCCTACCAGCTTGCTCAGATATCCCCTAGCTAGTAAAGTCAAGTCAAGTCAAGTCGTATGATCAAGATTGAACATGAACATGAACATGAATGCTCGCTCGCTCGACGCTCGGGCTACTCGGGCTATGTAAAGGCCTGTTTATTTTATGTATCCATCCATCCTCACCGTCCACCAGAAAGAAAAAACAAGGGAAAAAAACGCCAACCCAAATCTTGCAGTAAGTAATACGAAACACAACGGAACAGAAGAACGAGAACACAGAGAACAGAGAAACCTAAGAATAATTTGACACAAACACAAAATATCTGACCGTACAGTAGGCAGGTAGGATTACATAACACAACACAACACAACACATTTTGCTCATTTTTTCTTGCTCTTGCTGGCGGCGGTAGCTTTGGACGTGCTGGTGGTGGAGGGCTTGGTGTCGACGCTGCTGGCTCGGCTCGTGGCGGTGCTAGTGCCGCGGCTCTCGGGTGCACTGGCTCCGCCCTTCTTGGCTTGTTCTAGGGCTTTGTTCTGTTTTCTTGTTGTTAGACGGAGGATCATGGGTGGGGGTGGGTGGGAGGAGGGAGATATACCTTGGGTTTTCCATTCGTCACGGCGGCGGCGGCGGCAGTGGTGGAGGCAGTACTCTTTCCCTTCTTCGCAGGGGGGGCGTCGCCATTATCCTCCTCTTCGTCGTCGCGGGCGTGAGTCCCCTTCTTCTTCAGCACGCCGATTCCGGGGATAGGGATCTGGTTCTCCTCGAACTCGCGCTGCACCGTGAGGATGAGGGTGTTGCACCTCCTTGAGATCTCGAGCGACGTGCGGGACAGGAAGAACCAGTCGAAGCGGAACAGCGGGCTCTCGCGAATCTCGTCCCGAATGATCTCGTGCAGGTTCTCGCAGTCGAGGCCGTACTTGTCGAGCATCACCAGGAGGAAGCGGTCCTCTTCCTCCGTGTAGATCTTCTTGTTGGTGGTGGAGACGGAGTAGTTGAGCTTCATCTGCTGCAGCGGGACACGGTACATCTCGAGTTTCTTGCGGAGCATCTTCTTCTGCTGCGAGATCTTGGCCGCCTTCTCCTCGCCTGCTTCGATCTGGTTGATGTACTTCTCCCAGTTCGGCATTTCCTCGTAGCGAGTCCAGAAGACTTTGGCGTAGTCCCTAACTTCCTTTTCGGTCTTGCTCTCAAGATCGGTGGCGATGGCGCCTGTGGCTTTGCGGCCGTACTTGGCTGACAGAGACACAAACGAGAGGAAGTCCTTGCGAGTCCAGTTCGAGAATCCCTGTTCACCGAGTTGGAGCTTCTCCTCCATCTCAGCCTCAGTGAGTGGCTCGGCCTCATCGATGATGCGCTGGTCCTCGTCGCGCTGAGCTTCCCGCTCCGCCTGGTCCTCGTCGCCATCCGGAAGCGGTACCTTGTAGTTCTGCTGCTTGCGGAAATAGGCGGTCTCACGCTCCTGGAGCTCGAGCAATCTTGGCGGGTAGAACTGGTGCTCCAAGACGTTGACCTGCTTGGGTGCACGGGGAGCCTTCGGCTTGTTATCCGCCTGCTTGTTGCCTTGAGCGAGAACGTTGCGGTAGTAGCTGTCGATGCCGTAGCTCTGCTCCTTCCTCTCACGTTTCGCGGGATTGATCCAGTTCTGGATGATACTCTTTTTGGCCGGAGCCGCGAAGTTCTCACCGTTCCATTCGTACGCCGAGTCGGAACTGAACTTCTGCAGATCGTCCAATCCAAGGGCCGAGTACTTTGCATTTAGCTGGGCGGTTCGCTCTTCTCCGTGTCTCAACAGCGCATCGATAGCCGCATCGTCGATATCGGCCTCAATCTTGCCCTCGCTCTTGAACACCTTGTCGGCACCGTGTTGGATCATTGACAAAAGCTCATCCTTGTTGGCGGCGGCTTTCGCAGCAGTCTGGGCTCGCCCTTGCTGGATGACAAGCTGGTCAAGACGCAACTTCTGCGCAGCACGTTCCAAAACCTTCTCTTCAATGGCATTCTCGGTGACGAACCGGTAGACAACGACCTGCTTAGTCTGTCCGATACGATGGGCGCGATCCATCGCCTGCAGATCTGCCTGAGGGTTCCAGTCCGAGTCGTAGAGCACGACGATGTCGGCACTCGTCAAATTGATACCCAAACCACCGGCACGAGTGGTCAGCAAGAAGATGAATTTCTCACTGTCAGGCTTATTGTACTCGTCGATGGCAGCAATACGGTCCTCGTGAGCGGTCGAACCATCGATCCGACAGTATTGGTATTCCCTGAAGACGCAGTAGTCCTCGAGGATGTCCAGGAGACGCGACATCTGCGAGAAGATCAGTACTCGCGAGCCCTGGATCTTCATCCGCTTCAGGAGCTTGTCGAGCATGATCATCTTTCCAGAATTGAAAACCAGATGCTCATCGGTAGTGTAGGGAGGTCCTGGTTCCGCACCCTCGAAGAGATATGGGTGGTTACAACACTTCCTGAGCTGCATGACGATGTTAAGCAGGCGAGTCTTCGACTCACGCTTGCCCGCAGCACCGTTGACAGCATCAATATCCTTCTCGAGAATTTTCTTGTACCACTTGATCTGCATATCGGACATGCCAATGTACAGATTAACCTCTTTCTTAGGCAGCAAGCTCTTCTCGACATCGCTCTTGACGCGACGGAGCAAGAAAGGTCGCAAGACCTTGTGGAGTTGCTGCACAACGACGTCCTGGTCTCCACCTTGGCCCTCGAACCACGAGTCGAAAGCCTGCGAGTTCGAAAAGACATCAGGAAGCAAGAAGTTCAGCAGGGCCCAGAGCTCATGGAGGTTGTTCTGCAGAGGGGTTCCGGTGATGAGTAATCGGTTCCTGGAGTTGAAAATACGGATGATCTGTGCCAGTGTCGATTCTTCGTTCTTGATGCGGTGCGCTTCGTCGACGATGATGTACTCCCAGGCGAACTTCTTGAGGTGGGCCTTCTCACGCAGAATCATCTCGTAACTGGTGATCAGGACATCAAAGTCCTGGTTGAGCACGCGGTCGTTGATGAGCTGGTGGCGCTCCTCCTTGGCTCCCTGCAACACCAACACGTTGACATCGGGAGTCCATTTCTGAAACTCACGCTTCCAATTGTCGAGCGTGGATTTTGGCACCGTGATAAGATGAGGACCGGTAGTTCCGGCAATGTAGCGAAGATATCCAAGAAACTTCCCCGCCAAGTCAGCAAAACGTCACCTCCCGGGGACCACGAGTAAAAAAACCACGTACTGAGATTGTTTGCAGAGTCTTTCCCAGTCCCATCTCGTCGGCTAAGATACCAGAGATACCGTTCTCGTGGAGAGAGATCAGCCAGTTCAGGCCGGCAACCTGGTAGTCTCTCATCTCGCCTCCTTTGATGTACTTTGGCGACTCAGTGAATATGGTGCGGGCCTCGGGGTCGCCTTCTTCGTCCTGTAGTAGTTCGGCATCCTCTTCCTGCTCGGTCCGCCGCCGCCGGTTCTCTGCTGCGGTCTTCTTCTTGCCCTTCTTGCTCATCCGCTTCTCTTCCTCTTCAGCAAGAACACGCTGGTAGTCGGGATTGTTACTCATGAAATGGCGGAAAAGGTCTTGAAACGTCAGCACGGTGCGACTCGCAAGATAGCAGGGTCGCCGTCGACGTACCTGTCAATCCCAACAAGTACTTGATCCGTTTTGTCGAATCGTTGTCCTGCGCAACCACGCCGTCAATGCCCGACAATCATGCATTAGCAACGAGAGTGACTACCTTCTGCTGGTTCAAGCTCTCGTTCTTGCGACCGAACGCCTGCTTCCGCTCGTTGGTGACGACCGACCGTCGCCGACGCCCATCAGGCCGGTCTGCGTCGTCCTCATCGTCATCCTCGTCGCCCGAGTCGTCGTCCGCGCCCTCGTCTTGTGCACCGTCATCTTCCTAGCCAGCCGTTAGACGCATTGCTCGACAGCGCAAACGCGTATCGTTCGAGTGGTGGAAACTTACGACTTCGGCATCCTGAACGAGAAACATATCACGCGTTAGCGAATCGCCGCAATGCCTCGCACGCACGCGCAAAGAGCAAATACCAGAGACAGGCCACTCACATCCATCTGGACATCGTCCTGTTCCGGAGAGCCCTCGGGAGAAGTGGGGGGGTTGCTCTCGTCGGCCATCTCGGAGTCGGACGCTCTGTTCTTGACCATAGCTCCTGTCTTGATACTATACGCGGGTGGGCCGGGGAAGGGTGTTGGGGTAGGGTGTAAGAAGCACTGGGAGGTGGAGAGCGATTCTGTGGTGATGGGTGGTCGTGTGTAGGTGGATGGAACAAGGGTTTTGTGGGAGTGAATGCTGGTTGACGACGTCGATGGCGGTCGGAGTCGGTTGAGGTTCAAGAAGGCGCGTTCTACAAAATTGGAACGCGAAAACGGATAGCGTCTTTTTTAGGCTTAGGGCACCAGCTACTTATGCCGACGCGGAAGGGCACCATCATGATATCCCACTCGGCCCGAGCTTCGAGCCGCCGAGCCCTAGTTACTAACAGACTCGAACCTTTATTGCCATGATCTAGATACATGGTCGCACGCAATCAATGAATGAACAAAAAAAAGAATCCACAGACTCGAAGACTGCTGAGCCGCCATAGAGACTCCAAGACCCGGGCGTGTCCCCTCGCCGCCGAATCCATACATGCGAAGCGAGCCCGCCCGACGGCCTCACAGCCCCTCACTCGTCTACTCGCGCTAGCGCACATGGCTGCCTTTGGTAATGCCAAGCCGCAGAGGTCGCCATTAAAGTCGCCCAAGCCACAACAAGACAAATGCGCCGCACGCTGCCCCAGTTGTCGTCTGTCCGCTGTCGACCTGTCGACCACACTAACGGGAAAGAGTGAAAGAGAACGAACGAAGAAAGAGAAAGAGCGAGCGAGAGCGAGAGGATCTCTTTCTCCCATCCCTCCCGCCGCCGCCCTCAAACAAACCTTCCCCCCCACCCCCACTAGCAGTAATTCCCTTTGCTTCCTAACGCTAACGCCCAGCGAAACATCATCGTCACCTTCGCACAACACAGGGGACGGCGACATATCTCGCTTCCACCCACACACAAATACCTCCACCAGCCGACGACAGCGACTCCACGACCAGCCGACGACAACCCCTCCACACTTCGAGTCGAGTATCTACCACCATCAGCAAGCACAGCAACAGCAGTAGTAGCAGCATCAGCAATCCCGGTCGTTGATACTGCCGTGTGTGTGTGTGTGTGTGCTGTGCTACCCTGTCACCACCCCATCCGCCGCCGGCGCTGCCGCTGCTCTCGCCACATAAGGGTGGTATGGATTTGACGTCTCTTTCATCAAACCTCCCCCGCAACAACTCGGCACACCCGGAGGACCCCACCGAAGACGAAGACCGTTCGTCGTCGACCGTTCTGATGTCGGCATTCAAGCAGGCGGCATACTCGGTTACGGCCCTGTACAAGCAGGCCAACGAGCAGGTGGACCGTGCTCGTCGGGACGGCCAGAAGGAGGGCTACCAGGAGTGTCTCGATGACATCTTCGCTCTCCTGCAGCGTTTGGATGAGAATGGGAAGGCAGATCCGGCAACGAGAGAGCTGTTCAAGCAGTGGGCTCTAGGGAAGCGTAGAAAGCTCGGTCCGAGGCCTGCTAGGCGAGAGGAGAGGGAGCCCAGTTCCGAGAGCGACCTGGAGCGTCACCGGTCCTCGTCGCCCGTCCAGCACCAAGAACAGCAACAAGAACAGCAGCAGCAGCAGCAGGGACCACTACAAAAGGAACAGCAGCAGCAGCAGCAGCAGAGCATCGGCCTAGATTCGTCCCGGCAGATGCGCATGAACTCACCCGCAGTCCAGTCGTCTCCCGCGGCTCCATTCGTTCCACCCACGCTGCCGCAGCTTCCAGCGTTCACGTTCCAAGCGGCGCACCACATGCCGCGCCACCTGCCTCCTCCACCGGAAACCAGCGACATCGAACTTCCGGACAACGACTCGCCGCCCACCTCGCCCCGGATGGCGCCGCAGCAGAACCACCTCTTCCAGCACGGCAACTTCCAGCAGCACAAGCCCTTCCCGCACACCACGCACACCAACACCTCGCGTGGTCGGCGCACTCGCGGCGGTGGCGGCCCGCGCCAGGGCTCCAAACGCCGTATCGACTCAATCGATGATTTCTTCGACCTCGCCGGAATGGAAAAGATGCAGCACCACAGCAAGAAAGGCCGCTACCAGTGATTCATAGGTAGTCTACCAGCTCACAATCATGATGATCACGACAACAACAAGTAACCGTACGGTCTACGGGTCTACGGATTGCGAAAATCTTTTCTGTGTGTGTGCATGTGCGGGTTTTTGTTTGCATTATAATACTGGAGTCGTGGAGACGGGTTTGCTTTGCTTTGTGGTTTGCTTTGTGGTTTGTTTTTTTGTGGTTTTCTGTGTGGTTTTGTGGTTTTGCTTGCTTTGTGTTCTCGGTCCCTTTTTTCTTGACTTGACTTTGCGAATCCGAAATAGATGGAAATCAGAATTAGAGTGTGAATAGGTAGTCGGGTGGTGAGGTGGTCTGTAGTCTGCGGTCTGTGGGCGGTTGAATGGTCTGCGGTGCGGGTTGCGTTGAGGAGAGGAGAGGCGGGCGGGGCGGGCGGGGTGGGCGGGGTGGTGTCGGCGGGGTGACTTGTGCGTACTGTACTGGCTGGGAGATCTTGGGCCATGCCATGGTATGGTCGTCAAGAACGACGACGATTTTACTTGCTCGCCTGCCTGCCTGCCTGCTCTTGTTTCTTCACATGTGGCCGTTGTCTTTCGCCTGTGGACGATGGATGAAGCGATGTGCTACCTAGCAGTCACTGCATGTAACATATTACCGTTCGATTCTCTGCATCTCGTTTCTCTCGTTTTCTTGCTTGTCTGCTTGTTTGTTTGTTCGTCGTTTCTTCATCGTTTCTTCTGGGTATTCTTTAGGGTCTCGTCTTGCAGTTGGTCTGTAATTGGTCTTGCAATCGGTCTTGTCTCGCAAGTGGTTTTGCATTTAGTCTTGCAATTGGTCTGTAATTGGTCTTATCTTGCAATTGGTCTTGTCTTGTCTTGTCGTTTAGTTTCGTTTTGTTCGTGGGGGGCGTTTTGCTACAACTTACTTCTTGAGAGTATACCTTACCTTACCTTACCTTACCTACTTTTACCTACTTCGTACCTATCCTGCCAGACTGCCAGACTGCCAGACTGCTACTGCTGCGACTCTGCGCAGTGCGAGTGACTTGTTGGTGTTGTGACCGGTTCTACATGGGCAGTGGGCAGTGGGCGGCCGTATGCTTCGTGTTCAAGGGTCTGTGTGGTTTTCTTTGCTTTTTTACATGTCCGTTTTTTTCTTTCTTGACTGCTGACTGGCTGGCTGGCTGGAATCTGCATTGCCTTAACACGTACTCGTGACATATTGATGTGGCTCCCGCCAATCTCCGCCGAGCTGTGGCTGTTGTCCTCACTGGTGAGCGAAATGCGTTCCTGACGAATTCGCCATGATATGATGTGATACCGTACATATGAGGTGAAGTTCCAGTTACGGCGCCAGCGCGGTGCGGTGGGGTGCGGGTGCATGGGACACCCCTGCATACCGTGCCCTATCAATTCCACGCGTGCGCTTTAAACATCCTTAGATGTCAATGTAACCAAGGGGTCTGTATTGTATTGTATGTACATACGAGCTCTCCTGAGGACTTTCTTTCTCTCTCTCATATACACACACTCGCTCGCCCTCACGCTCTCTCGCAGAAAAGCACACGCTCCTTCCCTGGCACCACGCCCGATCCACGCTCGCTACACGCTCGCTACATACCACACGGAGGAGGAGATGGTAGTCTCTATCCGCATCCCGCCGGAGTCGCCCAGCTCTCTGCTGCCCCAATACGCCTACCGCACCTCCTCGCGGCCCCTCACACCACGGGGGTACCGCCGTCTGCTCCCACTGCTTCTCGCGTTCATCTTCGTGGTGGAAACATACCGACTCTTCCACACCCCCAGCTCCAACTCCACCCCCATCTCCGCCGATCCCTCACCCTCCCTCGACACCGACCTCGACCTCCCCCCCGCCCCCGTGGGCCTCTCGCACCTGATAATCGTCGCCTGCCACGCTATCTGGATACCGGGTCCGACGCTGGGGTCCTCCGCATCGGAATGGGTACTAGAGCCGTACCAACTCTCGCTGACCCCTCCGGCCTCATCCACCTTCCTCGCGCACATCTCGCGGGGCGCGTCCCTCGCCGTAGCGGACCCCTCCTCCCTGCTCGTCTTCTCTGGCGGGGAAACGCGGCCCTCAGCCGGCCCGCGCACCGAGGCGGCGGGCTACTTCGAGCTGGCCGCGCAGCGGGGATGGGTTGGCGAGCAACTGCAGGCGCGCACAACGACGGAGACGCAGGCGCTGGATTCGTATCAGAACTTGGTGTTCTCGTTGCTTAGGTTCCGAGAGGTGACGGGCGGCTGGCCGGAAAGGGTCACGGTTGTTAGTTATGAGTTTAAAAGGAGGAGGTTTGTGGACCTGCATAGAGCTGCGATTGGGTGGCCCGGGGCGAGGTTTGAGTTTGTTGGTGTGGATCCGGAGTGGACGGGGGTGGAGGGGGAGAGGGAGAGGGAGCTGGTGGAACAGGGCGAGTGGAGGAATGCGAGACGGCTGTGGGAGAGGGATCCGTATGCGTGTGGTATTGGTGGGGAGGAGGAGGAGGGCGGGGTGCGTGGGGGGGAGCTCAGGGAGAAGAGGAGGGGTAGGAATGCTGGTAGGAGGAGGGGGTATGTACTCGATGGCGTTGACGCATCGGTCAAGAGGTTGCTCGGATGGTGTAGTGAGGGCGGGAGCGAGGGGAGGATGTTTGATGAGCGGTTGCCGTGGACGGAGGTTGAGGAGTAGACGGGGACACTGGACTGGAGTGAGATAGGTATAGATATTGGATAGACGGTAAGTTATATAGACAACGGTGGCCTCCGGCGCTGGCTGTGCTGCTGGTTTTTTTGGCAGGGAATGGATGGTACGGATAGATTTCAATAGTAATGTTTAAAGCATCGGTAAGGGCACATTCTAGCTCACTTCGGTGGTTATCCCACATCTGCAAGTAGTGCTCGTAAACTCGTGTCATGACAATGGATATTACCGTAGGTAAAGTAAGGGACCCTACCAAGTCAGAAGCCATACAACCTCAAAGCAGCCAGAATCTGGCCAGATAGTTCCAAGCCGAGTGATCCACTATGAACACCACCTTACTTCCAGTACCCACTGTGCGAGCCATATGTAGAGTACCAGCACTTCGCACGCATACACTCCCCATTTAGAGTCCTCCGTCGAGAGTAAGTTACGGTAGTAAATACCAAATACCTATTCCCCACATCAACAACACACAGTATCACCGAGTGCAATCCCATGACCCCCCTCTAGAGTACCCTCTCACTCACGCTCACGCCACAAATACACAACCATTACATACGACATCTTCATTCGGGGCAGTAAATAACGTGGGCAGTTGTAAATAACGTGGGTAAATAACGTGGGCAAGTAGTAAGGTTAGGGGGGAAATGTACAGAAAACGATTTCAAGAGTTCTCCAGAGAAGTGAAGTGGCAGTAACTCCTCTCACACACACACACACACACACGATAATCAACACCAACAGCACAGACTCTCTCCCACCACTAGCAGCAGCTCCACCAGCTCCACCACCAGCACACCGTCCGCCGTTACCACCACCATCACCACACCCCCCGCCGTCACCACGACCAATATTCAAAGAAAAAAAACCCGAAGAAAAAAATACATACACACGGGTATGGCACCAAACATCATAATCGCTCCCCATCCCCTTCCCCCTCCCCTTCTCCATCCTCTTCCCCTTCCCCTTCCCCTTCTCCCCATCCCCTCATCACAGCCCCGACCCCTTCGGCTGATAAACCGGCAGTCTGGGAATAACCGCCTCCTCGGCAGGCCGCTGCATATCAAAGCTGCTCACACTAACACCATCCTCATCGACCTCGCGACTATGCAACTCCGCGGGGGGGCCTGTGTACAGAGCCTGCTCCTGATGCTGCTGCTGCTGTTGCGGGAGCACAACCGGGACGACAGGAGGTTGTGGTGGGCGTGGGGGGTTACTAGCGAACCCTGGATCGGTGAGCTGTCTGGCGGGGGGGCCCATGGGAAGTGCGGCGGCGCCAACACCGCCAACACCGCCGTATACTGGCGAGGTGTGTGAAGTGGGCGACGAGGTGCGGGACTTGTCGTGCGCAGCGGCGCCCGCGGAATCGCGGAGCATCGCGGGCTTGTCGGCGCGCCGGTACTTGCGGCGGCGGAGGAAGAAGACTAGTGCGCCGATGAGCGCGAGGCCGGCGAGCCCGCCGACTACGCCGCCAGCGATCGCGCCCGTGTGGCTCTTCTTGTTATTGCTGGGGTTGGCGAGTGAGGTGTTGCGGCTGGCGTCGGCGCTGGCGCTGCTGTAGTTCCCCGTGCTGATCGGGGCTGCGAAGACTACTTCTATGCTGCTGCTGGCGGCGGCGTTGCGGGTCGGCGCGAGGATAGATGTCGACGAGGAGGAGGATACGCTGCAGACGGTGCTGCCGTCTTGGTTCTTGATCAGCTCTTCAACGCCGTCCTTGTTCATGATGCATTCCGAGAGGCAGGTGTCCCCCCCGGTTGCGCATGTGAACCCGCCGTTGGGTGTCCGGACTACAGTTGGTCGACCGGGTCCGCCGTCGGTGTTCTGCATGGACGCCTGTGACAGAACTCCCGGCACCAGGGCCAGGCCGCACAGCACGGCAGAAATCGCAGAAAATCTCATCGGGGAGATGTCCTGTTGCTGAGTCGAACAAGCGGGTGTATTAATCCTGCGGCCACGGCGCGACGGGGTCGAGGTGAAGTCGGAATTATCGAGTTATCGAGTACCTAGTATCGTACAGCTCAAGGAGGTCCTCAAGGGGTGTTGAACGAGCGAGGTCGAGTGGAGTAGTAGTGTTTGGTGGTGGTGGAGCAGAGCAGAGTCTGGGTAGGTATGGTGGTATGGGGCAGGAGAGTAGGAGGTAGCAGGGCTGTGCACTGCACACTCGTCTCTCGCTCGCTTCCTGTTACACGAGTTATGTAGAGTATGTAGAGTAGGTGTGTGTGAAGAAGGGAAGAGTGGACGAGGACGAAGAAGCAGCTGGCTGGCTGGCTGGCTTCGGTTTTTCTCGCCCCCCTTGGGATGCGGTTGGTTTCCTGCGAAAAGCAATATCGGCACCGCTCTCTGGTTAGACCGACTGCCACATCGCCTGCGACACTCCAATCGAACGAATAATGGGCCACCGGTGAATGCGGAGCGAAGGTCAGGTAGAGCAACTAGAGCAGCATAAAGTACCCTGGAATCCTGGATGATTACTATTTTGGACGGCTAAGGCCTGCGCGTGTTCTGCGGTGCTGCCTTAACATGCCGATTACTAACTCAGCCCCCGGACACATCTATATATCGACTCTCTCGCAACCGTGGGTGGGTGTTCGTCCCTCGTCGAATTCGACGACTATAAAGCCCATGCTTTCCTCCCCCCACTCCACTCCGCAGAGAAGCTCACGAGGTCTGAAGACTTTCTCCTGACTTGACGAAGGATGCTGTTGTTGTTGCTGTTGTTGTTGGATCCTCGAGCCGGTCTCTCGCTCGTATCGACACCACGCCAACCCGTACTCTACTTACACCCTGCATGGCCCCAACCAACCACGCTGTTGCCTTACCTCAACTAGTGCCCCCTACCCCCCAACCCCAGTTCTCATGAGCGTCGTTCAGCCGCAGTCAACAAATCAAAGCGAGCGGCTTGCCGTGTCTCCGTTTTGCGCGGCTTCTAGCTAGAGTATTAAGAAGAGGGGAAAAAACGTGCCAGTGTGCGGAGTTGAAACTCAAATCCGACGCTTGCTTGTGAGCGGAGAAACACAATCGATACATCTCGCGACCGTGCCTGCGGTGGTGGTGGTGGTGGTGGTACTTATGTAGAGGTGTGGTGGTGGTGTGGTGGTGTTGCAACTCGGTGGTGGTGGTGGTGGTGGTGGTGGTGGGTTGACCACCAGCGCTTAATTTAGTTCCCGAACTCTTAACGAACTAGAGTCTAAGCAGAGTAGACTCAGTAGAGTAGGCCACCACTACCAAGATACTCAGGCCCGCCAGCCGTGGTGGTCGGTCGGTCGGTCGCTAAGTGAGTAGATATCGATTACATACACACGGACTCCGCACGGGCGGGCGATCATGAGGTCTCGCGAGTGTGGAGACTCTAGTTGTGCGGCTGAGTGGAATAGGTTGAGTAGAGTACGCCCACGCGGGGTCGAGTGGCGGCGACGTGAGGTATCGACGGCTTGAACAATGGGTACCTCCGGACTTCGCGATGATGATGATGATGATGATGATGCCTAGAGCTTGGTGCTACATAAGTGTTCAGCCAGGCTCCAGCAAGGGGCGGGGGCGAGTACTCTACCGAGGAGTCAGGACTTGGAGATACCTATATCTGGATACCAGTATCTAACGTGCTCGGTAGCAGCAAGCGCACATCTACCTGCTATGTATCGTCACACACACCGTGCGCATTCCGCAGAGAACATCTTTTGCACTCGTGCTCGAGAATTTGCACGGAACACTCGGAACAGCTGCAGATGTGAATTATTAGTGATGTAGTCGCTCGATACATCACACCGGTAGAGGGATTACTCGTAGATGAAGCAGAAGCACGGCTGAGTTATGAAACAGTCATCAGTCATCAGTCAGGGTTCTGCATGCGGCAGGTGTCACCCCGTGAGCCGAGAATGGTATTCAGCTTTGATTCAGCTTTGGTCCCGCTCGTGCAGGGACTCATGGTGGAGCACTCGGCTGGCAATGCCAACAGGTAAAAATATCATGCTTCCTCGATACTATATTTGTTCCCGATCATTCGTTACCAGTGCTGGCTTAGTTATCCGGTCTGATTCACAGCTCCGCTCGTCGTATGTCGTCCAACGATACTTTGATGTGCTAGGACTCTGGCACACAGACGCTGATCGACCGGATAGTAGCTGCCACCGTGCCCTAAAGTCTATCTAGACACCGATCCTTCATCCGTGCCTTCGAGCACCGAGCGACAAGATTGGAAACATATCACATCCATTCATGGAGTAGGTGTTGAAAACTGTACGTGTATGTCGGTAGGAACAGAGTTGACTCCCAAAGCCTCATATTACGTTCCTCCACAACACTATGCCAGTAGCCCCGAGGTATAAAGCTAGTTCTTGTTGACGACCAGTTGAGAACCGAGGGTACGGGAATGGTTAAGGCAGTATATATCCTCTAGAAAGTCGACCAGAAGTTTTCATGTTAATACCGGCGCCAGTCTTCAACTTCTCTGGAACCTATTGTAAATGTTTGACTCGATAGCGTTTCCCAAGGCGAGAAGCCAGTAGAGTACTGGGAGACCCGGTCATAGTGATAAACAAAGTTGAGTGGTGTCAAAACGATGTACTTACCCCTCAGGGTAGGCGGAGAGAAAAACAAATCTACCCCAATTCCTTACGGAATGCAGTAGGTAGAACATTTCCATACGTATTCCCCCCTCAGGTTAGGGTCTTGGAGATGCCATGCCACTCACGTTGATGCTGACGCTGCCCCGCAATCGACCTCTTTTCCTGTGCCTCCTATTCGCCTGGTGAGCATATATGCACTCACTTGCGCTGCCGCGCGTTCTCCTATATATGCACACACTCGTGCCCGGCCCATGCGCCCACTCGCGCCTCCCCGCGCCAGCTGCTGCGCGCGCTTCATCCTTAATCATCAATGACTAAATCGAAATCAATATTGCACCAAACATTCGCATAGTTCATCCGCTTCGCCAATCGCCATATGATAGATAAATACCCAGCACTGGTGCGAGAGTACCGCTCAAGACTCAAGAGTCAACATATTCACAGGGCGAGGATCTCTTCCCAAGGAGGAACCGTCCATGGCACGAGGTTTTTCTGTGCAGAGCTGTCGGACAGTTGATCCTTCCGTGAAGCGACCATAAGCGCGGTAATCAACTCCCGGACTTGGAATTCTATGGTTTTTGTGCTTAAGGTTTTTGAAGTTTGATGCTGTGGACTTGAGGTCCAAGGTTTATTGAATTTTGTGGGGTTTGTGATTTTCACGCTGGCTTAAAGTCAGCTCGATTGCCGCAAACTCTTCCTTGACAGAGTCAATCAATGTTTATGTCTTATGGGTGCACTTGACGTATTTCTGACATGAGGAGTCAATCCATTGCAATGACTCGAGACAAATGGGCCGTGTAGTCTCCTCCCAAACCTGTTAGCCGAGCATTTGCCAGTCATAAGCATCAAAGTCTCATTACAACCGCACCCCAAAGCAGCGAGGAATGTTTCTCTGAAATTCCTGTCGCTCTGGACTGCCGATTCCGGAAACTTGAATTTCACGCTGATGAGCGCGTTGGCCTCAGCTACAGAAAGAAATTTCCCCCCAATTCACGACGACTGTGTTGAGCTTCATAAGATGCTGCGAAACATACCGATGAAGGTCCTAAAAGTCCGCCGTTGCAAGCTCTCGCTTGCGCGATTCCGACGATAGGTTTTACTCCCCGCCCAGGGTTGTACCCTAACGGACTGCCGTTGGCCGCTCAACTGGGTTAGTGCGTGGTATTTTCTCGTTAGTGCGCCCCACGCAACGCTTCTCCCACGCAAGCACAACTCCAGTGTGAAGGTGCTGTCACGACGAAACGACGAAGCAGTGCTACCGACGACAGACAATACACGACCCCTCACACCGCCCGTCGCCTCAAGATAATCGATCATGTGTACGTTGTCCCTGCGAAACACCCGGGGAGACGACAATGGCTGGATGGCGGGATTGGGTGAATGCTAATTTGATGCTTGTGTGTAGCTAACCCCGAGATGACACTTCGCGGAACCCTTGAAGGTGAGGAGCAACTTCGCCGTCTTCAAAAGCATCATCGATGTGGCGATACGCCAATGCCGACCGAGGGACTGGAGAGCTAACTTTGTCTTTCGCTGGAATGAAGGGCACAGCGGTTGGGTTACTGTAAGTTTCCAATTGGAAACCGGTGGGGTGATGGAGGGATGTTGATCGGATGCTGATGGAAGTTGTGCAGTCTCTCGCCACCTCGGCTGAGAACCCCAACATGCTCCTGTCTGGTTCCCGCGACAAGACTTTGATCATCTGGAACCTGTAAGGACCCCGCCCGCCGAGTTGTCGATGTTGTTCAATGCCTGACGTCGGTGTCCCGCACAGCACCCCGAACGGAGACAGCGCCGGTGTCCCCAAGCGCAGCCTGAAGGGTCACTCTCACATTGTCTCGGACTGTGTACGAATGTCCCACAACACGCCGTGCTCGGGAGCGAGAGGCTAACCCGTCCATTCGTGCCGTGCAGGTGATCTCCTCCGACGGTGCCTACGCTTTGTCCGCCTCGTGGGACAAGACCCTCCGCCTCTGGGAGCTGTCCACCGGTCAGACCACCCGCCGTTTTGTCGGACACACCGGTGACGTCCTCTCGGTTTCGTTCTCCGCCGACAACCGTCAGATCGTCTCTGGATCCCGTGACCGTACAATCAAGCTCTGGAACACCCTCGGTGACTGCAAGTTCACCATCACCGAGAAGGGCCACACCGAGTGGGTCTCGTGCGTCCGTTTCAGCCCCAACCACTCCAACCCCGTGATTGTCTCCGCCGGTTGGGACAAGCTCGTCAAGGTCAGTGCCGCCCCTTCTGCCAGTCCTCAGAAAGAAACAATGGAGGGAGCCGAGTGTTGCCAAATGATGTTGCATACGTATTTGCTACTTCAGAGCCTTCAAGGCCATGAGACCAACAATCACCTTTTTGCCCTGATGGCACACTCACTCCGAAGCTTCATTGTTTTCTTGGCCTGGAATAATCCATGTCGGGATTCGTGCTGACGTCGATAATCCTATAGGTTTGGGAGCTCTCTTCGTGCCGCATCCAGACCGACCACAGCGGCCACACTGGTTACATCAACACCGTCACTATCTCCCCCGATGGATCGCTTTGCGCTTCCGCCGGAAAGGACGGAACCACCATGCTGTGGGACCTGAACGAGTCCAAGCACCTGTACTCGCTCAACGCCGGTGACGAGATCCACGCCCTTGTGTTCTCTCCCAACCGCTACTGGCTGTGCGCTGCCACCGCCTCGGACATCATCATCTTCGACCTCGAGAAGAAGAGCCAGATTGACAAGCTCTCGCCCGAATGGATCAGCAACAGCACCAAGGAGAACCCCAAGAAGACCAGGACCCCCGAGTGTGTGTCGTTGGCTTGGTCTGCGGACGGAAACACCTTGTTCGCCGGATACACCGACAACAAGATCCGTGTCTGGGGCTGCAGGGCATAAACGGAAGTCTAGTTGGGTTGAATTAAAAAAAATAAACTTCGAATTTTTTTTGATTCACACAAATGGCGACGATAAATTCCTCACATCACTTGTTGGTTCTTCTTCATGTGTTTGTGGCGGACTAGGGTAAACAAAACGGGGGCAGCAGGCGCAATTCTACGGGCTGATTTTACTCTTTTTCTTTTCCTTTTCTCGGTTTTTTTTTTGTCAGATAATTGGGAAAGGTTGGGGGCAAACTTTTCCATTGTCCGTGGTCACTGGCACCTTCGAATCAAGCAGAGCCATTGCCTTTCACTAGAGATCGAGAAGAGTGGCCGTAGATACCGTAATCGCATCAAGCAAACCAACATGCAGACCGCAAAACCCCAAGCAAGCCAACCAATACCGTACCATGAACTCCCAAAAGCACGCAAAAAAACCGGCAAACACCATTGTGCATATCACTTGAAAAAGCTGGTGATCTTTCTATTCCCATCTGGTGTGGGTTTCTTTTTCGTCTTCTTGGGCGATCTTCTATTCGCGGCATTGCTAGTAGCACTCTTTGTCGTCTTCGTTTTCTTCACAGGAGTTGGAGTTGGCAGCTCTTTGGCGTCATCAGATTTCTTCAGCGTCTTTCCAGGCGGCGGCGTCTCCGGCGGTTCATCCTCCGCCATCCTCTTCTCCATCTTCTTCTCCTTCTCCTTCTCCTTGCTCGGCGAAGCAGCCGCAGCCGCAGCAACAATCCTCTGCCTCTCGAGCCCTGCGCGAATGCCATCTTTCCTCTCACTGACCCTGTCGACGAAGGTCGGGGAGTCATTACCGACCTTCCCCACCTCGCCGGCGACGGGATATACCTCGAGCGCGCCGCCCTCCCACGGCACCAGCAGCGGCTGCAGCGCGTCCCACGAAGTATCCGCGTTCAGCCATCGCGAGGCGTCGCCCGCCGAAAGGATCGTGGGCATGCGCGCGTGCAGGAATGACAGCGTTGTGGAAGACGGGGTGGTGATTATTGTGTACGTGTTGGTGGATGGGTCGTAGAGGCCTGCGAAGAGGAGGGGGGGCATACCCGGGGAGGGCGTGGCCTTGGAGTCGGGGTTGGGGTCGGAGGGGGAGGGGGTGGAGGGGGAGGGCGGGGAGGGGGAGGGCGCGCACGGCCGCACGTGGTGCGGCTGCCCCGTCGCCGGAAGCCACTCGTAAAACCCGTTCGATGGGACCACGCAGCGGTATGGCTTCAGACGGTCCCAGAAGCCCGTCGGAGCAGCGAGAGTCTCTGCCCGCGTGTTGATTTGTGTCCACTGCTGCTGCGGCGTCGCTGAGGGAGTCGTCGCGGTGAGGGTGACTCCCCATTTCATCGGTGTGAGCTGGAGGCTGACATTTTCCCCGCTGTTTGGAGCGAGGGTGATCACCGGCGCAGTCTGCCCGGGCGCGATGTTGTAGCGCGGCTGGTAGGCGTCGGGTGCGGCGGAGATGGCGAGGCCAGAGGTGCGGAGGTAGGATTCGAGCGTGGACGGTGAGAGGTACAGGACGTAGCGGCCGCACATGCTGGCTTGCTTGCTGGCTGGATGTTGGGATGGTGGGGTAGTCACGGTAGTGATGACGGTGGGGCTCGCTTGATAAATCCACGCCTAGAGCCGAGCACGACCGGCACGACGTCATGCATTTTTGTTCTGCGCTTAGATAGGCATAGAGTACCTACCGTAGAGAGAAGAACTCCCCGCCCCCACTACGTACGAGGATCTGTACTGTACTCTCTTCTCTACTCCAACAACAGACAGACAGCACCATGTTCTCACGAGCGATCCGTCCCGCCACGAGCGCAATCCGAATCTCGCGGTCCCGAACCCTGCAGACACTGTGCCGGCCGCGCCCAGCAGCAGCAGCAGCACCACTACGGCCGCACCTTCAGCAGCAGCACCGAAATGCGTCGAACTATCGCAACCTCCTCGACGAGATGCAGAACGGCGGGCTGCGACGGAACTGGCTGAGCATCGCAACCTTCACCACGCTGTAACTCCCCCCCAGCCCAGAGCACCCATCCCTCCCGCGGGACAACACCCAACAGCAGCTCACACCTACCAGTATCAGCATCGCCCTCGGCTCCGGCATCTACGTCGTGTACCTGTACAACGAGCTGGTCGAGAAGCCGCTGTCGGTGTACCCATCCGCGGTGGCCTCGCAGATCAAGGCCGCGCTGTACCAAGCCTCGCGAGGCAACGTGACCGAGATGGCCGCGGCGTTCAAGGCCGCCATCACCGCTGCCGAGGCGGCCGGCATGCACCCGCTCTCAGATGAAGTCGCTGGGCTGAAGATTGAATGTGCGCAGTTCCTGCTGAAGATGAAGGAGGGCGCGTATGCGGAGAAGGGGGTCCAGGTGCTCGAACATGTGCTGGACGAGTCTGCGGCTGGCGCGGAGTTCTTCGAGAAGGAGGGCCGCTGGGGTGATAGGAATAAGGTGCTCAAGCGCGCGGTGTTGCTGGGGTATAAGATTGGCGAGATCTATCAGGGCCTCGAGAAGGATAGGGAGGCGGAGGAGGCGATGTCGTGGAGTACCGAGACGTTGCTGGAGGAGATCAAGCGGAGGGAGGGGAAGAAAGTGGACGAGAGCGAGGAGGGGGATTGGTTCGATGACATTGCCATGTCGGCCTGCTTCGAGAGTAAGGCCCAGTCATCACCACGCCCACTTATCACCGCAGCAAGAAACTGACGACGATACTGCAAATACAGAGCTCGCCCAACAGTACGAAAAGACATCACAATACTACCTCGCCACGCCGCTCTATCTCAAAGCGCTCTCGCTGCTGCCGCCGCACACGTGCCACGCAATAACGTTAATGAACAATCTCGGCGCCTGTCTCTCACGGCAGCAGCCCCCGCCGGCCTCGGCCGCCACAGGCGCGCCCGCTTCCGTTACCCGCGAGCAGCTCCTGAGCAACGCCCAGAAGTGGACCGAGAAGGCGCTCGAAATAGACGCAAGAGTCGTCCCGCCCATCCGAACCGCCGAGTGCGACGAGGCTTGTGTCGCCGCTACCCACAATCTCGGCGAGATCGCGCGGATGCTGGGAAACAAAAAGCTTGCGACGGAGAAATTTGACGAGGCGATGAGTCTGGCGAAGGGATTGGGCATGGCGGATGGAGTAAAGGCGGCGAGGGAGGGTCTGCTGAAGGCGGATGTAATGAAGGAGGGCGAGGTTAGTCTTGTGTAGAAGTGAAGTGTATGATGTTGGAGATATTAGAACATGCATAGTACGACAGTCTGTTTGCTTGGTTGGAGGTGTGTATGATAAGAAAAGAAAATCCATTCTTGTGTCTGTCTGTCTGTCGATTCGTCGTCGGCGTGCTCCCCACGCCGGATTGAGTCCGTCCATCCCGCTCATCCCGCTCCGCTCATCCTGTCCCCCCCCCCCAAAAAAAAATAAAAAAATAAAAAAAAAGATAATCAAAAAATAAAAAAGAAGAATCCAACAAACGCCAGCAGCCGCCATAGGTATTATACAGTGAATAATCACATACACACACTCTCTTCCATTTTAGTCTTTTAGTCGATATCAAAACCCGCCCGAAAGCCGCACGGTAGTTTCTAGACAGCCATCTACATCATCGCACGTGTAGTGGCCGCAGTACTGGCAGTTCCACTGGCCGGTCGAGTCGATGAAGTTTATGCGGCTGTACTGGTTGAAGCACTTGCAGCATGTCGTTGCGTTCTGGATTTTTGGAAAGAACAGATGTTAGAATTTTGCGGAGAATAGCAATATGCGGGGAGTGGACGGGGGACAGGGGACGGGGGGATGTACGTACGGGTGGGATTTTTGCGTGCTGGTGCTGGTGCGGGTGGTGGTGGTGGGTCGCATATGAGGATGTGGCCGCGTGGCATGCAGTGTTGCTTGCTGGCATTTTTGCAGATCGGAAGGGAGAGGGTGGATAATAGGGTTTGTGAATGGAAGTGTGATATGTGTCCGCTTGAATTATTCAACTCGTCGTCGATAGGTAAGTAGCTCTATGTATGTATGATATGTAGTCCGCAGCTATGTATGTAGGTGTTGCCGTTGCCGTGAAGAATCCGAATAGCAGACAATGACTGGGGGAGGATGGGGGGAATTTATAACTTGCGCGCCGAGTCCCGAGTGACGGCGCATGCCACAATATGACATCGCTCCTCTCTCTCTCTCTCCTCCCCTCGACGCGGGAAGTGCAACTGCACACTGCACACTGTGCTATTGCTGCTAATGCGCACCGCGCCGCACTGCGATGCTCGTCTCTTTCTCTCGCTCGTCCTCCTGCCGCTGCTACTGCTGCTGCCTGGTTGTCACCGCTCGGCGAATCCAAAGCCACTCTTTCGGATGGGGCGCAGTACCTACACAGCTTCGACGACATTTCGGCGCCGACTTTGACTTTGACATGACTTGACTTTGACTCACCGCAAACAGGAAAGGAAGACAGGGCGTACCGTAATTTGCTTACCATGCTTCTGCCGTGCGATTCCTCTTCCTCTTCCTCTTCCTTCCCTCCTTCCTTTGCCTGCAGGCAGGCAGGCAGTTTCTGCCTCGGCGTTCCATTTTCTCGCTGCAGTTGCCTGTCTGCCCGTTCTTTATGCCATCGCCTGGGACGTGCAGATATCAGATGAGGCACCATCAAAGTTCAGCCCGATGGATTGTACTTACCCTTAGCAGCATGCCCGTTCCCAGCCGCAGCAGCGGATACTATCGATTCCGTCCGCCCCGCAGCCCCCGCTCATCCGTACACATCCTCATTCATCCATCCATTCATTCCGGCGTGGGCTTTCGGATTGCCAATTTGGAAGAGTCCGCAAGCGGCTGCTGCTTCCGGTGTGCAGCTGCGTGGGGTAAGGTAACAGGTTTGTGGGATGTGGGGATTGCTGCCTCTGCCTCTACCTGCCAGGCATCAACCGCAGAGTCGTGTGATGATGATGCTGCTGATGACGATGATGAGGGGTAGGCAGGCAACGTTGGGATCGGCGTGCTTTCGTTCGTTCGTTCGCTCGCTCGTGCGGCTCGTTCGTTTCGTCCGTTTCGTCCGTTTCGTTCGTTTTGTTCGACCTGCAGCAGACGTCTTTGCTAGACACGCAGTCGGATGGATGGATGGATGAGCGTGCGGGGCATTGGGCGGGGAGAGCACATATATATATTTACGGCTATATACCTATCGGAGTAGGTAGGTATGTAGGTATGTGTGGCCAAAGAGGTGACTGCTGCTGGCCATTGCACGCACACATGCTCATGCTCATGCTCATGCTCGCCCGGGGGCAACTTCGTCGTCACGAAGGGATAGCGCATGCGGATTTTCAGCTGGACCTTAGAGCTCATGACGTAGGTACATACCTAGGTACCGTAGATTGCCGGTAGACACCTATGTTGTAGGAACTGCTGAGTGTTCGAGAGTATGTACCGGTAAGGTACCGCACATACCCATACTCATACCGTCATACATAGTCCAGCCGAAACCTCGAATCCACCGCCACCGCCAGCGTGGTGTAAGCACTGCAAGTCTGCAATTGAGTCAATCTGGAGTCAGCCAGCCGGAACATGCACCTGGGAGCGGGAGGAACGTATGGTACATAGGCATAGCTAGAGCCTGGCTGTATGGAATGGAATAGATTGTGATCCATCGCTTGATGGGGCCGTTATGACTCTTCTATATATATTCTTCCGTGTGGGGTGGCCCGGGCTGGAAGCTATTCGTCAATGTCAAGTGCCGTGTGGCCTGTAGGGGATGGGATGAGATGAGATGACGGAGATGGATCATGGGGGTAGTTGGCGATGGGGATGTGGATGTGTGGCTGGGGGAAGGGAGATGATACCTACGGACAGTCGGCCAGGTACTTAGGTACTGTTCAATCAACATGGCCGACTGCTCTTCTCTCCAGGAGCATTTGCATCAATTCCCGCGCCACTCCATTGCAACTGTCTGTTTCTAAAGTACAAATAAAACTACTCTCTATCCGATCAAACACCCGCACCATCTCGGTGCAGTAGGATACCAAGCTTTTCAAAACCAGACTCACGAGCCACCATCCGTTCCGTACATCAGTACATGTTGGCCACGTGAATTTGATTTTTGACATTTAGAGTGAGTACCAGGTATATCCCTCCCTCGATTGGAATTGGGCTCTCGCGCTACAGCCTACGGGGGCTGTGTGGGATACCTACCTAGTGTACGCACAAGAGTGAGAAGTTGGGATGATGGCGGTGCTGGGGCGTAAGCTGGAACTGCATACTACATGGTACCACTCAGCCTTACCGCTTCGCCTCCCAAAATGTATCCGTCACCGATCAAGACTACATATGAACCTGTCCAGCAGCTTGACCAGAAACCCCACATCCAGGTAATCTACCCATGGTAAACCGAAGTAATTATCATAGTAATACAAAAACACAGCAACAATAATAATTCCTGGAAACCTCCAAACAAAGCAAAACAAAGCAAAAACAACGCAGAAAACAAAAAACATCCAGCTCCCGCGACATGCACGACTGGCTGTGAAGCCAACCTGCGGCCACGCCGCCAGGTATGGCTTTCTTGACGGCGTTTCCCAGGGCCAATGAGACCACTCGAGCCACTAGATTTCCAATGTCTGGTAGGTATCTGCATCTGCATCATCATCCGCCCACCAGAAAAGGTCATCGTGTGAGCTGCCATGCGCTCGGCACGCACCCACCACAAAAGTTAGACGGGCTGTTGGACATCTTGATAGCCACCCACCAGGCAAGGTCGTCGGGTGAGCTGCCATGAGCTCAGCACGCACCCACCACAAAAGATTGCTGTTGGACATCTTGATTCTTGACTACCGCCCACCAGGACAGGTCATCGTGTGAGCTGCCATGAGCTCAGCACGCACACACCACAAAAGTGATGTAGCCAGCGATGTTTGCACCCGCCCACCGAAAAGGTGTCTGGTAGGCTTGAGAGGGATGACGCCGCAGTCTGAGCGGCGTAAGTGCGGAGCGTCGAGCCGCCAGCGGCTTCGATGTTGACGCAACCGAATCGGGATCCGAGCAGCCCCCACGCAGCTTCACCCGCACTTGTGCGGCATCTCGCTTGCTGGCGGGAGCTGTTGATGCCCTGTAGTGAATAGTTGGCAGTGGTCAATCGACACCTGGAGCTGAAGAATACCCACCTCTGCCAGTGCAGCACAGATTATACTGGGTGGGCTCCCGGGGCCACCGGGGCCATCTGGTGTGGAAGAAGTGGAGGCGTCGGCCTTGTCGTTGTCCTCTCGGATCCAGATCCGAGGTTCATCAGCCACGCAACACCACCAAGCTTGCTCGATTGAGTAGTTGGTGCCCTGTAGTCAATAGTTAGCAGTGACTAATCGCCATCTCGCGCCGAAGAGCATGCACCTTTGCCAGTGCAGCCCAGATTTTTCTTGACGCACTCCCGGGGCCACCGGGGCCACCAGGACCCTCGGGTGGCGGAGGTCAGGACGCGTCCCCCCCCTCCTGGAATCTGGGAGAGGAAGCCGTGGTTGGCTTCTTCTTATTTCCCTCCCGGTATCTGGGAGGATGCCGTGGCTGTCTCCTTCTCCTTCGCCTTTTCCCTTGTCCGCTCGCCGGACACGCCGGACACGCCGGACACGCAGGCAACATTGTGCTATCATCCCGCAGTCATGTCAGCCTCCTTCCCAAACCCGTCAACATCACCGGTTGGTTAGGAAGCCATACCCTCAAGCCGCCGCCGCCCCAATTGTGTTTCGGAGCGATAGTGAACGATATGATGCCCATGCCCATTCCCATCCCCATCCCTATCCACCGCCCCCCTCCCCTCCTCCTCCCCTCCCCCTCCCGCGAGGACAACACCGCCGCAATAATCGGCGGCGGTGGTGTTCACACAAGCCAGCCAGCCACGCAATCCAGCCACGCAAGCCAGGCAGTTATTCGGGGGGAGGACCTCGACCCCGCCGAACCCGACCCCGTCAGGTCCCGCATGAGCGCGCAGGTCTGACAGCCGCCCAGGCAGATGGCCCATCTTCCTAGACGGCGGCATAGACAGTCTGCCCGCCCCCTTCTAGGAAAATTCCAAGGGGAAACCAGGGAGAGACGGGGCCACGGTTGGGCTGGAAATGTCGGCTCCGGAATGGTGGCCGGAGGTGGCAGGAAGGGAAAGGAAGGAAGTGGGTGGGAAGTACTAATACCCCGGAGGGATGTCATCTGATGCTGCTAGATGTCACATGTTGTGTTGTGTTGTGGTGATATGTTGTGTTGTATGTAAGAGAGAAAAGAAAGAGAGAGGGAAGAGGAAGAGGGATGCTGGCTCAGCGCTGGAGGTTTTGTGGACGATAGTTGGTGGACCGTGCGGCGTGGGTAGGGCTCAGGTGAGGAACCCTAACGCTTCCTGCCATTCAAAGGGCTACCTGCAGCATACTTTACTTAGGTTAGGGAACTGCGAGAATGTCAAATGGGAAATCCGGTTTCGTGTTTGCGGTTTGATACGTGGTTTCTGGCTAGTGTGGGAGCTCCGAGTGATATCAACTGGACACGACACTAGTATCAAACTACCAATTGCAACCACGGAAACAGAACCCGTAGTACCCGTAGCACCCGTAGTACCCGTAGAACCTTCCGTACTATCACCTCCAGACCCAAGTTTAAACCCGTAGGTACTGTATACTAGCTACAGACAGCGGCAACCCCCCACCCGTATTTTGATGCTCGCCTCGAGAGTCGACTTTACTTGACTAACCCACCCGTCGTAATCACCATCTCCCTGACCAGCGAACCGAAGGCCCGCACCGTGCTAGTGCCGTACTGGTTCCGTACATACTGCTGCCTGTAGTAAATCCGGAAGTCGAACCGGGTGAGGTGGTGGTATATGTCACCCTCGTCCCTTCTCTCTACGGGCCCTACCCCCTTCAAATCTACCCATCCGTCTCCGTCTGATGTGAAAATTTAACAGACCACAACCTCACCACCGGACCCTACTCTATCCAAATCTCGAAGTCAAAGTCTCCAATCCAAAGTAGCCAGACAAGTTGTGAAGTTGTGAAGTTGTGAACCCATAGATTATCCCGTATACCGTACCGTACAGATCCCGCCATTTCCCCCACCCCATTGACCCCCCCTCCCCCATTGACCCCCATCCAATCCATCCAACCAACCCGTCCCCTCCAAGTTCCTCCCAAGCGGAAAAGAAAACGAAAAGAAGCAATCAAGAAGCAAGTATCCCCGGTCTGTCCTCTGTCCAAAAAGATATAAAATTTTGAAAGAAGAAAAAACTAGATATATCGTATGATAACCCCCCCATCCCCTTCACCCCTTCACCGCATTCAAACCCCCCAACCCCCCAACTGCAAACCCCCATCCACGAACTCAGGTAATAAGTAATCCCACAAAGTAAACCAAAGCAAAGGAGCGCGCTTAAAAGATACCGGATATCAAATCAAATCGAATGGCCAAACCAAAAAGATATATCAAAGCAGTATGTAAAACACCACACACCGCCCACCGACTGCACCGCCCAGGAAGAAGAAGAAGAAGAAGAAAGAAATGATCATCAAATGCACACTTGAACAACGTTAACCAAGACCAAGACAAGACAAAGCCCACCCCGCCCCCCCCCCCCCCCCCCCCCCCCCCCCCCCCTCCGAACCCCGTTCCGAACCCCGTTCCGAACCCCCATCCAAGTTACCAAGTTACCCAGCAAAGTTACCCAGCCAGCCAGCCAAAGGAAATGAAAAGAAAGGAAAAAAAAAACGAAAGTATCCAAGTATAAATCAAGAAATTAAGACGAAAGAAGGAAGGAGGAAAAAAAGTAGAGGGAAAAGGGAGAATCATACACTGAGCCTAGCTCCAAAACAAAGACGTAAATATCGCATCCAAAACCCACCAGCAAAATGAACCACCCAAACACAAACCCAAAAACCCAAAAACCAGAAGTGCATCATCTAATGTACTCAGAACAGCAACACCAGTAGAAACGAATGGAAAGAAGAAAGAAAAAGACCTCATGACACACCCACCTTCTTATGCCTCGAAAACGAAATCTTCTGCAGCAACGAACGACTCTCCTCCTTCTGCGGCTGGGCCACCCTCGCCTCTGGTGGCGGACCGGTATGTTTAAGAAAGTCCGCGAGACTATCCGTATCGTTCCTCCCCGCGCGAGCTCCTCTAGCCTGCACGTTCGGCCTCGACGGCCTTGCGCTCGGAAACCCGGCGGCTCCGAACGGCCCGTCGAAATCGGCGCGAGCCTGCCCGTATGTGGGCCGAGCGAACTGGTCCGATCCGGAACTGTTGCGTCCCGCTCTTGCGTCGGCGACGGGTGGCACCATCAGTGGGACGTGCCGCGAGGCTTGTGACGCGGCTGTGGGCGGAGGCGGGATAAACGGCATCTTATCGGCGTTCGACGCGATGGAGTTCTTCCTGCCTGAGCGGCTGAAGCGCGACATCAGGCTGACCGCACTGCCCTTCTTCTGGATCGTTTTGCCGTTTGACTGAACAAACGGCTGTGGCGCAGTCGGTGGTGGTGGTGGAGGGGTGTTGCGCAGGAAATCAACTAGACTCTCCTCTTCCCGCTTTTTAGGGATCACCAGGTTGAGACCCTCCATATCGTCGAGTTCATCATCGTCATCGGAATCGATGGCGTATGGGTCTTTCGAGCGGAACTGCTTTCGCTTCACTTCGGGCGCCGACGACGTCACCATCGAGGAAGTCGCCATTGTGGTTGTGCTGCTACTACCATACTCCCGGGTTTTTCTTGATCCGGAACGGAGCAGAGCTGTCGAGGAAGTGAAAGATGACGAATAGGACTCCTGGGGAGCAGAAACAGTGCTGGCGGTCGGCTTGGGTGAATGCTCCCGGTCGGCCTCCTCGATAATGTCGTCATCGTCATCCACGGACTCGAACTGTGTCGAATCCATCGTGTTACGGAACGGTGCGACCGCCCGAGGTATCCTATGCACAGCGGGCTGCTCCCCTCCATCTGCAATCACGGGCGGCGTCGTGTTACGGAAGAAATCCGCCAGGGCAGAGGTGGTATCGCTGCCCGTGGAGCCACTAGCATCCCGGGCCAAGAGGCGGTTCTTAGAGCGCCCGGCTGTTTCCGTGTGCGACTGATGTCGTATGACAGCTGGCAACCCGGTCGTATCGGATGGTCCAGGATTAGTTCCATTATTCTTTGACGGCAGGTGTGATGTTGGTATGCTTGACGTCGAGCCCGATGTCATCATTTTCTGAAGCTTGGAACTGTTCTGCGTCGCATGGCCCGGGGATCCCGGTGGGGCGGCGTGCTTCAAAAAGTCGGAGAGGGAAGAGGTTGTGTGGTGGTCGCTTTGGCGGTAATCACCCCACGCGGGCGATGTCGGAGATGACCTCTGAGCCGTCACCCTTGGACTGGAGGGAATACTTTTGGAAGACTGGTTCCCGATGGGGCGACCGTCGGGCGCGGTGCTTCGGAAGAAGTCCGCCAGCTCCTGTGTCGGTGTCCCACGAGGCGATGGGTCGCGCTATTGACAGCACCGTCAGTATCTGCTGTCATCGATTGACGAAAGAAATTGATCGTTGTTCCGCATTACCTCCATGTTCCTGATCGGATCCGGCGTGATGGTACAGTGAATAGTACCTCCACTCGATATCAATTCTTCGAAACTCCGCTGTTTGTCGTCAAGACTGGCAAGGCGGTCGCTGTGGTGACTACTATGACTCTCGCCGTCCGACTCATGCATCTTGGTGTGTTTGCCTCCATCGTGCGGCCAGGGGAGGAAGGACTTGAGTATCGATGCTTGCGAAGAGGTCGAACCCGATGTGTGGATCGGTCTCTGGATCTTGCTGAAGCTGGACGAGCGGCGCGATTTGTCCGGTGTAGCTGGCGGTGTGAAGACCCTTACGCCCGTTCCGCGGTCGGACGCAATCGAATGGGTACTTGCAGAGCTCTGAACAAGATGCAATTGACCGATTTTCCGATCCGAGAATGATTGCCCACTGCTCGAGGAGGAATGATTGTGCAAGGACTTGTTGTGTCCCGTATAAATCGGCTGCATACGAGGCTTCCGCCTCGGAGAAATGTCCTCCTCCTCCTCATCCTCATCGTCCTCATCGTCCTCGGAGGTGAAGAATGTTTCGGGTCGGGTAGGAGTCCGAGGCTTGATCGCGTATGGATCATATTCCTCCCGAATGCGTCGCACGGGCTGGGCCTGTAAGACCTCCGTAGTCGTTTCCGAAGCCAGTTCTTCTTCTTCTTCGGCTTGTACGACGACCGATGGAGGTTGCGAATCGTCGACCTCGATGGGTTCCTGTCCGCTATCCTCGGTCGGCTGCCAATGCGTAATGTTGGCCGACATCGTTGGAATTGGAGCGCAAGTCGAAATTTCATCATCCTCATCTTGTTGTAGCTCATCATCCGCAGGATAGTCTCTCTGCTCGCTGGTCCTATCCTCAAGCTCATGCTCTTCCTCCGGCCCTGGCTGTGGTAAGGGAATCATCATGTACGGTTGCTCCTCCTCCTCCTCCTCCTTGGGGGTGGGCAGCACTTCGGCGATGGGATCTGCAAAATCCCCCCGCATAAGATTCGGAAGTGACAGCTGTCTTTTGACTGCCGAACGCAACACGAAAGGTGGCGAGTTGGTCCATGGCAGAGTCATCAAACTGGCCGGACGGCGCAGAGTAGGGTACCCGTTCATATTTGTCTTGAATGGCCCAAGTCAGTCAGTCAACGGGAAAAGAAAGAAATCATGGCGCGCTCGTAAAGCTTACATTATTCGGCACGGGGCACTTGAAAGTATCGAACGGAGTGGCAGGAGTCGCTGCCTCGACTATTGGTCCCAGGACACCGCTTTTCGACAGGACAATGGGTGAGGTATTTCCAGCCTGTGTCGATGTGCTCTCATTGATCGCAATCTCTTGGCCCGGGATCTTGGGCGAATTCTTGGGCGAATTCTTGGTGTTGGCAGCCACCCTCGCATCCGGGGAATTCAAGACGACCTCTCGCGACGAAGCCGAGAAAGATCGCCGACCGCCAGCGCTGCCGCCGCGCACCTTCTTTCGCCATTGTCGCCACATACGCCCGAGCGACGGATTCAGGGCAACTTTCTCGGTATCCAGCTCCTCCACTGTCGGTTTCTCAGGAAACGTCACCTCGGAGGAGGAGGAGGAGGAGGTTGCACCGGAAGATGTTCCCGAAGCGGCCGCGATTCGCTGAGTCGAATACCGCGCGATAGTGGCATGTCCCGCAACCAACAATGTCTGCTCCCCGATGAACTCGAGAATGGAAGTGAGCCATATCGCGACAGCGGGCGTTACGATGCACGGATTGCTGTTTTGTCGTTGATAACGGTCGGGGCCAACGGTCCCTTCGAGGCCGCCATTATCGGTGTAGAAGGCTTCGTCGTCTTCCTCGAGATCGCCGAGCGACGAGTACACCATGCATTGCACGCGGCACTTCCTCCACGTGGATTCGAGGTTCCATTCCTCGTTGGTGGGTTCGGCGACCACGGCATCGTCCAAGGTCTCGACATCTTCATCGTCGCCACCGAGATACGATTTCAGCTCCTGATCAGCTCCGGCCAGTGCCTCCCTTGCCAGCCTGATCCTGAGGACGTCCGTGATCGCTGGCCGCAGTCCCGACAGGGAGGTCGATCTGGAGTTGGACAGGAACGAGTACAACAGGAAGTCGAGGAATTGGTTCACAAGGGCCAACGAGCCGCTCGATACGAACATGGTGGGTGTGCCAGTGCTGCCTACGGCGCCATCGTCGCGCAAGGAGCGGAAAAAGGCCTCGTGGTCGCCGGTTACGAGCCGAGCAGCTGCGGACGAAGCTATGTATGCCGGAGCCGGAGTGACATTGAGGAGGTTCAAGGATTTCGAAGGAGTTGCGGACGCGCTCGACGACGACGGCGACTGCGACTGCGGATTTTCTAACGAGCCATTGGACGGCGGATTCGAGGTGGCTGATGTCGTCTGTTGAAGGTTCAGGTCGCTGGGGCGCAAGGTTCGGTCCATGGTAACGCCGCCGCCGCTGTGCAAGACGGAATATGTAGATTATATGGTGGGTGGGATTTTCTCTTTGTTCGACACACGCGCAGGTGACGGTCACCAACCTCAGCAGTGTCCAGGAGGGGGTATTGGCTCGAAAGGGAGAGTTGCGCCTGCAGGCCTCCTGCTATCATTACACAAGCTCGTGAGTGGTATCGCCAGGGCCGGACCGGAAGTTCTCCGGTAGACTACTGGGAGCGATGAGGCGAGGTTTGAACAAAGTGAGGTGAGGTGATGGTGGGGCGAGTCTCGCTTTCGACAGGGCCAATCGAACAAGCAACGAACGAACGAACGAAGGGAAGCGGCGGAAGGAATGAACGACGGGTAAAAGCAATCAAATCAATATGTAAAGATGGAAGTAGTAGAAGTAGAAGTAGTAGTAGTAGAAGTAGAAGTAGAAGTAGAAGTAGTAGTAGTAGAAGTAGAAGTAGTAGTAGTAGTAGTAGTAGTAGTAGTAGTAGTAGTAGTAGTAGTAGTAGTAGTAGTAGTAGTAGTAGTAGTAGTAGTAGTAGTAGTAATAGTAGTAGTAGTAGTAGTAATAGTTTTTTTGGCTGCGATTGTTTGCTTGCTGGCTGGCTGTGACGGCGGCGGCGGCGGATACTCCAAGGAGTGGAGTTGAAGTAAAGTGGCAGCGCCGAGTGTTTACAGGGGGTGGCTGGAATTGCTTGCAATGGTGGGAGAAGGGAAAGGAGGAACGAATGGGGGGGGGGGATAGGGTAGGGGTGGACGGGAAGGATGAGCTGGAATGCGGGAGCTCTCCCAGAAGCTGAAGGGCTGAAGAAGAAGAAGAAGAAACAGGTGGGGAAGGAAACAATGAGCAGAAGAACAGGTGTGAAGTAAGTGAGTATGGAGAATCCGACAACAGAATGGAAGGCCGACCTCTTCACTTGCGGAAGGGACCCACAGGCGCCGCACGGGAGTGGCCAGAAGGAGGAGGATGGGGATTAGGACTCGGACTCGGACAAAGGAGGATAAGGAGCTGAGGAGGACGACGACGACGACAGATCGGACGCAGGGTGGTGTGAAGTTTACGGAGAGATGTTAGAGTACATGACCGACTAGGGAGGCAACTGGTTAGGCGGAGTGTGCTAGTTGCTGTGGAGTACCAGCCACAGCAACTAACAAACTGCCTAGCAGTGCCGAGTCTGCGTGAAGCAGCGCTAGCAGCGGAGATGGGGGGTCCATGTGGAGTAAAGTAGCGATGCTGTTGCACGCCAGGCTACGGAGGCTGTGGAGTGGGTATAGTTATCGGCGGGTGGGATTGTAGGAGTGCATCCACGAGAACGGGCAGTTCTGCTCGGGAATCTGGGTAGACTGGTGTTTGGGAGCGGCGAGTGCGTTTCAACTGTCGAAAGCGGTGCTCGACCGGGCGTCCGGTTGGTACTCTAGCCCATGGACGACTCCGAACGACCGAAATCAAATGGGACATTGGGCCATGGTACGGGATACAGTTGAAACCTGCCACATCCTCACCCCCGTCCCCATCCCCATCCCCATCCCCATCCCCATCCCCATCCCCATCCCCATCCCCATCCCCATCCCCATCCCCATCCCCATCGCACCCCTAGGTAAGGTACATACTCTACATGGACCACGGTGGTTGCGTGCTCACACACGCTTCGTTGGTCGATATGTAGAGTAGAATATCTACCAACTGCCAGTCATGCACGACTGCACGACTGCACGACTGCACGACTGCACGACTGCACGACGCACGCAGAGCACTTTACGATCCCCACGTCTGACATACATCGAACATCCATCCCATCCCGTATTATAAGCGTGCGCATGGTGCCTGTATAGTGTAGTACCGTAGTCCCAGGAACGCTGCAGACATAAATGCTCAGCATGTAGATACATACATGCCGTAGAGTACCATACCGAGGACGCCAACGCCAAAATGCGAGAGCCAGAACCAGAACCAGAATTGCGCCTTTGCATGTATCCTCCTTCCCCCCCTCGCTACACAACCGTCGGTCCGTCCATCGGCCATCCCGCGTCCCCCCGCTCCCCGCGTAGGAGCCCGGCCCTCGGCCTCGCTTTCTGGCCCTGCCTCTACTATATCCCATCCAGTTCTGGTCTCACGTTTTCTTCCCCTCCCCATCCCCCTGGCGAGCGAGCGGTGGTTGGAGTTTCGTTTGTTGGTTTGGTCAGTTTCCACACATGCACCGCTGGGCCGACTCGAGACCTCTCTGGCATCTGGATGTGGACTCGCGGGGCACTGTCGACTGTCGACTTTCCTTTCTGGGCACCACCTGGGGTGATTGAGAACGTAAGGAGGGAAACAAGGGGTTTGCTTGTTCGAGAGTCGAGAGTCGAGACTGGAAGGGATCCAGCTAGAGTGCTTACTTGGGTACCCCGCAAGCAACCAAGCAGGCAGGTAGGTAAGCAAGTAAGCAAGCAAGGACGGATCGGCTTGTTTCCGGCGGATGGGTGGGTGGGTGACTGAGCTGGGTGACTGAGAGCTGGGTGACTGAGCTGGGCGACTGAGGTCTGGTCTGGGCATAACTACGGTAACTAGAAGAATGGCTTCCATGCGCGCTCGCTCATAGGATGTGTAGCCAGTATGAAGGTGCACCTCTGAGTTGCCGGTATATAGTATTCTAGGGACCTACTGCTTTGATACTCCGATACTTCTATCCCCCATCCCACCCCGCAGCCGTGGAAACACGAAGTTCGAACCGTGATGGACGTGCATATTCCAGGAAGGCTTTTGTCTCATCATCACCACCACCATGGGGGCACTGTCACAGGTAAGCAGTTCGAGCGAGGGGGCAACAGCCACACGGGATACATACCTCGCGCAGCTTGTAGATGGAGTAAGCTCTACGGTACCACTATCCACACTCTACCAGTACTCTGCAAATAAACATCATGAACCAGGGACCGAGACGAGACAGGTCGTGCACTGGCAGAGTGGGTGGGTAGTCGGAAACCGCGAGCTCGAAGTCAAATATCTATTACTCTGTCTCAGCCCATGCAGTGCTTTCCGCGTCAAGCTTTGCGCCCAGATCTCTCGCCGCTTCCTACGTACTGCGCCCTCGATCTCCGAAGCTCCGAGTCCGGTCCGGTCCTCGCTCCTCGCTTCGGCCGCACATATTTTGCGCACGCACTAGCGGGCTCGTGCTGCACGGTCCGATCTAAGGTGATGACTATGTATGGACTGCCACCGTCACCGCCACCAATAACATCACGACCAACATCATCACCACGACCATCATCATCACCATCACCGCTGCTGCTGCCCTCTCACGACCACGGCGTCTGGTGGTATTGAGTCTCGACGAGTTGCTTATCGCCTAGCAAGAATGACAAGTCCACTGTCCGACCCGCCATTTCAACCTCGAGTATTACTTTTTATGCTCTTGCAATTTCCATTCTCGGCCTGGAGCTCGGAGCTCAAAGAGCGGCTTTGCTCCGAGCTTTCGACTGTCTCTTTCCCTTTCCCTTCCTTCCTTCCTTGGATAGGTAACTGTTGTTCTCGGATCCGTCCGCACCAAGTTCGACGACATTGAGTTTTGAATTCCCGCATCCCACTTCGATCTCTCTCGATAACCACCCTCCGCCCCGTGGAGAGAGCGTGCACATGCAGGTACTCTACACACTCTACACACTCTACACACTCTACACACTCTACACACTCTACACACTGTATGCTACACAACATGAGAAAGAAAGAAACAAAGAAAGCACGGAAAACGCACGGGAAAAAGCACGGGAACGCAATCTATGCCAAACGCAAAAGAAGAAAACCCCCATGCAGGATCGATGCGGGATTGATGTGGGGCCGGGTACTCGCCCTTCAGTGAACACGGCGTGCGACGTGTAGTAAAGTACGGTATCTACTGTGGTTGGCCGGTAACTATCCAAGATAGTGCCCGTGCAGAAATACTGCATCCGTCAGGACTCAGGAAGGGCTCAGGGAGTGACCGGCCGTGGGACAGCCCCGTGGGCCGTAGGGGAAGCAGAATCTAGATAGACATGAGTACTCTACACGAGCACTCTGGTCAGTGGTAGGTAGGTGAAGGTGTCACACGACGAATGGCAGCAAATCTACGCACGCACTCACTCTACCGGTACCTCGCAGGACCTCAGCGAGATCTCGGCTCAAGCCCGTGAGCGTGCTGCGTGCGTGCTTCCTCCACCCGTCGTCGGCGATGCTGATATCCGGTGAAGCCAACCACTGTGCAGTGTGTAGCCATGGTTCGGCTCGTATGTAGAGCGAGAGTACAATACATGATGCAGTATGCAGTATGGAGAGGGGCGGTGAGAGGGGCGGTGAGAGGGGCGGTGAGAGGGGCGGTGATGTGTCCGCGCTCCAGACCTCCAGACCTCCAGACCTCCGGTACGTGCAGGGCGGTGCGGTGAGGGCGGTGCAGAGCGGTGCGGTGCGGCGCGGTACCTAAGGCGTGGCTATTTCTGTGGAGCGTCGGTGCTGACATACGGTACGGTATGATTATGAGTGCAGAGCGGTGCAGAGAGAGTGCAGAGGTGGAAGTTCGAGGAGGAAGTTCGAGGAGGAAGAGGGAAGGCGAGAGATGGAAAGCTGTGGATCGTTTGCAGGCTGTAGCCGGCAAGGCGAATACTAGTAGATGTCTATCGATCGATCGTAATCCGAGCCCGAGCCCGAGCCCGAGCTGTTACACATCGGCCAGCCGCTGTCGTCGAATCCAAAGATTCCAACCACGTTTCGAGCGGACCTCGGTATTTGGGGAAAGACGTCTGGCGAACAGGTACTTGAGTACATCCATGATCATATAGAGCGTCTGGCCGGAGGGGAACGGTAGGTACTCTACAATCTTCTGATAGGCCAGCAAGCCACGCCCCGCATCCGCATCCGCATCACTCGTGAGTCTTATATATTCCAGCTATTTCCATCCATTTCCATCTACCGGTACTCTACATCTACCTAGATTCTAGATGTCGGAATACAGGGCTGCAATCAATCATTAAACGAATCGAAAAGACGAATCCCAGCGTCGATGATGATCGTCCGCACAGGACACCGACCTCCAGGCTCCAGTTTCCGCCATGAACACCACCACAACAGCAACAAACTGCACAAACAGTAGTACAAACAGCCGCCCTGTCCGGTGGCCAGCCAGCCACTTTCCAGGAAGTTCCCTGACTACTAATAGGTAGTAGGTACCTCCTATGTACTCAGCCATCACCGCCACCACGATCATCCCAGGGGAACGCGAGGCTCCAGCTCAGTGCGTACATATTGATAGTATTGTATAGTACAGTACATACGGCACGGTACCGACGGAAGTGCCTATGTAGTGCAGTGTAGATATATCCAAGCAAGTAGATTGTTACGGCGGGTAGTCCACCACCATATATACCACCATGTTAGTACCGCCGCGGCATCCCCAGCTGCATGATTTATCATCTCATACCCATACCCACATGCCTACCCCCATAAGTACATACATCCTTCTCTCCCAAATTCCCACGCCCATTCCCCACATCTGCAACTCCGTCAGATCCGCCCGAAGATCCACAAGATCCACAAGATCCACAAGATCCACAAGATCCACAAGATTCATAAGATCCATAAGATCCAGCAAATCTACTCTAGAGTACGTAGGCGGGGCAGGTAGGCAGGCGGGGCAGCGCAAGCAGGCAGGCAGGCAGGCAGGTGAGTGGGTAAGTAAGCGACATATGCGCCCCGTAATCGTGCAGTGGGGTCCACCGGTACCGTGCAGATCTGCGCGGGTTGCATACACACTGCACTTATGTTTGGATTTTGGATTTTGGATTCCGGATTCCGGATTCGTCCGGTACGGATGCGGATGTAGTATCTTCCACGGGGCTGCTTTACATGCCTATCGGTGGAGAGCCGACAGCTACATACACCCCCCCCCCCCCCCCCCCCCCGCACGAAAGATCGATCATCGAATTCACCCCCAACTTTCAAGTAGCCGCTCGACGAGATCCTCCGCGCCAAAGAGGCAGAACCGAGAACACCCAATACTCTATGTAGAGTACCGGCCACGGAATACACACAGCACCTGCGACGAGTCTCGATGTTCGTAACTCGTGGCCCGTGACTCGTGGCTCTTACCAACACCCCTGCGCGGATCTCCCGGATCTCCCGTATTTACAAATTGCAAGTTGGGCAATGGGCATCCCAAATTCCCAATGCTGTACCAAAGTAAATGAGTACTCTACATATACTCTGTGTGTTTACGCAGCATCGCCCCAACGATCAACACGGTGATCAACACGGTGATCAATACGGTGATCAATACGGTGATCAACGCGGTGATCAATACGGGATCAATACGGTGATCAATACGAGCTTCGGGGACATCAGTACTCTCGCTATTGATCTACAGCCCGAGAACACGGACTGCGGACCGCGGTTGGTTGGCGTTCGGGATACACCGTCTTCGCGGTAACTAGGAGAGAGCAGTGAGAGAGTAGAGAACTGCTGACTCGGACGCAGCCAGTAGGTTTCGGTATCCCCTCCGCCTGTTCACCGGGTCCGGCACAGACCTTTCCTCGCCTGGGCCCTATTGCTTCGGCACTCACGACCGCGTGGATTAATTGGTGCCGAACAGTGAACTCATTGCCAGGAGGTCGGAGCGGTGGAAGAAGGTCTAGTATGTACTGTGCGGTGCGACTGCTAGCGATGCCCGAAATCCAGCACGAGTAGCCTATAGATACTGCTACCGTAGTAGGGACTTCCCAGCGGCCCCACGGGCAAGAGCGGCCGATACACGATTTCCGGAATCCGAACTACAGACTCTACTATCGAGCAACTACCTACCTCCTCAATGTATCTCCTCAACAGGCTCACCGCCCTCCGCCCGGCGAGCGCTCCACAATCCGCAATCCACAGAGGAATCCACAGAGGCGGGGACATCCTGTATGAGTACATAAGCGCGAGTGAGCACCCATGGGCCATGAGCGGGCACCCTCGCCCACCCTCCCCCACTCTGCCGCGCGCGCGTCCTACCCGCCCCCCTCTCCCGCCCCCCCTCTCCCGCCCACTTCCCCCACCCCTCTCCCGTATCCTTCTGATCCCCGTGTCCACCCAGTCGCCCAGAAGCCCAGAAGCCCAGGTCGAGAAGCCCAAGTCGAGAAAGGCAAGTCAACATCCCCCCAAGTTCCAACTAGCGAGCCCGCATCTCGCATCTCGCATCTCGGCACACGGCAGTGGGCACCTCCCATGATCCATCCCCATCATCCCCATCTGGTTCACTTCACTAAAATCTCACCTGCTTATGTAGAGCATATGTAGAGTAGAGTATATTTTGCGCACGATCCGTAGAGTACTCTACATCGGTGTCTACTCCACATAACTACGGTACGTTCCTGAGATGCGGGACCCGGGTTCATCATAGAGTAGAGTACAATACACGTTCTATTCCCTGGGCCTGGTCAGTGGTCGGGGGTTGACTGTTGACTGTTGACATGGTGTAGAGTCCAGACTCCAGACTCCAAGGAAAGGGGATCCCATCCCATCATCCCAGCCTCTAGGTTGTGCTGTGCAGTTACAGCAAAGAAAATTCGGTATGAAGTATGTAGCAAAATTTTAAAAAAGATACGGAAACGCACATACATGGTATGCCATGATTGCCATCAAGAAAAAATGTAAATACAAGTAGATAGTAGCAGAAGTAGTAGTAGATAGTAGATAGTAGATAGTAGATAGCAGTAGAAGTAGAAGCATGAACCCGCATTTATTCACTCTTTCCCGCCACCAAAGAAACCTTCTCCAAGCGCGCCTGCATCTGCAGTAGTTCCACTTCCGCGTCCTTTGGCGGCGGCGGCGGCGGCGGCAACATGTATGCCCTTGCGACCTCGATGGGTCCCTCGAGCTCGGCGTACTGGCCGGCGCGATATGCACGTTTTATACTCGGCCTCTCCGCCAGCGCGTTGACATACTTCTCCAAAGTCTCGCCCAGGGGCAGCTGGAGCTGCTGATCCCTCCGGATCTTCTCGAGAACAGGGTACACGGCGACATCGACAAGCGAGAACTCATTGCCGGCTGCGAACCGGGATGTGACGAGGTACGAATTCCAGACGGCCAGTTGCGCTGCAACCTCCTTCGTCGCGCCGCGCCGAAAGGAGTTGAGCAGGCGCTCCGATTCTTGCAGACGGTTGAGCGCGAGCGCGTATTTCGAACGCTCCTCGGTTGGCATAGGGAGGAGCCACGGTCCATCGCTGCTGGGCGGGGTGTGGTACATTTCCAGGTATTGTATGATCGCTAGGGAGTCGTGCATCGCGGTGCGTTCGCGGTCGGTATCGAGGAATACCGGGGTTTCGCCGTGAAGGGTGTATGTGGAGAGCGAGGGTAATTGTTCGGGCGTGAGGATCTGCTCGGTGAAGTCTACCTCTTTCTCGTAGAGGCATATCTTGATGCGCGCTGTGGCTTCATCCAGAATACCGGAGGTGAGAATTCGTGGTTTGGGCACTTGCATGTGGAGGACATCGAAGCCGGAACCGTAGCAGGTCTCCCAATCCACATCGTTCCGCTGATTCTCGGTTCCAAACGCTTGAATGAGGTTTTCGGTGGCCTCGCTGGCTCCGTTGATGATGGGGTGCGCATCATCGCTAGACTTCGCCCTTGCGCCTTGTCCCCAGATCTTTTGCTCGTCTTTAGATAGAAACGTGGCGATGTGGCGGAATGTCAGAGATATACGCTCGCCGTTGTAAGCTAGCTCCTGCTCGGACTTGAGGTTTTGTGCGCGTCTGTCTTGTTTGATGCCGTGAAGCCATGCCTTGTTGGTATCGGGACCCAGGACGAACATTGAATTGTGTGGCATGGGGATGCGTTGCATATCACGTTTGGTACCAGTTTTCGTGTCTTTACCTTGTTCCTTCTTCTCATCTTCCACCTCTGGTTTCTTTGGCGTGAAATCCCTTTTCATTTTAAGGATCATCGTTCGCTGGGCTCCAAGACTGACATTGACGATCTTCGATCTCCGTGCAATATCCAGTGTTTTATCGGAATGTTCAGAGATATAATCCCCACCGTGACGATAATGCTGGATCAAGACGTGGTTGATTGGATGTTTCAAGAAATTTTGGACTTCCTGTCGGATCAGCTCGACGGTTGGGGAGAAAGGCAGCAGCGGCGGCGATTCATCGGACGGGTGTCTATATATCGGAAAACTGCGCCCGCTTTCTTAGCCTTGTAATTGGCCGCAACAGCAGCGAACGGGATATACGAACCTTCCATCTTCCGCAATTTCACCCTCTACAGCAACTAATCTGGGGACTTCTCCGCCTCGGTGGAACATGCTCCTCCACGCCACCTCTTTCTTGAGTCTCTCAAAGACGGTTCCGGCGAGATCATCTGGTAAGATGTTGTAGAGAATGAACGAATCTCCGTCGCCGAGTTTGTCCCCCACTCCAAGAACTGGTGCGTCACTTTCGAACTTTCTTAGTTTATAGGTTGGTTTATCGACGGGTGGGGCTGTAGTAGCTTTCTCATTCGCAGGCTTTTCGGCCTCCTTTACTGCCGCGGGCTTCTCCCCTTCTGCCGTTGGCTTCTCTTCTGCCGTTACCGCCGTCGACTTCTCCTCCACCTTCATTGCCGCCAATTTCTCCGTCATAATCATGGCCTCCGCTTCCGCCCTCGCATCCGCCGCCTCCGCATCCGCAAGAATCTTCGCCACCTTGGCGGCCCCAGGTACACCCCCAGGCCTGCGTTGTGAGGGCTTTCTTTCCACTCGGTCACCCTTAGCTGCACTCCTTCGTAGCGACGGCCCCCTCTGCACCCGCCCCTTCTCCCCGGGCTCCGCATCCTCTGCAGATACCTGTGCAACCAGTGACCTCCGGGCATCCTTTCCCCTATCGCCGTTCTCGCCGCTGGAAGACCCTAGTATGGTCGACCGCAGTCCCTCGACCACCTTCGACAGCTCCTCCTTGGACATTCCCGTAGCGCCCAGCCCCATACACGGCACACTCCCCTTGCTACTCTTATCATTCTCCCACGTCTTCATCAAGTTAAAGCTATCCATCTTCTCGACCGCAAAGTCGTTCACCAAAACCTCGAGCGCCGAGTCATGCGCGGACTGACTCCGATACCCGAGACAATCCTCGAGCACCCAGACCTCAAACCCATGCCTGGCCGCATCCGCCGCTGTAGCAAGCACATCGACATTCGTCATCAATCCCACGATCACTAGCTGCGTAACCAGCCTCCCGCGCAGCGTCTTCAACAACTCCGTATCCTTAAACGCCGAGTACCAGCTCTTCGTCACCTCCCTATCCGGCGGCAGCACCATCATCCCACGCACGGGCTCATGCCACTCACTCGCGGGGGTCCCCTTCGAGACGGGGGGATGCTGGGACTCAATGGACAGGTAAGCATCAGTGAGCAGCGGCGGCCTCGTAGGCCCATTCCCATCCTTGACTGCGACCCTCCCGCCCTTCTGTCTCGGCACATGTCTCACGCCCTTCCCAAAGTCCGAGTCGCCCTCCTCAGGCTCCTCTTCCGTCAGCTCCTCCTCGCTGTCGGAGTCGTTCACGACCAGGATCGTCTCTTCGACGCGCGGATCGGTGAAGTCGCGTCGCGCGCGCGACTCGCTGCGGATCCAGATGACGTCGCCGCCGAGCGCGCGGAAGCGCGGCAGGAGCTGGCCGATCGAGCGTAGGAACTGCGGTTGCTGCAAGGCGTCGGCTGAGGCGAGTGGGAGCAGACATCGCCCCGTCGGCGGATTCAGGAACTCTTTCTATGGACGGAATGTAAGCACTTGTACAGACCGGCTGTTAGGCGGTGCTGACAGGGAACGGAGGGCGTAGGTAGAGTAGAGTACCTGGAGATCAAGCACGAGAAGTGCTCGCTGCGATGGTGCTTGCATTGACTCCGACTCCTCCTCGCTGGGCTGTTTGTGGTAGGTATTGGATTGGATGGTGGATCTGTTCTGCTGCTCGCTCCGTCTCGCGCGTGGTGATCTGAGCAGAGGTATTGTAGCTTAGCAGGCCGCGCAACCTAGGTAGTGGACGGTGATGGTGGGGTTGTGTTAGTCTATTTGTAGAGCAGCTAACTACCGTCTAGGACTCAAGGTACTTGGGGCCTCGGGCACTGGGCAGTTGAGTCATTCACTTTGTCACACCAGGGACTCCAGTAGTCACCAGTGGGCTACATAAAGGCAATGTGAAGTCACGGAAAGTTTTCTTTCTCGGTGTGACACGAACTCTATGTAGAGAGGGGAATACAGGTGATTTTTTTTCCCCCTTCGTGCAACGGTTGTGAGAATGTGGAGAAATGTGGACCCCTGCGAGATCGGACCGGGAAGGTGTGTACGAGTCGTCATGAGATATCACTCATGCATAGCATGAAAAAGGTACTTTGCAGATCTTCAACATGTGGTGACAAGAGGCGAGGAAGACTTCGAAATATGGCTCCGCCTTCACTGAATTGTATGGGGTAATTGTCTATTTGGTGCGTTTCCGGTATGTAGGTACGTACCTCGGCCTGTCCGGTAAGACGTGTTGATAAGTAGCATTGACGTCTCGGGGATGCCGATGCTTGCATACAGTGTGCAGTGCCCGCCTCTCCTGCTACTTACATAGCCAGATGAATACGAACGAGTGGCCTCAGGGTGTTGATCTGTGCTGTGGTTAACTCATACTCCGTTCAGGTCACCGGTACAATTCGGACCCACTCTATCACCTAGCGATACCGGTGGACGGAGTGGCCGATTGGTAGAGGGATTGCCGAACTGTTTCTGTTTGTATGTAGCCGTCGTTGGGCTGAAAAGGTACATACGCAGAACTGCGGGGCTAGTTAGGAGAGGTATGTACTTAAAAATGTATGCATATGTGGAGTACATATGAGGAAATTCACGGCGGGATGATACGGGAATATGGTACGATCTTTTAAGTTTTGATAATCGAATGCTACATACAATGTAAAGTACCATCTTATGACAATGTCAAGTTTTAACTTTCACTATGGGAATTATTGCGCTAGGTACTGTCGCTTGGATGTTGGTCGTCTGATGTCGAGGGCCCATTCACGTTGAGAGCTTATTCGCCTGCGAACCTTCAACCAAGAAGGTTGAAGCCGAATTAGGATTGCCGGTTTCCTATCAATATCAGGATTATGTCGTACAGCTCTAGCGGATACCTAGGCAGTTCTTGGAAAGGGAAGGTTCCGCATCTCTCTGACTCCACTACACAACATAATCACAATTCAACACTCGAGCCCTCGGTAGTATTATGTACTCGCTCCAACAATGAGCACAGCTTATGGAATATGTGTAAGTCAGATCGATGCATGTCGATCGAGCTCGGGCTAATTGCATGGATATCTCAAGCCAGTCAAAATCGGATTGTATAGGTAAAGTACTAGGTCAAAAGTTTTTGTACAAGGGCCGTTTTACACCAAAAATGCCCATTTTCAAGCAACCAAAACCCACCCTTTACGTGGCGGAAAAAAATCGAGTCTTTCATAGAAGCTTTAGAATCGCAAGATGCATCATATATAAGAATTCTGACGGCTTTTACTTCGGATTGGTGGCGCATGGGTTGGTGTTGTGCATGGGTTGGAGAGTGAGTTCAGATTTTGTATGGGGCCCCCATACAAAATTATTGCGTGAAAACCAGTTTCACCACCAACTTTTCTCCCATACGGCATTACTCAACCACCACCAATTAGAATTATATGCCAATTTCAATCGAGGTTCTCTACCTGATTTAGAAGACCTTCTAGTGGTCCACATATTTTTATACTACCTTATGGTTGCTGTATATCTGGCGGAGAATGACCTGCCTCCGTGAAAGGGAAATCCGCCAAGCCACCCTACTTCGCATAAAATAATCAGCCTAGCGGGCTGGAAGTCTCATTGAAGCTTTATTAGTATGTATTCATGATATATGCCAATTATTACTACTTTATAATTTGTAGTTGTTGTGTTAGAGAGACATATGTCTGTGGTGTGGTGGCGCTGTTGAGGTGTACAAAAACTTTTGACCTGGTACTTTAATTCGGATACGAGTCACCAGCCTTGACTCGTTGACCTTGAATCACCGTCTATTTCGTTGCCCGCACGATTCCGCGATAGACAGTCATCTAGGTATATTCGAAGTACCCAGACAAAACTTGCTGCAAACAAGAGAATATCGCTTTCATCTCAGTTAGAACAGCTCGTATAATATGTACGAGCAGTCCTCCACATAGGGAGGGGGTGAAGAAGTAAAGGATGGAAGGAGGAGAAGCACCGAATGTGGCCATGCGGAGATCAGATAGAGAGTGATTTTACTTGACAGCAGTTGCGAGAGATCTGAGCTACCGTATGAGCGTATGGTGCTGGTGATTACTCTAGGTATTTTACATAACCGCCATCCTCATATGTCTATATTCCGACATATTGCAGAGGGCCACGTACTAATGAAATAGTTAATTCCCGATCAATAGTGGTCTTGGTCACTACTTACCTACGTTGCAAGCCTGGCTTGACATGTATGATCCTCCTACTCACGTATACCCTCTCTGTCGTTAATGGCTAGGTATATCAATCATAGTGTTTACATACACAAAGGGGACTTCAAGCTTCCTCCCGGGTTTATTTCTCCTCCATCACCAGCCCATCCCTCTACACGATCACAGCCTTCTCTTCAAGAAGCTTATTGGACATCCATAGCCGTGGTAGATCTCCGCAAGATTCCGTGTAGCCACGTACGTACCTATCCCGTGCTGTGCCTTCCCGTCCGTCGCTCCCACTCGCCCGTCTCTCCCTCCCAAGGCTTACGGACCGCCGGAGATCTACTTACCTACCTGTTCCCATGGCCACGAAACAAAACCAAAAATCTGTTTGTTTGCACAGCTCTGTATAAAATCCCCACCACCGTGGCATGTATGCATGTACCTATGTAAATGGCCCCTCGCCGCGCCCATACCTACATATATCCACCCTCGACACCTTAATAAACCCACCAAATATGCCGAACTCTCCTCTCCGCTACCACCACGTCCTGTTCTCAACCGACGGGAGCATAACTCCGCTGATCGCCACCTCACTTCTGCCCAACAGCCTGACTATCCTCCCGCCTGCCGACCCGGGCAGCATCGTGGCGCTGCAGGAGTACGCCGTCCTGCCGTGTCCGCCGCCGCCGCCGCCCCCGCCGTCTCCGAGCTCGCTGTGTACTGCCGCCTCCCGGGAAGCGGTAAGGGAGGATGAAGATGATCTGGAGCTGAATCCGCCGTGGTTGGAGAAGGAGGAGAAGAGGGACGAGGAAAAGGAAGAGGAGGAGGAGAGGGAGAAGGGGGTGAAGGGGGAGTGCGTATATTTCCAGCGAAGGGAGGGGTGTAAACGCGGTGATGCATGCAGATTTGGTCACCGGGCTGACAGCGGCGAGGAAAGGGAACAAAGGCTGGAGGTGTGGAGGGGGAGGGCACAGGGGAGTAATATTGTGAGTTCTTGGTCCCACAAAAGAGTGGATATGAGGACGCTGATACGCTCACAGCAAACTTATGGCTCCTTCTCCACCACGGAGAGGAAAGTACTAGTGGCGTGCCCTACCCCCGGAAGGATCGTGGATCCTACAGACCCAAGGAAGTTGCTAAAGACGCATTGTACCTTCTTCCTGCGGTTTGGCGAATGCGACTACTGGCCAAAGTGTAAGTTTTCACATGATCAGCCCGAGAGTGATGGGCCGGTGCATAGGGTTCGCCGGGGTGGCAGTTACAGCAGCTGGGGAAAGCTCGGTGAGAGGATGGTGGATAGGCTTGGTGTGGCTGAACTCAGGGGGAAGGAGATCGAGAAGGAGGAGGTCGGGAGAAAGGACGAGAAGGAGAAGCAGGCTATGGGACTTCAAAGGTCGAGCAGAGAACCCGCGGAAACGCGGAAGAACGAACAGCTGATTACGTTGCTGGACTAAAGGACGGATGCGCTGGTGGTGGTAGCCGCGGTGAGGATTATATCATACATTAGATAGATAGAAGTTGCCAATCTTAACTTTCGAATTGAATCCCGTCGTGCCCAATGGTGTAATGGAATCTTGTCGTCTCTCGACCGTGATAATTGGCCTGGATACCCACGCTCAAGGCGCGCACATCCACCCATCCAGAGAAGCAATCTCTATCCTTCTTTCCGGCGTTCTTCTCCCTCTGCTGTAGTGCCCCAACGATCGAAATACCCCTTCTGAACGTAACCGGATCATCCCTCTGGACCACCAACTTGACATCTACCAACTTCGCCCAAGCCAATGGTAGGTGCGATCGAAACGACATCCCCATACCCGCATCCTCAGTACTGTCAGCCAGCATCTGCAGTCCCCAATTCGTGACCACAACGAATGCACCGAACTGCGCCGACACCTCGCGGATGCGCTGGGCGAGAGTGTTGTAGATATCCTGATACTCTGTCGATCCATTTTCCTTCTCGATAGATCCGGCGTGCCGGTCCTGCCAGTAGAAGGATGATAGTCCATCGATGAGAATTGCGTTCAAACGGCGGCTGGAGGAGAAATGGTTCTCGGGCTCGAACAGGTATCCACGGATGCCAGACAACATCTCGATCATTGACCGTGAGGACTGTGGGCGGTAGACATGAATATGGTTTAGTGCCTCTCTGGCCACAGTATCCAACTCGGTATCCGAGATTTCTGTTGCTCCGTAGCAGCGGAGGATATGCGATTTCATAATGGTGTGCAGCCGCTGGACATCGAAACGACCATCGGTGTCAAAAACGATCACGGCTGCCGGTTTACCGTGCAATGGTACGTCGTTATGCTCCTCGGGCAGCGTGGATAATGCCGCGATGTGGTAGAGAATATGTGTCTTTCCGCAGGCGGTGCTCATGCTCGTTATTTCGACGACGGGGCCGTAACGGTTCCTTGCTGGTCGAGCCTGTTGAAAGCCTTCTGGCGGTGGTGATGGTTCAGCATCCAAGGCGATGGACAATATCCTATCAAGCACGGGAATATTCGTCAGGTGTGTTGGCGGTACCAATTCCCTCCGGAGTGCGACACAGAGCTGTACATTGAGGATCATAAGCCGTCATTCGAGCAAGATTCAAGAAGCCGCGATTATCCGTGCAACAAACGCCGACGGAAACACTAAGACCCACCTCGCCACCGCCCATCCCCCGCACCTCGCCCAACAACCGCGCACCCAACGCACCCGGTGCCTCGGTCATTTCCCTCCGCACTCGGTTTCGCTCGTAATGATTCCCGTCGAGGTTTTCCACGCGTCCCGGTTGCCGCGGATGCTCCAAACCGATGTCCAAACCGGTCGGCGACGGAAGGTGTTGGTCGAAGCGCTCGAGCAGTGTCCGCTGAGGAAGATGGTGCAGTGGAAGTGTGAGCTGGAAGGAGAGCAGATCCGATGCTGGCCGACAGAGCGCTTTTTCAGGATGTAAGGACTTTTCCGGAGAACGACGGGCACGGAAGGGTGGGTATTGACGTACGGTGGATAGGTGCAAGGAGCTATCGGTGGAGGTGACGGAGTTTGAAAAGACAGTTGCGGCAACACACGGTGTCACGTCCCCACGATGAATCGAGAACACTCTGATCTGCACAATTGCCCTTCACTTTGCGTGTCTGCCCAATTAAGTACTGTATTTGTCAGGGCAATGCACTGCAGTGCTCGCCGCAGACTATAAGATAACAAAGAAAAGAAGAAGGAATCCCAACAGAAACGAAACACCCATCCGATATAGCACAGGAAAGCCCAAAAACCCAAACACGCCATGCAAGCAAAACACAAAGCAAAAAGAACAGACAAGAGGGACAAGCGCCTGCCAGAATCGACAAAGAAAACGCTTTACTGATACAATGTACAAACCCTTTAAACAAGAACATCCGCCCTGTTCACCTCATCTCCTAGCCCCGCAATAGGATTGCCTGCCTGTCAATCTCTTGTTTTCCTGTCTCTAACTTTCTGCTGCTGCTGTCGAAAATCGGGTCTCCTTCGACCCTCGACGCGTCTCTATGATGCCCGTGGGCGTTTTTTGCTTCTTGTGTCCTTCCTCCAGAACTGGCTGTCCGAATTGACTACCACCTCCAGATAGCCATCGTCACTCTTGCTCTTGCTAGATGTGGTGGGGACCGGTTCGTTCATGATGCTACTCATGCTCTCTACTTCTTGGTGCCCATTCTGTTTCTTCACTCCGAAACTGTCTTTATCTGCGCTCAATCCCGCAAACGCTTTCTTCCATTCCTCATGCCTCTCCTTCCTCTTCTTGCTCACTTCCCCTTCACTCTCAAGTGCAGCCTCCTTGCGTGTAGCAGAAACAGCCAGCAACTTTCTCAGCGCCGTCTCCGCGAGCCTGGCCTCCGCTGTCGCTTTCTCACGAATCATCTTGGGATCGGTGGGTCGTTCAGCGAACACAGGTGTAGCTTGATATGTATGCAGACTCGGAAACGCGGGTAAATGATCGTAGATGCGGCATCGTTGATCCGTCGAGCCGTCGAGTTCGGGTCCGAGGAGTTCGGTAAGCTCTGGGTCTGGTGGAGGCGGAGGAGCCGGTGGTGGTAGCGAGATCGCGGGCGTCTTCGAGGGGACTCGGTGTATCTCGTCTTCGAGGCCAGCTAGGCCAATATTCCTCTCGAGGAGCATTGCTTCGAAATCGAGTACTGTCGGCTTTGTGCGCCTCTGCGCGCGGGTAAACTCTCCAATCGTATGTAGCATTTGCAAGTAATCTACAGAAAATCCCCATTATCAGCAACCGAGTTCGCAAATAGGTTTCTGGCTGGCTGGTGAGCGCCGTACAGTCTTCCGCAAGCTCGCGCAACCTCTCCTGCGCACTTGCTGTGAATCCCGTGAACCCGACACTCTGCAGTATCAACGCCGAACTGCGATCTAGCAACGGCGTCACAATCTCCTCCGGCAACACCTGGGGGGCGTCGAGATTTCTTGGCTCTTCAGGCACCAACTCCCGGCGCCGTCGTTTTCTAGGGTGATGATGATTCGCGTCGAAGCATTCGTTGGGAGCAGCAAAAGATGGCTGCGACGTGCCGGTCGCCATGATGCGCGCGAGATCGGAACGTGAATTATACAAAGCTAGATGTTGTCGATATCGGTCGCGCGCGGTTGGTGGGTTTGTTGGATGTAGGAAAGCGTGCAGTTTGAAATGACCCCAAAAGCACAGAGGAGCCTCCCGCTGCCACGTGACACGATGAGCAGAGCCGCTTGCCTCAAAAGTGCCAAGCACCTCGTTTACCACGACCCACCACTTCCGGGTTCACCCCTCAGACCATTTCCCTCCGTCCTTATTCACAGCCCAATTCACACCCACCACCATCAACCTCGAACCTCCCACGGTAGGGCTACCTGCACTCGCTCGCTCGTGTTCCAGTCGCTCACAACAACTTTCTCGCGACAGTTCAGATCTCCACTCTCACAATGTCCAACATCGCTCCCATCGTCGGCAGACTCCGGAAGGGTCTCGTCATGGACCTCTCAGTCGCCACCGGTCTCGGAATGGGTTCGCTCACCACCACTATCCTCTCTCGAGAGCGCCGTACTAATAGTGGCATATAGGCATGGGCTACTACTTCTGGTACGGTGAGTAACATAGACAAAAACCAACAGCACAACGAATCACCCGGACCGCACATCCACCCGACTCCAAAATGGCGCCACATTCTGATATTCTACAAACAGGCTACCATGTTCCGGCTGTCCGCCGCCGTGACGCGTAAGTTTCCACAAATCCATCTATCTTATGATGTCGCACGCTGACTGAGCTGTAATAGCTACTACGCCAAGCTCGAGCAGCAGCGCGCAGCCAACGCCCATGCTTAAATGCTACGACAAGACGGGTTGAGGGTTCAGAGGGAGAGGCATTGTGTACATTCAGTATGGTTAGAAGTGTAAACTTTTGTGCGGGGTCGGTCGCACGTTCTCATACCCTGTGCTGTGGTGGTAGACAAACGCCGGCTGATTCGCACAATCTACCGGTTATGACTTTATGCCGATATGAAATGGTTCCGGTCTTCCAATGTCTACTAATGACCGCAATTGAGATTCCGTGCCGCGAGTTGCGCTGTTAGGGTCCTGGAAATCTCCTGGCGAAGCGGCGCCGTATGTACGTTCCCTTTACTACGCACAAGGCACGCGTAGGGTCGATGGATACCCCATAGGCTTTCAAAGATCTGTTCCATGTTCGTTTTTGGTTCCTCGTTTACCGCACGCCACCTATGTCTAAACCATGGCAATCTGTGCTCCCTTCTGTCCGTCTGCAGTGCCGGGCAATGGAATCAGTGCAGCACTCCCGTCTCCCCAATCCCGACTTAATCAATTCACTACTCTCGAGCCTGCTTGGTGTTGATGCGCTGTAGAGGGATCTATTACATACCACATGTTACTTGGCCGCCATCATCATGTTTTTGGGTGAGAATACGTGCCCGCGCGAGCGGACAGTGGACGACTTCACGTAGCCGATTTCATACCGTACCACGCCTCAGAATACTGTGCCTGAGATAGGGATCATAGACAAACACATGGACCTCAGTATAATACGACGGTAAGCCGAACCTTGTGAGTGAGTAGCGAGCTCGCTGCTCGAGTATTTGGCGGTGATGCTTGCAGTTCTATATATAGGCAGGATTCCGAAAGGCCAATTCGATTCACCATACTCAACACAATGGCGATTTAACTCCGGCCCCTCGAAGCCAATAATAACCACAAGTCAACATGACCCCGCTACATGCTGAATGGCCAGAGACTACCGTAGGTGCCCAAATCCTACTGGAGTTGTCCCTAACGCACCGCATCCGCTTCGTATGACTCGTTCCAAGACGATGACCGACGGGCCAGTATAATTGATATCATTGATACCCTCTAGCATGTCGCAGAATGTTTAGAATGCTGATAGCCCAAATCAATTGTCTCACCAACCTCACGCTTCTTCGGCTTGTTGGACTGGCTTGTGGAATAATATTATCGCACAGTGCTCTATTCGCCTCCGAGGTGCATCGGATACATGGCCTCCGGCCCAGACAAGCCGCACGCGGACACAGTCAACCGACAACCGTGGAAAGTCGTTGCATGCGATCATGAGCAAATCTGCTTACAAGTATCATTGCAGTCCAGTCCAGAGTAGCTACCACGGTTCCGCTTTGTCTTACAATCTTCAGTGCTCACACGTAGGACTTTTCCCGCCCCAGCGGCATGCCGAGTCCAATCGGGCTGTCGAGTGAAGTTGAGTTGATATGATTCGTGCCCATAGCGGTGGGGCGGCGGGTGATCCTTGAACGTCTGTGCTGCCTGCGGCGCCGGCTAGTGTGAGATTGCCGAGTGTCTTATCCAGGCGATCGATACTGCCTTGGCTGACTGGCTGATACGAGCCTATTCCGCTTCAACCTCACACGACACGAGAGCGACAACCCAGCGGCTCACCCGGATGCGTGCGAACCACCAGCGAAGCGAAAGGCGAGGTGGAACTCAATGGCCTTCGTCAACCGAATATCCGTGAATCCTATACGAGTAGATCTGGGACACGCAGTTGTGTGAAGGATCGTGTGCTCCGGAGGTCCGCAGCTGTATGATAGGTACTTCAATAATTTCCCCCTCCATCCAGTATCTATCCTAACCGACAGATCGCATGTCTTCGCTTCGTCACTTAGATACTCCTTGCACAACGTCCAGCATCCGCATAGCTGAGGTCAAGCGAAGTGGGGCCAAGTAGAATTCCACACTGTAATTTTTCCGTCCGTATGCCCTCCAACCTCGGCCAAGCGGGCTCGGTTCGTCGCTGCTTCCTGCGCTTAAACTGTGCCCATCCGTTGAACAGTACCTCCTCTTTGAGATCTGAGAGCGAGTGATTTCCAATGAGCGCCAGTCATCAGTTAATATGAACCGACGTCCTCTGAAGAAATGGGGTGATTTACAACGCTATGAACGCGCCACAAAAATGTTGTGCGGCAACGCTCAGGCAGCATGAGATCATCGATCTGCCGAGTTTTGGTTGAGCGACGGGCGGGTAACGTTTCGGAACAAACACCTGCTCCCCCGCTGAGTTTCGTGGTGGGTTGTCTCCCGCTAGTAACCTGTGGGTTGGGTGGTTCCATTCCTGAGCTGCACCTCCCTAGAGACCAGAAAGTCCCCGAGCGAAGTCCGTTTCCATCCACCCAAGAAACTCGAATCCGTTTCATCTCACACTCACCCCTCCTTCAGCACACCTAGCTCCGTCGAGCGGAAATATTTGTTTCGCACCATCACCCTCTGTTCTTCAACGCTTGGGAAGTGCAATGAGCTCGACGACTGTTCACACGGTTCACCCGATCACCGCCGGTTCTTCCACGTCGGGCCCGGCATCGACATCATTATGGACCAAACTCTCCGGCTACATCTCTGAGCACAAGGCTGTTGTCTACACGGTCGGTGCGGTGGTGATCGTCGCCACAGCCGGTGGCATCTACTACATCACGCAGTCGGGGAACGACGGTGAAGCAAAGGAAAAGAAAAGCAAGAAAGACCGACGGAAAAAGGACGTCAAAGACAGCGCACCAGAGAAGGCGGACGTTCCAAGTGGTGAGATACAAACATCCCCGCATCCCCGCCCAATGTCTGGGCCGCTTATATCGGAGGGACTGTAGATTCTAGGAAGCCGGCCGTCGCCAGCGTCGATAACATCCCGGAAGTGGACGAGAACACCGTTGCATCGCTGACTGACGAGGTACGACATGCCGACTTTGCGTTCCATAGCTCGGGTCAGACTCGCTAACGTTGGGGCACAGCAACGCACTGCATATGCGGCAAAATTGAAGGCGGCCGGCAATAAGGCCTACAGCGCCCAGGATTACCCACGCGCCATCGAGCTCTACTCCAAAGCCATCCTATGCAAGCGGGATCCCATCTTCTACTCGAACCGCTCGGCCTGTTACAATGCGCAGGGAGACTGGAGAAAGGTTGTGGACGACACCACCATAGCCATCTCAATGGATCCGGAGTATGTCAAGGCGCTTAACCGCCGCGCCAACGCTTTCGAGCAGCTCGAGAAGTACAGCGAGGCTCTCTTGGATTTCACCGCCAGCTGCATTATCGATGGATTCCGGAACGAGACCTCGGCGCAGAGCGTGGAGAGGCTGCTCAAGATGGTTGCTGAAACCAAGGGCAAAGCAATGCTTGAGGCGAAGCCCAAGAAGTTGCCATCCCCGACTTTTGTGTCCAACTACCTTCAAAGCTTCAGGCCACAGCCTTTCCCGAAAGGACTCGAGGAGGGCGCTGTACTCGATGACACCTCGGGTGACTACCACCTTCAGGCTGGATTAGATGCTATAAGGCGAAAGACGGCAGATGCCTACAATCTTGCGGCGGAGTCATTCGAGAAGGCCATGGAGGCGGGAACAAGCCATGAGGCCGTTGCCCTCAACTACAGGGGAACTTTCAAGTACCTCCGAGGCGATTCCGAGGGTGCACTTGAGGATCTCTCCCGGAGCATTGAGCTGGATCCCACAATGTCACAGAGCTATATCAAGCGCGCCAGCATGAGGCTGGAACTCGGTTTGTGAAAAATTCACGCTCTCAGGGGGCCGATATGGTCTAACTTTCGCAGGGGATAGAGACGCCGCGGCCGTGGACTTCCAGGCCGCAATTGAACACAATCCTGACGATCCTGACATCTACTACCACCGTGCTCAGCTGCATTTCATCTGCGGCGAATTTGGCGGGGCCGCTAAGGATTACCAGAAGTCAATTGAGCTCGACGGTGACTTCATCTTCTCTCACATCCAGCTTGGTGTGACCCAGTACAAGATGGGATCGATCGCCTCGTCGATGGCCACCTTCAGGCGGTGCATCAAAAACTTCGACAAGGTCCCTGATGTGTACAACTACTACGGGGAGCTCTTGCTGGACCAGCAAAAGTATCAGGAGGCCATCCAGAACTTTGACATGGCCATCGAAATGGAGAAGCAGACCAAGCCCATGGGTATGAACGTACTGCCGTTGATTAACAAGGCATTGGCTCTCTTCCAGTGGAAGCAGGACTACAGTGAGGCGGAGAAGCTTTGCGAGCGCGCATTGCTACGTGAGCACCCCAGCCAACACGTTCATCTATTGGTTGCTAATCCGATTTTAGTTGACCCCGACTGCGATATCGCTGTTGCCACCATGGCACAGCTACTTTTGCAGCAAGGAAAGGTTAATAGTGCGTTGGAGTACTTCGAGCGTGCGGCATCACTCTCCCGAACGGAGGCCGAAATTGTGAACGCTCTCTCGTATGCCGAGGCAACACGCACGCAACTTCAAGTGAGTGATCCAAAACTCCTTCCTATCCATACGCTAACAACCGAAAAAGGTCCAGGAGAAGTACCCTCAACTCGCTTCGAAATTGCAGGGAATGGCGGGAGGAATGGGCCCCAGGTAGGCAAAAACATCTATATGTACAGTAGTTCCTTCGGCAAACTCATTGATGGTGTCTTTAGTTTTAGTGGATAGGTGAAATTGTATTGGTCTCTGATTTGAGTACAAAAAGGATTGTGCGAATGCTGCTTTCCACACACGTGTAGTTAAAGAATGCCCTGTTGTTCCCTCTCTCTTCTATCTCTATCCGCCTGCTCTATTTTTCCGGTCTAGTTTGTTGGGATCTTTTGGCCACTGAAACGAATATGTACATAGGATTTCAGTTGTGAAGGCATTTAAATCGGTAGATAGGTGACTTATGACCCGTACATGCTCTCGGGGTTTAGGTACCTAGATTGGCAGTGATGAAACGGGGTACAATCCACGAAATATCACTCGATACCTAGGCTGTTTGTGAGCTAAATTGTCTTGGCATAAGTCGCGCCTGCATACTTCATAGCAGCTTCGCGCCTGTCCGACTTCTCGACACGTTCCCCTGTGCTGTGTGTTCCTCAACGTCGCCCCAAAATGCCAAAATGTGAGTCTCTTCCTACACCCGACGCTTTAACTCTGATTTGTTTACTGACTGTCTACTTTAGTCTTCTGTACCTACCGGAATTCTCCAGCTGTGGCGATTGCGAATGCTAATCGTTAAACTCAGGCGACTACTGCGATGTCTACCTCACTCACGACTCCATAAGCGTCCGCAAAGCGCACAATAGCGGTCGTAATCACCTGCGGAATGTCGTCGAGTACTATCAACGTACGTTACTACTCTCTATCGCGCGCGCGTGGGAACGAAGGGTGGGCTGACAAATGTCTGGGGAGGTAGAAATCGGACATGAGAAGGCGCAGTCGGTCATAGACTCCATCACGAGTTCGTATGCCGCCGAGGGACAGACTATGCCGATGCCCGGCATGCTCCCAGGGATGATGCCGGGTCAGTCGAGTTTCCCGCCGCCGGTGGGAATGGGATTTCCTCGTATGTTGTCGCTTGTTCCGCAGGTGCTGGAGTACTCGCTGATGTCTGTGGTGCACCGCAGCTCGTCCAGGCCAGCCGCTTCCTCCGCCACCGTTCGGGTTCCCGCCGCAAGCCGGACTTCCCGGCGGATTCCCCCCACCAGGTAGACCCGGAATGCCGCCGTTTCCTCCGCCTCCGATCATGCCCGGCGCCGTGGGATTCCCGCCGCAGTTCCCGGGTGGGCTGCCGCCGCCGCCGTTGGGGATGCCTCTGCCGATGGGAGATGGGATGTCGGGACAGCCACCGATGATGCCCGGACAGCCACCGTTCCAGATGCCGCCAGGTGGATTCCCGCCGCCGTTTCCAGGCCAGGGAATGAGTCCGCCTCCCGGTGCTATGATGGGTGCACCCCCGGGTGGTCCTGGAGGTCCACCATCGTTAGGCAATTATCAACCGCCTCCGAAGTAGCGTTAGGTCGGCGATTGTATAATAGTCAGGTTTCGTTCGGAAGGATGAGTGGGAAGGCGTGACAGGTTTCTTCATGCGAAATGTCGGGGTGTTGGTGTCTTCAAGTTACAAGTTTGGCAAGCGAATTGTGTACTGCTATGTCCCATAAAATTGATTTTGGTTTTGTTTTCCCGCATGTCTATCCAACAGCTCTCATCACGAGCTTCCCCAGTATCTGCAACTCCATGTCTTCCGTCACCCCCTTTATCCCCGCCGTAGGAATCTTGTAGCACTTTCCCACGCGTGCCCAATCCGTACCCTGTGCAATCACCGCATCCGTAAACTCCGCCGGTGTCCCCTCCACCACCTTGTTCAGGTGCCGCTCAACCTCCTCCGCGGATATGGGCTTCTCCTCGCTCGAGATCTTGACGCAGACTAGCGACGTGGTCGTTGGGGATATTCCAAAGCGGCGGAAGGACTCCGTGATCTTTCCAGCCATCAGCCATACACTCCAGCGAGACGACGATAGAGAGAAGCAGTAAGTACGTTATTATTTGGACTCAGACAAAACACGATCTCGGAGTGAACGTTCTTCGTCCTTAGCTTTCCCGTGACGAGGAGCTTATGGACTGCCTGGTGCGCAGCAGCTAACACGTGCGTCGTCGACACCATCTACACCCACTTTCCATGTCACTCAGAGTTTCGTAGCTGTGGGGCGCACCCACGCGTGGGAACCTACGGCACCCGCATCGATAAATGCGTACTCGAAGCCGGTGTTGCCGGCGAGCAGCTGGTCGCGAAGGAACGCGGCGTTGCCGACGTTGTGGTACATCGCGATGTGCACCGCATGCGCGGCGGGAATGTGTTCGAGCGTCAGGGTGGTGAGCGACATTGTTGTTTGCGGGCTGCGGTGGGCGAGCGTGAATGGTGGGTGAATTGTTTGGACTCTAGGTCAGTTACTGGAGCACATACGCAAGTGAGGATTCATGTGGTTTGGTGGGGTTGTTGGCTTGGCACGTGCGTGGGTTGGAGCTATAGTATCACTTCGCGTCTCCACCATCACACGACACGGCACCTCCGACAACTCACAACACGACGACAGCAGCAACATGACGACGCCAAAAATGCTAGCCGGCATGACGCCCAACTCCCACGCGGTGGCTACATTCGCGTTTTCGCCAGCACTACTGGGACAATCTCCCGCGGCTTTCCTCAAGAACCACAGATCACCGATGCCGTCGGGGAACTTTAACTCGCCTGGGATGTTTGCGGCGCTGGGAGTCACGGGAACTCCGAGCATGCAGCAGTTACCCCCAGATGAGAACAAGAAAAGAGAGTTGGCGGAGATTCTGCGGGTCTTGGGGACGAGGCCGGGGAGGATCAGTGTTGCGGCTGTGGAGAGGTTGGCGAAAGGGATGGGGTGAGAATGCCCACGCATTGATAGGAATGTTTTTGCTAAGTTGCTGTGGAGATTGGAGTGCTATAAGGATACAGACCCCGCCACCGGCGGAACGACACTATCACTCGCAGCGAAGATCTTCTTGCTAGATGTACGTAGCCATCTCGGGAGCTCCGATCCCCGGGTGCTGACCTCATTAGATCGAGTTCACGGGCGACAAAGTCGAGCGAGTACAAATCTCATTCGAGAACACCCCCGGCCCGTCCAGCGACCTTGCAGCCCAAGCTGCCGCGATATTCCAGAAGAACCTGACGCCCTCATCACTCTCTCCCGGTCGGCCGCCGCTACTGGTCCCGTCGCTCTCGGACTTCGCGGAGAACCTGACCAGATTCTACCGTACCGACAAGCTCAGTGGGAGCATCAATTGCTTCGCAGCGATCACTGGGATATATCAGAGTCTGCGCAAGATCTATGAGTACGAGAGGGATAGTATGGACAGTGAAATGGCGGTGATGTGTGTGGGCAATGGAAGGCCGGCGATGCATGTCCGAGGGAAGGTGGGGTTGAGTATTGACTATTGGAAGGAACGGCGGACAAGTGCGGAACAGGAGGAGGGTGAGGATGGTGAAGAGAAGTTATGGAGAATAATGATCGAAGTTGAAGAAACGCCGCCGGATTTCGAGAACAACCTGAACATGGGGAATATGACAATAACGCCAGTGCGTGCGTCGGATCAGTGGGTGTCGGATGAAGTGAAGAAGTCAAACAAGTATGAGACCAAATCACTATATCAAGTCCTCGGCTGACATCTAGCAGTCTGTTCGACGAAGAGCTCACAACCGACTGGCTCGAGCCCCCACTAGAAGAACTGCTTGACGTGACCGGCGACTCCTCGGCGTCACGTCCCTCATCCGCCCGCTTCCTCGCGCGTCTCGACCCACCCGTCGTCGTCCCCCTCCAAGACCAAATGGAACTCTACACCGGCATGCAAATGACCGGCCTCGGCACACTCGAAACCCTCCTCTTCCCCGGCCTCCCCCCAAGCAACGATACGTACCGCCACATCCACGTCCCCGATTCCACCGCCCCACTGCACCACTACCACCTCCACCCCTACCTTAAACCTGTCTACGTCCGTTACGTCAGCGAAATCCCATTCTCGCATCCTCGGGACATCCTGCCTATACTCCGCACCCTCCGCCAATATGTCCTCGTCAAAACCCTTCTCGAAAGCTGTTTCTCGCCGCTACACCCCTCCCCACCCCCTCCATCACCACCTCACTCGTCCATAGACGATTTAAACTTCTTCCTCGATTCCACCAGTCCCAGTACGGGAGAGGTGCCAGTCGATATTACCCTCGAGCCAGGTCAGCAGTTCGGGATCCGTGTCGTCTTTCCGGAGCGTGCCAACACTGGCGTGGTGAATATGCAGGTGCAGGTGGGACGGAATGCGGAGGTGAGCGTGAAGCAAAATGAACGCGCGGAGAAGGCCATCAAGGCTTGTGAGGACTTGGGACTGGTGGTTGAGTGGATTAGGAGGCAGTCATAACGATATTGATGGAAGCCATGGTTTACTGTAACAGGAAAGGATATACCCTGGGTGGTTTTTAATGCATGTTTTGTATTGCTTTGCTTTTGGAGTTTTTCAGCGGTAATTAGAGGGATTTTCATGGCCTATCACCTCATTCGAGGCTTTCCAGTGACTCCATTCCCAACGTAGTAGCTTGTTTTTTTACCAGGAGGTCACGTCGTCTCTGTGCAGAACTTCATGTTTGAGAAGCAAGTGAAACAAAACATCAGTATCCGAGACCCGAGTCTCAGTGAGGCATATAAATCCACTTTCCCAACTGCAGCCATCACCGCCGTTATCAGACAGGCCCGATCTCCTTCCAGGATCCCGGCTCCATCCCTCCCTCCGGAACCTACCGTTTTAGCGTGAACCTTCACACCTCTTGGGGAAAAGCTTGTCCAGACTGCTCGACATTATTCAACTTTCAGATTCGGATTTTTCGATTTTGACCCTGCGTTGGATTCGGTTTCAACTTTTCCTTCTACAAATGCGACAATTACGATGGTCGCTTAACATCTTGCTCCGTCCTTCGACTTCCCGAACCCGATGGCAGCCGAGTTTATTGCGGAGAGGGTTCGGAGAGGCGCTGCCGCGGAGGGCGATCGTCGCGTATGGAAAGGCCTCCCACGACCTCGAGAAGCGCATCGATGATATCCCGCTGGATCGCTTTAGGAACTTTTGTATTGTGGCGCACGTCGTATGTCACCGCTGCCGCTGCTGCTGTCCGTCCGTCGGAGTCCGTCGGTGTGGTGTGGTGTGGAGTAGAGTGGAGTGTTGCGCCTGGCTAACTTGCGTGAAACATAGGATCATGGAAAGAGCACTCGTACGAATCCTACCTCCGCCCGCCCTCACTCCTCCTCCTCCTTCGCCTCGGACGAATAGCTGATCCGCGCGCCACCTACTATAGTCAGCGATCGGTTGCTCGAGCTCACGGGGACGATAAAGGTCGGGGATAATAAGCAGATCCTGGATAAGTTGGATGTGGAGCGGGAGCGTGGAATCACCGTCAAGGCGCAGACTTGTACCATGCTGTATAATTACAAGGTACCTATGACTTTTGTTTGCATGATGGTTGGCTGGCTGGCTGGCTGGAGAAGAGCACTTTCTGATTGGCTTTTGGCTCGTAGGGCGAGGATTATCGTGCGTTAAATCTTACCGTTCACCGACCGACTTTCGTCACGCATGCTAATTGATGGCCTCCGGTGAGGTGTACGAACACAGTACTGCATCTTGTTGATACACCCGGTCACGTCGACTTCCGTGCAGAAGTTCTGAGTAGCTACCGGTCTACGGAATCAGCACTGCTGTTGGTGGATGCCTCCCAAGGAGTCCAAGGTTGGTGCTACCTCTGGCAGCTGGTTGGGTTGGAAAAGCACTGACCTTTTGGACTTCAGCACAGACGGGTGAGTTTCTAGTATCCATGAGTCCGTGGGTATAGACATGTCTCTAAACCGCGCTTCTACATAGTTGCAAATTTCTTCCTTGCGTTTGCACAAGGCCTCACGCTGCTGCCGGTGGTCAACAAGGTCGACCTTCCCTCGGCAGATCCGGATAGGGCACTCGAGCAGATGCGCACGAACTTCGAGCTGGACCCCAAGAAGGCCGTGTTGGTCTCGGCAAAGACGGGACTCAATGTTGAAGCTATACTGCCGGCAGTGATAGAAGGGGCACCATCGTAGGGCTTACCTACCTGATCCTCACCTGCTTATCTACCGGAAAGGAATATCTAACATGTGTCGGCTGCGCAGACCAACTGGCTCCAGTAAAGATCCCCTTAAAATGCTGCTAATCGATTCGTGGTATGACAACTACAAGGGTGTTATTCTACTCGTCCGGATCTTTGATGGGGTTCTGAAGCCGGGTGACCAAATCGTCTCGTTTGCTACGGGGAAGAAGTACTTTGTCGGTGAGGTGGGGATCATGTACCCCCTAGAGACAGCGACCTCATCCTTGAGGGCCGGACAAGTGGGGTACTGTTATTTCAACCCGGGCATGAAGAATACCAGCGAAGCCAAAGTTGGAGATACGTTCTGTCATATCGGAATGGAGGACAAGGTTGTTCCGTTGGAAGGATTCGAGGAACCACAGCCAATGGTAGATATCACTTCGTATGACTACTATTGGCCCCGGCTAATATTTTCCGAAAGGTCTTTGTGGGTGCGTTTCCGCTGGACCAGGGAGAGTTCAACAGGTTGGATGACAGCATCCAGCAGCTCGTCACAAACGACCGAAGTGTGACACTCCAAAAGGTACACCGATCAACAAACGAGTGAGGGCATCCCGTCCGTGAAATGCCGCTAAATTCAATGCAGGAAGCTTCAGAGGCACTCGGTCAAGGCTGGCGACTTGGGTTTCTCGGTGAGCTCTCTTCCCAACCCTAAAACCGTTCGTCCCATCATGCTCATGCAGATTCCCTTCTAGGAACCCTCCATGCCTCCGTTTTCGAGGACCGTTTGCGTCAAGAACACGGCGGGTCGTTGATCATCACCTCGCCCACGGTGCCCTACAAGATCATACACCCCCGGGACGGGAGCGAAGAGATCATCAGCAATCCCGCATTGTTCCCGTCGGGTGACCATGAATTCAAACAACTCGAGCGGCTGGAACCCTACGTACTGGCCACCATCACCGTGCCGGAGGAGTATCTGGGCAAGGTCATCGAGCTGTGCGAGGGCAATCGCGGAACCCAGGTCGAGATCACCTTCTGGACCGCAACACAGGTCATCTTGAAATACAAACTGCCGCTCGCCCAGCTGGTAAACGACTTTTTCGGGAAGCTGAAGGGTATCACGAAGGGGTATGCTTTCTTTCATTCCACCAGCGTTAGCGGTGGCTAACTCGGGAAATAGCTACGCCTCCCTCGACTACGAAGAAGCCGGCTACGAGAAATCCGACATTGTCAAGCTGCAGCTTTTGGTAAACAAGCTCCCCGTAGATGCGATCTCGCAGGTAATGCACCGGAGCCAGACGGCGCGCGTGGGCCGGCAATGGGTCGCAAAGTTCAAAGAGTTTGTGCAGCGCGAGCTGTTCGAGGTGGTGATCCAGGCGGCGGTGGGGAACCACATCGTCGCGAGAGAGACGGTCAAGGCGGTCCGGAAGGATGTCACGGCAAAGCTCTACGGAGGTGATCGGACTCGCCGCATGAAGCTGCTGGAAAAACAGAAGGAGGGACGGAAGAAGCTGCAGGGTATGTTATTTCTTCTTCTTCTTCTAGAATGCGTGTGGATCTTCGTGGCGGACGGAATTCTAACGAGATCAAGCAATCGGACGGGTGACGATCGAGCAGAAGAGTTTCCAGGGTTTCCTGCAGAAGTAGCCGTACCAGTAGCGTCGACGGGACACGATGGAGGCGCTGTAGCTAGAGTAGAGATGTTCAAAACTCCAATAGCTACAACTCACATAGAGCATCTAGCTCAAAGCTCGGATCGTGAAGTGAGTCGTGACTAGCCACGTATTTTTTATTTATTATTTTACCTATCGTTGTTGTCGTTGTCGTATGCACACTCTATCGTGTTCGCCTCCGCGCCCATCTCATTATCCGACGCTATGGGCCCGGATGTGACCATATTCAAACGTCGCCCCGCATGCAGTTTCCGCACTCGCAATATATTACACAATCGATACTCTGGATATGCGACTGTACATGCGATAGATGCGATAAATGCGATAAACCACACATGCGACGAACCAGAAGCTCCGCAGCCCGTCGCATCCACCTACGATATGTATGTATTCACTCTCGAAATCACAGCTTCGCGAACGTCGCCTTCTTCTTCTGCATGGTAGCCTGGATGGCAATCGCCGGATCTGGCGCTTGTATCGCCGCCGCGTTCCAGACCGCCGTGTAATCCAGTCCTATAGGCACCGGTACCGATCAGCCAACCCGCAACGACTCAATCCCAACACTCCGTCGAGCAGCAGCAGCAGTGCACATACCTTCCTGCGTAGTATGATCGACCGAGTAATTAACCAGCGCCTTAGTGCCCTGTACGCCGAGGGGCGACTTCTCCGCCATGAGGCGTGCAGTCTTGAGCGCCTCGGCGACCGCCTGCTCCTTTCCGGGGAGCGCCCTACTAACGAAGCCGACGCTGACGGCCTCCTCGGAGCCCCAGACGCGAGCCGTCAAGGCCACCTCGCGGACCCAGCTGCCGCACCCCACGACCTTCGGCAGGCGCGTCAGCGTGCCAATATCTGCGGCTATTCCTATATCCACCTCCTTAACGCAGAATCTAGTGTCGGCAGCACACAGGCGCACGTCCGCGCAGCACGCTATGTCGATCGCGAGTCCGTACGCGATCCCGTGCAGCACTGCGATCACAGGCTTCTCGCATGCTGCCGCCGCGCCGATACAGTCCTGGAACTCGCGGATGTGCCGCCGCAGCGCGAACGCACGCCGCGCTGGGTCCATGCCCCCACCGCCCCCGCCCCCGCCCCCGCTGCTGTTGCTGCTGCTGCTGGTGGATGAGGTCAGCTCCGGCGCGGAGGTGATGTCTAGTCCGCTGCAGAATGCGCGGTCGCCCGCCCCGGATAACACGATCGCTCGCACGGAGGCGTCGACCGAGAGCGCGCGGAAGAGCTGCCCGTATTCGAGCCACATCCTGTGAGTGTCAGCGGGGTGAAGAGGGAGTGCGCGCGCGCGGCTAAGGACGGACTGGACGCACTCTTGGTGGAACGCATTGAGCTTCGCGGGCCGGTTGATCTCGACGTGCGCGACGTGCGCGGACGGCATGCTCACGTTGAAGTGCTTGTATGTTGCGTAGTCGGTCATGGTCGCGGTCATGGTCGCGGTGAGGTGATGTGAGGGTAATGGAATGGTAGATTTCTGGATATATTGCTGTATGTAGTTATGAGGTATGTGAGGTGAGATATGCGTGAAGTTTGAACTGTGACGGTTGATGTTGAGACCACGTCCGTCTCCAGAGGCCACAGCTATGTACCACTAGTAGTATACCTAGCATGAGAGCTCACCACCACCACCACTCGGCCTCGGCTCGGCAGGGCTTCATGTGACACAGCCGTCGGGCCAGCAGCCTACCTACTACCGGTATACATGTGTACCCACTCCACGAAGCACATGTTCAGTCCAGTCCAGTCGACATTCCCCATTCCCTCTTCAGCCCCAATGCCTCAGTGCCTCAGTGCCTCACACGTACACCTATTACCACTATCATTACCACTATCCACTATCCACTGCACAAATACATTGTGGCGTATCCCAGCCCCCCAGCGCCGAGCCCCAGTCCCCAAGCAGCCGATTGCGGGGAAAAAGCGGGTATATATCAATGTATAGTGGTAGTACACAGATTACAGCCAAAACTCGGCAGTGAGTCGTGACCACCGACAGACAGGCAGGCTGCGCGCTTACTCTACATGAGCACTCAACACCCTGGGGCACGTAGAGTAAGTGCCCAGGTTTGTATGTGTATGTGTGTATGTATGTGTGTATGTATGTAGCAGATAGAGTACCCAGAGTGAAGTCCCCGCTTCTCGAGTTCCCAACAAACGGTATGTGAAGCTGGGACCTGGCACGACGACGACGACGGCGTTTGTATCCCTGAACGAACGAGCGAACGAACGGAGGATGGATGGGTGGATGGATGGATCGGCAGGTTCATGTATGTAGCGGCCGACTGACTTCCTGCCCGGCGTTCAACCAACGGCTGTGTCGGAAGCGTGCCGGTTGGTTGGTTGGTCGTTTGGGTGGGTGGGTGAGATATGTATGTTTTATGTAGGTATCGTACGTAGTAACGTAGTCTACCTGGTTCAGATCTCGGATAGCTACCTACAGTAGGTACAGTAGGTACGGTGAGACCGTGATAGTGCTGCCGTGGTGCGCGAGAAAGTATGTTTGTATGTATGTAGATGTATGTGTGTAAGATGTATGCGTGTAAGCTGTATGTGTGTATACCGTCTGTGTTTTTATCTGTATCTATCTGTATCTCCGTCAGTCTTGGTAGGTAGTCTAGGTATCCGCACGATATCACCAATTCACCATATCACCGCGCATGCCACCCGCAAAAAACCCATGGAAAAAGCAAAGAAATACAGAAGAAAAAAGATTGAAACTCTTCACGCAAGGGGAATGCATGACCACGGATTGCATATGCCACACATATGCCACCGCCGTAACGGCGTTTCATTGCTTTTGCCTTTGCCTTTGCTTTTGCGCCGTGAGGGGGATGTCTCACCGTCCCCGCCGTCCCCACGTCGTCCCACGTCCACAGCGTAGCATCGCCCATCGCCATCGCCATACCATATATAGTATAGATGTTAGCAACGTCGGATATAGCTTTTGAGTTTTTGAGTTTTTTGAGTTTTTCTTTGCAGATGTCAGAGAGGGGATGGCGTGTTGACGTGTTGGCGTGTTGACGTGGGGCGGGGAGGAGGGGGAGGCGGGGCAGAGTGGGCGGGGGGGAGGAGGGGGGGAGGAGGGGGGTAGTGGGGGGGAAGTACTTACATCGACGTCTTTTGTCATCACGGGCCCGGCCTAGCTGTGGACGTCCGTCCGGACTCCGTTGTCGACGACATGGTACCTTTGACGCAGCTCGCAGCTCGGCGGGCTGGAATGCGGAATAGTACCTCTGTACCTCTGTACCTACCTACCTGCCTACCTACCTACCTGCCTACCTACCTACCGGCGCAACTGGTTCCTGCATCTGCTGGCGGTGGATGTTTGGATATGATGTAGGTACCTGTGCGTTTAACTCTCCCCAGCCTCCTAGCCCCCCCATGCGGGAGATGGTCTGGTTTGGTTTGGGTTTCTCCGCCGTAAGCGCGGGCTGGCGGGATGAGTTGCCGGTACCGCAGCATAGATCAGGCTGGCTGCCGGGGAGAGTTTCATGAGCACTCGGCCCCAAGGCCCAAGGCTTTAGGTCCAAGGCTCAAGCTCTCAAGCCACGCACATACATTGCACATTGCACAAGCCTGCTTTCCTAACCTTCCTAGCTCGTGAAGATCCGACGATCTTCAGGCTTCGGACGGAGGCGTTAACTGCCTATTGGTATGTGCTAGCAGCACTCCACTCCGAGGCATGAACATATGTATGTAGAGTTCGATACCCGAGGGCCGGCCGGATGGCCACACCGCACATACCCAAGCTACATAGGTCGGTAGGTCGGTATGCATCGGAAGCATGGAGCTCGAAGTTGGGTTGGATGACGAAGCCGAGGGAGTTGGTTGTAGACTGTGGTTGTGTACTCTACATAGGTGTGACGAGGGCCAAGTTCATGTCATGTCATGTCAGGGCGGGGCGAGGCGGGGCCGAGTATCCGCCGGCCTCTACCGTGTGTACCGTATGTATGTACGACACGCAGATAGATACGCAGCCAGCCTCCTGGGATGGGATGGGATACATATCGCGGTTGCGGGGGGGTTACATCGTTACATCTCTCCTCACCTCGCCTCGCCTCTTCGGCATCGATCGGTGCGCGGCGTTCCTGACCGCCGAGTGGTTTACCTCATATCTCGATATCATCCATCCACACACACACACGACAGACATAGAGTAGACGGCGGGAGTCCCTGAAACACCGCAGCGCGCAGCGGCGGCCGACAGCTGTCCTGCCCGGCGTCCATTCATTTTCCTGCTTGCTGCTGCTTGTACCTTCACATTGCTTTGCTTAGACGCCTCAGCCACTCCCACTCCCACTCCCAGTCCCAGTCTCCCAGCAGACGGACCCGCCTCTACTCTGCCTAGTATGTAAATGCCTCACTACAACAGGGGTCGTCACCTAACTTACTTCAACTTACCTCACTTACCTCACTCATACTAGTTAGCAGTTGCCGGCCCTGTCTTGCCTGCTTGCCTGCCTGCGTCGGCGATTTGTATTTCCCGCCGTTTTCTTTCGTTTCGAAAACGTAAAACGGACTGGGGTCTGACGAGGGGAGGGGAGATAGTTTTTCTTTTTCTTTTTCTGTTCTTTTTCGGTTTCTTTTCTTAACTGTACTGTCGAAACGGAAATGGAAATGAATTGGATTGGATTGGATTGGATTGGATTGGATTGGATTGGATTGGATTGGATTGGATTGGATTGGATTGGATTGAAGATGAGATGAGATGTCCGTAAATTATGTTGCGAATGGAGTAGTATCTAGGGCATGAGGAGGGGGAGGTAGGTACGCATCTGTCGGTCGGTTGGTCGTGGCAAAGCCCTTCCTTCCCTTCCCTTCCCTTCCCTTCCTTCCATCCATCCTTCTTCCTTCTTCCCCGCCAAGAGCAGAAAATTCGGGTGGTATGTACCGTATACATAGCAGGCGGGTTAGTAAGTACAGTAAGTACAGTTACTGACTGGCCTAGTGCGGACCGCGCAGTTCCCCCGCCGTGGATTGGATGCGGTGGCGGTTGCGGACGGAGGATATCGTGAATAATCCGTCCCCAGGCGGGTATACGACTGTCTACAGCTTCACGTTGACGTCTCTTCTCCTTTCCACTTCCCCCTTTCCTGTGCCTCCTCAGGCTCCTCATTCTCCCGCCACGCGGAAAGGAAGTTCCAGATATCGCGTAGAGTACATACAAGCAGCATCGTGGATTACGTTACGTTGCGCACTTACCTACCCTCTCTCTCTCTATTTCTCGTAGGGAGGGGAGCTCCAGCCCAGTCGCGTGGTGTCCGTCCGTCGTCTTATCGGCCTGTTCTATCGGTCTGTTCTGTTCCGCGTGGAGCGTGGAGCGTGGAGTGGAAGACGTCCGTCCGTTGCTTTGGGAAGGATGCCGATAAGCAGCCCCCCCCTCCCCTACTCTATCGAGGGTAGGTACGGTTGCTATCTTGGATATCTAGAGTAGGTACCTAGAGTAGTGGGTAGTGGGCGCCCTGCATAGTAGCGTGATGGTGGTGGTGGTGGTGGTGGGGAGCGAAAAGAAAGAATGGAATTCGAATTCGAATTTACGACTTCATGTCTACATACGACATTACATCCGAGAGAACGGCTGGCTGGAAAAAACACGACACATCTTGCAGCTATTGTTTCTTCCGCGTTTGTTCTCACGGACGGCGATGTGCAGCCGCAGCAGCAGCACGAACAGAGGGAGGGAGGGCTGAGGAGGGTGAGGAGAATTTTCATCTCATCTCATCTCGTCTCGTCTCTTCTCGTCTCGTCTCTTCTCGTCTTGTCTCGTCGTTGAGCGTCTGAAATCTTGAAGGAAGGAAGGAAGGCAAACAAAAGCAAAAGAAGAAAGAAAACTTTCTGCTTTCTGTGTCTAAAGATACCCTACCGGTACCGGTACCGGCGGCGACAAACATCCATCGGTGTCCATCTATCCACGGCGACTTCGAATTTCTTCGGCTTCTAAAGATGATGATGATGATGATGATGCTTCTTTTAGATAGCCAGAGAACGGCGGCCGGCTATGTACCCAGTACCTACTACCTACTACCTAGTGGCACATCTGCTATGTATGGCGTATGTACATTCTCGATAGCGGTACATAGGACTTCAACCAGCCAGAAAAAAGCAAATCCATATCCATATCACATTCGACCGAACGACGATTCGGAGATAGCCATTATTATATTCGGTCAGTAGAGTACTTGGGTACACTAGAGTATCTAGAGTATCTACAGCAGGCTCTCTCTCGGTAGGTGTACCGTGTATGTAGGCAGGCAGCTGGTCGTAGGTACTCTCGACTGTGGGCATGTACCTTCTCCACTATCCAGATCTACGGTAGACCGATCTGTCACTCTAAACTCTGGCGATAGAGATATATAGAGATGGAGATGGAGAGAGTGTGTAGATATCATCATACATATGGCACGTACGGTACGGCGGGGTGCGCGCGTGCTTGCAGTTAGGTATGCTACATACAGGCGGGAACGAACAAACGTAGTATGTAGACGTCCCACGTCTAGGTATCTATGATGTATGTAATCCACCCCACGGCTTCCGTGAAACTTTACTCCGTTTCCCTTGGGTTAGGCACATACCAGACTCTACTTAGCCCGGCTGCCCCTCCCCCCTCCCTCCCCCAATGCCGACCGCAAATCCCGCAGAAGAGACATACATCATACATACTTCGAGATTTGTATCATACTTCCCGGGGCTCAGGGTTTCGGGCTGGGCTGGGAGGGAGGGGGAGGGGGAGGGAGGGGGGGAGGGGGGAGGTACCAAAGCTTGACACTACACTGTCACAGCTGATCCGGAAAGTACCAGGTAACTACGGACCTACGGTACAGCTCCATAGATACATACGTGAGCCAAGGGTGTTTGCTTGCGTCCAAGGCAAATGCTTCAGACGAAGTGAATGGAAAGCCGACAAGTCATTACCCGTCAACAGCGCTCGGAAGGGTGGAGGGGAGGGGAGCCTGTGGTCGATTCTGACGAAAGATTTCGATCGTGAGGCCTGCGACCGACTCGCAAAGATATCAACAAGCAGGACCACCGGGCATGACAGACAGACAGACAAGGCAGGCAGGCGGGCGGGCAGGCCAGAGCTTCCTCTGCTTGCTCCTGCAGGTGTGAGGGGAGAGCTCGAGTACGGTACTCTACCTCTACCTCTACCTAGAGCTCTCTCCACTCCCGCCGTAAGAAAAGCAACCGCGGGGTGGGACTGGACGGAGCAGGCAGGATTCGAAGCTCTCTGTCTGTCTCGGGGATTCGAGCACAAAAAAAAGAAGAAAAAGAAATATTGCGGAAACGGAAAAATTGTGGGAGAAAAGAAAAAGAAAAAAATGGATGGGGGAAAAAGAAAAGAAAAAAGCGAGGAAAAATATGGCTTGGCCCTACTTTGGCGGTGGCGGGTTCCCTCACGCTTGCAGCGCTTTTTTGGATGACGCTGGGTTCTTGGTTTGACTTGCCTCGATACGGCTTCATCCCACTTAGCCCACAACATCCCTCCTTCCATCACACCCACACACCCACAGCCCACTACTCACACCCCCCCGGTGTGCATTATCGCTTGGACTCTACGAACCCTTTAAAAGATCCAGTGATCCTCTGCACTTCTTCTACTCTCTCCTCATCACACTACCCCACTCAACCCCCATCACCCCCGATACCAATCCCACTCACCTTCAAAAGCATCCCTCTCGGCTCCCTTCTTCTTTGCCTTTTTTCCCTTTACATAACTCCCAGAAAAGATCATCATGGTTAGTACTCTCCCTTCCGCCCACCGAGCCCGCTCGGCCGAACTTGGCCCGAAACGTTGCTCATCGAGCCGCCACCACGTCCTTGTTCGCGAATACTGATGTTTTTGTTCCTACCAGGCCGGCTCCACTGTTGTCTCCAACACTGCGGCGTTGTCGAAGTACTTGGACCTGCCCCAGCACGGTGCTGTCCAGGCCGAATACATCTGGATCGATGGATCCAACGGACTCCGGAGTAAAACCAAGGTATGTCACTCGCTTCACTGCTTTGGGTGTGCTGTGGCGTCGTGTTCGCCATCGTGAACACGACCAGCGGCACTGCACTAGTGGTTTCCTGATCGCGAATTGGACCCCCTGACAAGAATCATAGACCCTCAACAAGAAGCCCGCTTCGATCGACGAGCTCCCCGAGTGGAACTTCGACGGCTCCTCGACCGCCCAGGCTCCCGGTGAGGACTCCGACGTCTACCTCCGCCCCGTCGCCATCTTCCCTGATCCTTTCCGCCGTGGCGACAACATCCTCGTCCTCTCCGAGTGCTGGAACGCCGATGGCACCCCCAACAAGTTCAACTACCGCCACGAGTGCTCCAAGCTCATGGAGGCCCACAAGGACCTGATTCCCTGGTTCGGTCTCGAGCAGGAGTACACTCTGTTCGATGAGTTTGGTGCTCCCTACGGATGGCCCAAGGGTGGTTTCCCCGGCCCCCAGGGTCCCTACTACTGTGGTGTCGGAACTGGCAAGGTTTACTGCCGTGATATCGTCGAGGCTCACTACCGCGCCTGCATGTACGCCGGCGTGACCATCTCCGGAATTAACGCTGAGGTCCTTCCTTCCCAGTGGGAGTTCCAGGTCGGCCCTTGTGTCGGTATCGACATGGGTGACCATCTCTGGATCGCTCGCTACCTCCTCCACAGAGTAGCCGAGGACTTCGGTGTCAAGATCTCCTTCCACCCCAAGCCCATCCCCGGTGACTGGAACGGTTCCGGACTCCACACCAACTTCTCGACCGAGGCCATGCGCACGGACGGTGGTATGAAGGTGATCCACGACGCTATCGCCAAGCTCGAGAAGCGCCACAAGGAGCACATCGCCGTCTACGGAGACGACAACGCTCTCCGTCTGACCGGAAAGCACGAGACCGGAAACATCGAGGCCTTCTCCTTCGGTGTTGCGGACCGTGGTTCCTCGATCAGAATCCCCCGGTCGTGCGCCAAGGAGGGTTACGGATACTTCGAGGACCGCCGACCCGCCTCCAACGCCTGCCCGTATCAGATCACCGCCATCATGGTTGAGACTTGCTGCGGTGCTATCTAATCGGTTTCTGTTACTATCAGCTCGGGGTTCATGTTTTTTTTTTCTTTCTGTCCTTTTTAAATTTCCATTCTGTTTTTTTTCTTCACTTTTTTCCTTTTGGGTCTGCTTTGCTATGGGATGGGTACAAGAAAGATGAGGGGAAGTGCGTGTTGTAAGTCCTTGAGATTCGTTGCAAGGCACAGGTGTATTCGGGGTTGGATTGGGAATTGGGAATTGGCGCAGTGTGGGGTTAGATCTCGTTTCGGGTTCTAGGCCAGTTGTGCAACTGCTTGTGTTTTAGATAGAATTCAGAGATATCTATGGGGATATCTTTTTTCCACATTTGACCCTTCCTTCCTTCGAGAACAAGCTTCGGTGCAGAAAGGGAAGCAAAAGCAAAAAGAAGGCACTTTTTTTTCTTCGCGCATCTCAGGGCGAGTGAAATGGTTGGTTGACTGGTGCACCGTTTACGGGGAAGGGAGCGAAAGGAGGGGGAGTTCCGTGATGCCCCGAAGGCTACACTTGGTTGGTTCAAACTTCATGGTTCCTGCCGACCTTGCATACGCGGGGTAGTTCGATATGCAGATAGAATCGGATAGATACTACCGGTGCTAGATACTGCTAGACACACTCTACCTGCTCTAAATACCGGTAGATGACGGTAGATGACGGGCGGGGAGGGGAGTGCGGTGTACGGTGTCCACCAATCACGAGGGGTCGATTGCGAGGGGCTGATTGCGAGCTGTCAGTGTTCGTATGTAGGTAAGTTCTTGTAAGGGTTGGGAAAGGCAGGAGGTCGAGTGTGAGGGGGGCACTGGGACGAGGTGGGGTGAGGTAGTCACATAGCCTGTACCGGTATGTAGATACCGGTATGGTTTGACGCGGCAAGAACAGCCTGGACAGGACAGCGCCGCAGCAGAGAAGAGCAGGGTAGAGCAGAGTACCGGTAGAGCAGAGCAGAGCAGAGTACCGGTAGAGCAGAGCAGAGCAGAGTACCGGTAGAGCAGAGCACGGCGGGGGCGCCGATGCCGACGTTTGCCTTTGCCTTTGCCTTCTGCCTTTGCCTTTGAAGTTTGAAGTTTGCCGAGTGGGTAAGAGAGAGGGGGTCGGGAGAGGGTTCGAGAGAGGATGGGGATGGTGCATGCGAACGTGTAACGTGACGAGCTGGGGGGGGGGGGGGGGGGGCGAGTGATAGTATCCCATAGTATTGCACATGCCACACATTGCCACACAATGCACTTGCTTGCTTGCTCAGCCTTGGTGAATGCTGAGTGCTGAGTGAGTGAGTGCTCCGCCTCCCTAGGCACTGGGCAGTTGGTGGCAGTGGGTGCATATCTTACGGCGGCGGTGGCGACTCGCGAGGGCTGGAATGGGAGTGCCTACGGTACTGCCCACTGCCCGTTGCCTACTGCGACGCGGATCTCGGGTCTCGGATTCTCGGATGTTACCTGGATATCGGATGCTACATACCTGGGTACCGTATCGGATGCTACAATGCTTCATACCTGGATACCGGTACCGGTACTCAACTCTACGAGTCTATCTAGGTGTGAGACCTTCCTCTCGGCTCTCGAGGTGGACACCCGAGGTCGACTTCCGAGGTTGGCGGATCTGTGATTCCGTGAGGCAATAATTTCTTAGGGCTGTGGAGCCGGTGGTAACGATGGTAGTGATGTGCTATGGAGCCCGTCGAGCCTGTGGTGGGTGGGTGGGTGGGTAACAGTGACGGGTGGCGGGTTGGTTACCGGTGAGTTACCAGTTTACTGCTTCTGGTATTACTGGGTGAACGGTGCTGAATCAAAGAGTGGCCCTACTGGGAGGGAGGAATTGTGGCTCCACATCCTCTCAGGGAAAAGGCGAGTGATATATACGTGTACACGCACCAGCAACCTGCGGACCACAGTTCGGAATACATATTACATATTATTCTTGACGCATTAACGCTGATATTGGGCTTTCTACTATCTAGTCTACCGCACGCTTCAATGTATCTACCGCAGCCTGCTTGGAAACGAAATGCAATGTGAGGGGGGAATTTCACGATGTGGTACCGTAGGAAGTTGCTGAGATGTAGAATTCAAGTATCCCCCCATTGACCATCCGCCACCAAAGCAAAAGATATCTTGACAAGAACTCCAGCCAAACCCAAAACCCCCCAAAATGCGTCCTCCAAATACACTCCAATGTTCCGCTCATAAGCAACACCAATAGATGAAGTATGAAGTATGCCAAAAAAAAACCCCCGACAACACCAACGCAAATGATATTAAACACTTCATACATAGTATGGAGTGTGCCGAACAAACAGACAACGCCGACGAAAATGGTATCAAACGATCGTGTTCCTCGCAAGAGGAACACCGATCCAAAAAAGAAAAAACGGAACGGCCGAAACGAGTGGTATCAAATCCACTCGTACTCGCCAACCCAACGCCCCACCCCTCCCCCCATCTCCAGGCAAACAACCTCCCAAAAAAAACCCCGGGACCTGCCTATAATCCAGCGCGCATGATGTCAGTGAAAGTCCAAATACACACTGAAACAACGATCAAACAAGAAGAAATCAAACTCACCACCGCAGTCCTCGGATCTCCAGCCAACACAACTCCCAACGACGGCCCCAGCGAGAAGAACCGAACCGGAAAGACCTGCCTATAATCCAGCGCGCATGGTGTCAGTGAAAGGTCCAAATACATACTGCGACAACGATCAAACAGGAAGAAATCAAACTCACCAACGCACAGTCCTCCGTATCCGTCTCTCTCGCCGGGTGGGGTCGAGGTTGAATGCTATGTCCCCTTAACGATAGCGGAGCATAACAATCTTCCTCTCCCCCTGCCTCCCCCCGACTGCGGCTGTGTAATACACCGCGTACCGCTTCTGCTCGAGGTCAACCCCGATGGTACCAGAACCGAACAACGGCGCAGGGATTCTCAGTCCATGCTGCGTCGTGCCGGCCCTGAACGGCATCTCGACGGTCGGGGTACTGAAGTACTCCCCAAGAGGCACAAAGTCTTCGTCGTCGATGCCGGGTACATCGGGGTACGGGTGGACCGCGACAGTGGTGCCGAGCACCAGGCTGCCACGATCCAGGGAGTTTGGAGACGGCTGGACCAGCATCTCTGGCTGGTCGGTGTAAAACACCGCGAAATGGTCGCCGTCTCCTCCCTCCACTCCCGACACCGAGCAAACAGGGAGGCAGCGAACCAGGTCGCGCCTACCCTCGAAGCGGTCGACATCCATCGTGGACGCCGACCGCATCACAACACTTCCCTCTCCCGGATACCTAAGGTAAGCCGGCTTCGGGTAGACGTCGTCGAGATCAACAACCCCGCACACGTTCACGTACGGGGATGTGTCCTCTGGGACAGTCTGGTCGGTTTGCCAGTGGACCCCCTGGCTGAAGAGCTCACCGGAAGACGGCCTGAGTGGGCTTGGTCGGGCACTGATGTCCCAACTCACCATCTCATAGTCGAATCCGGCGTCGCTGGTATCGCCGGTGCGTCCCACGAGCCGCAGTCGGATCATCTCTTCTCCGACTCCTCGCCTCCCCTTCTTCCCCCTCGCGTCGCATCCCTCCAGTCCGGCCGTGGTGGCCTCGTCGAATGTGAGGTGGTTTTCCTTCAAAAAGGAGTGTACGTCGAAATCTGGTGTTATGGGTGGTGGAAGAGGAAGACCGAGACAGCGAACCACAACTCTCTTTAAGAGAGAAGGCTGACCCCACGCGCTAGCGGAAATCGGGCTTGGCGTAGCGTGGATTTCCACGACAGGGAACCGAGTGAGAGCGGGACACATGTAAGCAACATAGAATACCTTACCCTGGGTATCTGCCGCCAACGCCACACCCATCTGCCGAAATCCAGTTTCTCTCATAGCGAAACGATGTTCAGTAACCCCGTCGCGGGGGAAGATATACCCGTGCAAGCGATGCTCCGTCGGATGGAATTGTGATATGACATAGAATTCGTTGACCGCCGCTTTGTCATTAAATCCGTCTAGTTCGTGCCAGCTGGCCAAAAGTTGCCCGCGGTTTCTATGCTTCAGAGAGAAGACTGCGCACTGCGTATGTGGCGGAAGATTCGTGGTGACTAGTACTTCACGTGTCGTTGTCACCGGGGCGATGGGTTGTCCACTATTGAATATTATGTGAGCCTTCGTACCTCACGTCACACGGAGTAAACGTACCGATCAACGAGATGAAGCAATTGTCCTATTTGCTCTAATATTCCAGGATGAGCGGGCTCTGGTGGATGTTCCTCTGTGACTGTGATGAAGTCCACATTTTGATGCGTGTGTGCGTATCCGACCACCAGGAGTACACCCCCATTGGCGTGTAGCATCAGTCTCTCTCCAAAGTCGAGCCTCGGGAGTAACATGCAACGTAAGTAATTCATGCTCAAGACATGCTCCATCGATGTGTCGAAGCCTTTGCCGATATCCTGGATGATTATCTGACCTCTGGCGCGTTCGTAGACCATCACATCTTCCGATTGATCTATTATGAACCTAGCATCCTTCGTTATATCGTAATGATGTATACTGGTAGGAGAATTAGTCTTCCAACGCCGGCTGCGGACGTACTCCTTGTCGAAAGATGTAGGGTCGTATTCGAGTTTCTGCTTGGTGAACTCCTTTCTCAACTTCTCGTAGGACGTAGGAAAGAAAAGCTTGTGAGCCCATTCGAGCGTATCGCTTCCGGTAAAATAGTCGTAGAAAGCGAGCGAGGCCAAGCGAAGATTGATGAGATCGTCTGAAGTGAGGTGGTCCGCGATCTGTCGAACGAGCTCAGGAGGTATGGTGATGAGAGTAGGCATCTTGATGATCTCAATGTAAGGGAGTATGTGGAGTAGTAACGAAAGAAGTGAGCTTTAAAAGGTATCTGTGATCTGTGATCAGGATTGAGGGCGTGGGAGAAACTGCGTCGTGAAGAGAGACAGAATATGAGGTTTCCGAAGCAAAGAGAAAGGAGGTGCTGTATAGATGGAGATAGGATATGAGTTTCCGAAGCAAAGAGGAAGTAAATGCTGTGTGTATGGTGGGAGATAGAAGGCCGAAAGTGTGTGTGCTTGGGAAGGTGGATGTTATAGAAGAAGAAGAAGTCACGATGCGAAAGAAGTAGAGAAATGGAACTGAATTTCTCGTCAGGGCCGAGACAATTATTTAGTGGGGGCTTCAGGGCTAAAAGGTTCGGCGTTCGACGATGTCATATCCACTGGACGGTCAACAGAGTCGCCGCTGGTGATACGGTAGAGCCTCGAGGTTTGTGACCGACCGCCGGACAGACGTGTTGACGGTGCGCTTGATCCACAGGATGCCCAGAGCTATACCGTCCAACCACCAGCATATCGCGAGTTGAACCAAGGCATAGGCCGAAGCCGTTTCTCCCTCCATATGGATATCCTCAGGCCATATACCGGACCATTCAGCCTGCTCCAGTCCCATTACTGTCTTCAGCGCCATCCTAGATCGGCCTCACGAGGGACACAAAGCGAAGAGCAAGCCTGCTTATATTATGGTCAGTATATCAGTATTTAGCTGGTGAGATGACGACTTACAGACTCAGCTAATGCCATGAATCGTGCTCGAGGAGTGTAGGGCTATTTATCAGCCCGGGAGAGTTGCATTTGTGGCATCACATCCGGCGGTGTCTAGATCGATTCGCGGCTCTCCATTGTCGGCGAGGGGTATATCCCCGGACGACAATGTGTGCCCACCGATTCACCGAGCGAAGGGGTTCCAGCGAGCGCTGCTTAAACTTCGGCAGCGAATGTCCGGAGCAAACGAGTGTACGGTACGCCGAACCTTAGCTCTCATCCAGCTGTCGATCATGAGTGACTGACAAACCCTTTAGTTTGCGAAATTCGATTGTCGGAAACCCGCATCAATCCACATATCGACTCCGCTGCAGCAGCTTGCTCCTGTTACAAAACATTAGCATCCTATCGCAGAGTTTCAGGGTTGAATGTACCGATATTCGTACCGATTATGTCACGTGTCCAGACAAGCAGACAGGAGTGCCATTCGGAGACAAAAACTGGCTGTGGGTGAACATATCTATTCCATCGAAGTCACGGATGGTTGGAGTTTGTGGTGCGTACGGGGTTAGGTGTGAGTAGGATGGGGTTGAGATGCTATATGCGTGCCGAGCCAACCCGTTACGTACGGGTACAAGGTATATACCTGGCATGCAGGGTCCGGAGCTCGTTCACCTCGCTCACTCAGTCCACTCTACTCGACTAATACTCGACCGGAATCCCCTCTATTTTACTCGAAGCCACCACTTCACTCCAGCCCATAGCTCGAGTTCAATCGGGTATTGCTCCATCCTGCAGGAAGCCCTTCCCAAGTAACTGACGATATTACTCAGGCACCCTCTGTACAACAAGCCAGCCATTTGTTATTCCCCAGCAGTATGCCAGTACGATATCGTGGGTTGAATCGTATCCGCAACAGCTTCAAGCACAACTGGCGATGTCTTCGGCGCAACCCACTAGGCGAGCTCGCAGGGTCACTAGGAGATCTGGGGACACTGCTGCCGATCCTGATCGCTCTCACCGCCGCAAAGTCGATATCTCTTCCGTCGACGCTCGTTTTTAGCGGGATATGGAATATCATTAGCGGGACGTTGTTTGGAATTCCGCTTGTGGTATGTACGAGAGCTTGGGGACAAGAAGGGGGGCTGATGCAGTGCTCGGGATAGGTGCAACCAATGAAAGCCCTCGCTGCGGTGTCGCTTTCGCGGGGGCTCAGTTTGGAGGAGACAATGGCGGCCGGTATCGGAGTCGGCGTAATAGTATTGCTTCTCTCGGTCACCGGATTGTTGGCGCGGGTGTCCGAGCTCATTCCCGTGCCGATCATCAAGGGCATCCAGGTTGGGGCGGGAATATCTCTAGCACTAAACGCGGGGGCGACACTGCAGGGGCTGGAACTCAACAGCACGCTGTGGTACGACAATCTCTTCTGGGCGATCGGGGCGTTCATCATTCTCTACGGGACGTGCAGATGGCCGCGGAGGTGTCCGTTCGCTATATTGGTTTTCGTAGTGGGAGGGCTGTTTGCGGGCGTTCAGCTAGCTAAGAGCGGCGACGAACTCCCGCACATTGGCTACAAGAGTCCGTTCGTGAAGGTCTCGCCGACACCAGAGGACTTTGCGACAGGATTTGGAACGGCGGGGTTGGGACAGGTGCCGTTGACAGTGCTCAACTCGATCATTGCCGTTACTTACCTCAGCCGCGATCTACTCCCGGACCAACCCGCCCCCGGCGTTACAGCTCTCGGACTCTCCGTCGCGGTGATGAACTTGGTAGGTTGCTGGTTTGGAGCAATGCCTGTCTGTCACGGTCCGCACCCGCACCCACAAATCCCTTCTCCCGTGGACGATACTGAGTGGTTGTGGTTTTCAGGCTCAGGGGGTCTAGCAGGACAGTACAGGTTCGGCGCACGGTCGGGCTCATCGGTGCAGATACTTGGAATCTTCAAGATCGCCGTAGGCCTGCTCTTCGGCAGCTCGCTAACCGGCCTCCTCGAACGGTTCCCAAAGTCATTCCTAGGGATAATGGTTCGTTACCCCATCTACCATTACCTCCTACAACTAACCAACCCCCTCAGGTCTTCGCAGCAGGAATGGAGCTCGTCTCGGTCGGCGAAAACCTCAATTCGACAGCACCCGACATATTCCATCTCGACCTCGATAGCGAAGCCGCAGGGTTGGACAAGCAGACACGCAAAGATAGGTGGATGATCATGATGGTAACTGTGGGGATCTTTGTCGCTTTCCGCAACTGTTTTGTCGGGTTCATGGCGGGCTGTCTGTGCTGGGCCCTGTTGGAAGTGCAGAATCGGATGGACGCGAGAAGGGATGGGGAGAGTAGCAGCGGCGAGACGACTCCGTTGCTGAGATGAGGAATGAGAGTGCCCGCGGGGGGCGTGAGTCAATTTTGTATGAGTATGCGAGTATTGGACCCTACAATTCATTATCATCATTGAGCCTATACACACAGCAGTTTACATCGCTGTGCACTCTCTGCCGAGTGACAAGATGTGAGTTCACAGTGCGAGTATTGGATCCCACAATTCATCATCATCAGTTTACGCTCTGATTATGCTCCACGCAGCGCTCTCAGCCGAGTGACAATCCATGAACTCACACATGAACTCACAATGAGTTGCCCCGCCAACAGGCAAACGGGGAATTGTTGACATAATCTTTTAGAGCAGTATCTAGCGCCCACCAGGGCCACCACATTTCCCATCCCGCCTATCCTATCCCACCTGCAGCAGCGCCAGCTCTCTCACAAGTTTCCCCCACCAAACCAAACCCACCATATCGACACCAGCACACGCGTCTCCCTCTACCTCACACCTCCACACGCTCACCACCAGAACACAGCAACACCGCAAGCATGTCCGCCCCCGCCGCCGCCGCCACGGGCAAACCCAAGACCAAAAAATCCAGCAAGGCCAAATCCTCCACAGCCGCAGACGACGGAAGAGTCCACAAGCTCTCACTCAAGGGCTCGTCGAAGCTCGTGAGCGAATTCGTTTGTGCCCCCATCCCCCCTCCCCCCATTATTTCCCAGCATACCCCATCATTTTTTTGAAGACCAACGCTCATTGCATTGCATTTCACTCGCAGTTCGAATACAGCATCAACAGCATCCTCTTCCAGCGGGGCGTGTACCCGGCGGAAGACTTCGCAGCGGTGAAAAAGTACGGACTGAACATGCTGGTCACCGCCGACGACCAGGTGCGCGCGTACATCCGCCGCATCATGTCGCAGCTGCACCGGTGGATGGCCGGCGGGAAGATCAGCAAGCTTGTCGTTGTCATTGCCAGCAAGGATACGGGAGAGCCACTGGAGAGGTGGCAGTTTGATGTTCAGTTGCTGCAGCAGAAGAAACAGAAAGCTGCCGCTGTGCCAGAGATACCGGACGAAAACGGCGTCGCACCGGAGACGGAGCCTGCGGCAGCTGCGGCGGAGGTGCACAAAGACAAGACCGAAAAAGAGATCCAAGAAGAGATCCAGTCGTTGTTCCGGCAGATCACTGCGAGCGTGACGTTCCTGCCGATGCTGGATGGACGGTGCACCTTCAACGTGCTGGTGTATGCCGACGGCGACGCCGACGTGCCCATGGAGTGGGGCGACTCCGACGCCAGGGAGATTGTCGACGGCGAGAAGGTAACCCTCCGGAGCTGGGGCACGAGTAGTCATCGTGTCGATACGTTGGTTAGTTACAAGCTCGCGGATTGAAGGCTAGATTGAAAACTGGATGAACGGGTGGATAACGATGCTATGAGGATGGATCTTTTTTTGGTGTTTTGTTTTCTTCTTCTGAAGGCTTGCTTGATTTACTTGGTTGGACAATAATACTATCACGTCACAATCCTGAACTCCGCTGTCATGGTTGAATATACACCGTTATTGCCAACCGCTAGGTAATGGTATCTCTATCGGACATGAAAGGAAAAAGGATGAAAAGATTAACCGAGAGAAAAGAAGAAAAGGTAGAAGTAAACGAAAACTCAAAAGGCTCCAACCGCCACACCCAAAACAGTACAAGATTCGACTTTTCCCGCAAAACATCTCCCCCTCGCTTTCCCCCTTTATAGCCCAAATTCTCTCCCCCCATTTAACGCCTCGTGAAACAGCACATGATCGACGTCTTTCCAAGGAAGTATGCGCAACCCAAGAAACGAATGAACGACAAGCCAGCAGTAAGCCACAGCAGGAACACGAAGTAGTTGGCAGTTCTGGCCGAAGCGTTGTTCTTCTCCTGTGAGGTTGTTAGTCATATATTACATCATCATCTCCGGGGAAGAAAGCATACCGAGAAACCGAATCGGTCAAAGTTGTCAGAAGTAACAATGACAGTAAGACCGGCGTTGAGGAAGATCCACCCGGTAATCAATCGAGTACGGAAAGACTTGTACGAATCGTCCAAACTCTTGCTGTCGTCCTCGACCTCGGGCACGAAAGGCGTCAGAGCGCGCTTGACGGTAACCTCGAACGCCTGATCGATATCGGCCTGCGGCTTGTCGGCCTCCTCAATAACCTTAACACCATCGCTGTCGGCCTTAGTAGTCGCGGAAGGCATGACGTCGACCTTGTCGGATCCCTTGGTACCCCAAGACACATCGTGCCAATTGCCTACGACCTGTTAGCAGGAGAAACACTCTGTGCGTTGGATTTCGAAACATACAGAAAGCGTAGACGTTGAGGACGTTCATGTAGGAAGGAGCCAACAGGAGGTACTGAAGGAACGAGTGGAACATGTGCCACGGGTCCAGGTACATGAACGAGGCGATGAAGTAGAGACCGAAAGTCGAGATCAAGGCGATCAAGATAACACCAACAATGCTCGTAAAAAAGTTCTTGATCCAATCGCCGGCGCCAGTTCCAGAGTTCAATTCGTCCCAACCGGCCTGATTCGTGAGAGCACTGTACACCAGGTAGAGGGACAGAGCGACAACGTAAACCTGGATGATGGCGTACACACACATCGTAATGACGTAAGTGTGCTTGGAACCCTTGGGCCTGTTACCCAGAGCCAGAATGAATTGGAGCAGCAAAAATCCGAGGTAGAGGTACTTGAGGACGGTGTTGACGATCGGGGTTCCCGTGCCGAAGGGGAAGGGCTTCTTTCCAGTGTCCGGGTCCGGGTTTCCGACCAAGTCCATGATGACCGATGTCGTGAGCCAGAAGTTTGCCAAACCGAAGAACGAGGTGATGAGGGACATGATGTTGTAAATGAGCTGGACGTGGAAGAAGAACATGCGGATGATGTTGTGACTACTGGAGTACATACGCCCGAAATGCATCAGGGAGTAGATACTGGCAGCAAAGGATCCGTTCAACCAACGACGACGCTGCGAAATAAACTCCGAAGCTCCTTCAGGCACATCGGTCTCGGCCTTGGAGGTCTTGACGTAGGTCAGATGCCACTTGGAGCCGGCCTTGGCCACCAACTCGAAACAGAGGATACGATCCTCAGCCAAGAACATGTTCTTCTTGAAAATGTTCATGCCCTCGATACCCTTCTTACCCAGACGGGCCGACATAGTGTGGTCACCGTGGAAGTACTGCTCCAATGGACGTCCCATAATGGCACGGAATCTGTAGGCCGAGAAAGCTCCGGGCTTGAGAAGCAAGTCAGCCTCGAAAAAGCAAAAAAAAACTGCCGGAAGTGGGGAGGTACGTACCAACACAGAGACGTAACCGAAAGACGACTCCAAAGGCTTATCCAGAATGTTCGAGATCTTGTACTCAAAGTTCTGGGTAGCGACGAGCGGGTTCAGCAAAGCCTTACCGCCCTTACCCAACATGGCGTGGATTTCACCACAAGCACCACCACAGTCCTTGTCGTTGTAGAAAGCCTCCCACAGACCGAGAACGGACTTGGCTCCGGGCTTGGTTCCGGCGTCGAAAAGCACGCAAACCTCGGGGTTCAAGATACGACCGAACGCGTTGAACAGCCATCTGTGAGAGTTGATCTTCTTGGTGTTCTTCTGCTTCAGACAGAACATCATCTGCACGGGAGGCAGACAGGCGGGATCATCGTCACGCGGTCGAATGAGCTGCTGGTTTGCCGTCACCGACAACTGAGTAGTGTATTCGAACTGCCGGCCAAGTGTTAGCACGCGAACGTTTCACTCCAGGCGCACCGGGTGCCGCTTACAATGTGGGCGGTGGTCTCTTTTCCGTCGACGTCCTTCTTCATGATACCGTCCTGGAAGATACCGATGGTTGCGAGGACGTCCAGCGTGTTCTTGTCACAGGGATCGATACCGTCAAAGACCAAGCAAACAACCTATGTGCACCAGAGAGATTAGTGATTGATCTGATCGCGTTCCGGAGATATGGTTGCTTACGATTTTCTGCCAAGCGGGTCCGCCCTTGTTCCAGAACTCGGACTTCTTCAGATTGACGATATCACGGATGTTCTGCATGACACCGTGAAGCGTACGTGCAGTAAGCATCTTGTCTTCGTTGTAGTAGGTGATGGCGATCAGAAGCTCCGTGTGCCTGTTGTACATGGCTGGCCTCAGATTGTATCCATTCTTGAGGGTGAAATCGTCGGGATCACAGGTAGCAGCAGTGTCTGCATCACCGGTCAGCAATCAGCGATCAGGCACCGCGATGGGGAACATCGTCGGGAGAGTAGGGGGACAAACATCGCATGTGTGTGAACTCTTCGCTTCCGCCTTCAACATCTGCTTGCCTGTACTTGGCCTGGATGGCATTCTGGATGGCCGAGGGCACCGGGTAGTCGATGGAAAGGACCTGCTGCTGCAGACGGATCTTTCGTGTTCCGTATCGCCGCAGCGAAGCTGGGGCCTGTCTCTGTCTCCAGGCCTCGGTGGAAGATGCACCGTCGGAACGGGCGTACGGACTCGGTGCGCGTCCGGGGACACCGAACTGTACTGTGGGATCGGTTCCGGCAGGCGGCGGTGCCCCGTAGCTCTCGGTCAGGGAGTATCCGGCCTGCTGGGGAGCGCCACGGTTCTGCTCGTCGAAGGGCCCAGTGAAGGGACCAGCCCCCGGTGCATTGAGTGGGACCTTCTCGTTCTCGTCGTCGGAATCGTAGTCCCGTCGGTCGTATGACGACGGGGGGTATTCCTGCATGTTGTGGCCTTGGTTGGGGTCACCGCCAGCTTGATAAGCCATGTTGAGAGTTGTTCTCGGCGATAGCTACGAGGGGGATGGCGAAGGTGTGAAGTTCGGATATCCCGTCTCCAAGAAATGGAATGTAAGAACTCGTCCGAGTTTCTAGAGAAGAGACAACGTAATCAGCACATGGACACGCAACTTTGGATCGCGACGATGAGGGTGATATTCAGGGAGCACATACCGTCGGGTTGTTTATCGCTTGTTTACACAAAGACGCTGTCAGTCAAGAGGGGGTTACGAGAACAATATGACTGTCGCAGTAGTCTGAGTGACGTTTGTTGTGATGGGTGTAGATGCGGTGGTGGTAGTGGCGGTAGCGGTGGTGTTGTTGTTGATGTTGCTGGGAAGTGGTGAAAGGTTCGTTGGCAACGCCGAAAGGACTGGGAGTGACAGGCGAGTCGCGAACAATCGAACGGTCGAATAGTCGAGCAAAGAGAAGTCGAAGAAGGGAGTTTTGTGGAGCTGGATGAGGACGGAAAGAAAGGGTCAAAAAAAAAATAGGAGAGCACACAGCTTTATCGCTGCGGACACTACCTGCAGCTAACGGGAGTAAGTAATTCCTCCTTTTTCGATATCCACGTACCCAGTAGAAAGCGACGCAAGAGCCGCCCGCACGGGGTGTGCATTTCTAAATGGAGCATGCGGGCTGTCTTGATTATTCTGTTCTACTGTCGAGTTGCTACGGTATTGTATCAGAACGGAGAGTGAGTGGCGGGCCGTGTGCGAGGGCGAGGGCGAGGCGTGGGGACGAACGAATGGATTCATTCCCATCACGCGTGTGCGCCACGCTCATCACTGCCGCCTACAGAACGGTATGGAGTGTGAGCAGAGGGAATGTATGGCCATGCCCAACGTTTCTCGGAGCCCACCCTATCTACTGCCTCCCTCCCTCCCCCGCCTCCTCTGGCTGTGTTTGGTCTCCTCCAGTCAAGCTTCAGACACCCCTCACGAAGACTTTCGACCCTGGCGGCCATGGCTTCTCTGTGCTGGTGTGTGTCGGTGCGCTTCCGAGAGACCGGGTTGGCCGTCCTCATGCCACTACGGTAGTAGTACCGTAGTACTACCACCTCCTCCACCACCACCACCGCCTCCTCCACCTCCTCCACCTCCTCCTCCTCCACCACCCCTCCCCCCCCTCCCCCTCCTCTCCCACCGAACGTTCATGTGCCGCTGCCTGCTGTCTGACCTCCACTCGATCTGGCCCGAACGGGTTCGCTCGCTCGCGGAACTCCTGGAAATCGACTGCAGGGGCCCCCTCCGACATCTAACCGCTAAACCCATAGTCGCCCTCCTGGGCAACGTGCTCGTATTTGCGACCATCGCCGCACCACCCGACCAGATGAAACACTGCCCCTTCCCCTTGCCCCCCTCTCCAAGGGAAGGAGAGGAAGAAAGGAAGAAAGGAAGACGGTGCTTCTTCTCTGCCTTCGATCGAACTTGTGCTTGTTTCTTGTGCTTGACGCTTTTGGCTGCGCACCACACGAGAAGCATGAGAAGGGGGAAAAAAGAAAAGAAAAAGAAAAAAGAAAAAAATCGAAAGAAGGAAAACCGAACCCTGCAGGGCGAAATGCAGCAGTGCTGTGCAGTGCAATAGGCGCCAAGTCACACATGCGCTGCGGACTCTCTGCACTCTGTCGGTCGGCTCATGTACTCGGGTGTAAGGGTAAGTGCTGCCTCACCAGTTTTTCCCCCATACAGCTTAGCGTTTTCCGCCATACAACTTAGTCACAACCACTCACTCATTTCATTGTATCTGGCTTAGTGCACTCCTAATATAGACTAGTGCTTATAATTCGTCATGGTGGTGAGGCACCACTTATTGGCAGCTCTTGGTACTCGTACAGCTTTTCTCGGTGGACATGCAACGCACTTCGTGTAGAGTCCTCAGCCAGCCAACCAGCCAACCAGCAAGTCTGCCAGTCTGCCAGCGTCTACACGCCACTAGCTAACGTCCTGCCTACCCGCAGAATCGCAGGATCAACCCCAAAGACGGAATATACTTGGAAGTATTACCCCATCAAGGCGCAGTGGCTCACCAAAAAAAAAGATAATACATAGAAAGATAAAAGTGGCACGCTTCAACGCCGCTGCCTACCGGTATAGTAGGTAGCTGCCTCCCCGACTACCTCACTACCTATAGCTGCATACCGGCATGCCGGCTTCCCACTCAGCCTTACCGAAGGTACTTCCCATTGGCTGTCCCCCACTGCCAACCACTGCCAACCACTGCCAACCACTGCCAACGATACTATCATAGGCACCTATGTTGCAGATGGTTGTTGCAGATAGCTATTGCAGGTATTGCAGATATCCCCCGCAGGAAGCAGCCTGCTCACATCCGGTCAACCCCTCTCCTCGCAACCCACCGGCTGACTGACTTCGGGTACATACAAACCTTCTGGTCAGCTGGGCGCTGTGTATAGTATCTACCCTATCCACCCACGCGTGGTGGTAGTGGTGGTGGGTGGTGGTGGTGGTGGCTGTGGATCGCTTGGCTGATCGTGGGCTCCGCTGGGCTCCGCTGGGCCTCAGCGATGGGGATGTGGCATGGCATTCTGGCTCGTTTCGTAGGCTCCCACCACCGCCGCCGAGTCGTCCGTCGAGTTCTGCAGATACCCAGATACGCTTATGTACCTATGATAGTAGCGGAAGCCAAGCTGTCTTGGATGCTGATCTTCGGCTTCGCGATTCCACCTACTTACCTACCTAGTATCGGCACTTACTACATACTGGTGCCGACCCATCACCCGTAACGTAAAGAAGGTTCACCGGTCCGGTTCGGAGCTTTACGATACGGTCTTCAGCACGTGATGGCCCGTCCCGCTCGCTCGCACGCACGGACCATATGGGTACCTAACTATCTATATCGATCGCCATCATCCGCAACCGCAAGACTCGGTTCCGGTTCTGAGTGCGGTTCGGGATTATCTATGTGGATGTATCTGGGTATCTACACATCATGGATGCCCGTTTTCCCCAGCCAGCCCTGCCCAGCCCGTTATGTAAGTATGTCACTGCGGCCTGCGGCCGGTGGCAGGATCAGCCCACTGTTTACCACGAAGCAATGGCATGACCAAATATATCCCGCCAAAGGACTCGACGAGGATATATATACCCACCTACCCACCTACCCACCTCAGTACTTATTACTTAAGGTTATATATAAGTAAGACGTATAGGTATATGAAGTAAGTAACTACATCAGTGGACCGTGGCACAGTCACCGCGCCACAGTTGCCTGATTACAATTGTTCTATTCTGTTCATTCCCTCCTGCCATTTACACGCAAGTTGCAAGTTGCAACCCGTCACCGTTTCCGGTGAGGAAAGCAAAGCTTGGTATGTAAGATGTATGTGCCCACCTACCAGGCTGCCACCGCAGATACGGTAGAATACCGGTACGGTACCGGTGTGCTATCTTATCCGCGCTTACGCTTACGTGCGCTGTTAAAACCAACCCAAACCAAACCAAACCTGTCAAATCGATCCACCGACTCATCTTTTCCCTGATCGGTGTGAGGCTGCCTAGTACCTACCTCGCCTGTGTTGGTAGCCTGTGTTGGTAGCCTGTGTTGGTAGCCTGTGTGTGTGTGTGTGTGTGTAAGCACGGAAACGAAATGAAGCGAATCGGATGTGGTGGCAAGCCCACGCACACACGCAGGCTTGCAGGCTGGAAGCTTGGTTTTGATGTTGGTTTTGATGGTTGATGCAGGTCCGAAGTTTGGAGTATGGAGTTCAGCCGCACCGGTGGGAATGCAGCGCAGCGATGCAACATGCTCGATGCATGATACGAGTGAGATAGGTTTGCCTTTCCGGGTTTCTGCTGCGGAGTACCTAGGTATGTATGGAATGTCATTGAACGCTCGTCGAGATAGGTACAGTACAGCAGGAAGATGACCACCGTCAGCGAGTGAGATCCCATGCATGCGTGGTGTTTGGTGACTGTTCATACCCCATTTTGAAATTAATAGCTAGACCCTGGGGCCTAGAGTCCCAGGCAGTGGAGGCGGCGCTCAGTCCGACCGCCTCACTCTCCCTTCGACCGCATCGCCCCGTCGACCGCCGCCGCCAATCAGCGTAACGGTTGACAGGTGGGGGTTGACAAGGCGGTTGACAAGGGCGCAGGGCGCTTCAGCCTTCAGCCTTCGAGTAGACGCCCTAAAGCACTACACTCCTTGCCCTTGCCTATCGAGCAGGGGGAAGGGGAGGGGCGCACCGTCGCACGAGCAAGCACAGCCAATCGATGTTGAGTTTTGAGAAGTAGCATACGAGTAAAATGTTTCAGTGGATTGGTTTCGCGAAATACAGTGGACGACCAGCGGATGATCAGGTAGACATACCAGACATACTAGACATACGTACCACCAGCCAGACATGTCTACCAAACATATCAAGTACCAGACAGAAGGAGAAGCAGAATGCAGAAGGCAGAAGCAAGCAGAAGCAAGCAAGTATGAAAAATAAACAGGATTTCTCGAATCTTGAATCTCGAATCTCGAGCCTCGAGGCGTGCAAATATTATGATACCAATTACCAATATTACCAATATGACAAATGTGCAATTGCTTCAAGTGGCTTGATGAACTTTGAAGTGGCTTTTTCTTTTGAACGAGAATCGCAACCACCGAGTCCAGGCAGCGAGTGAGCCCATATGATGGGACCCACCGCCACTAACGTTTCACGCCGCAGGGCTGAAACGGATCTGAGAAACGGATCTGAAAAATTGTGAGAACTGGTGTGGTCTGGTGTGGCGTGATGCCGATGGTGCCGGAATTGAAGGCTGATCACTGGAGGAGTCGAGGAGTCGAGGGTGGCGGAATCCTTGCTGGGCTGCATGCATTTGCTGGCGCCTGGGGTCCTGGGTCCTACCTTGAGTATGCATTCGATTGCCGCCTGGAGGGCTTTTTTTGTTTCATCATCGTAGTATTCGACCTTATCAAATCATAGCTGTATACACACATCCAACTTCTCAGCCGTTGAGCTGGGCTTAGCGTGGACTGGACTGCGGGCGGACGGACGGGTGATTTCTGGTGCGGCAGCGTGGAGTAGGAGGCGGGAGGCGGGTGTTGGCCTCGAAGGCCGGGGCATGGGGCGTTATTCTTCTTTTTCTTCTTCTTCTTCTCTCGGACTGCGACAACGCAACTTCGCAGTTCGAGATCCGTGGCTGCGGGGATGGAATGCTACATTTCTTGAACGAACGGATACCATAGGTACTAGGTAGGTGCCCTTCTTCAGAGCCCCAACTGGTCCCAAGGCTGACCCGAAGGCTGAAGGCTGATGTGCCGTGGCTCTCGACTCCCTGAATCTCGCTCTACAGACACATCACTCGACTGATTCCATCATCACAACATTCCTACTACCGTAAGCCCGCAACGGACGGGAATTGGATGGCTGCGATTCAACCTCGGTAGCGGGATCTTCGAATCCCCTGCACTCAGATGCATAATGCGAACGAACGATAGCATAGTGCAGCCAGCGGAAGATATAGACATGGAGAAGACCAACTGACCGAGTGATCGTGGATCGTGCTCGGCCCTGCATACGTCTACGGCCCATGAACCTGCTAGATACTCGGCCCGATCACGCGCTTCAGCAGTAGATGATTTCGATGGGGGTGGACCCATGTTCTCGGCCCGAGCCTCGAATAAGTATACTATGTACCGTATCGACACCACAGGAGAACATGCGTTCCGCATCTGCTATGTGCCAATATCCGTGGGCGAGGGCGAGTGAGTAGTGAGAAGGAACCGGACCGAAATAGCGATGTGGCGGAGGACAGTTACCCAGCCCTTTGGAATTAGATTGGATCGAAGTACCTGGGTACATAATTGGAACCTGGAAGGGACTGGAAGGAAGGGAACACAGGTACCGGTGCCTACTTACCTACCTACAGTATAATTCTAAGTTCCGTGGATTTGCACTAGACTTGCACTTGCGCTTTGTATGCGTTTCTAAATCGTGGAAAAGTGCGTTTGGCCGAGGCGGAGGCGTGAAGGAATGCACATCCATAGTAGATACATTGGAGGCGGGAAAAAGTGTGTACTGCGTGATTCTTGGTGTCATGACGGACGTGTGTCGGTGTGCTGTCGTTGACTCTTTATGTTTGTAAAGAGTTTCAACTACCTACCTCTTCTATATAGTACTGGCAATGCCCATTACCGTCGGGTCAGGACAACGGACTTTACGCCTGTCACGACTCACCTATGAGTCCATGACGAACCGACGACTCGGATTTATAGTAGAGTATATAGATTAGAGTAGAGTATTTAAACTTCAAACACGTCTATCGAACGTCCACCATACATAGTACACAGTTTAGCGACTACATTAACAGTTAACCCCCATGGATAGCCGGATTTTACCGCGGCGACGGCGGCGGCGTTTATCCCCGTCCCCAGTGCCCACCATAGGGGAGGGGACCGTTCCCCTCAGACGCCCCATCCACCACCACGTGCACCACGTGCACTAGCGATCCAGTATCCAGCATCCACCGAGCAGTGAGCAGTGAACACCCCACTTTACTATACGCCCGCACTTGCACACTTCCACTTGCACTTTCAGACGGCGGCGGCCCCCCAAACCCCAGGCTCCCAGGCTCCAGCAGGCGTTCTCGTGGGCTCGAAGTATGCCTCCTCAATCCGCAGCGCTGACTGCTCAGTGCTCACTGGGAGTTCGGCACCCGTCAACACCTCTACCCACTCTAGGTAGGCAGGTAACAAGTAGTAACGCCGCCGGTCTACGCCGGTGTGGAGTACCTGATTACGCACGCACGCAACGCACCAGGGTCTCCCCGTCGTCGTCGCCGCGCAATCACCTCCGGACTAAACTAGTACATAGTTATCCAGGCGCTGCATAACAAGTGAAAGGACGCGTCGATGCTGGCTCGATGCTGGCTGGCGTGCAGACGCACAGTAAGCAGCTCGGCAGCGTGGCCTATGCACGTCACGTTACGGCCCCGATCTTCTCGCTACTCTAGGAACTCTAGAAAGAGAGACTGAGGGTTGGGTTGGGTGTTTCTTTGCCGGATCGTGATGCGATTGACCGAGTAGTTACCGGTACCGGTATGTATGTGTATATCGTCATATGTGTGCAGGTCAGCCCTATGTATCATAGGTATGTCATTCCTTCATTCAACTCTGCATAAGGATCTGTATGTAGACTGTACATAGATATCTCTTGGCTGGATGTCTGGAATTGCATTGCATTGTCTCGCACGAGTCACGCCCGCGGGAGCAAGCAAGAACGACGAACAAACCATAATCCATCATGAGAGCGAGAGCGAACCGAAAGAATCATGGGTGTGTGCCTACTCAGTACTGTGGGTTGAGACTCGAGACCCGAGAGGTAACCCGTAGGTCATAAATTCATAACCCATTACCCGAGTGCTAATTATAAGTCAACGGTGGATGGTACTATATGGTAGTAAGATAGAGTAACTAGAGGTGATCGAGATGGAGTGTCAACCGGAGAGCAGTGTCCGCGAGCGTCTAAGCTTCGTTTTCTTATCGTTGAGTATCTTGCCGAGCACGCACGCGGTGGGGGTTCGGGACTGCTTCGGGAGTTTATGTGCAACTGGGTGATGGAAAGATAAAGTACCTATACATGAGTATCCATACCGATATCTATACCGGTATCCTTCCTTATACCCCCATGATCCATCGGCACGAATGTCGGCGGTCAAGACATGATGCCTCCGTGATTTGACATGGTGATGGCTGTGGATGTGGATGTGAATATAGAGTGTGTATGTATGTCTGTAGCTGAAGGCACTATGGGAGCAATATATTAGACTTCCCGGTGAGCCAGTATGTACTTTTATATGTACACTGGTAGGTGATTATCAGGTGGTCAGTACAGTGGTCACTGGCACGTCGGCCTGAAACAACTGCCGGTCCCCGCCGAGCGCAGAGTATATATGCACATATGGGAAAGAAATGGGGCAGGCAGGTGCTTGCTCCCGGTCTGGTGGAACGGACGGACAGTGTAGTTAGAGTACATAGTGGCGAGATCAACACACCACCGGGGAGGCGATTTCTGGAGGCGAGAGTTGGTATTGACGATGGTTGGATCCTTCCGACCATCGATTCCAATTTTTCGAAGCGGTCGCTGGAACGACGCGAATGTGAAATCCGGGGAGGGGGACAATCCCCGGGAGCCTCTTGCCGTAGCTAAAGCACACATTCCAGACCCGAAAAAAGTCACCATGGTGCTTAAAATGGGTTGGCACCGTATGTGGAGTTCGAAGGGGTGAGTCTCGGATATATCGCGGTCCGCACTCCCGGGACCTGGACTGTACATAGACGTCGCTGTAGGCCGACTTGCCGAGCGACTCCGTGTGTATGATACCTGGCTACAGAAGGGGTGTGTTTCTGCTTCCTACCCCCGCGCTGGCTGTCCGCTCTGTGATTTGCCGATGACTGGAATTTGAAGTTCTCGGCGCAACTGTGAAGCACTCGGCCAGGACCCGGCGGGTCAGTTATCTGATCCATCTAATCGCACCACCTCATGGCTCAAGTCAAGGCTCAAGTCAAGGCTCATCTCCAATCCGTGGCGTCGGTCCTATTTGTGTCTCTCGTTCGCACCGGTAAGACAACGATCCGCTGCGATTGGAGAGATGCCGTTTAGTGAGCAACCTAGTGCTGCGCCCACCATGTGAGCAGAGTACTTACCGAGTCTGATGCAAGTACTGGTACATACATATGTCCCCACGGTATAGAGTGCCGTAGTCTCCAGCCAAGTGAGTAGCTACATGTGTAATCCCTCTAGCTGCAACTCTGCAACGGTGGGAAATCGAAAAGGGCAGCATATGTGGGGGGTGTGAGGAGTAAAGTGCATGCCCCGTTTCGACGCAACTGCAAATTGCCGTTAATTATCACGAATTCGCATGGCTGATGCCAGTCTGAGTGATATACCTCTGCTGGCCTTGTGGTGATTGCATGTACCCAAGTAGAGTAACAAGTACTCTACTTGCCTGTGTAGAATTGTGCCATAATATAGTATTATAGCTTGTGCCCACGGTCAGGACAGGAACGGAAGGGAGGTAAATTTGTGACCATATGTAGTGCCTATGCGGCGGCACAGCCCGGAGCTGCTGATCCAGGGCGGAGAGTTCTCGTTCTCATTGGCAGCCACATAGCAGGCAACAGGCTCAGGCACATCCTTCCTGCCTGTTCCTACCTTCCTCCCCACCACCACCGCCATAATCCCATCCTTCGTTCCTAGGCCTGACTGCCTGCCTGCCTCCCCCTCATCCACCATCGCTCACCAATACTGCACCCAACGCATTCCTCTCCACTCTCGTTCATTCCTCGAGCCTCTCCGCGACACGAGCCAGCCTTCCAGCCAGTCAGCCTTCTAACGCACGAGCATCATCTGCCCAGCGTGACGAATATCATCGAAAAACACCTCTTCGTTTCGGTGGATGGTCGTGGCCTTTCGTTGTTGTGGCCGCCCGCAGTGATTGTTGTATTGACTGGCGCCGACTCACCAGTCTCTCACTCATCGCCCGCTCACTCACTACTTGCCTAACTAAACGCATCATTAAACGCTGCAGTAACTGCAAAACACACGCTCGGGCCTGACACTGCCCGAACTTAACTCGACCCGACCGGACCCCCTTTCAGGTACGAGAGACAACCCCGACCCTGAACCCGTGAATTCCCTTGTTCACCTCCATCCCAAACACACACCCACCAACCCTCCATCTCCACCACCTCCACCACCACCAAAAGCCTTCTCTTCGTACATCGCGATCTCCCACCCAACGTCATTCTTTTGTCGCTCTTCTCTCCGTTTACTTGCTTCATACCAAAAAATTATATATTCGTATTCCGCTTAATCGGTCCGGAATCTCACGCTCATTAATTCTGTTTTTTGTCACTGTTCGCAGGTCGGACCCACTTTCTCTCGATCTCGAAAGAAAGCTCCCATACCCACCGCCGCCCGCGCCCATCCACCAGCCACCCAAAAACCCCCACCCTACGCTCGATCCAGTTGCCTGCTTGCCTACCCTACCCATTACGTCGTACACTACACGCGCCGTCGTCCGCATAGATATCTGTTCGCAACCTCAGCCGTCGCATCAGTCTTTGCCGTATCACAATCATGACGCGTTTCTCGGTGTGGTCGGCGACAACGGTGTTGTTGTTGATGTCGGCCCTGAGCTTCACGGTTGTGCATGGAGCCGTAGCGGCGGCAGGTCGGTGCCACTATCATGATCGACATCGTTAGCCATATGCTGAAAACCATGCAGGTCCGGGGCAACTCCCAGGTGCACTCATCTTCGCCCGTGAGAACTATGGATGCGCGCAGAACTGCCCCACGCCAGGCATTTGCAGCTGTGCGGACAACGAACGATGCGAACTCACCCAGCAGACTTGCGCCGACTGTCCGGAACTCATCTGCAAAGCGATCAAGTCGTCCTCGGGTGGTGTGTCGACGGGTGCCATCGCGGGTGCGTCGCTGGGGGGGATTGTGGTGGCTTCGATTCTGGCGTTCTTCGTGTGGAAGAGTTGCGTCAAGAAACGGACGCAGAGGATGTCGATGGCTGCGACGGCGGCGGAGAAGGAGAATGACTTTGGAATGCTTAAGAGCGCGAGGGTATTTACTGTCGTGGGTTGGCGGGGAAAGGACGACATTGCTAACGGTGTCGATGTAGGCGTCAACGCATACCATCGCATCGATCGCTTCCACCGTCCGCACGCGAGCGTCGAATGTCATCCAGATCGCATATATCCCCGGAGTGACGAATCGATCGGGTCCTTCGACGCCAGCGCATCTGGTACCGCCCGTTCCGCCGCTTCCCTACTCCGACTCGTCGCCCGTCGGCTCGCAGTTCCCGCACTCCCCCAACATGGATATCCAGTTCGCAGCCTCGGACCTCCTGCGTGGATCCATGTGCACTGTCGGTAATCGTTCTTCGATCGCTACTACCATCTACGGAGGAAGCGCCATCGTGTCGCAGCCCGCCATCATCCGTGCTGGCAAGGCTGCCGTGGTTACGGTGAACTCGAAGGGTGGCAGCAGTGCCGGCACCTCGAGCAACGGCTCGCCCACCGCCGGATCAACCGACGAAATCCCGCCCGTTCCCGCATTGTACGCCAATGCCACGGGTCCATCGACACGTGGTAACGGAGCGACTTCGGATCTGGATTCCATTCCACCCAGCCCTGCATTTTCGGTAGGATCAACATTCCTCAATCGCATGAAGACGAGTGAGTCGGAGAATACCGGATCCAAAGGCCCAGGACCCCAATTGAGAGCGATCCCCGGGCGCTCCCGTCTTGTCGAGAACCACAGCATTACCACTGAGATTGACTACGATTCGGATGATTCGTCTAACCTCGTTCCAGGACATCGTCGCACCGTCGTCGAGTCCAACTGTAGTTCGTGCGTTACGGACGACATTCAATCGCCTTTCTCGGACGTAAACTCGGTTGTGCTTCTTGACTCGACACCACCGTCATCAGGAGTTCGGGATAGTCGGAGGTTGTCGTCCGGGACCCTACTAACCCCCAGAGTCGTCGATCTATCACGACCCTCGGGTTCCATGAGTCCGTTCGATGACTCGCATTCGACCGACGGCAGCACCGTTGGACGGTAGTCTCTCTCTCTTCTGTCAATTCTTTCCTTTCTCACTCGCGTTTTTCCTCCGTCATCTGTTTTTCTGCAACGATATCTGGTGAATGAGGAAATGGGATCATGGAGTGCGCCTTTTACTTTTACTTTTACTTTTATTTTCTTTCGTTTCTAGTTTTTTGCTTTCCTTCTGTTTTTTATTTTATTTATCTGCAGTATCACATCACATGTATGCTGTTTCTTTTCGTTGCGTTCTCGGGAATGGGGCGGGTTGGGTTGGCTTGGTTGGTTGGGGGGGTATTTTGTGCTCTGCGCTCTTCTTCGTTTTTTTTTGATCTGGCACACCATTTCACACTTTGCAACCGTATCTTCTGTGCCATGGCCGTTTTTGGGGTTGTATTTTTTTTCGTTTCTTCTTCACCTTTTCCCTTTGTTTTGTTTGAGCTTTGAGCTTTGCGAGGATACCATGTTTTTGTTGGATGGGATCTGGTTTTGATGGGAGGTGAGGTGAGGAGTGGAGTGGAGAGGAGTGGAGAGGAGAGATGAGGAGAGAGGTGAGGTGGGGAGTGGAGAGATGGCAGGAGAGCAGACATGGAGCAGATTCTGCGGACGAACATTGTTCTGTAGCTGATCTGAAGATGTTCACATCGGACCCTGACTGCAAATGCGAGTGACTACGTGTGTATCGTCTATCGTAGGTATATCGTACATCAATCCCCCACCAATTCTCCCCCATCTCCAACCCAGCAAGCAAGCAAGTATCGTACATCCCCCACTTTCCTCCTACTCCACCCCCTCCCCCACCCCCGCACCCTGCCTCTCAAGCACCTCCCGCAACTCCTCGAAATCCCCTTCAAACGCGCCCTCCACGGGCGCCTTCCTGACCATCCACACATCCTCCGAACTCCTTCCCTTCTCCTTCCACCTCGCCGCCAAGGCAATATTCCTCTCCCTAACCATTTGCGCGGCGGCATCAGGCCCGCGCACCCGCGCCTTGAGACAGAACCGCCAGGCGGCACCCTTCTCGCTGCAGTCGCGCAGCCCGCCGTATCGGTACACGTTCAGGAACTGGGAGCCCAAAGAGTAGCAGTAGAATAGCTCGTCGAACGCGGTGACGCAATTGAGCTGGGTGGAGGGGGGGAGGGAGGTTTTGTCCAAAGCGGAGGTCGTGGCGGCGCTGGGGGTGGTGGGGAGGTCGGGGGGCGTGGAGGTTAGTTCTGCGAGGAGTGCGGCGAGTTCGGCGTCTGCTAGGGCTTCGCGCGATTGTTGTACCGGCGGTGGTGGGGGTGGTGGTGGTGCGGCGGCGGGAGGAGGGGTGGAGGCGGTGGGGGGAGGTGGGGGAGTGGCCTCCGGCGTCTGGGGTGGTGGCTTGCTCCAGAACATTGTGTTTCGTTTCGTGTTTCGTGGATGGGTTGGTTTGGTTGTTTGGCGGGGAAACGCGGGACTGGGCTGACCTTGGTGGTTACTCTACTCGAGTGCTCTACTTCCGGGTAACTACTAGTAAAGCACGATAACTGCTATCGAATCGATTCAGGAGTCACTCGGACAGGCAGGCAGGCAAGCAAAGAAATCCAGAAAACTCCATTGCTCCATCAAACCAAAAAAAAAATGCCGGTAGTCGTATGGATGCATGCATGCACAGATGGTAAAAAAGTAGAAAAGCAAGAAACGAAAAGCAAGAAACCGCCGAGAAAGGGCATCAATCTGTGCAAGCAAGCACGCAAGCAAGCAAGAAAACGGGGGACATCGCAACAAGTCGGTACAGTACCCGAGTTAGTACTGTTCGACAAACAGACTGTCACAAGCGTCAGTAACTAGCTGCCAAGGTGTATATATCAAACCACGGAAACACAGAACATACCTCAGTGACTCAAAAATGACCGGATTATCGGTCCAATGGTTCAAGAACCCGCCGCCCAGCAACCGGCGCAGATGTTGGACTCTGAGCAGTTTCCACCACTTATCGACCCTCAGCACGCCGGTCTTGTGCACGCGCACCGTCATCCTGCTCCCGCGCACCGCGCCGTCGCGATCCAGCGCCTCCGAGAATCTCGGGCCCTTGAGGGGATTATCGAGGGAGTGGGCGATATCTGCGAACGCCGACTTTTGCGACTTCTTGTCGCGCTTGGAGAGGTATCTTCTGGAGCCGGAGGAGAGGCGTGCTAGGGTTCCCTTGAGCGCCGTGACCTGCCCGTACGGCTGGTAGCGCTGCACCCATTTCAGCCCGGCCTCGTTCCTGTCGTCGAGCTCGTCCTCCTCCGCCTCGGTATACGACTTCTCATACAGCAGCGCGATGTTCTCGCCCGCGGCGACCTGCACGTTCACCTCGGAGCTGTCGAGCTGCTGCACCAGCGCCTCGATCGCCGCGTGCGTGATCTCCTCCGCGTCCTCAAGCTGCGTGCACAGGAACCCCCACTCCTCCAGCGCGGCGGTGACCACAGCCGCATCGTCGCCCGCACCGACATCATGGCCATCGCTCTCGACAATATCGAGGAAGAACGCCATGATGCCCTCGGTCTCGGCCGTCGTCGCGCCGCCGTAGAATGCCGCCGCGCCGAGATAGTGGATCAGCGCCGCCTTGAGCGGCAGCGAGGCGTGGTCCGTGATCACCGCCTTGAACGTCTGCGCCACGGCATCGTACACGTCCTCGCTGGGATCGGTGATGATGGTGAGACCCAGGGACTTCGCCGCGAGCAGCGACTCCCGCTCCGTGCGCCCGTTCTTAACGCTGCGCAGACAGCTGGAAACGATCTCCGACTTCTTGAAGAAGATCTGCTCCTTTGCGTACTTCCTTAGGAGAATAGCGATGTAAGCACTGAGCGCCTGCTCGCGCTCCTGATATCCGGTCTTCTTCCTTTCACAGATGCGATCCACGGCCTCCGCCAGCTCTTCCTCCCAATCCCTCTTCTCTACCCCAACCGTCAAAAACTCCTCACCCTCCCCATCATTCGCCAGCGACCCATAACTATTCTCGCGCGCCAACGTCAACTTCTTATCCTCTCTCTCATTCCCATCCCCTTTCTTTTTCCAATTCGCAGCGACGGTTACTAAAGGCAGTATTACCTGTAATTAGTACTATCACTCAGATCGCCCGCAACGCTGTCAAGCTCATCATCGGTGTTCACGCGGCTACCAATGCGGGAGTTGGCCCGCGACGCCTGTCGCGAGCTGGCGGCGCTCGATTGCCGAGAGCGCGCTTTGCGCGAAATCGTCTTCCCTGTGTTGACCCCTGGGACAGTCAGGGCTTTGCGGTGGAGCTCGGACATTTTAGGAGTGTTGGGCGTGGGGCGTGGTGGTGAGGGTGGTGCGTTGCTGGTGGTGTTATGCGTGGTGGTGGTGCGTTGCGATGTGTTTTGGCGGGGTCGTTGTTGTCGTTATTGTCTGGAGGGGTGGAGGGTGGAGGTGTGGGGAAGTGGGAAGGAAGGGGGTGGCGGATCAGATCAGATCAACTCCTGTCGTGGGCGGTTGAATGGCAGCTGTCAGACACTGGGGGCATATGAAGAAGGCAACTTTACTCCGAGCCCACACCTGTTCTACAGTAGTCGGAAGGTCTCCAGAGCTCATTCATCTTGACGTTGCGAGGGAGGGGAGCTCGTGATTACATATGACGTCAGGTACTTAACGAGCGAGGTCTTAAGCACACCTACTTATCTACCGTATGTAGCGGCAGACGATTCCCGCCGGTTTTCCTGGTCTGCTCTTATCTTACTCCGGTACGCGAACACACATGAGCTGAGATGAGATGAGGTCTCTTCTCGCTCTCTGAAACGTGCTGGATTATTTCTGACGATTTCGCTTCATTATCATGTCAAGATGACCCCTCTGTCTGGGCAGCGGGGCTCACGCAGCCACACACCCTGGCTGCCCCTGCCAGTGCCGAAGACAGACCAAACAATCACCCCGATCGCAAAGCTTCTGATAAGGCACAGCTCCTCATATGCTTCCATCTTACTCAGGGGAGCATTTTTCCATTAGTATATCGTCATACGCGAACGAATCTTTACCTTACTGGCCATAGGTACTATCTCCAACGGGTGAGTGCGGGGGCAAGAATGCGGGGTACGCCTACTACCGCCCCCACAGCATGTCACTCGAAGAGGTCACACGACCACTCCTCGGATGAAAAAAAAATACTATCGACAAACATGCACGGAAATTCTCATGTGTTATATACTTCTAGTAGTAGTATTTTGGTATATATAGCAGTAATGTGACAAACAAACGCCATCCCCTACCCATCCCTAGTTTTCTAAGCCTTAATCAGAGTCTTAAGCTTAGCCTCGACGGCGTCCATGTATCCCGAGGTGGTGACCCAGGCGGCACGGTCCGTCCGTCCCTGTGCCAGAGCCAAGTCCTTGGTCATGATGCCGTCGTTGACGGTGTCGATGCACGCCTGCTCGAGGGCCTCGGCGAACGTAATCAGTTCCGGGGTCTCGTCAAGCTTTCCACGCTGGATCAGTCCTCGGGTCCAGGCGAAGATCGAGGCGATGGGGTTGGTGGAGGTCTCGTTGCCCTTCTGGTGTTCACGCCAGTGGCGGGTGACGGTTCCGTGGGCTGGTTGTACGGGTTAGATTCTGGTCTGAGTGGAGGAATGGATGGTAAAAGAACTAACCGGCCTCGGACTCGAAGGTCTTTCCGTCAGGGGTGATCAGGACACTGGTCATCAGACCGAGCGACCCGAAACCCTGAGCAACGATGTCACTCTGAACATCACCATCGTAGTTCTTCATGGCGATGGCGTATCCACCCTCGCTCTTGAGCATGTAGGCGACCATGTCGTCGATGAGACGGTGCTCGTACCAGATCTTTTTGGCGTCAAACTGGGACTTGTAGGTGCTCTCGTAGATCTCCTGGAAGATGTCCTTGAAACGGCCGTCGTAGCGCTTCAGGATGGTGTTCTTGGTGGACATGTAGAGGGGGATCTCGCGGTCGAGAGCCATCTTGAACGAAGCGTGGGCGAAGCCGCGGATCGATTCGTCGGTGTTGTACATAGCCAGGGCGACACCGCCTCCAGAGTAGTCGAAAACCTTCATGCGCTCGGGCTCACCACCATCCTTGGGGGTGTAGACGAGCTCGACGGTACCGGGACCGGGGACAACGAAGTCGCGGGCCTTGTACTGGTCACCGTGGGCGTGACGGCCGATGGTGATGGGCTTCTTCCAGCCAGGGACGAGGCGGGGGATGGTGTCGATGACGATGGGCTCACGGAATACGGTTCCACCGAGGATATTTCGGATGGCTACGCACGGCGGGTCAGTTCATGTCCATCTTGAGAGGAGAGCATGTGGAGAAACGCACTTCCGTTAGGGCTCAGCCACATCTGCTTAAGGTTGAACTCCTTGACACGCGCCTCATCGGGGGTAATGGTGGCACACTTGACACCGACCGAGTATTTGAGGATGGCCTCAGCGGCATCGGTGGTGACTTTGTCGTCGGTCTGGTCACGGTACTCGAGTCCCTACACCATCTCCATTAGCAATTGACAACGACTGTTGCGGCAGAAGATCAGCATACCAGGTCGTAGTACTTGAGGTCGATATCCAGGTAACTGCAGCAGGTAAAGATTCGTTAGCCATCTTCCACGTGGTAATAGAGTGCGTCGCTGTATGCATCTCGACTTCGGGCCGAGGGAAGAGTTTCTTACGGATGGATGAACTGCACAGCACAAACAATCAGTTTCCCTGCATCCTCACCAACCACCAACCACCAACGACAGACACGACGAAACATACCTTCTGCTTGATAGAGTCCCAGATCACACGGGTCATCTCATCACCGTCCAACTCTATGACACCACGAAAACAACCGATCAGCGCCGGTTCACTTTCGGAACGAAATTCGCAGCTTGCAGCTCGGCCGGCCGGATGGAGGTGGGATTGACATACCGACGACGGGATTCTTGACCTTGATCTTCTGGACTGCAGTAACCGGTCAACACCACTTCACGTCACCTCCACTTCATCACCACCACCACCTCGACGAGCACCAACAGCGCCACCTCACCTCCACCACCACCACCACCAATACGGTATAACCAACCGGGGGTGGGGTGAGGTGAGGATGAACCGACGCACGGGAAGGGTGAATGGAACGACAAGGTAAGCAACTTACATTCTCTAGCCATTGTTGATGCGAAGCCTCGTGAAAAGATGAAGTTGTTTGTGCGGTAGGCTGATGACAATCTTGGGAACGTAGTAGTAGAGGTAGAGGTGGAGGTAGCAGAGACGACGCGAGAAAAGGTGTTGCCGCGAAAGAGGCACCTGCAAGATAAAGTGGGAACAGCCATCTGGACGACTTTTTTGGTTCCTGCCTGCTTCGGGAAATGGGGAATGACGGGGTTTGCGGCGGCGGAGGCGGGGACGGCTGGTTGGCTGACACAACACAACACACAACACAACGCACACAACAACAGCACGAGTATCGGGCGGAAGGTTTGCGAGTAGGGGGTGGGGAGGGGGGGTGTGGGAATTTCGCAGTCAACCTCGGGATGCGGATGGGCGGAAGAGAGGACTTGACAGTGGATAGCAGCGATATGCCACTGTCGAGCACAGACAAACAGGCAGGAACAGGAACAGGGCAGGGCAGACGGCACACGCTTGCGGCTTTGCGGCTTTGCGTGACAGGACCAGTCAACCGGCGGCTTTTGCCTGCTTACGCTGTGTTCCAATGAGGAAGCCGTGGCCAGTAGCCGTGGTGGGTAGTGGGTATTCTGTAGCCTGGAAGCAGTTGGTGGAAAAACAGTCTTGCCTTACACGAGAGGAGGGGTTGCTGGAGGGGTTTGGAGGGGTTGGAGATGCGATCCGAACTTTTTTCTCACTCCGTCGGAGGTGGAACGCGGGGTCGATCTTTTTAAGAGCCCAGCAAAAGCCGTGGGTGACATCAATGTTGCACAAAGCGCGGCGGCGACTGGCACGCGATGGCCACAGGTCGTCGTTCTTCGTCTGGATACACCATAGCTACGTCTCGACCTCAATCCAGCATTCTATTCACTGCCGCCTCCCGCCAAAGCTCCGAGATCTTCTCACGATAATTTTCCATCTGCAAGCGTCCACCGCCGTAAACTCCGGCAGCCACCAGCACCGATCGGCATCCATCAGCACCGTCCGTGTGGCACGAGAAAAAGCAAAACCCACCGCCAAGCCCGGTAGTCTATCGGAGATTCCGCACCAACCAACCTAGCCCGTCGACGAAATCGCTGTGTGACGATATGAGCGCGGGGGAGGAGGGCTTTACTGCTCAGAATGACCGCTCGCTCGAGCCGAAGTCTCTCTCGGTCGCCGAAACTTGAACTGCTTCATCCATCCACTTCCTACCCCACCTCCAACCAACCGACATCACATCACATCATCATCCCACCTCACCTCACCTCATCCCATCTCCATCTGTCCTGTCCCTGCAGCAAGCAAACAAACAAACGGATGTATCTAGAGTAGAGTACCGTAGTTAAACGCTCAAACGACGGTTTCTGCCTGATAACGGCTATCGTCTGGTCCGGCGGCTCGGGGTCGCAATTGATCCGGCTTCCGAACTGCGGGAGTTTCTCCGGCCGAGTTCTACCGACCGGTGTGTTACCTGCGGTTACCGAAGTTCCCCGCGCAAGCTGGGATGCTCTGCTCTAGACACCTACTCTATGGTCGACGAGGAAGAGGATGCGCAGGTGGGTAGGAGTTAGGAGGTAGAAGGTGGGCAGACACCCCACTATAGCATCGGTTTATCTCCTCCACCGTTTCCTCGAGCGTCGCGTTGCCTTGCGTTGCCTTGTGCCGATTTCGCGAAACTCTCCTCCTTCACCGCACCGTCGTCGTATCCGGAATCCGCGAACTCTCACCGCCTCGCCTACATACACCATATCTTCGATCCACCTCGTTTCGCATTGAGCTCTCGGAAAAAACTGGAAAACTGCGCCATCACTTCCACGAACGATGTTCTACCCGCACCCCACCTCAGCATCACAGCTCGAGCCATGATCACCGCGCTGCTTGCAAGTCCGACACGTCTACCTGAAGACCACGCCACTCCTTCGTGCCATCCATCTGGAACCGTCGGCCATAAGAGGACCACTACACTGTTCACTGAGCTATCCACTGAGCTGGGACGACATGGACGACATGGACGATACGAACAGGTACACAGATCGATTGTTGTCAGAGCTCGCGATCTCCTGTGATTCCCGCAGCTCTGGACGGTCCTCGTGATACTCGTGATACTCGGAGCACGCATACCACAAATACCAAACATTGTACCGAAGACGTGTCAGCCAGTGTCAGTGTCCAAGTTTGCTCTGTCAGCTTGTGGACCTGTGGGCTGAGTAGTTAAAATGCTGCTGTGCCGCTGATAGCTACTTTGTTCAAACGTGTTATCACTTCCACTTTCACTAGACAAATGTTACCGATACGTGTCGAGACTTGCTTGAGAGAGAGATACATTGTATTTGTTCAACGTGCTCCCCTTCCATCTCTATCAGCAGCAAACATGTCCTCGTGCCCTCCCACTTGTATGTTGAGATACAGCACACCCCTCCTTCCCTCCTCCCCCTCCCCTCCTCCACGTCCACACATCCCACCATTTTTCCATCCTACAAACCCAAACCCTCAAATCAAATACGCCGGTTGTTGAAAAAGACAGACAGACAGACACTAAAAAAAAAACCCACTCGAACCCCTAACCGATCGATCAAAATAAGCCCTCGATCTCGCCCGTCACTGGGTCAACATCGACGTTGAGGTATCCCGGGGCAGTAGGAAGACCAGGGATGGTCTGGATATCTGCCGCCTTGGCGTAGAGGTATCCGGCGCCGGGAGAGAGTCGCACGTCGCGGATGGGGACGGTGAAGCCGGTTGGCGCGCCCTTGAGGTTGGGGTCGTGCGAGAGCGAGTATTGCGTCTACCACATGTCAGTTCGAATTCAAGTTGGGGAGATTGGATGGATGGTTCTCTCTCACCTTGGCGATGCAGACAGGGAGATGTCCGAAGCCCTGGGCAGTGTAGGTCTCGATCTGGGACCTGGCGTTGTCGCTGAGCTCGATGCCGGCAGCGCCGTACATAACCTTGGCGATGGCCTCCATCTTGCCCTCGATGGACAAGTCGGCGTCGTAGAGGAGCTTGAAGTCCTTGGGGTGCTTGCAGGCCTCGATGACGCCCTTGGCGAGGTCGATAGCGCCCGCTCCTCCCTCAGCCCAGTGGTTGGCGGAGATGGCATCCTCAGCACCGGCCTTGATGGCCTCCTCGCGGATGCACTGGATCTCAGCGTCGGTGTCGGTCGAGAACTGGTTGACCGCCACGACGACGGGGACGCCGTAGAACTTGGCGTTCTGGATGTGCTTGGCCAGGTTGACACAGCCCTTGCGGAGCAGGTCGACGTTCTCAGTTCTGTATTCCTCGGGGAGCTGGGTACCGGCGGAAACCGGGGGTCCTCCTCCGTGGACCTTCAGAGCGCGGACGGTGGCCACGATCACAACACAGTCGGGGACGAGTCCGCTGGAACGGCACTTGATGTTGAAGAAACGCTCACCACCCATGGTGAAATCGAAGCCAGCTTCGGTAACGACGTAACCGGCCTTCTCATCGGCGTTCTCCTCAACCTCAGTACCGGCGAGCTTGAGAGCAATCTTGTCGGCCAGGACCGACGAGGCGCCGATACTGATGTTGGCGAAGGGGCCGGCGTGGACAAAGACCGGGGTTCCCTCCAAGGTCTGCATGATGTTAGGCTTGATGGCGTCCTTCATCAAGGCAGTCAACGCACCACCGGCGCCAATGTCGTCGCAGGTAATGGGGTCTCCCCGCTTGCCGGTACCAATGACCATGCGTCCGAGACGCTCACGCATATCCTCCAAGCTGTTGGACAGAGCCAGGACAGCCATGCACTCGCTAGCGACGGAGATGTCGAAACCAGTGACACGGGTGTGACCCTTCTCAGTGGGTGCCTGTCCGATTGTCACCTGCCGAAGGTGACGGTCGTTGACGTCCAGTACTCGTCGCCAGGTGATAGTCTCGGGGTCAATGTCCAGGCGGGCAAAGCGGTTGATCTCCTCATCGGTGAGGGTATCGGGGTCGGTCTTGTCAATTCCGAGCTTCTTCAGCCGGCGGAGCAGGACGGGGGCGAACGTGCGCACGCCGTTCTTCTTGGGCACCAATCGGCTGTAGAGGGCCTTGTCCTTCTGAGTAGCCTCGTGGAACAGCCTGGTGTCAATGGCAGCGGCGAGCAGATTGTTTGCGGCAGTGATGGCGTGGATATCACCGGTCAAATGCAAGTTGAACTCGTCCATAGGTATGACCTGACTGTAACCACCTCCGGCGGCACCACCCTTGATACCGAATGTTGGGCCCTGCGAGGGTTGTCGGACGTTTGCGAACGCAATCTTTCCGAGGTGGGCGCCGAGCGCTTGGGTGAGACCCATAGTGGTCGTAGACTTACCTTCTCCGAGAGGAGTGGGCGTAATACCAGCCACAAGCACGTACTTTCCGTCCTTCCTGTGCTCCAATCGCTTCAGAATATCAAGGTGGACCTTGGCCTTGTAGGCTCCAAACAGCTCCAACTCCTTCTCGGTGATGCCCAATTCCTGAGCAATGACCTTGATGTTCTTGGGGTGCTGGGCCCTGGAGATGGCAATATCGCTGGGAACCGGCGTCAGGCACTTGAGGGGAAGAGGCGTGATACTTCTGTGTGCGGTCGCCTCGTAGTGGCGGTTGGCAGATGCAATCACGTTCTCCAACAGCATAGCCACAGTCATCGGGCCAACTCCTCCAGGAACAGGCGTGATGAGCGATGCAACATTCTTGGCAGACTCGTAGTGGACGTCTCCGACCAAACGCTCTCCCGACTTGCGGGTCTCATCCTTGATGTAGTTAGTTCCAACATCAATGACCACGGCACCCGGCTTCAGCCAATCTCCCTGGACAAAGTGAGCCTTTCCAATCGCAGAAACCACGATATCGGCGGTCTTGACGATCTCGGGGAGGTTCTTGGTGCGCGAGTGGCACACGGTGACGGTAGCGTCGGCGTTCTTCAAGAGGTACGACACCGGCGATCCGACAATGTCGCTTCTTCCGATGACTACGGCAGTCTTTCCACTAGGGTCAACACCGGACTCCTCCAACAGGACCATCACACCCTTGGGCGTGCAAGGCGTGAACAGCGGCTTTCCACCACGCTTCGCAAGTTCTCCAATGTTGATCGCGCCGAAACCGTCGACATCCTTGGACTGGGCCACGGCAGCAGTGACGGCAGCCTCGGAGATGTGCTTTGGCAGAGGAAGCTGGACGAGGACACCATGGATGGAGGGGTCGGCGTTGATATCGTCGAGTTTCTCGAGGAGCTATGCACCGATCCATGTCAACCCACCCACTCGTCCGTAGCCTCGCATTACAGGGGCCTAAGGGCCTACCTGGGCCTCGGTAATGTCACCTGGCAGTTTGACGAGATCGCAGATGATATTGGCCTGTGCAACCGTCAGCACGGGTGAATCCGCTGAGGGACATCTCCACACAAACCTCCTCGGCAGCCTTCAACTTCATGCGCACATAGGTGCCTGAGCCACTCAGTCAGTACATTCTCGGTAGAACCTCTTTCCGCACCAGAACGGGTGCGTAAAAGAAGGCATCGTCGAGTGAAGGTTTAACATACTCGAGTCTGATCTGTCGCCAACTGTAACCAAACATATCAGCGATGTGCGCAAGACAGAGAAACCAGCAGAGAGCAGTCCGCACCTTGGATAATAGTCAATGACGGCTTGAATCTAGGATTGACCTTCTGCTTCTCCGCGATATCTTTGTTGATACGTTCGCGGATGCGCTTGGCAATGGCCGTTCCGTCAATCTTTTCGGCGACCATGGTTGTAGACGAGAAGGAACGAGACTGCTGAGAGCGGAGGAGCGAGCTGCCGGTACCAGACTGTCTTATAGGTGTAGTGGTAGCAGGAGCGATCGCCAGGGAAGAAAACGACCTCGGACCGTTGCGGATGATCGTTAAGATGGCGGGGCAGGTGCCACTGGTGCGATAGGGTGACGACCGGTGAACGGGCAGCAAATGAGGGGCAGCCGCAGACAAATTTCGGGCAGAGACAGCGCCAGATGCGCAGCACGACCAGGACGCAAGGCGGCGGGGAGACGCACGCCGGATGCGTTTAGAGCCAGCTAATAGGATTTGCATACACAACGATTGGGTGGGTTACTTTAAGGGCAAGTTTCGTTCCGTAACAGGAAGGATTGCGGGGGGGTGTGATTTAAAAAAACCAATAAAATTCGGAGGCGATAAAGCACGCCAGCCAAGATGGACGAATCGAGTATATCTGATCGGAATCGAGTCTCGGTGACGTTGAAGACTGCGGTGCCGTGTACGAGGTGGGACGGATGATTGATCGTAGGTAGCGTAGATGGGCCTTCTCTTCTGCTGTGGGCAAAAAAAAATGTTGCAAGTGAGGAGATGTGTGATACTGGACACAGACGGCTGCTGCGGAGAATTTGCAGAAAAAACTCTTTCAAACGATGGGGTTGTGACTACGGCCGGTATTTAGTACCAATTGCAAGTGCTAAAACCGCCCGGAATAACCCCACATCCCCCCACCAAAGCCCTTTGGCGACGAATAGGACACGATTCGATAGTCCTCGTTTGGACTCATCGATCCCTTCGTTGCTGCAGGTACTGCCTAAATTCCACGTACATTTGGGCCAGGAGTACGTGGACCGTGGATCCGTGGGGCAAAGCCGGGATATAAAAAAATCCGAAGTTTGAGTCCAAGCGGCTCTTGTCGTGGACTAATGGCCGCCGAGCGGTCCCCCATGGCCGCGAACTTAATTCGAGGGCTAGAACGGCCGGGCGACAGGAACACGGGGAACTCTTGAGAGATCTACCATAGCAACAGCCCTGTATGCGGTGTCCATGCTGGACACGGGTGCGAGCCGGTACCCTCTGACTTGGAGGCACGCGTGCCCGTGGATATATATGGGTCCATCGTTCGTTTCGTGTATATATACTTCGATCGTTTCATCCCTTCTTCCTCCTCTCCACCAAGTGCAGTTCGTCCATGACTAAAAATTTACAGTTCACGACTGTGGCTTAGGTAACCGCCTGCCGCGGCCCCAACGGCCCGGTGGGGTAGGATCGGAAGGCCCGAGCAAGACGAGTGACGTGCAATGATATGCTATGGAATCCGTCAATCTCGCGAGTCACGACTGGCTCGCGCGCTCAGTCGTATACAAGAAACAGGACATTTCGCTTAGTATCTGCCCCAGATAGTGACAACACCCTCATACTTAGTCATATCAACGCCCCTGGCCCACAGATCAGGGTGGAGACAACATAACCTCTTTCTTCTGATAGCAGCGCATCACTGAATATGACATTTGCTGAGGGTGCAGTCCGACGAAATTATGAAGAAAATAGCAGGTATAATCCGAATTATGCTTCTCGCCGTTTGAATGGATCGGATGTCGATACCACATTCTCCATGGCTCATCATCGAATTCCTCATGACACCTCCTCCCAGCCATACAAAGCCATTTCCCCCCAAAACGTGAATCAACCCATAGTACCTACAAGGTGCAGCTACTAGCGTCAGGAGATGAGGGGGAGCTTGGATGCCGATCAACAACGGCATCCAAGACTACAAGCAAGCACTGTAGAAAAATCCCCACCTCGCGTAACCACTATACCTCTATCTCCAGCTGTAAGGACCTCCGCCAGACACTCTCCGCCAGCTCTGCTAACGAACATGCGCAGCCCCATCGTCCTCGTCTTCGTCTTCGTAGCCATGGCCCACGCTACTCCCCGCCTCAACATAACCAGCGTCCCCGGCTTCTTCGCGCAAGACCTGCCGGAGACGGACCCGTTCCTGTTCACGCACGAAAAAAGCAACTTCGGGCTTCTCGACAGCTTCAATATGGACCTGTTTCCCGCGACGCCGTCGATAATCGGGCTCGAGCTGGTGTACGGCACGCCGTGGGACCGGTTTAAGGACGCAATTACGGCGCTGAACCTCGATGCGCCCGAGGGCACGAGTTATCGCGTGCTGTTTCTAGCCAGACATGGGCAGGGGCATCATAATGTTGCTGGTATGTTTGGGGGGACGGGAGGATCGCTGTGGGGGTGCTGATATCTGACGGTGGACAGAGGCATCTTTTGGGAAGGCGAGCTGGTAGTGGGTCCTCCACCGCTTGCTGGGCGCTTCTTGCTGACTGGGTGGCCACGGTAGGGAGGAGCATTGGGCAAGGCAGGATGGAGATGGGAACGTTGTATGGGTATGTGGTTACATGATGCGAAACCCGTGATGCGCTGTTCGGGTTGACTGATGAAGGGGGGGTAGTTCGATTCGGAGCTCACAGAAGTCGGGATTCAAGAGGCACGGTATGCCAATGCTGCATGGAAGCTGCAATTGGCGAATGGGGCGCCGCTGCCGCAGTCGTTTTATTCTTCCCCTTTGCAGTAAGTTTCCGCGGTTGGGGGGGTGAGTGCTCTGTGGGAGGTAGCTAAAGGAAGAACAGACGTGCTTGCAGGACCCTGGAGATAACGTGGGGAGATATAGTATTGGACAAAGATGATATCCCCAAGCCATTGATCAGAGAAGTCAGTCTCGCCTCCCTCGTCCCCTCCCAGCGCATCTAACGGACAGCCCAGAAACTCCGCGAGACCCTCGGAATTCACACCTGCGACCGCCGACACAGCCGATCCGCCATCGCCGCGAAGTTCCCGTCCTTCCGTATCGAAGAGGGCTTCACTGAGAACGATGAGCTCTTCAATCCCCGCGTGCGCGAGACGAACGAGGAGCGACGGGCACGTTTGGCATTGGCTCTCGAGGAGATATTTTCGACCGACGAGAGCATCTACATTACGATCAGTGCACATAGCGCGGCGATCATGTCCATCCTATCGGCGCTGGGACACAGAACTTTTGAACTGAAGACGGGCGGAATCTTGCCGGTTGTTGTCAAGGTTACAACGGAGCAGAACATATAGTAGAATAGTGTTTGGACTGATGGGGTAAAGGAACCGATGTAATCAAAGGTTCGAGCTTCAACGATACCCGGAGTCAATTAACGATTGCGAAATCCCATGCTTCAAAATATTGTTGAAACAAAATATCGCTCACACTTCAATCGCTGTGCAAACCCAACATGAGGCGGAGCCGCAAGGAATTGGAATGCAGTGGAAGCCGATCGATGACGGATGGCTTAGACGCTTACTGTGTCTAGTTGCGTGTGCGGGTGAGTCTTGTTGAGTTGATGGTTGCCAAGCCATGGCGACTTTTAACATGTAGCTGGTCCTTCAGCTTCAAAAGCCGCCTCTCTTGACTTGCCACAACACCACATCCTCCCGCACACTACCTCACACTACTCCACAGCTTCTCGATCCCCCACTACCCACCCTAACATCACGACTACCACCCAACATCAAAACTCACTACCCCCCATCCATACCAACCATGTCTGAAGAGTGGGACTCCGTTACCAAGATCGGCAAGAACGTTCGCGGCGGTGGAACCCGTACCACGGTAGCCCGTACACAGTCGGAGATCAACGCCGCCCGCCGCATGGGCGCCGTCGTCGGCACCGAGAAGAAGGTACAATACATTTATATCTCGCTCTTCCACCCCACACTTCCACCTCGCGCTAACACCATCCTCGCACAGTACGCAACCGGCAACCAGATCCAAGCGCCAGACGGGCAGCGGTTGACGAAGGTGGACCGCGAGAACGAGGTTGCGCCGCCGAAGAAGATTGATGCGGACGTGGGCAAGGCGATGAGCAAGGCGCGCCAGGACAAGGTTCCGCCCATGACACAGAAGGACCTCGCCACCAAGGTCAACGAGAAGCCGAGCGTCATCAACGATTACGAGAGCGGCCGCGCAGTCCCCAACCAGCAGGTCCTGTCGAAGCTCGAGAGGGCCCTCGGCGTTAAGCTGCGTGGAAAGGGTGAGTCCACTGACCCGTCCCCGACCCGATTTGTGTTGTTGCGAGGGCGTGGATACTGACTCGTGGTTGTGGTAAAACAGACATCGGCACCGCGCTCGGCGGCCCCAAGAAGAAGTAGTGAGGGGTAGACGGTCCGACAATGAAACGTCTTCTCGCTCCGATTCTTCACTGTCCGCAACCAACCAACTTCTTTTGTTTTCTAGCGCCTTTTCTCTTTTTTTCTTTTCTGGGTTTGTGTTGTCTTTGTTTTTCCGGGATTTCCTTTGTAGAACAAGGAATACGCTCAACTAGGGATGGATGGGGTTTGGGTTTTATGGCAGCGCTCTTTCTTGTGACAAAGGGACGGTGCGGACGGCATGAGGTAGTGCGGGAGGGGGAGGACCTGATGTACTCACCTACCTGTAGTTGTGTCTTCTTCTTTCTTACGCTGGAAGCGCCGTGGGAATTGTAGATGATGAGATGACTTCAGAATTATGATCACTCGTAGATTGTGCGGTCCGTTGAGTAGACTAGACTACGTGAGACAGCGTAGACCGTAACCGACGGAGGATCCTCCACAGTCACCCATAGGACATCACTCGTCGCTGTCATTTTCGCTGTCATCTTTGGCCATTACTTTCGCCGTTATCTTCACCTGCACCTTCACCACTGTGGACAGAATCCAGCGAAAGAGTATGTACGGCATCACAGTCATCCATAGGCTAAATACGAGTATCTACGATGGAAACAAACAAAACATTGCACCTTCCCTTTCCCCAGAGTCTTCACCTTCACCCGCATTTTCACATTTACTTTCACTTTCACTGTCACATCGTACAGACAAAGGCATACCTAATCATCTGATTCCCACCGTCCACCGCCCACCGTCCACCGCCCACCATCCATCGCCTCTTCCTCATCCTCATCCTCACTCCCATCACCCAAGCAAGCAAGTAAACAAGACTCCCATAGAAATACGTTAAGATACTACCCTAAAAACCTAAAACAATAGATCACATCACATCACGGCACACATCACAGACATGAAAAACCAGCGCACGCTCCCCCTCCGCCGCTCATTCATATATCATCTCAAGTCGTCATATATCCCATCCCATCCCATCCCTCCCTCCCCCGTGAACAAAACCGCCCCCAACTGAACCGCACCGAACCAGATTTCCCGAAAGATGGAAAAAAAGAATGCAAGGCCACATGATGGTATCATGGCAACAACACAACACAACACAACACACACACACAACACACGCAACACACGCAACACACGCAACACACTCACAACACACGTACAACATGAACTCGCTTGTTTCATACCAGACAAACCAACCAAACCCGCTTGAACATTACTGGAAAAGAAAAAGAGAAAAAAAAAGATGAAAAAAAAAAAGGAAAATGAAACAAAATGAAAAATCCAAAAGAAAAAACAGACAGACATTACGGCAAGATGGGGGGTCATAATATAGAAGACGTAGGTAGAAGAAAAAAAGAAAGAAAAGCTTTTTTTCAGTGGTACCCTCCTCCATAGTTCTCGTATTCAGCTCCATTCACAAAAGTGTCTGGAAAAAAGAAAGAAAAAATCAGCGTCGTTCGTTGCTACCGAACCAAGTTCCGGGCGTAGGAGGTGTGTACGCACCATTCGACGTCTGCGAAATGTGATTTCCACGACGTTTCGAGTTCTCCTTGTTGCTAGCACTGGAGAGAGGTCGAGGCCCCGTCAATCTGGAGGCCGTCGAGGGGGTTCGTCCTGAGATGGAGGGCTGTGTGACTGATTGTCAGTAAATGCAAACAAGCATACAAGGTGGGAGGAAGGGAGGGAACGTACTCCGTCGGTTCCGTCGAGGAACTCTCTTGACTTCTTCTTTTGCTCCTTTCTCTCCTTACGTCTCTTCTGTTCTTCCTCGGACCTCTCCTTCTTCGGCTTCCTGATCTTGTTGCCGTTCTCATCCAACTCCCTGTGCTTCTTGCGTCTCCGAGTTGTGCTGCTGTCACCATCATGGCTCTCATCCTCAGTGACCTTGAGTGGCCGGGGAGGAGCATTGCTTGCGTTCATCTGGGCCTGGTGCTGGGCGTACGCATCCTGGGCCAGGGGCGAGAGCAACTTGCCGTTCTGGAAACCACCTGGGCCAAGCGGCGGGAAGGTGCCGAGGCTCGACACGGATGCATTCTGGGGGGTGCCCGGGAGGTACCCGCCACCCTCAGCAGTAAGCTGCTGTGCCTGCTGCTCCAACTGATGGTTGTAAGTCACACGAGGCCGGGGGTGCTGGATGTCGAGCGAGATTCTGTTCGACTGATTAATCGGAGCATCGGTACCGCGTGATGAAGGGGGCACCAACGGTGACCCAATCTCCCTCTCCGTCCGTTGACCATCAGAGTCAAAAGGCGACTGATGGTTCTGAACTCCCTGACCCTTTGCCGCATCCGTCTCCCAAAAGTTGAAGTCTGGCTGTGACCGCGATGCATCCGAGCCATCTTGGTTGTTCTTGCCCTTAAACATCTTGGCCAAGCCCGTGGACGTCGTGGTCTCTGACCAACGAGACAGTCTCGGGAAGAGCGAAGAAGATCCCGACTCCCGCTTAGGCTTCTCGGATGACTTTGGAGGGGTGTTTCCAAGACTAGCACTGGCAGCCGGCATCTTGGGATGCGTGGGGCTATCCAGAGGCAGAGAGTCGGCTCGGTTCTCTCTTGGCAGAATAATAGCGTCTTCTTGAATTGGCGAGATGCGGGCACCTTGATGCTGGTCTAGGAGTTTTCCACTAGGCTGCCGAGATGGACCCGCGCTATGGTAGCCAGAATTTCCGACCGAGTTAACGGCTGCTTGAGCGGCCACCTCGTTCGTGTCGTGGACCATGCGCATTTGATCGATGGTGCCCATGCTCTGGCTCTGCACTTGGCTCTGCTGGTAAAACTGCTGCCCGTCCTTAAGGCCCTCAACTTCTCCGAGAAGTTTGCAAAGCCTGGAATAGCAGTCAGTCATCATCCTTCCTCCAGATAACAGGGAACTGCTATCGCTCGACTCACATTTCCTCGATCCTCTCCAAATCCTTCGAGCTTCCCATGCTTAGCCCCTTCAGAGCTCTCTTAAACACACTGGCCCTCTTGCGACCTTCGTCCTCTACATCTTCATCGGACTTGGAGTAGCGCGGTCGACGAGGAGTAGCCGGAGGCAGCGGTCGGGGACCCTGGAGAAGCTTCTGCACGCTGCGCTCGGTGTTGTGGTCGACGTCACTGACGATGCCTTGTCGTTGATCCGCTAGGGCTTTCTTCATGTCCTCGAAGGAGTTACGCATCTCCGCCGCGCTCCGTACCAATGTAACCAAGATCTCCGTGTCGCGGGCATTTCGTTGGGCGTCGCGGACGGTGAGCTGTGATGAGAAAAAGATTAGCAACTACGGTCGGTAAGAAACACGAGAGGAAAGAAAGGAGAAAAGATCGTACGTGTTCCATCAAAGCGACAATATCCTTCGACTCGATTCTGTCGAGACCTCGTCCTGTCGAGCTATCGTAAAGCGGTGACGGCATGCCGTGAGAATTTCCACTCCCGATTCTGTTGCGAGGGTGGCTGTGATAGAACTCTGACTCAAGCATATCGTCGATGACCCCCATACCGGTATCGCCACGCATGCCATGGATAGGCGTCGCAGTTCCGGGCGAGCCAATTGGATTCGCTGCCGAGATATACCCTTCGTCTTTACCCATATGAGGGCTGGCGAAACGCGAGTTCGACACGGGGCTGTGGCCATCCATATTGACGTTCAAGCCCCGGTCGGCGCCGACGCCGAAATCGTTGGCAGCCATCTCCCAGCTTGTAGTGTGGTGTCCGATCGGCCCCTGAATTATTGAAGGATTTGTGCTGATTTCGTCGTTGTCGTCATCGAGTAAATGCTGACCGAGTTCCGGCATCGGGTCGTCGGGTGAGGGCATTGCGTTCGCCCCAAATTGTGGTCGACTGCTGGGTCGGTTGAAAGAAAGGGCTGAGCCGACGTTGGAAGGATCAAGTACGGAAGCAACAGCTGAACGTGCAAGGTTTGGGGTGGAGCGCATGGATGGGTTGGCGCCGAGATCAAATACCTGGTGGCCGGTGTCCACCTCTTTTTCAAGGCGCCTGTCCTCAAAGTTGTTGCCCGTTGCCGTAGAAACGTGGTGCACAGCCAGACTCATATCCTGGAAGCTGCCGGGGTTTAATAGCGCTTGTTCCTGTTGGCGTTCGCGTTGCTCGGCAAAAAATAGATTCACCGCCTTGACTTGCGATGATTGGGAGACATCGTCGCCCTCACGAATTTCCGACAACTCGTCAATGTCCCGTCTGCTGCGTCTTCGTCGGCCTTTTTCTTTCCTCTCTTTTGCGAGTATTGAGGTAGCCGCCACGCTCATATCTTGCAGTGAAACCTCTGAGGGACCACCGGTCGTATGCGCGCCATCTCTCGAGGAAATTACACTCACGTCATCATCGTGGTGATCGACTTCGGTCTCGAGGTTCAAGCTTGCGATGCTAGGGGCGGCTCCGATACCGGTTCCTGTAGTGAGATAGGTCTGCCCAGCAGCCGAGCGATCCGAAAGGAGCGACGAAGCGCCACCAATTTCTGAGCCGCCCAAGTTCAGCTCGCTCAGCTCAGGAAATAGCTCTGATTTTGGTGCACCAGGGGGTGGGGTCATTCCACTGCTTGGCATCCCGCCTGGGTAGGCAGGGTAAGGCAGCCCCGTGTTCGCGGTGAGGATCGAAGCCCGAGTTTCGGCGTAAGTCCCAGGAGTGTCTGACCGGAATGGAATATCGGGCATCTGGACATGGTTATCGCCGAGCGGCATCGCACCCAACAAAGACACGCCCTCTCCAGATTCGGAATGAAGGGGCGAGTGCGGCAGGCCGAAGCCGGGCGCTCGGTGGTTCAAAGTATCCTGCTCCAACTGCGATTAGAACGAGCACAAATTTGAACGGACAACGCTTATACCTCTGTGGCCGTGGACCCCTTCCTGTCGCCACCGATCACCATTCCCATTCCGTTGCTCTCGACTGGCGACAGCACAACCACCGGCTTCCCTGCCACATCAGGCATGCTCGAGGCTCTTCCAGGACCCTTGATGGAGAGACTGCGTGTTACACTTTCGGCATGTTGCAACTCGATCACCTTCTGCTGTTTGGCTTTCTCGATTTCGGGCAAGAGTAATTCCTTGATGGTGTCTCGAATCAGTCCCCTGATTGCCGGATCGCTGGACCTAATGCTGGAAAGTGTAGAGAGATCGTCGCCTTCTATCTGAGCGGTCTTGCGGCGGGCCCTAGCAGCAATCTCTTCCGGGGTCCTGTTAGGGCTTCGGCTCCGGCTTCGGTTGCGAGGAGGCTTGAGGCCGTCGTTATCGTAGCCTTTCGTGCGGCTCTGGCTCCTGTTTTTCCGTGACGACTTGGGGTCATTCACCTTACTGAGCTCATCCCTAACCGCCTGTTCTATCCTCTCCCTCTGACTCTGTGACACTCCGATACGTTCCTTGCTCAAACTCCTACTCCTCCTCCGTCCGAGCGTTCCACCCCTCAAACCAGGCTCCTGAAGGATGTTGCTCTCCCGACTGACACTCCGACTCCGTTGCTTCGTACTGCCCTTCAGGTTTTCCTCAAAGTATGAATCGCCGCCATTGTTCCGTGCTTGCGATCGACGTCGCCGTCGACGCTCGTTGTAGTCGGCGTCCATGAAAGAGCCCGGACTGCCTTCGCCACCGCGCTCGCGGATGAACGTCACATTTACCGGAGCTTGACCGCCATTAGATTCGTCTCCGCCGGAAGTGATGGACGACAGGGTCGAGTGGTCGCCGGAGTAGGAGCGCGAACGGCCGGTCTGTCCTAGGGTCAGTCTGTCCTGTCCCGAGTGCGGCGACGAGAGCTGTATCCTGTGGACGTGAGTAGGTCGTCGTCCGTTCTTGTCACTACCGATCTCGGATATTTCGACCGAGCCACCGTCCGCCGATTGATTGACGCGATGGCGCCGCGCAGCCGAAGGAGTGACCTTAACCCTAACACTCGGTTGGCGCGCGGAGCCGGAGCTGGACGCAGCTTTGCCGCTCTCGAAGTACTCGATCAGAAGCGAAGCGTTGGTTCCATGGCTGAGCACACTGTTGGCATCCTGCGACTCCCTCTTCTTCCTCCTGCGTTCGGTGTGTATGGTGACCTCGCGCCCGTCATCGGGAATGGAGTAGCTGGTGCGATCCGTCACCTTGGAAAGATCCGTGAAGCTTCGCTCCGAACCGAGCATCGAGGGCTGTGGTGCCATGACTTGCTCGAGTCGAACAGACGGTAATCAAGTGTGCGGAACACACCGACAAGGCGAAACCAATCCGTGGGCACCGATCACCTGTCGGAGGGGTAAATGATACGGGGTCTGCTCGCTGGAGTCGCAAGTTTAGTTTTTTTCTTTCTATCCCGCTTTGGTTGCGGCAAGTTGTATGTTTGTGTACGGAGCGGAAGATGGGGCGAGAGGACGGGCCGCGCAGAGTGATGATATGTCTCGTTCGATATCGCGGGGTGTTTTTCTAGCGTATGGGCGCGATGGAGCGAAATGCGATATGAGAAGGCAGCAGGCGTGGAAAGAAGATGGGGCCGGGGAAGAGCGCAAACGAGCGAAGGCGATTCGAGGTGTGGGAGAGGGGGGGGTGGTGGTGTGGAAAGACTGCGTTGGTCGCTATTCGATATGGGATGGTCGCAACGGGAAAGGTGGTGGAAAGAGAGGGTGTGCACGGATGAGTTGGTTGGTCAGTGGGGCTGGGTAAGTGAGTACGACGTAGAGGATTGATTGCGGGTGTGTGAGTGAGGTGTTTGCCTACTGGACAGGATTGTAGCGTGAGTGAGTGGGCGAGTGAGTGTTTGTTTATTTACGGAGGGAAGGAAGAGAGGGCGATGCCGGGAGGGCAAGATGGAGGAAGGAAGGAAAAGCAGGAAGGAGAATTTGACCGTGGAGAATGTACCTACGGCACTCTAGAGGACATACCTACTACTATGATATAATAGACTCCAGCTGTTCTCAGTGCTCACTTCCACGTAGAGTACTAGCAGTACGTACCGAGCACGCATAGAGTATGTGCAGGCACTTTTATTGGGGAATCGGGAATAAGAGCAAAAATGATAAGCACTTGAGGACGTGTGCAGAGGTGTCTAGTACGATTATCGTCTGTCTGGAACCTACTTTGCTGGCTGTAGATGCTGTATGTAGCTGTAGCGGGTAGGGGGGGCTGAAGCGGCGATGGATTTGCGGCGATGCGGGCAAGCGGGAAAGGTACGCCCAGGCACGAGTAGTTACCGGTATGTACAATACAAGCAGGTACAGGTACCCTACCGGAGATGCCTCAACAACTCAAACAACTGCACGACACAGCTGAGAGAGGTGGGGCAGGATAGACAGAGGGATGGGAGGGATGTAGACTCTAGAGGACCGGTATGTAGAGTACTCTACTCCCGAGGTGGCGAAGGGAGAGGGGAAAATTGAATTTGCGCTGAGAGCTATCGGTACTTTTGCATCTGACGCAGGCAGACGCCAGATGTAGGAGGTGGCGGTGACAGTGGGGGGAGGGGGGTGGTGCTGGTGAATGTGGGAGCAGTAAAATTCGGGAGGCCGGGGGGTAACGAATACAAGGAGGCGCGCAACAGAACATAAAACAGACTGAACCGATCGCGAGACGAAACGCATGGCTTTACATAGACAGGCCTTGATAATTAGCATCATCGCCAGCGATATCATCATCGCAAGTTTGCAGAGAGTAGAAACCTGGTCATGCGGAGTAGAGATCTTCCGCAACGTCGACTAACCACAGCCGCACCTCAGTAGGCCTGAGACAGCCGGTGGCCGTGTTTGTTGTTGTTGTTATTGTTGCGGTCGAATCGGCTTTCCTGTCGCAGTTACACACGCTTAATCGTTGCAATTGCATATAATATCACTCGAAGAGGTTAAATACAGCTAGACTGGCGGATATCTCACATATCAGGCAACGGCCACTGCATAGATTCTCGCTCGGCAGTTAGACGACGATTAGACGATTGGACGATTAGACGAACACCACACTACACCGTCGAATGTCCAAGTCCACTTCGCATTGTACCTTACCTTGAGATCATTGTTGACCTAGCCCGGTCTTTTCTAAAAATCGAATGCCCTTTTGGTGCATCCCACACTTCTTCGCCGCTGGTCGTCGTTTGCAATACCCGTCAAGCAAAAAAAAAAAAACGCCAGGCCCGAATTCTTTACTGAGATGTTGCAACGGTCCACGGACTTTCGTGCACATCATATAAAATATGCATATATGTAATCTATGTCACTCTGGAAACCCTGGAAACCATGGACCCGGGTAGCTTCACGATCCCAGATCTCAGATCTCTCCAGATACGTCCATAGGTGTCTGCATCGGTTAATATGCATTGCAAACAGCTGTCAAATGCTGTTTGGGGTCGTCCTGAACGGGACAGGTCCGTACTTTCACGATCCATTGAGTTTAGAGTCACTGCTCCTGCTTTGAGCACGACTAATCCCGTAGAAATGTCTATCGTCCCTTCTTCTGATCCGCCTTCTCTCGTTCGTCCGTCCCTCCTTCTCTTGTCCGTCCATCCTTCTCTCATCGGGCCGTCCATCCTTCCTTCTCTTGTCCGTCCATCCTTCCACCTACTAACGCTCGAGTCACCCTGTCACATCTCCCGAGAACCGTCTCTTTTATTCCTACTACTCTTCCTCCTACTCTTCCTCATCATCGTCCCTTTGGTCATCACTCTTTTCCTTTCACCAGTTTAACACTCTCTCACCCACATCCCACCTTCCTTCCCCGGTACCATCTCTTCATATCCCCACTACTATTCCTCATCCTCCTCCTCACCGTTCCTTCGGTTGTCACTCTCTTCCTTCTACCTATCGCCCACCTTCCTTTCCCATCCGCACCTCCAGCTATCGATACCGTCCTACGCACCCTATTCCATATCCTTAACGAAAAAAACCATACTCCGTTTCCATCCAGACAAAAGCACTAAACGACCATGTCTTCCTCGAAGGATATTACGAACACCACGGGTCACTCTCCCACGATTCTCCGCCCTCGTGATGAGTCTAAACCCACCCCGGCGAAGGTGACTATGCCGAATATCCCAAAGCTCTCGGGGGAAGAGAAGCGAAGAATGAGAGAGGAATTGATTGGTAGACCGATCACTCCACCTTCTGGTCCTCCTCCATTCGCAGCAACTCTACGCCATGAGCGTGGGGATTTGAGTGAAGAGGCTATCAATGATCTCGAGAAGCACCAGGTCAGTCGAGATCTTGCCAAGGCGGTAGGTTACCTCCTGCTCGTCCTCGTCCTCCCCTTCATTCTACTATTTCATCTCATATACCTGCCGTCCATTCTCCTCCTCTTGTCGTTTTATTTTTTCTCTTCCACCCCTCATGGTGTAACCGATATCCACAGATTTTCTCTAGGTGGAGCGCTGATCAGCCCATGTTGGATGGCATGGCCCGTTCTGTCGCTATTTTTGGCTCCGACGATGAGGGCTCGGATGGCTCAGTTGGTAGTGAGTTGTCACTGAAGGACACTCGCAAGGTGGAGGCAGCTGCGGTAAAATCCCAGGTTGTACGGCGGCAGATGATGATTCCAGCTCTAGAAGGTATGTAACATGCGCTCTTTCTCACTCACTCGATTATGTCTCACAAAAACTAGAGAGTCCCGGAAAGCGTGATCCACCCCCGGTGCGGCTCAGAATGCCCTCGGAGGAACTGTTGCCTGAGATCCCTCCGTTTTCTTTGTCAGATGATGCCGAACCCTATGAGGACAACGACATTACCCCGACCGGTGCTGCTGTTGGACAAGTTCGCCCGGCCCCGGGTGCCTCGAGTCCCACCACCCCCACAGGTAAACAGCCCACCGATGTTGAGATTGAAGCAATCTTGGAGACAATGCTCGCTCGCCATCGTGTCGAGTACGAACGGGACATCCTGAAAATCAAACAAGAGGAAGATCTGGCCCGTTCCAAGGCTAAGGGAGGAACCAGAAATCGGCCGCCCATCATTCACAGTGGCCAGACAACTCCAATGACCGAGGAGCTGATAAGAACAGTGGAAATCCCGAGATACGGAGCTACTCGTGGCGGTGTTGCGGCTACTTCCAGCGACGGTGTGCCGGATAGACCCCCTAAGCAGAATGCACCGGACAACACTCCTCCACATGGCGAGAAGCCCAAGTGGGATGGCCGTGCAATGACGATACTCTCCAGCATCCAGAACAAGGATCGAGATGAGATCATCAGTGACATGATCGCTGACCACCTCAACTTGAGACGGGGTCGCAGAAACAGCGACAGTTCGCCGCCGGTTGGACCAGACGGACCAGGTGTGGTGGACCGTGTCTCGACGTTCAAAACCGCACCCACGGGTTCGTCTTTCGTCTCGATATTCACAGCTCTGATTCCCCCGGCTGGGTATAGAGCCCCGCTCTCGAGATTGGGTCGTCCTTTGGTACCAGACTCCATCAATTGCGATAAGTACACGGTCGTGGCAACATACCATCCTACCTATCGTCATCTGGTCGTCGATATTCTAGATTACTGCCACACGCCTGCTGGATTTGACAGCAGCTTGGTTGTCGACCTCGTCTATCTTCAAGAGTCTGGATACCTCCCCTCTTACCTTGTTTGGCCCCCGCAGGATCACGGCTTCAAACGCTACCAAGTCGCCTCGCAGTGGTCCTTCGTCTCCACCAACGCCAACGGCACCGACCACATGTACGTTTCGGATCTAGGAGTCCTCTCTCAGCGCATCGCCGGTTCCATGTTCCGTGCGTACGAATGCAAGGAGATGTCCAAAGCCGCCCACCGCCGCTACCTAGACTCGATCTCCGAGGTATGCCCCGACGAGATTGAGGTCGAGCTCGTGGCCAAAGCTGCCGGTTTGGATTCCACTCCAATGTACGCCAACGTCCCCACGGACTACAACGTCAGCGCTTCTCTCAACTGGAGGCCGCTCAGGAACTATCCCAACCATCAGCTTCCGCACTCCAGAGACGGCATGCCCACTAAGAAGTTCTGGTTCTATCGTTAGGCACCGGCCAAGACGAAATGAACCACGAATACCTGTAATTTTTTCGCCCAAAGCATTACTTGTTGTTCGCTAGTTGGTCGGTCCATTCTCTATCCTTTGATTTTCGAAGAAAAAAAAAGCTGGTTTGTTTGGCTTGATTGGGTAGGATGGCATTCGTCTTTTCTTTTCCTTTGCTTGCTTACTGTTTCGTCTGCGCATTGGGTTTCCGGAAGGGGCGGTCTCATGGTTCACGGTGTTTTGCATGCATGCTTGTTTCTTTTAGCTGCCTGGTTTTTCTTTCCTTTCCTTTTGTCTTGTCTTGTCCCTGTTTTCCTTACGAACGATCACGATGATTGATGAATGATACCCTGCCTGCATTGAACGAAGTATCATGGCGGATACATAGATGAATATGATTTTTGCTCTGATGTGTACTACTATTCTTTTCCTTCTTTCGTTCTTTCTTTCTTTCCTTTCCTTTCTTTTGCAAGGGGTTTCTTGCTTTTAGGTGGATTGATTCCACACACACAAAAAAATCAGGCGGTCAGTGGAGGTAGTGGATCGAGAAATATTGATGGTGGGCAGATTGATAATGAGGGGCTATAGATTCGGGGGTGTAGAATTTGCTTGTTTTAGATGTATGATACGGTTAAGAGGGAGGTGACTGGTGGATGATGGGGGGATGGGGGGAGATGGATAGAAATGGGGATACAAATGGGGATAGAAATGGCGGCCAAGATTCTAATGGTCGCCATGCTATGTTTGTCATGGTTGGGGGATTGAGGGATTGAAGGATTGATACTAAGAATTGACGATGATTTTATCTATACAAAGTGGGCCCTAGATCTTAGAAGGCTAGGAGAGAGTGACATTGAGTGATACCTACCGTACTAACTTCTGGAGACTGGATGAGAGATGTTACCGTGTAAGAAGTAAGTATCTTCTGCCGAAGTACTTACGAACAAGCCGGCTGACAACTTGATTGATTCAAGATTCAAGAGAACCCGGGGGTTTACAGTTGGGTTGACGTGAAGTCACCTTCCGATCACTCGTCCCCCCATTACGAGGTGTGTAGTTTTCATCCCTCCATTACTCAAGATGAAGAACCGCATGTATTGTACATTTCACCGCAACAAAGGGGAAGGGGAAGCAATACCCAAGTAAGTAAGTAAGTAAGTACGAGCAAATCTCACGACCAAAAGCCAACCCAACCCAAACCAAAACCGAACTCCGTAAGTACACAGATAGCTAGCTAGAAAAATCCTCCCAGCACGCCTACGCCTTCACCTCCTTCGCCTTCACCATCCTGACCATCATCCTTAAACTCTCCTCGGCGACGTTCCAGAGCAACTTCGTCGCCAGCACCTCCTCCGGCGGCACCTTTCCTCTAGCGGGGGTCTTCGCCTTCTTCGCCCTCGCGGCGATGCCGGCCTCGACCGCAGCGTCCAACTCGGGGGTGTAGACGATATACTCGCACTTGAGCATGAGGCGCATCAGGGCCTCGAGGACGACGGCGACCTTGGCGTTATCCAGCAGCGCCATGGTGTTGGCGGGGTACGGCAGGTAGTGGCGCACCAGCAGGTCCTGCGTCAGCGCGCTGTCGCGGCGCGTCCGCGACGTGGATAGGTGCTGCTCCAGGATGAATTGCGTGAAGAGCCCGCGGTAGTCCGGGCCCGCGGGCGTTAGGGTGTTGAAGAAGAGGGAGAAGGAGGAGAGAGGGAGGTGCGAGATGTTATTTTTGTACTCGAGGTAGAGGTCCTCCGTCGCTATGAATTGGCCGTGCGTGGAGAGGTCGGAGAGCTGCGGGGTTAGTGGGGTTATTTGCACACGCGGGGGAGGGAGGATTCACAAGCGTCAGGAAGCGTTGGCGGAGACTGAAGGCAGTTACACCGCCCCAGGAGTCGTATGTGCTGGGTGTTGGTGGGGCGTCGGACATGTCGATGTCGATGTCGTCGTCTTCATCCAGCGGGTCGTCGTTTTCGTCCAGGGTCTTGTCGGTTTTCTTTGGCGTCTTTGTCTCCTCGTCATCACCGAACTCACCCATGAACCCGCCGAGAGTTCTCTGGCCCTTCTTCTTTGGCCGGTGCGCGAACAGTTCGTCCTCCCAAACCGGATGGAACTCTTGGGCCTTCGCGCTTCCATTCGCGAGGATCGCCCGAACAACCCGCCTATATCCGCCGGTACCACGGGTCTCGGGCAGCATCTTGACAGCAATGCTCTCCCTAAGAACCCTCTCCGCCTTCTCCCCCGCATTCTTGTACTTCTCCCGCCTATAGTCCCAATCCGTCTCCAGCGTGAGCAGCAAACACTCGAGTACATTCCCCCACCACGTCCACCTGGCGGGGTGCAGCACAGAGCACGTAAACGCCCAGCCGACCACATCCCACACATCCTCGACGCGCGAAAACAGACTCTCCTCATTCGCGAGTTCGCCGGAGATAGCGTCATCAGCGCTGGGAGACAGCTCTCGGTTCTCGCGGTTCCCGCGACGGACGGAGCGGCGGCCGCGGTCAAACACCCAGATCTTGTCCAGCGAGGCGTTGACGGGGCCGATGATCTTGATGATGCGGTGGACGAGCATGTATGCGGCGATGGGCGCTTTGGACGGCAGCATGCCTTTGCGGAGCTGCGTGGTGTGGAACGGGTGCGCCATCAGCGTTATCACGAAGCGTAGGAACGTCGGCGGCGGCATCAGCCCGGGCGTGGGTTGCTCGCCGGGCGTAGAGAAGCCGCTGAAGACCACTGAGTCGAAGATCTCGAGGCCTTGCTCCGCTACGGCGAGCCCGACAAAGTTTGTCAGCTGGCCGCAATTGCACAAGGTGGAAGGGTGCTCGTACGTAGGTTCTCTTCGAACGCGACGCGGATGCGCTCGACAAGGTTGTATTGCAGCGGCATTACGGACTGGTAGAACCACAGCTGTTGATCTTTGTCGGGAGGTGGTGACGGTGTCCGTTGATGTTGTTGCTGGCGGGGCCGCGACGATGTCATGGCGGGCAAGAAAGGCTGAGGTTAAAATATTGTTTTTAGGGCGGGGCACTGGGGGGTGGAGACGTGCACGTTTGGACACGGGAAGACGCGGTCAGGTACTTTCGATACGTACGAGCCTAGTCGATTATTCAGGTACTCTAGAGTGAAGTGCAGATCAGCGCGACCAACGCCTTTATGGAGTGGGACTGATCTGTGGAACGTTCGACACCATGTGCTAGGGATGTCGATAGCTGCTAACCACGGCGTTTGCGGATCTCTTTTCTACGGAACCCTTCACCTTCCGCATCTCGAAAATCGAAAATGGAAATCTTCAGGAGCTTTTCCGGAAACACACTTACTCCCTTCGCTGGCACTGACTGCGAGCCCTAGCAAGGGAAGGGCATCCCTCGTTTCCTCCCCCATGCTTCACGGATCCTCACTAACAAGAGCTTAGCTAACCGGGGCATGCGTGTGTAACAGCACGTGTGAGCACTGCGTGTAACGACACTTCTATTCGTCTGCCCGTCTCCTCTAGAGTGGTGTAGATAGACGACGGCAGACAGCACTTCGGTTTCGACAACTGTTCGACGTGCCCCCTGCTTGCCCTGCCTGCCCCTGCCACGACGACGACGATAGTGACCATCCTTTCGTCCGTCCATTCTCCGGATGGATGAGGAATGTGCTGTGGTGCGTGCGTGGTCATGAAACAGTCTGCCAGACAATGGGAATTCGGGCTTCGCTGTCGTAGCAGGTGAAGCGCTGAGTATGGATTATCTGGACCTCGACGAGAGAAATGCTGTCTGTCTGTCCGTCGCGGTTTGCTTGTTTGCGTGTGTTAGATATTCGGATGTGTTTGGTTGGCTGTTCGTTGTTCCTATTGAAGGTGGCGGCTATAGGTATCGAAAAAAGTCTTCTCTGCTGGAGAAACAGACGAAGGAGAAGAAGAAGAAGAAAGACACGATGGGAAGCCCATATGGAGAATATGGATGTGCGAAAGCGTAGAGTTCGTTGTGATTCCTCCGCCCAAACAACACCAAGCAGAAGAGACAGCAGACACGCCTGTCGGGATAACTCTAAAAATTCCATCTTCAGCCCTTCCATCCCAACGACAACCATCACCACCGACGACGACCACATCCACCGACGACCATCGTCGTCTCTACCCGCCCGCCTCAAAGTGACCCAGCTCCCACCTTCAATCTCCTCCACCACCTCCTCCTCCTCCTCCACCACCTCCTCCCCCTCCTCCTACCTTTATACCCCACCCGCCTCGCGTTGAGATAACCCCGCCCATCACCCACTCCACCACCACCGTCACCGTCATCGTCACCGCCGCTGACTACAAAGAAAACTCGCCAAAAAAAAAAAAGACTCCCTCCCCCCACCGCCGCCGCCTATTCCCACATAGGTCTACTTGCTTGTTATATCAACTTCTACCGCCACCTCACGCGACCCATTCACTCACTACCTACTCTAGACGACGACGTTACGAAACACCACCCCACTTCATCCGCCCCCATCGAAACCCAATAACCCCGCCCCGCCCTACCCTGCCCTGCCACGACACCCTACGATACCACGGTCTCTCGTCCCGCCTGCTCGAATTTTCCAACCCGTACACTTGTGATCCGGTTAGGCTTTGTTCCGATCGGGTGGCTTTGTGATTTGGCTTTGGCTTGGATTCCCATCGATTCCTTCGGCATAGTTACCTCTGCCCTTTACTTTCTTTGAGTCTCGTTCAAATCAATCTGCAACCCAAAATCCTCCCGCGCTTGTCCAACCAGGTTCTCTCAATCAAAAGCATCAATTTCGCTTCCAACTGAATTCATATAACTCAACAACCGCACCGCCCCTCCCCCGCTTACTCGCTTTCCTTCGTTCAACTCTCCTTTACACACACACATATACACCCACGAACACACGACACTTGGTCCCTCTCTCTCCGATAGATCAGTCGTCCACCTACCCACACGCCGTAACAGCATGCCTGCCGCTGCCGACACGCCCTCCACCACCACGACGACTACTGTACCACCCACCAAAGCCGCCCGCCGCAAGCCCGCCCGGCTCCTCCGTCGTCGCGCCGGTCACCCACACGAGGAAGACGATGATGCCGAAACAGTAGGATCGGACGACTCCTACAGCGATGATTCCGGTCTGAGCGAGGAAGAAGGGTTCAGTGATTGCGAGAGCGACGATGAATTTGAGGATGCATCCGATGGTGAGGGGCGGCAAGCAGCGGTGGAGAAACCGGCGACTAAACAGAGGACGGATACCGATTTGATGATTAATGGGATTGCCCCCCACGGGGGCAAGGCTGAGACGGTGGAGTTCGAGGAAATGGGACGCGAGCGAACGGTTGCGAACGGCAAGCGGGTCAGCGTTGAGGTCAGAGATAAGGCGCCTGCGACTACAGGGCAGGTTAAGCCTCAACCGGAGAAAGAAGAGGAAGAAGAAGAAACGGTGGATGGGGAGGTGGAAGAGACGGTGGTGGAAGAGGTACAGCGACAGGAACCTAAGAAGCACTTGACGCCGTACGAGCGGAGGCAGAGAGAACACGAGGAATACAAAAAGCGGCGCGCCGAGGATCCGAGTTTTGTGCCCAATCGAGGCCGGTTCTTCATGCATGACTCCCGCGACAACGCCGGCGGTAATGGGTTCCGGCCTTTCGGTCCTGGCGGTAAAGGGAGGGGCGGTCGCTTCGGGAACAGAGAGTTCCAACCGCACCATCAAGCGCCACCACCGCCCGAGCTCGCCGGCGAATGGCTTCACGACATGCACGAGCAGATTGAGACTCAGGTTGAGCAGCAGCAACAACAGAGGCCTGCTCCAGCTTCGGCGCAATCTCATCAACAGCAGCAAAATCAAGGTCACAACAACAATAACAACTTTGCTGCCGGTCGTCAGCGAGCTCCGGATCAACCTAGGAGCTTTGGTCGGACTTTGCACAAAGGGACTGTGCAGATTCAGGTCAATCTGCCCGGTATGAAGGCGCCGATCACATTCAGCGAGGTTCCATGCAAAGTTTACACCCGCCTGCCGTTCCACCGCCCGCCGCTTCGCCGAGACAAGCCCGTTAGAATCGCACTTCCGGAGAGTCCTGTTCGTTACATCTACCCGAATGTGCAACGGTCGTTCATCTTCATTCCACGGGCGATGCGGCCGGGCGGGTCGGGATATATCAGAGGTGCTGCTGGCAGGGGACGGGGTGGCTATTCACAAGGTGGCCGAAGTTTCTACGGCGGCGGGTCGACCATCTATTCGCCTTCCGTTGATATGTCGAGGCGGTCATCACTGGTATACGATACGCGCCACCACACGCCGGCACAGGCCATGCACCCGTCCATACCACCACAGCAAGCCCACGTAGAAGATGGACAGACCAGGACAGTGGTCGAAGGTGAGGATGCGGTAGGCAAGCCAGTTGTCAGGCTTCCAAACTCTATTCCGTCGGTCTCTGGTGCTCCAGCACAGTCATCCAGCCAGGCAGGTCACGCACCGACTCCCAGGCTTGCAACTCAGCAACCGCCGCCCTCTTACACTCCTTCGTACACTCCTGCGATGATTCCGGCTCCATATCGCGAAGCTCGTGCTACGCCGAAGATTCCGATGTATCAACCTCGGCCCCAAAAGGCTGTCAATGTAGCCGAAATAGACTCACCGGCGGTCATGCACTTTCCCAGCAACTACAGTGGCGGCATTTACACCGATCATGTGCCTTCCGGGACTCCTGTGATGGCACCAAACGGATACCCGCAACACCCGCAGCACCCACAGCAGCACCCGCAAAACCCGCAGAATCTCCAACAGCCCCAGCACATGCAACAACATAATCGGCACCCATCATATACGTCACAGGCACCCGGGACTCCACTATCGCAAATTCCGGAGGCTGTCCATGCAAGACCTTTCCAGCCCAACCCCTACCCGCAGCAGCAGCAACCCTACTATCAGCAGTACCCTCCTCCACACGCACCGCAGCAGAATCCTATGCCCCATCCTCAGCATGCTCCGATGCAGCCACATCATGGGGTCTTCCACCCTCCGCCACCACCATACGTCGCCGGTCCATCGCCCATGCCCAACGGACCAACAAACCACTACATCCCTCAGTCAATGCAGCCACACCAACCGCCGCCGCCACTTCAGCAGGTTCCAGGACCGGCTCCGCCTGGGCCATCCGGGCCAACGACGATCGCCCAGGAGAGCAACGGAATGGTTTACTATTCGACGTGGGATCCCAATACCACGTACTATCAGTACCCACCGGCCCCTGGTCCGACCTACGCCGATGCGCCCGTCATGACGATGACGCCAGGACCAGATGGCCAGGGGCAAAATGTGGGTGGGACGATGTACTACTACCCGCCACAGGCAGCGGGGTATTACCCATCGTAGTAGGAAAGACTGTTTGGGAGTTGCAGGTGATACATGCTAGTAATTTCTTTTTTCTCTCTCTTTCTTTCGTTACTCGGGTTTTTCCTTTCTTCCTGCTTCTCTCGACTTGATAGTATTCTCATGTTTTTTTTCCGTTTTTTTTTCGTTTTTTTTCCTGGGTGGGTCGGATGGGTGTGGGTTGGTTGGTCAATGCTCCGTACGGGATACGCTGTTTTGTTTTTGATGTTTCCAGTTGAGGCTGCTCACTTGCACTCTGAAATTAGGGACCTTATGATATTATGCATTTTCGTTCTCTATTCGCCAGAGTTTTCTTGTCTCGTGTTGGGTTTGGTTTTTATCATTTATCGGTCTTCCTATTTATTTTCCATGTCCTTCTTACTTTCTTCTGTGTTCGCTCCGATTGCGATTTTCTGTCTTTTTGTTTGGCAGGTTGGGGGTTTTTTCCTTTTTCCTTTTTCTTTCTTTTTTTCTCTTTTCTTGATGAGATGCCGGACGGACGGTTCACGGCGGAGAAAGCAAATAATCATGAAAGCTCACTCTGAGTGCCACTCAGAGCTCCACAAATAGCATTTTGGTTATCACCGCTGTATCCTGACTCAGCGAAGTGTGCTTTTGAAGGCGGTCAGGGTCGATCGCTGAAGGTAGAGTTTAAAAGCTCATCATCTTGACCCGACACCACTCACACTTTGTTCGTTTGGCATCATCGTCAAGTTACCCTGCCATAACTTAGCAATCTTTTCACCTTGCTCCTCCCCACTCCATCTTCTTACCGTTCTACCCCACAATTTTTCATTTATTCACTCAACACCCGCTACCTGCTACTACTCTCTTCCCCCAAACTCGTGATACCCCGACCGTTGATCGTGTGAGGTCCTCGACACCTCCGACAGTTTAACACCACCTCCTCCCCCACCACTACCTTCTCTCCGCACACCCACGCCCACCTTCACCAGTTTTGCCGCCAACATGTCTGCTCCCGCCGGTAACGATGCTGAGAAGAATATCGAGATCTGGAAGGTGCGTTGGTCCCTGCGAGTCTTGTCTTTCACGTGAATAGTTTAGTGGGGTTCTAATTTCAGCTTTGGGGAAATAGGTCAAGAAGCTCATCAAGCGCCTCACTGAGGCCAGAGGAAATGGAACTTCTATGATTTCGCTCATTATCCCGCCGAAGGACCAGATCTCTCGTGCCGCGAAGATGTTGGCTGAAGAATTCGTGAGAAACCTTGTCCGGTTCAGAGTTGTTGCCACTTGTTGTGTGCTGACGGTCCGACCGGGTGTGACAGGGAACGGCTTCCAACATCAAGTCGCGTGTCAACCGACTGTCGGTCCTCTCGGCGATCACCTCCACCCAGCAGCGCCTCAAGCTCTACCCGAAGGTCCCGCCGAATGGACTCGTCGTCTACTGTGGTGAAATCATCACCAGCGAGGGTAAGGAGCGCAAGATCAACATCGACTTCGAGCCTTTCAAACCGATCAACACCTCGTTGTATCTCTGCGACAACAAATTCCACACTGAGGCGCTCTCGGAGTTGCTCGAGTCCGACAGCAAGTTCGGGTTCATCATCATGGACGGAAATGGTGCGCTCTTCGGTACCCTCAGTGGAAACACCCGTGAGATCGTCCACAAGTTCACCGTCGATCTCCCCAAGAAGCACGGTCGTGGTGGTCAGTCCGCGCTGCGTTTCGCCCGTCTGCGTGAGGAGAAGCGCCACAACTACGTCCGCAAGGTCGCCGAGTGCGCGGTTCAGAACTTTATCACCAACGATAAGGTCAACGTGCAGGGACTCATCTTGGCCGGTTCCGCCGACTTCAAGAGTGAGCTCGCGCAGTCCGAAATGTTTGACGGTCGTCTCCAGGTCAAGATCATCAAGGTGGTGGATGTTTCCTATGGTGGAGAGAACGGATTCAACCAGGCTATCGAGCTCGCGGCCGAGACTCTGAGCAACGTCAAGTTCATCCAGGAGAAGAAGCTCATCCAGAAGTACTTTGACGAGATCTCGCAGGACAGCGGACGTGTCTGCTACGGTATCGACGATACCTTGAAGGCGCTGGAGCTGGGTGCCGCCGAGAGTATGTGCCCCTCATTGCACCCCACCTAGGGATTTTTACTAATGGTGCATAGCTCTGATCGTCTTCGAGAACTTGGACATCACCCGCTGGACGCTCAAGCCGTCCACCGGTGGTGAGATAATCCTGCACACCTCCAAGCTGCAGGAGCAGAACCGCGAGCAGTTCATGGACAAGGAGACCGGCCAGGAGATGGAAGTAATCGAGCAGATGCCGTTCCTCGAGTGGCTCGCCGAGAAGTACAAGGACTTTGGTGCCACGCTCGAGTTCGTCTCGGACCGCTCCTCGGAGGGAAATCAGTTCGTCAAGGGATTCGGTGGTATCGGCGCTATGCTCCGGTATAAGGTCAACTTTGAACAGCTCCAGGACCTCGAGGACGAGGATGAGTACTACGACGGTTTGTTCCCTTTGCTTTGCCCAGCTGAGTGAGGAATTCAAGAGACTGATGAGTGCAAGATTGATGGTTTTGTGACCTCGCTCATGGCGAGGACGTTCTTCCGGACAGCATCTGCCCGAGGGCGTCCCGCACAGTGCCCAATGAGGCAGCTGGTTTCGGGGAGATGGCGGCGGTGGTAGGGGGCGAGACGACGACGACGATGAAGATGGTTTGTGTTTGATGGTGATGATATACGCGGGGTTCGAGGATGAAAATACGTCAGTTTTCCACACTCCTCCCCCCATTTCTACTCATATTCTGATGGTGATATAGTCTGGTTTGGGATCAACAAAAACGAACGAACGATATGGCTGGTCTGGTGCGGGTCTGCTTTTTCAATCTTTTCTATTCCTTTTTTTTTGTTTCTTTCTTTTCTTTTCTTTTCTTTTCTTTTCTTTTCTTTTCTTTTCGCATGAAACAAAAACGATCGATTCACTGGTAACTGGGCTGGGGTTTTTGTTTGAATGTTGGATGGACGGCTGTTATAAATTTTTCTTTCTTTCTTCTTTGATTTCTACTACTTCCAAGTAGGAACTACGTAACGCTTGTTGTAAGCCCAATCTTGTAGGTGCCGTGTAGGTACTAGGTAGGCTAGGTATGCTGGGGCTGCATCGAATGTCACTCGCTTTTTGTGCAAATGTTCTCGGCTTGCGGGGGCAGATTGAGGGCTGAATTGGTGACTGAATGGTTCACTGTGGTGTAGGTGATGTGGGTGCTCGAGCTACTGGTGTCGTGCGGGTTGGGTTGGTAGAAGTAGGTAGACTCAGCAGGCCACCATAAACATAGCACCTTCAGCATAGCAGCACGACAGATAACATCTCCAACCTACAGACACCCACCCACCCACCCTCCCCCCATCAATCCACCCACCCACCCCTAACTCTTCCCCCAAACACAAAACCCAATCCCGGTGCAAACAGCGACAATCCCCGCCCAGGTCCTGCGATCGACAACTTTCCCATCCGCCCACCAATCGCCGAGCACCGTGAACAGGAACGCGACCGAGTTGACGATCGGCACGGTGAGACTCAGCTCCGCCTGCCCGATCAGGAGGAAGAACCATACGCTGCCTGTCAGGTTCAGAAGAAGTGGGATTGTGTACGACGGGTGCCGGAGAAGGTCGTGGGCTGTGTGCAGGAGCTTTATGATCGGGTTGTGAGAGGGGGTGGGCGTGGGTGTGTATAGGAGGGCGGCCCGGCGGATGAACGGGTTGGTGAGGCCCCTAGGAAAGGGTGGGGTCAGTGGGGTGGGGGGGAAGGTGGGAGAAGGGAGGGAGGGGGGCCGAACCAGCACATCCCCACGAGAAGGAAGCCGAGCGTCCACCGGAGGAGCCCGGGGTCGGCGGGTACGGCGGGGTCTGCCGGGGCGGCGGAGTCGGACATCGTGCGGGGCGGTAGTGGTGCTGCTGGTGGTGGTGGTGAAGCTCGTGGTAGTCGTGAAGCTCGTGTTGGGACTTATCCGTGTACCGCGACTTGACGTGACGTGTGGTTGCGCGTGTCTTGAGTGGCGCTACTCAGGTACCGGTACGTACGCGGGCGCTGAGTCAGGGTCTTCAGGGATATTTCGACACTAGTTAGAGTACTGTGGGGCTCATGAGATATCACCTCTCCCGGCCCCCGGGCTGTTTGTACAAAATTGCGGTTGAAAACTGCCGGGAATTACTCGCTGGAGCTCGTAGATACACATGGAAGAACGACGCCCCAAGCGGAGTCAAATATCGGGCTTGCTTCATCGTTTCGTATCCGATCATGGCGGTAATTACAAGTACCTATCCGTGTGTGCATACGTCCCACGCCGTCTCCTCCGCGGCCGCTCGGTTTCATTTCCACCAAAGGAAACCCCCAGGCGCTCTACGGCTGGCTGGAGCGCCTAGTAAGATATCTAGCAAATGTGCTGGGTGATTACCTGTCGAGTGAAATCAAGTGATTACATAAATTTATAATGCCATAGTTTCTTCAACCGTAGTATGTTTTTCGGATAGGTCACCGGATGATCAGCAGCACCTCTAAAATAAAAAGCAGCCAACTCCACAGACAATGCCAAATGAATCAATTTTTCCACTATTATACCTTATAATTGGCAACTAGTAAACACCCGTGTGGCGACCACACGGTGTGCGGTCATTAGGCCAGCGCCACTTAATGTAAAGTCATAAGTAAGATCTGTCAAGACTCAACTGCTCGGGATCCCTTTCCACACCATATCCATCGCGATCTGCTGGGCCGGCTTCTTCATTGTCCTTCAATGGTATATCCGGTCTCCAACATTGCTCGCCGTATATCAAAAGCAACACATATCTCAAAGGAAGATAAAGAGAGCTTAATTCGGTGACGTGCCTCAAAACACCGATTTCATCGGCTGTTGGTCTATTGTAAGTTCTGGGATCCCGGTTCGTAATATCCAGCATGCGCAACTGCAAAGCAACAGGTTGCTCTGGGTTATCGGCCAAGACTTCTCCAGCCGTACGCCAGGTCTAAATCAATGGATTATGCGCATGGAGCATGTCTGTCAGCTCCTGCAACACCTGAGGATTCACAGAATTGTCGTGGGGACTTCGTCGCAAGTGCTACGGTTGTGAACCACATGGCCACACCGGATACAACGCTGAGGACCATTGTCTGGAACATCTTCCAGTGCCCCCCCCGGGACCTCCTTGGATCCTTTGAACTTGTCACTCCTTTCCTTATTCTCCTCTCCTTAAGTCGGCCGCGTGCACGGCTGAAGGGTGGAGGAAAGCACTCGTCATCCCCGGAGTATCCGGAGGACGACGAGTGCTACCGCCCACGGGGATGAATATCCCTCAGGTAGGTCCACCTGTAAGTTTCCAGGCTCCCCGTGTTGCACTAGCAGCTCAGCACGTTGGTGCTGGCTGAAGTTCATGAATTCCGTGAGGAGATGCAATGCGAAGTTGGTATATCTCGCGCCGGAAACAGCAAGCGTCGGCGGTGTTTTCGACCGTATTCGGGGGATGTGGTCGTAAATTGGTGGCCGCATGGTTGCGTATTCGGTGTTGGGGATGTTGTGGTGCGAAGGATGATCAACGGCGGATAGCAGGTTGGTTTAAACCCTTCTCGTTGCCGGGCTGGCGGACAATGAGTGAAAATTCGCCGGCGACAGTGGCTGTTCTGACCCCACATGACCAGCTGGTTTGGAATCCTCCGTACTCGGCTGGTGAGGTCGATACTGTACACCGATATCCGTCAGTTTCCAAAGGCATATACACACCGAAATTGAAGCTTGAAAGAGGATTTGACGAACAGTTGGGATATATGGGTGTCCTGGTATCGATAAAAGAAACAGGCGCATAATATCAAGGTTCAGTCAACGCTGATATCGAAGTTCGCCGGAGCCGAATGTCGATGTCGTTCGTTGGGGAGGAAACATGCCACCGAAGGTTGAAATGGTGAAGTTTGGTGTTGTGGATTACGTGTGTTGTGTTTGTGGGTGGTGTGTTTATAGTTGTGCGAGGTGTGTGGTATGTGGTGTGTGGTGTGGTGTTGTAGTTGCGGCTATCGTCGTGAGGACGGAGGACGGAGCTTCAGAGTATTTAAAGCCCGATTAGGCGCATTAGTGAGTCATAGCAAAAACGGAGAATATATAGAATTCCAGAATAGAGAGCGATCAACTAAAGGCTAGTCGATCAAAGATACTAGTATCTCAGCAAGTTTTTTTTGGCAAATCCCACAACTCTAGCTCTTTGAATATATTTAGTAGTGTACAAGCGCAAGAACACAACTGCTTTGATGCCCACCACTGCGGTATGACTTTCTCCCTCATAGGATACGATTCACTATGGATCACTATAGATCACTCGGCTTCCGTGTTTGATCCGATGTCATTCTTTTTACCTACGCTTGTAGTTTCAGTGACGGGTACGGCTGAAGGGTGCATATGCACGTCTGCTGCTGCTGACTTGGTGACGTGAGTTCCATATTCCTACAGCATGGCGTCGAAGGCTTTGAAGTTCGGAGTTGGAGCGGGTTTACAATCCCGAGGCGATGGTGAGGAGTTCCTAGGGGTACATACGTGTTGCGAGGAGCGTAAAGCGAACGCCTCCCGGACCGACCCTTAGCCATAGCAAGTTTTCGGGTTGCCGTCAGCGTTCGCGGAGCTCGTGGCGTGTGCGTGGCCGTGGCCGATGCGGCGTGGAGAGGAGGGCCGTAGATATTCACCTTCCTAGCATCCGATGAGCGACATACGGCTACTCTGCCCAACCGTCCGCCGTGTGCATTCTTCGGCTTCGCCGCGGCAGTTGACCTCACCCACCCACCCACCCACCCACCGCGCCGCAACGTTTCGCGCGCGTCAAACGTAAGCGCAAATAGAGTGCGCGCATTGCGTGGTACTACAAAGTGCACACCACAGCGGACCGCATCCCGCGAACCGTACACTGCACTACACACCTTCACACACACATATCTAGGAACACAAATACGTACGTAGGGCATGACGACGCCCAGAGTGGAACTTGCATGGCGAACATCGTTACTCCGAGTCGAGTACCTACGGTACTCTATGTATTAGTTAGGCGTGGTTGGTGTGCCGGCATGTAGAGTTGGCACGGTATGGTACTAGCTAGTCCAACAAAGACAGCTCCGGCGCCGGGAACCCGCCAACAGGTGACCCACTCCCAGCACAAACATCTTTCGTTCTCCACCATCGCCTAGTTGTTGCCATTGCTGGTGCCATGATGTACTGTGTTCTCCCATCTACTCTACAGAATTCTCCCGTGGACGACAAAAAATAGGAGCACCATTTGCACGTACGCCCAACTGCACTGACACGTTGCGCCCAGCCGAAACCACGCCCAGCTGCACCAGCCACACCAGCCATGTCTCAGCCACTAAATGTACCTATCTTTGTTAGAGAGGCGAGTACATACGTTGGGCGTTGGGTGACATCTGCACGCGTGCGTACGCAATCCTCCCCCCCCCGTGTCTCCACTCCCCCCGACCCCCCGCAAGTGCTGTGCTGTGCGATCTCCAGGGTGGGGAAAAGGAAAAAAAAACCTTTCTCGAAGCAAAGACTCGGACGAAAAACATGTCGGCAATAGAAATCCGAGCCTGGACGAAGAGAGGGAAAGCTCTACGAAAAGGGGGGGCGGGGTGGGGGACGGTGGAGACGGGTGAGGCGTGGCGGGAATGGTCGTGTAGGCAGCTCATGAAGCCGAATCCATGGCCCACGGGGTCCGGTTGGCAAGTTGGCAACAGCCCGGATGCTGGACCATCAGGGAGCCCCAAGCCGGACAAGCACCCAGAAGCCTATACATAGAAGCCCAGGAATCCCAAGCCGGACGACCACCCGAAGCCTCGAAAGCCCAGGAGCCCAGAAGCCAAGAAGCCGAAAGTCTTGCATAGTCTCCAAGACGGAGCAAATCCCGACGGCGGCGGGGAGTGACGGGTGGACGGGTGGTTGGTCAATAATCCATTCAAAAAGCCCGACTTCGTTCTAGAAGCCAAGGGCTGCGAAGCAATTGAACAATTGCAAAAGACCGAGCCGAGAGGCCAGGGGAAGGAAGTCCAAGAAGCCTGACTTCGAGAATCCAAGGGCTGTGCTGCGATTGAACCAAGCCCCCCAAGCCTCCCAGGACTCAGGAGGCCGATGGAGATGTCACCGAAAATCTCCGTCTCCAAGACGGAGGAAGCTCCGACGGATGCTGTGCATAGATACTACTCTAGTACCTACTCGCCAAGCTGTGCGGCGGCGGGATGTGATTGTTGGCTGGTCAATAGTTAGGTCAACAATCTAAGAAGCTCGACTTCGAGAAGCCAAGGGCTGCGGTGCAATTGAACGAGTGTATTGTACAATACAAAGACCGAGCCGAGAGGCCAGGGGAAGGGAGTCCAAGAAGCCCGAGTTCGAGAAGCCAAGGGCTGCGCTGCAAAAGACCGAGCCTCGCCTTGCCTCGCCTCGCTCGCGAGGCTAGGCCAGGGGAAGGAAGTCCAAAAACCCCAAGCCCACAAGAAGATATCCAAGATGTCCAAGATGTCCAAGAGGTGGAGCCCTCTGTAGAGTACCACCATGGAGGAACTGAAGCCCGGCGCCCAGTTCTGTAAAATAGTCTACCCCCAGAGTCTCCACCTCTGAAATAGAGGTGGCCATAGCGGAGGCTGTACATATCTGGGCGCTAGGAGTCGGCGCCGTGATGAATCGTGAACCGGTGCTGGGCGATATCGGAGGGGAAGGCCACTAGGCAAGGCTCTGAGCTCTGAGCTCAACGAGGCTCAGGTATGTCACCACTCAGCCATCACCGCCATCACCGCCATCACCGCTCTCCCGCCACCGTATCGCCGCCTCCATCCACTGTAAAGTTTTAATCGATTTCAATTCACTCTCTCTCCCCGCCCTCCCCGCCCCTCCATCTCTACCGACCTCATTAACCCTTCCCCCTTCCCTATCTTCCATCTTCCAACACCATCTCCCTCCCGAAAACATATAGAATGTAGATGTAGATGTAGAGATTCAGAGTGTATAGTATAGTATATGTACCATTCGAAAAGAAAAGCAAGCAAAAGTATGTGGAGTTGCGGTATGATAGAGTGGCCCCCCGCCCTCCAAAAACTTTAGAAACAATCAATATATCCTCCCCCCGCCCCACCCCCGCCCCAGCCGATCGCCGACCCGCCATTCCAACCAAATAAATAAACAAAAAGACCAGAACCAATATACAGTGTGTCCTCCCTCTCCCCATCTCCCCTACTCACCTCACCGCCTCACTATATCATGCATTGGACGCCTTCGAAATCACCCCAGCCTGAGAGAGAGAGAGAGAGAGAGAGAGAGAGAGAGAGAGAGAGAGAGAGAGAGAGAGAGAGAGAGAGAGAGAGATAGAGAGAGAGTGAGAAAAAAAAGGACCAAAACCACACACGGCAAAAGAAACACGCACATAACAACCGTAAGGAAAAACGACAAGAGGCAAAAGAAAAAAGACACAAAAAAAAACACAGAGAACTAACTCGGAAGGTAAACAGGTAAACACGCCCCGTCCGTCCGTCCCATTTCTATTTCACACACACACGCGTTTGTTTGATTGGAGGTGAACAGAAAGAAACAAGAAAAGCAAAGCAAAGCGCAAAGCAAAGCTCGTTTCTCCGAGCTATGTAACCAAAACCAAACTAAACCGACAATCGAATGACAATTACGTAGGAATGAAAGTAAACATACAAACAAACTCCCAAGCTTATCTTATTTTTCGTAACCCACCCCCACGTTCCATCCTCCTTCCTGCCTTGTCGGCGACGGCTGCTCGTAAGGTCCATGCGACCGCTGGGATGGCGAAGGGCTGGGGCCTCTGCTAGGTGCCCGCATTCCTCCGGGTGTGAGTAATGGCACTCCAGTGCTCTGTGGAGCCTGCTGGCCATACGGATTCCGCGAGCCATCCTGACCGTTCGATGGGAAGAACGGCACAGATGTATCGACCGGAGAACGGGGAACTTCGTAGCTGCTCGGTGCGCGCGAGTTGGCCGTGGATGGTGGCAATGGAACATGGCTCGCGCTGTGGTACGATTGTCGGGTGTGGTCGAAAGAATCGCGGTCGTCTTCGAGATCGCGGGACTTGTGGTCACCACGAGCCGTAGCTCCAAGCGCATCCAATTCGGTGGAGCCGGTCATCTGTGAGCTGGATTTGATGAAGGAGCCCCTGTCGTCTCGCATTGGCTGGTATCGGATATCAGGGTTCTTGGAGATGAGGGCGTAGACGGAGGATACGAGGACGAGGATGAGAAGGACGAGAGCGAAAGCGGCATTCATGACAAAAAAAATCACTCCCATAACACCGGTGACTATTTCCTGCGGGAACGTTAGTAGGCGCTTCACCACCACCGACCGGCGAAGGGGGTCATCGACTTACTGCAGCATTAAAGATTCCGGTAAACACCAGCAAAAAGATGACATTCAAAAAGTTGATCACACAAATCGAAATGTTGAAAATATTGGTCCTCTTGTCCATCCATGGGCGCATCATGCAGACGGCGATCAGATAGGCGAGTTCGATGAAGAGCAGTGCAAAGGCTTGCACGGTGCCGGCTGTCTGGCCGAAGGCAATGAACATCGCCTTAACCAGATAGTAGAACAGAAGCGGTACGATGAAGTAGTAGGCCGAGGCTCGGAACTGAACATAAAGGAAGCCCCATCGGTTCAATGCAGCGGGGTCCGAGTACAAGATGTATGCCGGATTTTTGTGCAAGGAAACCGAGCGCCGAGCGATGCGAATAACCTTCCAGGAAGCCCAACCCAAGATCCCCATCATCGAAAGGAAGAAGAAGACGGCCAGAACCATTGCTCCAGCAGAGTCGCTCTGGGTAAGTTCCCAGAGACAGAGAATCGCCATCTGGGGGAAACCAATAAGAACCTAGGTCGATGGAGTCAGCAACGTCGCCCCTCGGCAAGCGGAGTATACAAGTTTACAACATACCAGTCGGTACATGATTCCCTTCAAAACCGTCAACCACCCGTTCCTGAAATCCTGGAACTTGGTGCCTCGGATCCACTTCATCTTGATCGCCAATTCACAGAAGCCTTTGAACGCGCACACACCCAACGCGGTAGCAGCCAGGAAAACACCGAAGAACACCAGCCCCGTAATAAAAAAGTTTGTGATTTCAATCTTAGCCTTGAACGAGACCCTCTCAATTCCAGAGACAACGACAACGCTCGCCTGAGCAGTAGCCGTATTGTCGTTGTTAGATCTCGAATAGAGCTCTGCTGATCGGCGGACTATCGAATTCACGGTACTCCGTTTGTCGAGGCGGGTTTCGGCGAATCCGTACATCGCGGCTCGACTCATCATGTACGGCATGTCGCTTCCAACATCTACGGATCTCTTCGCGATCTGCACCGAGACTTCGGTCAAACGGTTGAGCAAGTTCGCCGGAGTTCCTCCGGTGGCTTGGATGTACCAGTGGAAGATATCCTGCGTGAAGCCGATCTCCAGGATTCCCATCGCCCAGTCGAAGTTTTGGGTCCACGCAGAGACGATCGGCGGAAGCTTGACGGCAGTCATACCAATCATGGCCTGGGCCTGGAAATATCCAAATAGCGAGCACGCATTCGCAGCGACGTGCGCGGCAGTGTTGGAGTGACCGAGACCCGAGGTGACGGCTGATGCGACGAGTCCTAAGCCCGCGATGACGGCGGTAACCCATCCGACTCCGTGTTGATCGACGGTTTTGCCGTTACTAAGAGGCGCCTCCACGCAGGCCACCTTACGCCCCAAATCGACGCTGGTGACTTCGATCCTGGCAATACCGTCGAGATCTGGAACCTGGTAGGTGATGCCTTTACAAATCCAACGCAATCAGTCAGGGCTAGCACGCGGATATTCGGAGCTCTCTCTCGCCGACATACCAGGAATTGAGTTCTCAACACCGTCGCCGACCGTGAGGTGCGAATTAAGGGTGATGACACCGGTCGACATAGGGCACATTCCCTCGAACCCCTCCATGCCGCAAGGATCCAGATCTCTTTCCATCGCCTTGTAGCCATAAGCTATGATGGACAATTTCGCCGTGACATTTCCAGACAACGAAGAGATTCCATTGACCCTAATCATGAGAGTACCACTATCAGGGGTATACGTGATATTGAACAGAGTCGCTACGAAGAGTGAATCATCCATACACGGGTTCAAGGAGGTCGACTGGATGATGCGCTCGGCCGCGACATGTTGGGAGCTGAATATTGTGGCCGCGAACAGGAATGGTATTAAGCGGCGCAAAAAGTATGTTGTTGATAGTGAATGAAGCATGCTGAACGAGCGACAGAAGGTGAGAAGTGGGGGTCGGGGGGACTATCCCCAGTAGGCGATTAAACGTAAGTAGCCGTTGTGAGAGTTTTTGAAGGAACCCTTTCTCGTTTCTGGGGTATTGGGGGGTGGGTGGGTTGAGTACGGGGGCGGTCAGGAGGTTGTTCGTTGGGCGGGCGAGGTGAACGAGAGGTGGGTGGGGCTAGCTGTAGTTGTATGTATTTGGGCGTAGCAACGGGAGGTTGGTTGGGTTTCGGTCGAAAAGAGCGGCAGGCTGGATCGAGCGTCGAAGGCAACCGAAGGGGAGAAAACGAATGATGACGAAAGTAACAATCAAAGAGCGTGGTAGTCTATGTATGTAGATCTGGGAGCGATGATGGTGGAGAGGGAGCAGCGGTTGGGGGGTCAGCTGGATTACTGCTGCAGCAACAAAACCAGGCCTTTCGTCAGTCAAGTCTTTTTTTTCCCTTTCCTTCAAGGAGTGGATTCGTCGAGAGTTGGCGGGTTGTTTTTTTTGTTTGGGAGGAGACAGGGGCTAGCTGGGCTGCAGGTCAGGCGAAGAGATGGCTGGATCCAGGTAGGTTACGGTGGTTGGAGTGAATAGGGAGGTCGTGGAGGTGGTGATGTAGAGTATAACAAAGTAGTATGCAAGCGGAGTTGTAAGCACCTTCAGAGAATTGAATCGGAGGGGGAAGGGTAGAGAGAAGAATCGTAATAATGGAATGATAAAAAGAATGGCAACAATAACAATAATGACAGAGCGAAGGCGCGACCCTGCGGCGATGTGGTTGGAGGTGGAGGTGAATAAGTGGAGGGGAGGGGGGGATGGGTTGTGCGAACGGGGAACCAAAACCTCTTCAACTCGAGGCGAAGGAAGAAGCTGTTGGGTTTTGGAGTGGAAACCCGTTGTATGTATCGAAGAATAGGGTGATGGGGGGTGGAGAGGGGGGTGGTATTATCGAGACTGGGGGGAGGGCGATCAGGGGGGATGGAGGGTTGTGGCGGCCGGAATGGGGGATGGGCGCCTGTGCTTCTTCTTGGTATTCGTACTCTCCAGTCTCCAGTCTCTCGGCCCAACGAGCTGTGTAGGAAGAAGCCGGATAGACGCTGGTGAAGAAGATGGAGCAGATGGTCCTGGGAATCTCCGGGTGATCACGGTCTGCCAGAGTACAGACACTCTACATACGAGTAACCATGTGTGTCGATCGATGGACACATCGTGTAGGTATCATACATAGTACTCAGATATCTGCGTTCCGCTGTCGACGGCGACAACGTAACGCCTCGATTCCGGTGTGTCCCCCGGATTCCTCAGGATGCGCCGCACGGAACGGCTGGTTGAGCTCGAATTCGAAGCATCCAAGCCCGGTAGTCGAGCTCGTCGTGGCCCTCAAGACTCCAGTGTCGCAAGCTACTATAGTATGTATACTATAGCAGCTGCACAGCCCGCCTGCATGTGCTTGGGAGCTTGCGACGCACCCACAAGGGGATGATGATGTTGATGATGATGGTTACCGTGCTGCCAATGCAACGCAACGGATGGATCATCGTGATACATCATCACGCTTCGTTTCGGCTAATAATTGCACATTCAAAACTACCAAGGAACTTTGAAACCACCCACACCCAGTTGCTCACTTGACCAGAGCCCAGTGCAGCGAATCAGATGCCTCACCGCGGGATGGAGGCCGAGAATAGGTAAGATTGCCGCCACCGCCAGAGAGAAGCAACCCATGGCCGCCATCTGCGTGCAGCGCCAGGAGAAGGATATAGAGCAAGTGGTTATCAAGTCGGTGAAGGAGACACTCGAGAGACGGAGATAGGGAGGGAGGGAGGGCAGAAGGGCATGAGGACAAGAGGGAAGGAGGAGATGAGGAGATGAGGATGAGGAGGATGGAGGGAGACGGACAGGGAGACAGACAGACAGGCAGGGAGAGAGAAGGAGAGTTGAAGATGAAATGCGGCCCTTCTTCATCTTACCGGTTGGTGTGTACTATATACAGAATGCATCCACTCCACATAGAGTAGAGAGTAGAGTAGAATACATATGGACCTCGAAGCATCGTGCAGAACTCATGTGCGGAAACATCCATTCCCCAGATCTGTCAGATCTAGCCGTGACGGAGATGGAGGCGGCTCCCCCTTGGCGCTTTTGGCCGCTCAGATGTTAGGGTTATAGATAGTGCATATGCTGTGTGAGCTAAGAGGTTGCGAAGAAACTTTGCAGGATTTTTTTCTTTCTTACGCGCTTCATCTTTCATCCCACCACTCCCCGCAACATCCACCACCACCACCAAACAGCCACCACCACCAAACAGCCACCACCACAACCCACTATTTCATCACCTGCTTCCTCCCACACCTCTATCATCACATCATCATCATCATCATGTCACTGGCCTTTGGCTCTAATGCTACATCATCCAAGAAGCGAAGAATACAGGACCCACAGTCACCCCACTCCAGCAAGCCCCGCACAGTGCAGAAGAAATCCACAGGCTCTCCAGCGGTGGCGAATGAAAATGCGTCGACAACACGAGATGCCTCGTCTCAGGTGAAAAGTTTCCAGGAATTGATCCTCTCCAGCACACTCCAAAAGGCCGTTTCCGATCTGGAACTCTCGGAATTGTCACCACTGCAGTCTCGGGCCATCCCTGCACTGCTTGATGGGAAAGATGTAAGCCGATCCGCTCCCGTCTCACTCACCGGGTTCTGACGCTCCTAGGTTGCTGCTGTAGCACAGGCCGGACGGGATACTATGCTTTCTTTCTTGGTTCCTGCCGTGGCTTTGCTGGAAAAACACCGTTTTCATACCCGACATGGTACTGGAGTGCTTATCGTGACGCCTGACCGCGAAACCGCCGTTCAGATATCTGGACTAGCTTCGGAACTGCTTGCTGGCACTTCGCATACCGTCGGGATGGTCATTGAGGGCGCCAACCGCGGTGCCGAAGAGCAGAAATTGGACAGAGGCGTCAACCTGTTGGTTGCCACGCCAGCGAGATTACTCGAGCACATGCGTGATGTGACTTCATTCGTGTACAAGAACATGAAGGCGTTCTTCGTGTACGGAGCAGATTCGCTCGTCGAGCAGGGGATGCAGAAGCAAGTGCGAGAAATAATCTCACTCATTCCCAAGAAGGGCCGTACATCTGGAGTTTTTGGGACGGAGAGGACGGACGGGGTTGAGGGTCTCGTCGAGCTTATTTGCCGTCCCGAAGCAGTTAAAATCACGTCGACGACAGGCACATCAACCGATGCGAATGCATCTACTGCCCAGACCCAGGGTTACGTTATTGTTGAGGCTGATAAACGATTCCTGTTGCTTTACTCGTTTCTGAAGAAATTTCAGAGAAAGAGGATGGTTGTGTTTGTCTCGTCGACGTCTGGTGTGCTGTTCTGTGAGGAAGCGTTTGGTTCCTTCGATTTGCCGGTCCATGCCATCCATGGAAGGCAGAATGCGAAGTCACGGGCGGCTGCCTTCTCTGGTTTCCTGAACGATGCTGAGGGCACTCTTATATGCACAGAGGAGGCAGTCCAAGGACTTGATGTACGTTTTTCTTCACTTCAGCGCTCTCCTGATCGCCGTGTTTCTGACATTACTCCAGGTTCCATCTGCAGATTGGGTCATCCAGTACGATCCGCCGCGATCCATCAGAGACTTTATTCACCGGCGGGGGACAGTTCAAGGTCGACCGGTTGCCTTCGTTCTACCCAGCGAAAGCGGCTTCATCGATAGTCTTAAAACTGCGGGCATTGTGGTCGAGGAATTTGACTTCCCCAAGAATAAGCTCATCAATATCCAGAGTCAGCTCGAGAAGTTGGTGTCGAAAAACTTCGAGCTTCACACATTAGCAAAGGGAGGATTCAGGTTAGTCACATCCCTCGCTTCCCCCATGCGTACCCACCTAGCACACATTTTTCCTATGATGAGAATCTATGGTCCGTGTTGTTGATTGCGGCTTAAGACCCCGCGTGTCATGAAATGAAACCCATTGAATTTAATTCACCTCTGAGTCTATCTTTTTTTTGCCATTACATTTTCCCTCGCATCGCTTCTTTGGTACAGCGACTAACGTCGCATCGCATGTGCAGGGCATTCCTTCAAGACTACAACCACCACCCCGACAGCAAAATATTCCCCGTCACAGCCCTCGACGTGCGGAAAGTCGGAAAAAGCTTTGGGTTTGACACACCGCCCCGAGTCGAAGTGAAAGTGGAAGAGAAGGTGGTCGTGGATAAGAACAAGCGGATATATGGGCCCGAAAAGCCCAAGGCCGGCAAGAAACGCAAGGCGTCAGTCGTAGCTTAAGATTTCGTGCACTGGACTGGGCTGTGCAATGCTGTAATGAAGATATCCCGAATGATTATTTGATAACCGAGATTCCCATCGTGTGTGCGTGCTGGGCATCTGTGTGTGTGAATACGAACAACCATCATATGTACATGGCCAACGCTCCGCTTTAACTAGACAGATATGCAAGGGAGGATCTGCACAGACATTACCTTGATCTTGGGTATCCTCCGTTCCCCGCGCTCCGTCCGTACCTGCATATGTGTGTATTTATGCTCCATCTCACTCCATCCCCATCCAGATCGAACCCCTACGAATCGGGAAGGCACGAGCCTTGTCCACCTTCTCCATCCTATTAATCGGCGATGACGAATCGCACCCCCCGACCGACCGGATATCCGCGTACCCGTGGGGTCTTCTTCGTTTCGTTTCGGTGGGTTTGGTGGGTGGGTTTGGTAGGTTTGGTTGCTCCGCCTCGTCCGTCGCATTGACCTTCGGTTCTGGGATGCCACGCATGAGAGGGTTGCGCGGCCCGGGATCGGCGCGCTGCCGAAGGGGGGTTAGGTAAGCCTTGCCTTGCCTTATTTTTTGGGGTTTTGGTTTTTCGAAAAGAAAAGAAATGAATAAATGAACAAGGCAGCATTACATTCTGCCTTGCTACTACGGTATATAATAGATCATCGCAGTTACTAGATGAGCCAGCTAAAACGGGACGGGATTGGACGGGACGGGCAAGCAAGGCGAGTGATACCGTGGTGACTGAGCCCAGAGTAATCGGAGGTTTTCGAAGACGGGCAGTTATCGGAAGAACCGACCGGAAAGGAACACGTACGTGAGCTATATATACTTCATGCTACTCTATAGCGACAACGACCGGCGGAGATCGGCCGCCCTCCGGCTCTATGTACTCCAGGTGGATCGGAGTTACTCTACGGACCGACGTGTCGTGTGGAGGCGTCAGCTTTCCCGTTGTTCTTCTTGTTCTTGTCAATCTTCTTCCCGACCATTGGCCTCTGAGGGGCGAGACTGATATGCGTGATAGGTACGAGTGCGGTGGCTCTAGATCTAGATGTAGATCGGGAAACACCGACGACTATACATACCTCTTAGTAAGTAGCTCCCCCGCGCTTCTGAAGCTGGATTTGGCTGCAGGGATTAAGCGGGAGGGGGGTTATGTTGGGTCAACGCAGCACCTAGGAGCTGCAGCCGTCGAAGGGAGAGGAATTGCTGCCGGTTTGTACGGAATTGAACGGATATAGCGATGGAAGCGAGACTCGTACGTCCCCCCCGGCCCCCCTGAGTTCTTGGGTCCTTCCCTGGTTCCCATCGTCCCACTTACCGAGCCGATTTTCGGTGCTGCGCCCGGCTTCAGGGCCTTGTAGTGTAACCAGTTACGGTACCTATCCTGTTGAACAGTGTCCGTAAACATTGAGCTCTAACTAATAGGTAGTGCAGTTGGTATCGGAGATTCGGCTTACCTGGCTGGTTGGAATATTGCGGACGGAGTTCGGGTTGTCAGTTCTAAGCAGTGCGATTGGGGCCGAACTTTCGGCCCTCTGCACGGAAGCAAGAGTGCCGTAGATTGCCGCCGTCGAGTACCTACGGTATGTTCTCCCTCAGCGCACCGCATGTACCGTACTTGTGGCATGCAATCCCTGGTTTGGCAGTTGGTCATTCCGTCCAGTTCCAATCGGCAACCGAACCAGTTCGCCACATAGTTCAATTTCAGTGCCTCCGATAGTCTAGTCTAGTTCGTCTTTCAGCAAAAGGCGGACTGGACTGATAGGTTGAAAGAGTGATAACCGCTAGTCACATAGTTCGACCCAAAAGTTTCAGAAAATGGCAGTCCGTCAGTCGACTGCAGTCAACTGCAGTCCGAGGCGGCAAAATTTTGGGACGGACTGAATTCAAACCGTCTACCAATTTTATGGACTGGACTGGACTATCGGGAGCACTGCCGGTAACGATAATGATGACCGACACACCCCGCACGAATAGGTATAGCGAATAGTTCTGGCCGAGGATCACCGCCGAGTTTGCGAATGGATACGGTATGCTCGTTTCCCTGGGGGGAATAGAGTATCGGCCACAGAACGCAGCATGATCAACATGTACGGGAGAACGAGGCGACCAGCGGCGGAGAAGCATCGCGAACTCCGGAGCATGATCGCAAGTTTGTTGGTTGCTTTTCCATTAGTATCCGATGTTTTGCAGAATCGCCTATCCGGTTGGAATCTTGGGCGAATCGAAGACTCAGGTTCGTCTGAGTCACCCACGACTCCGAAGGATCACATCCTTATTGAGGCGGGGCCGTACGATGCTGTTCTCGGAATAGGTAGGTGTATCGATCCTGGATTCCTATATATTGCGGTGCTCAGACACAAAGTTAGCTTTGTAACTGCGCATCTGCCCGCTGCGGGGTATCCATCAACACCAGGCCACCAGCCGTCACTCGGCAGTTGTTCCACCGCTAAGCCTCACACAAACGTTTCACTTCTTCCAACCCCCATTGAAGCATAATGACCTCGCCAAGTGAAGATGTTGAGAGGGTCGATGCTCCCGTTGGCACACATGCTGTGGAACGCCGTGTCGGTGCGTCGAGGTACTTCGGTTTCCGTTTTCGCTGCTGTCGATGGAGGTCTAGGTATCTACTGGCGGGTTCAGAGTACACTATATGCAAGTGCAGGGGATCTTCGCTGAAAGCGGGGGCAGCGTCCACAAGGGGGGTTTTTATGGACTGAGAACTTCTGTCATAAGTCTACAAGGCTCGCTTTCGGGTGATCCGATGACCCTTCCATCCTTCCTTCATTCCTCCCGCAATTAATACGACTCGAAAATCGTTCGTTGTTTGTTTGGTGGAACACGCATGTACCCGTCCAATCGGCTTTGCAGTTTCGAATGACACAAACGCCAATCCCGTCAAAACGATAAGCTTAGATCCCCGCAGCGGGAAGGAGTGCGCACAGATTGTCAGCCCGCGTATCCAAAGGCCGATCATCGGTGGCCGCAGTACATGCATGTTTCAACATCACTAGGCAACAGCTTCGCTCTGGTCCAGTCATTGCTGTGCGAGGTATACTGACGCAGATATCAACATGTTGTTCCCGAATCCCCCAGCAAATGGCCGTTGGGTTTTGGTTCAGAATGAAGGGAAGACATGGGTTTCCATTCGATGGCTCAGATGTTAACCGTCATGCAACCGGCCCGGAATACGAAGGAGGGGGGAATACTCAGCCGGCCGACTGCGGAGGATTGAGGGTGAAGGGCGGACTGTGGGGCTCTTCTGAGGAATGGACGGTGGACCATAAAGCTCGACGGGGCTGCGCGGAAAAGAGCGGAGGTTCGCCATCGGAATCAAGCTCTCCTCCTTAGAAACATCGCATTGCTTTCAACTTCAAATCTTCCACAGCTTCAATTCGCTCCATCATAACCTCAATACCTCCTTCCTCCGAGAAGTATTGCCGCCATGTCTGCTGGCAGTTCAAGTCGAGCTGAGGGCTTCGGTGGTGGTGGTAGTGGTGGTGGTGGTGGTGGTGGTGGCGGTGGCGGCGGACATCGAGCCTCAGCCAGTTCGGGTTCCGAAAGCAGCTCTGAATTTGAACATATCTACAATAGTAATCCCTTCCATGGATCTAGGCTTGATCACCCGCTGACAGCTGTGCGTCATATGTAGGTCCCCAATCAGCGTCCTGGAGCACCGATGGTATAGAGTCGCTCGGCAGCACCGAACAAGCCCAGATTCTCAGCATCATCGATGGCATCCGCGATAGCAACGTCTCCAAAGAGATCGATTTCCCACGCCTGGTCGTGTGTGGCGACCAATCTTCCGGCAAGTCCTCGGTGCTGCAGGCCATCGCCGGAATCCCCTTCCCACACAGCAGTGACCAATGCACCCGCTTCGCAACCGAAGTGATCCTGAAGCGGTCATCCTTCGTGGGTGTTACAGTCAGCATCAAGTCCTACAACACCAAGGAGACCACCGTCTTCAAGACAAAGAGAGACTTGACCTCGGTAGACGACCTTTCGGAAGTCATCAGGAAGGCCGGCGATAAGATGGAGCGTACCGGCGCCTTCTCGAAGGATATCCTGCAGATCGAGATATCCGACCCCACGAAGAAACCGCTGATTCTGGTCGATCTTCCGGGATTGATCCACAATGGTCCGGACGAGGCCGTTGTGGTTGGAATGGTTGAGGATTACATGAAGAATACGCGCACTGTCATCCTGGCAGTGGTGACGGCTGGAGGCGATCCGGACCCGCAGGCGGTTCTCAAGTTGGCCAAGATCCACGACCCCGAAGGCCGGCGGACGTTTGGAATCATTACCAAGCCCGACAAGAGCGACGGGAATACCAACCTACAAAGAAGGCTCATCGGTATGGCGAAGAACTTGGACAAGAATTTCAAGTTCGATCTGGGGTGGCATGTGCTTATGAACGGCGCCGCAAACGACGGAGAGCAGCAGCTCGACTTGGAAAAACGAGCGAAAGAAGAGAAGAGGTTTTTCGAAGCCGGGCCATGGTCTGGTGTCCCGAAAGGCAATTGCTGCATCGGACCCCTTCGCCAACGGCTAAGCACCATGCTGCTCGACCATGTGAAGCAGGAGTTGAAGGGGATCAAAGGGGACATCAGCGCGGCCATTGCGAGATGCCAAAAGGAGCGCGCCGATATGGGAGAGTTACATCAAGACCTTCCCTCAAAACGGAATTTTCTCGTCGAGACCGGGAAGAAGTACCACAAGATCTGCAACCAGGCGATTACGGGTCTCTATACCACTTCACGTTTCTTCGGGACAGGATTCTCGAGCAACCCTGAAGATGATGCGCTTTACCTGAGGGGTAGGATAAAGAATCTCAACGTCGCTTTCGCCTACACCTTCTGGAAGTATGGCCACCACAAGGAAATCGAGGACTGCAGCTTGATCCCACAGGGCCTGATAGACACCGACGAGTCAACCGACCATTTCGATGATTGCCGGGTGGAGCCTGACGAGATCACACGGAAGTACGCGGTCGTTGACTGGGTTAAGCCCGTTGCAAAGAAATCCCGGGGAGTCGAAATCGTCGACGGACGCAATCCCACCCTCGTCAAATTCCTATTCTGCGAGCAATCGCAGAAATGGGAAACACTAGCTTACCGCCATCTCGACGAATGCTCCGCCGCATGCCGGAAGTTCCTGCGACTCGTCCTCGAAGCGGTTGTGCCCGAAGCACGGGAGGAGATCCGGGATTCTCTGCACGATTGGATCGACAGGAAGCTGGAAAGGAGGGTCGCCGATGCCAAGCGGGAGATGGCGAGCATCATTGCCGACTGCCGCGACTGCTTTCCCATCGTGAATAACTACCAGTATTACGATGAGGTGGGCATTGCACGAGTGAAACGCGCAGGAAATGGAAGCGCCCGGCAAACCATCACCAGCCTGAGGCACACCTTGGGCTCCGTTGTGGGACTTCCCACGCAGGCCGAATTGGTGAGCGGGCTTACGGAGGTGATAGGTTCACTCGACGGAGACGCCGAGGAAGTACATGAAGATCCCGAGGATCAACGGTGCGAGGCTTCGTTGGATGAGATGCTGGCATACTACAAGGTGGGACATCATCCCTCCGTCTCCAGGGGCATACCACTGATATCAAGTCTAGACCGCAAGCAGACGCTTCGTGGATGACGTTGTTGTTCAGGTTATCGAGCGCAAACTGGTGGCCGAGTTGGACGAAACCTTTTCTGCCTACGAAGCTGCGGTTATGACAGACGAGGAGGTTGCCAACATCGTCCAGGAGTCGCCGTATAAACAACAGAAGATCAACGAGCTGAATGTCAGACTGAAGAGTCTCGAGAGGGCTGCTGACGCTTGTAGACGGTACTCGAGATGGTATGTCCATCCCAACCTTGGCATAGTTTGAGCAGTTACTGACAGATGCTAGAAACCGGTAATTACCTGGGTTTAACGGCTCCCTAGATACTGGCAGAACTAAGGATCAATTGAGTGTGTGTGTATGCTTTCCGTCGTGTTTTTGGGCTTTCTCTGTTTACTAGTGCATGGCGTTTCTTTTGGATGGGGGAGCTTTATATTGAATTCATTTCCTATTTCGTCTGTGTTTTGTTTCTCGTGGAAGCTGTTTTACTTGCAGAAGTTTCGTTTCTTGTACCAGTACATTGAGTAGACGCTTTGACATCTAATGAAGTCGTTTCCGAATGAAGTATCTTGTGAATACCCAAGTGTGCAACCACACACTGTCACTCGGAGTGCCTAAAGATCACGCTTGCAGGACAGTAAAAAACGAGATTACAGAGCATCTACTATATCATTCTGTTACCGGCCGTGATTAGGGAAGCCCTTCTCTGGCGATTGTCCAGTTATGCTACCTACATACTGTCGGTCCCAGCCCGGACTACCTAAGAAGGCACCCAAGTTTGCCGGTCTAAAGCATCCAGTAGCGGCTCTGGCCATATCCCACCCGTCGCTTGAACCCCGGTCTATCCTTCCTCAGTGCCCACAACTCGCACAGCAGCAGCATCCACCACATAGAATTCTCTCCAGCTACATGACAGAAGCAAAGGATGAAACCCCCGCAAAGATGATGTACGCCAAGAGGCTCCGATACTCACTCCGTATGGTTCGTGGCCGCAACGGTTGCAGTAGATACTCTACCTACGATCGTGCGGAACTCGACGAGGTGCCGAGTGAGAGGCTATGACCGGTCTCCTCCACCGGTTTGCCAGTCAGCTTGTGCCATGCAGGACCACGACTACTACGTAAAGTACAAATTACACACAACGGCTAAGCCCCACTGATAGTTAGCGGCTATGGCGGACTACATAATATCGAGGTTGAAGTCCAGAGATGGCACTCTAATAGCCACCGGTCCAACAAAAACTACGGTACTCTCTAGCAGACCCTCCAACAGTTTGAACTGGGAACAATCCAGGGGTGTTCCCGAACCAACCAACTTTTGGGGGTAGTGAACTGAATCAACTGGCAAATTGAACCAACTGTCAAACTGAACCAACTGCCAGGTTTCGAACTGGGAAAACTACTTGTTCTATCAGTTCAGTGAGGCTTAAAAGTTAGGGCCAAATCCGTCGCCACCACAAACCCACCGGCAAACCGCCTAGGTACAACTCACCACCTAGTCGGGCAATATGGGGCATTGTGCCCCGCTTGATGAGCTCCTAGACTATTGTTCACTGTCTGTCGAGAGGAAGGTTCGCAACAGCCCCGCTGCTATCGAATGGTGATTGGAACTGTTGGAAGGTGTGGCGAATCACCTTTAATACCAGCATTATACAGAGGTGTCGGTGGTCAGCGGCGGCGGCGCCGGCAGGTACGTAGTCGCCGGCAGGAGGATATAATAGTCGGTAGATAGCTGTCAATGAAAGGACAACTCGCATACAAAACATCATACCTTCGAGTGAAACTATTTCTCGTGCCTTTCAGCAGGAACCCTTTCAGCAACGACGTTTCCTAACCTCAGCTGAATGGCGATTGACATTCTGTCTATCCCAGCCATATCCGCTGAGGTTGAACGGCTGTTGTCCGAGTGCAAGAGGATTCCTAGATCATCGGCATTCCCTCAGCATCGAGAGTATTGAAGTTCTGGAGAGTATCAAGAGCTTCAATCGCTGAAATGATGGGTAGGTAGCATTAGAGTAGTAATTCAGAACTGTGACCATGCAAAAATAGTAGTGAACCCAGTTTTTATCGCTTTTTCTGTGACCATAGGAACCTATCTCACCCACTTTGGTTGGCCTAGCTGAACTGGTAGTTCATCCGCTGAACTGAATACAGTTCTGCCAGTTTTTCCGGGAACAGCTGCCAGACCTACCTAAACAAACTGGGAACTGACAGCCTCTGTTCCCAACTGAACCGGGAACAAAATCAACCAGAACTGAACTGTTTAAACCAGTGTTCCCATTTCAACTGACTAACTGTTGGAGGGTCTGCTCTCTAGTAGCGTAGGCCGCTTGCTTCTCTCCTTCCTAGTAACCGCAACTGTCTGCCAGTGAGAGCTCCCATCAATAGTACTCTACGGTGAAGACCCCTCTTGATTACACGTTTTGCTATAGGAACTTTGGCGGCAATGGGGAAGGTTCTCGGGAGGAAACATGGCATTCTAGTATTTGGTTCTCGAGGAAGGATTAGAACGTCACATTGGACCACACTATAGTAGTACCAGTACATAATCTGTAGTTGGTAATCTTAATGAAGTGGGTTGCGAGGGCTACAATATCTCGTTCGACTTGCTGCATTTTCAAGGGAAGAGTACATACACATCCTATATAGGTACGGTAAAAGATCCTACGGGCATGTTATGTGGCAGGTACGATCGCAGCTATTAGCCCCACTGGAGGTCTAAGTAGCAAGTACTCTGCACTCGTGAGTCGTGAGAACACATAATGTAGGTACTCAATTACATTGTGCCTACGTACTCGGCTTCTCTGTTGAGTAACATGTATCCCCGATCGCCTGGCATAATAAGCCATTTTGAAACGAAAGCAAACCATTTCCACCACGAACGCCGCCCCCCGCCCCGCCCCTCCCAGGTCATCTCATCTAGTGATACAGCCACCCGCAAAATTAATGTGTACACGGTATATAGTCAAGCGAAATAGAAGAATGAGAAGATGCAAAATTCGCAAAGAAACCCCTCCAGAATCTAATTCAGTATGCAAGTAGTGAAAAAAAAACGACCCAGTGTGTATCGGACTATGAAAGCAAAGCAAAAAAAAAACCTCCAACAAAGCTAGCACAAACAATGAGCTGCATCCCTCTTCCATCCCGATTCTCCACTCACAATTCTGTCCATCACCTACCTAAGTATTGGCGCCGCTGGCAGAGGTTCCCAACTGAGCAGTCCTCGCCTTCTCCTTGCGAATAGCTCCCTTCCGGCCGCGAACAACCTTCTTGGCAAGATCGACCAGCTCTTTAGCTTCGGTGCTCTCTCTCAAACTCTCCAACATCAAGTTGAGCTGCGTCTCCGACGCCATGTGCGGGCAACGTTTGGTAAAGTGCGCAGTCTTGCAGAACGGGCACAGCTCGACTCCGCTCTGCTTGAACGAGCAGGTGCCCGGTGCGTGGTGGTGGTGGCAGGCGCGGCAACAAGGGAATTTGGGGTTGTCCGTTGGCGGGATTATGGTGGCTCGTTGGAATTGCGAAGGGTGGTTTTCGGGAACGGGAGGCGCCAGTGGAAACATCGTTTGCATGGTGCCCGAGAGGGGCAGAGCATTCTGGTACATAGACCTATTGAGAGCCATAAGAGGAGGCAGGTAGGTGTAGGGCACAGGAGCATTTGGAGCCATGTGGGGAGGCATGGTGTGATTCGGAGGAGCCATTGAAGCCATATGAGGAGGCGGGTAGGTGTAGAGCACAGGAGCATTGGGAGCCATGTGGGGAGGCATAGTGTGATTCGGAGGAGCCATTGAAGCCATATGAGGAGGCGGGTATGGGTATGGCACAGTAGCATTGGGAGGCATATGGGTAGGCATGGTGTGATTCGGAGGAGCCATTGAAGCCATATGAGGAGGCGGGTATGGATATGGCACAGTAGCATTGGGAGGCATATGGGTAGGCATGGTGTGATTCGGAGGAACCATTGAAGCCATGTGAGCCACGGGAGTCATAGACGACGGCTTTCTGCGACCATTGCCGACGCCGGCTATCATCAAATCGTGTTTATCCACATCCTCATGGCCACTCTGCGAGTCGTCCGATTCTTGAGCTTTATCGTCGGTATGGAAGTCGGTGTCATTATCGTCGTCGTCCGCATTTCCATCTTCAATTGCGTACTTGGCAACGGTCTTACGACGGCGGCCCCTTCCTAACTCCTCTTGCTTCGCGGCTGCCTCTTTATTCGCAATCTCTTCACGTTCCTTCACGATCCGATCCCAGAATGCCACTTCTACCGTATCGTCGTTTCCGGATTCCATTGCAAAGTCGGTTTCTTCGAGAGTGCCCTTCTCATTCGCCCACACTCTTGCAAAGCTGAACGTACCGCCGGCATTATCCTCTGCAGCCTTAGTTTCTTCGATCTGAGATCGATCAAGCAGTTTGTCGACACTTTCGTTGTCGTACTTGATGGCCCGGTCGTCATTATCGTCTTCGAAAAGACGCTTCGCACCGAAGGCGAGAATGCTTTCCACGTCAAAGGCGTCTAGCTCCCCACTCTCGTCGTCACCCATTCTCTCAATGATCAAGTGGTCAAGAGACTTCTTCTTCTTGCCCACCTGCATGATCTTTTCCTCGACGGTGTCTCGCGTCATCAGGTGGAAGACAAGCACCTTATGCTTCTGCCCGATTCTGTGTGCTCGCGAGAGGGCTTGCATGTCTGAATGCGGGTTGTGATCCGGATCCAGAATGATGACCGTGTCCGCTGTTGCCAAGTTGATGCCGACACCACCAGCTCTGGTGGACAATAGAAAAGCGAAGTAGTCAGAGTCAGGAGCGTTAAACTCATCAATGGCCTTCTGCTTGTTTAGACTGCTGACATTGCCATCCAGTCGGTACCACTTAAGTCCCAGTGCAACCAGAAAATCCTCCATCACATCAAGCATTCCCAGGAATTGGGAGAAAATCAAGACACGATGTCCTCGTTCCTTGAGTTTCGGCAGCATGATATTCAAAAGCCCGAGCTTCGACCCAGCCTCCACCAAGTTCCGATGGATGAGTTCATTAGAGTCATCCTCGTTGATCTCCTCTATAGCTCTACTATAGACGAATGGATGGCAGACGCACTTCCGAAGCTGCATTAGCAAGTTGCGGACCCCCCCTTTCTCGCTCTTGCCGAGCTTGCCGTCACGCGAAAGAAGGGAACGAATCATCTTTGCGTCCTTCTCGAGGATTGACTTGTATAGACTCTTCTGCAAAGCAGTCATAGAGATAGGTACAATGACCTCAGCCATGGGCGGAAGATCGGTAAGCACTTGCGCCTTCGTACGCCTCAGAAAGTACGGCCTGCTCTTATCAATACATGGTTTCTCTGCAGGAAGTAGTTTAGACTGACCGGATGAGAGTATGCAGCTTCGGGACATTCTCGACCGTTGGAATCCCGAATTCGTCCTCCAATCCTTGGGCGTTCATATCCTTCGGATTGAGGAATTGCAGCATGTTGAACAGCTCCCTCGGATTGTTCTGCAAGGGCGTCCCAGAAAGAAGTACCTTGTGCGTGTTGGTATACTTCATTAGCTCGACATGGAGCTGGGCCTTTTCGTTCTTTAGACATTGTCCCTCATCCACAATTAGAGCCTGCCATGGAATTTTTCGCAGCATTGTAGCATCGGAGACGGGGGTCGTGTAAGACGTCACGACGATGTGGCACTTCAATTTTCCATCCTGTCCAAACATTTCATATTGGCGCTTTGGGAGGAATCAGCGATGATCTTGAACGACGGATGAGCCTATTACTTACCGCATGTTTGCGACCAACTTCAGTCCCGTAGTAGGCCACTACCCGAAGGGAAGGGGCCCAAGTCCGAATCTCTCGTTTCCTACACTTGGATTAGATATCGCTGAAACCCAATGATTGGGTGTCGACGACGAAGACAAACCAGTTCGGCACAGTCGACTGCGGGGCGACCACCAAGAAAGGCCAGATTTTATGCTCTTCAAACAAAACAGACAAGAACGAAATGATCTGAATGGTCTTTCCCAGTCCCATTTCATCTGCCAAAATCACATTCTGTCCGGCCCACCATTTGTAGTAGAGCCAACTACACTGCGTCAGTTCAAGTTCAAAATTAGGTCGATGGATACTCACTTCATGCCCTCCTTCTGGTAGTCCATCAAAGTACCGCCTTTTATGTACCTGGGCTGTCCGGCCAGTTCAAGCGTGTCGAATGGGGAGCGACGGGCCTTTTCAATCTTCTTGACCAGATTGTGGGCCGGGCGTACATACAACCCATGCACGTAGTCGTAGTAGGCAGACTTCCAATCAGCCCACCTATCCCCATCAGATTCCAAGGGCGGGCTGTCCCAAACGACTTCGTCATACCCGAGACCCTTATATTTAATAAGGGCCTTAGCGACCTCCCTCACCCGAGCCAGGTCCACATTGACGTCCTTCCCAACAGGAACGTAGCTAGTGTATTCTAGCCTGAGAATTATCTCCACCCGCAACCATGACTCGTCGATGGCTTTCTCCTGGCTCAGGATGGCATACGGATTATTCTTCAAAAATCCGAGTCGGCGATAAGGGAAGGCACCAGTCAGCCACGGGCCAGGAACCCATTTCACATGGAAATAGGACTGCCCGTCGAACTTGACTAAGTACTCCCGCTCATCTTCAGTGAAATCAGCGAGACTGAGTGCACGCTCGTCCCACGCGGCAGGATCAATCGGACGCCAAGCGGTGATCTTGTCTATCTTGCCTGGTGCTCTTACGCAGTCCAGGCATGTGAACGCTGCGTAGTTGGTCGAGTCCCGCTCTGGAAGATGGTCGTAATGCCATGCTCGAGAACATCCTTGACAACGAAACAATACGTTCCCGGGAGCATAAAGACCCTTATCAGGAACGTCGATGTCAGGTGACAATGCTCTTCCATCTTGCGCCTTTATTTTGGCCTCGCTTAATGGCTTGAAAGGTTCACACGAGTCTCCTTGAGCCCCACAATCTGTGCACCGATCCCACGACGCTTGGAGATGATCCTTCAGCTTCGGCCTTCCTATGCAGCGCTTGCACTGAAGCACAAAATTGGTGCTGGACACCTTGGTAACAAGATGCTCACGCGCATTTCGCAGTCCAATGCAGGCTTTGTGGTAGGAAGCCGAGCAGCCCTGACAAAAGATCAAGTGGCCTTGTTTATCCGAGGGACCCGACTTTTGGCAAGTCTCACAATGTAGATTATGAACCTGGACGAACTCGTCATCGTCAGGAAAAATCGGAAATATCTCTTTCGAACGTGTGAGTTTTGGTTTCGGGGGAGCTTTGGGTTGTGGCTCTTCGGTGTACTCGTATTCGTCTTCCGGGACCGGCTCAGCGTAGTTTTGGTGACGCCGGGTTCTACCCGACCGTCTCGCTTGTTCGTCCTCGCTACGGTGATACTCCGATTCATCGCTCACCTCTTTTGCCTTTCCATTCGATTTTCTGGCCGACCTGCGCTGCGACTTTTTACGCGGAAGATCAATGATATTATCGTCGTCGTCCGACTGCGGGCCTCTCTTGAAAGAGAGCATCGAGGGCCCTTCCTTTAGTCCCTTCGACCGTGTAGCGCGCCCTCCATCGTCCTGCTCTACTATGGCTTTCTCTTTTGTCGTCTCCTTCAGAGTAGCTAACCGCCTTGTTCCCCGAAGTTTGAGGAGATTTCGCTGGCGTTGTGCTCGCTCAGGAGGAGGGCGTGACAACCAATCTTCCTCCGCCTCTGTACCTCCGGTTGTAGAATGGTCGTAATCTAATTGGGCTTCACCCTCCGGTTCATCTTCATCTTCGTCGTCATCGTGTTTGCCGCTTAGAAAGTCATTGAGAGCTTTTTTTCCGTTATCGAGAGAGGCGAGGCGTTCGAAAGACAGCTGGAAGCACTATTTAGCGACAGCCCACACTCCCGACACCTAAATCCCAAGGATAGAAATCACTGAAAGTCTTACTTCGGCCTCTTTGCCGTTCTCGAAGCGCACCCAGTACCGGAGTGAGTAGTCATTTGCTCTGATCTCTCGGGTGACCCGAACAAGCTTTGAGTCTTCTAGATCATCGCCATCGCTCCCCGTGTCCTCGTCGCCTTCACTCTCCGCCTTGTTTCTGTCATCATCCGAGCCTTCTACAAGCTTCTCGTATTCGTTTGGGTGAGCTCCCTTGCCCGACAACGTGGGAGGAATGATGCTCACAAGCATCTGTCGTTTGGGCAATCCAGTTGTCTGGATGCTTGTCTCAGCAGAAGAAGAGTGAACACTCACGCCGCGCTCCGGTACATCGACCTCCATCATGTCGACCTCATCAACTTCCGAGTAGCCCGCTCCGCAATCCGAGTCATCCATCAGGTCGTGTATCTCAGGTTTGATACGATGTGTACGAGTGAATTGAATGTGGGAAGGGATAGCGAAAGCGACCGAGGAGTTTTCGGAGCTTGTCGGCGACGTAGGATATCGAGGGGTATCGATGGTGTGGCTTGTTGTGGGGGTGGGGGAAGAGATGGAGCCTGGAGGGATTGACGCGTCTGTCCTTTCGAGGTCATGGTGTCTGCTCTCGTGACCGTGACTAGCGTGTTTGCAAAGACAGGTGGTCCGTGCGTTCGGCTGGCACGTGATCTTGCACGTGACAACCGATCTGAGCTCCCTATGAATCTATGATGGGTGCTGTATTGTGGGAGTGATTCTGATTGTCTAATATACTTTGTCTATGGATACATTCCGGCGAAGATCAAACTGGAGGTATGTACATAACTGGCTATGACCAGCTCGGACTCGAGAATCGAACCGGCCGCGGCCTGCAGTCTACCGGTAGATGTAAAGGTCTCGAGGAAAAGAAGCACATGTATATACCCCGGATCCGTATACAAAGGTATGTATCTACTAGCGGTGAGGGCCAGATGGGACGAACGACTGTAGCTACCTGCGGCGGTCTCCCGTTGTTACTCTAGATGGACGTTTCCATAACCTCCATACTGCTCCCGGCTCTCCTCGAGGGGACGGAACCGATGTTCGTGCACGATACATTTCCCCTCGAGCCATGGTCTAAGATGTTCTCGCCATAGCGTTCCAACGAACAGTCAATCCGGTTTTGAAGAGGGTTTCGAGGACATTGCTTCTTGCACTTGCACCTGGGATTGGTATGTTTGTACATATACGTGCAAAACCTATGTACAATCAGGGTCTCCGCAAACGTCTCATCTGCCTATCTCTTTGTCCGGCGAATACATGGGCGATTGGAGCTATACATCATTTAGCGCAATGGCACAGTCACAGTGATCACTCATCCACAGACCCAAAAAGCACAGGGACTGCTATGTAGGCTCTACATACCAGCTACAGAGCTACTCATTGCTCAAGTACTATATACCGGTATAGCACAGTGACTTCGCCCATTGCACCAATGCATGGCTCTGGTCATATGGATCTGGTCATATGGATCTGCAGCACAAAGCTTTGGACGGAACATCCGGTCATCAACGGTGGCACTGCGGAATCCGGCAAGAAATTCACTCCTGCAGCGATGATATGTACCGGCATCCGAATACGAATGGTTCGGGAAACGCTGGACCACCTGGTGTCATGACCCTGCGCACGTCTCAAGGGTTCATAGTCCCAAAGCATGCATAGCGCTACCGAACTCTCCGTATTCCGGGTCTGATGGCACCAAGGCGTACCTACCGTCCCTACGTCTCGCTCGGACGGAAGCTGGGATCTCTGGGCGTTTAGGCGATTCTGTAGGCGACCCGCGGACGGCCATTCCAATATCCATACACATCAAGCATGACTTCGATAGTGTGGAGCAGCAACCTGGTAGACGGTCAGTAGAGTAGGTACTCGTATGCATACCCGCCACGATTATATAGAGGTTGATTCCATCCCTTGCCATAAGCTTAAGAACCTTTTGATTCGTGGCCTTCACTCAGGAACAGACTCTACTGTGTAGAGTACAAAGTCCGATAGTACCGTTATCCTTTTCCCTCGACCGGGACCTAGGGTTACGGATGATTTCTGTTCGGGATTCCTTCTGTCTGTCGACAACTCGACGTCATATTGGGGTCGCCGGTCGCCCAGGGAAGTTGGAATCACGGTCACTCTATTTCAAGCAGAGACGGCTTAGAGTCCAGACCGTCAGATGAGAAAAGGGCTCCTGTCCAGCAGCTGACTGAAGAGTAGCCGACTGAAGAATGGTCGGCTGAAGAGTGGCCGACTGAAGAGCGGTTGACTGAAGAAACGACTGTGCCAGTTCTTACCTGATCCGTATCTGTCAGTCAGCTGCCAGCAGTAAGGGGATGATTGCTTGCTTACTACTTGCACAGCTAATATCGGAGAGCCTAGTCTTGCGGTGGGATTCTCTCGCCATTATTGGTGGCTGAGCTGTGGTATGCTACCGGTATGCACGTTGCAAGATACACCGGTATCTAGCACAAGGGAAGCCAGACACCCAGAGCTGGATATTCCGGGCGATTATGTGCATGGTGCATGCGCGTGGCTGTGTGCAACATACATACTCGTCCTTTCTTTTGGTGAGGAGTCCGGCTTCTGGAGCACGCGCTGGATTCCGTTCGTTATTCCCCGGCCAAAACTACCCAGCTAGCCCCGCTGTCCTTCGTCCTCGTGAACCTCTATCTAGGCCTCCCACTCTCCCTTGCCTTAGCGAGCTTCCTCACCGAGTCCTCTCCTTCGTGAAGAGGCCTTTTGCTTATTAGTAAGGTGCGCCCTGCTGCCTCCGTCTCTGCCTCCTCCGCCTCCGCCTCGCTGTCTTCCGTTCATACCTGCTGTACCGTGTCTTGTCGTAGCCATACGCGCGTCTGTTGTCTTGCCTTCTTTCCCACTCCCCAAAAGCCGAAGACTGATTGGACACATCAAAGGGTTTCACCTTGTTACACTCATAACTCTGTCTGGCTCCCCCACTAAGCCCCGTACTCTAGCCCACCTCCCCCAGCGGACGATCCGTTCTCATCTTACTTTCCTCCATATCAGACACAGAAGGCACACCCCTCAATTAACGCGCACACCCGCATACCACATACGTACTCACTCCCGAGCATCCTTCCCCAGCCAAGCACTCGATAGGTGGTAGCAAACTACCTAGCAGAGCCAGCGCCGAGGAACCACCGGCGCAGCAATCCCCCGTCACACTCGGGAGAAGGAAGGAATTAGAAAATAGAAAAGGCCGCCCTCTCAGACATATTCTATTATGGCCGGAAGGGACCCCTACACCCGCTTGGACTTTGACCCTCCATCACATCCCGACGTCGACAACCGCTACGACGACGACTCTCCCCCGCGCTCTCCAGGAGGTCATCACATCGCCGGAATGAATCCCCACCGCAATCCTCACGCTTATGATCCCCCTCTCGATGGCGGTCTCCACTCGCACACCCCCTCGCCGCCTGGAGGCGGTTACCAGCTCGAAGACAACCCCGGTCCCTACCGTCCACAGCGACAGAACACTGCTGGATACCCAGCGCAGCACACGCACATGCCCGAGTGGCCAGATCACCCGAGTAACGTTCTGGTTGCGCAACCTACTGTAAGTCAAGCGTCGGATGGTGAAACCTACAAGCGGGCTTCGGCTTTGTCTGTGTCGTGGTGGTCGAGTTCGGTGAACTGAGTTCAAGCGCGCAGTACTCGGTATCGAATCTTCCCCACAGCTACAATGAAGCCCCCCCGGCACCTCCGTCTCGAACCGATATGCGCACTCCCGGCGCCCCCGATCCATTTCAGCATGTTATGTATCCGGAGGATCACAGGGATGCCTACAATACCGAGCCGTACCAGCCACACGTCGCCGGTGTCGATGCCTACGGAAACCCCTTCGACAACTCCCACACGTATGACGGTCCCTACGACGATGATAACCGTCCGATCCTACAAACCCCGGAAACAGTACCGACGCCTCTTTCGGCGGATCCGGACTCATACTTTCCCAACCCAGCCGTGTCTCCGGTGCCACAGAGCGGCACGCCAGGGCCGGGTCTTCGGAGATGGAAGACGGTGAAGAAGGTAGCCTTGTTTAAGGGTAACTTGGTATTGGACTGTCCCGTACCTAAGAAGCTGTTGCAAATGCTGCCGATGAAGACGGAGCGCGAGTTCACGCACATGAGATACTCAGCGGCGACTTGCGATCCCTCGGAATTCGTCAAGGAACGGTTTACTCTGCGCCAAAAGCTGTTCCAGCAGCCACGTGTTACTGAGCTCTTCATCGTCGTGACAATGTACAACGAGGATGAAATTCTGTTTGCGCGCACTATGGCTGGTGTGTTCAAGAATATCGCCTATCTGTGCTCCAGAAACAAGTCGAAGACCTGGGGCGCAGAGGCGTGGAAGAAGGTGGTGGTCTGCGTAGTGAGCGACGGTCGCGGAAAGATCAATCCCAGAACCAGAAGTGTTCTCGCAGGTATGGGATGCTACCAGGAAGGAATCGCGAAGACGAAAGTCAACGAAAAGGACGTAACTGCGCACATCTATGAGGTTCGCAGGAAAAGCTTGTCACCGCGTTTCGGGGGTGCACCATTGGGCTGACGAGTATTATAATAGTATACCACTCAAGTAGGAATCGAACTTGACAAAAACGACATTGTCCAGCTCAATCCGGGAGGGAAGAAAACGACACCTGTGCAGATACTGTTCTGCCTCAAGGAAAACAACCAGAAAAAGATCAACTCCCACCGGTGGTTCTTCCAGGCGTTTGGGCCGGTATTGGAGCCAAATGTCTGTGTCTTGATTGACGCCGGAACCAAGCCCGGTGGAACAAGTATTTACCACTTGTGGAAGGCCTTCGAGGTGAATCCACAGTGTGCTGGAGCTTGTGGTGAGATCAAGACGATGTTGGGACCTGGAGGAAAACTATTGCTTAATCCGTTGGTTGCTACACAAAACTTTGAGTACAAGGTCGGTAATTGTGCAAATGTGCTCCCTGGGATGAGCAGCTGACCCGATTCTTCTAGATGTCAAATATCCTGGATAAACCACTCGAGAGTGTGTTTGGATTCATCAGCGTGCTTCCCGGAGCTTTCTCGGCGTACAGGTATGTCGCTTTGCAGAACGACATGAGTGGCGAGGGTCCTCTGGAGAAGTACTTCAAGGGTGAAAAGATGCACGGAGCAGACGCCGGAATCTTCACTGCGAACATGTACCTCGCAGAAGATCGTATTCTGTGCTTCGAGCTCGTCACCAAACGGAAGAGTCACTGGGTCCTGCAATACGTCAAATCGTCCTACGCCGAGACGGATGTTCCCGACGAAATCTCGGAGTTGATCTTGCAGCGACGACGATGGCTGAACGGATCCTTCTTTGCCGCGGTTTACGCTCTGGTCCATGTCTTTGACCTCTGGAGAAGCGACCATTCGCTCATGCGGAAATTCATGTTCCACATAGAGTTCTTGTATCAGACGATTTCCATGCTGTTTTCTTGGTTTGCTATTGTAAGTCCTCCTGCGGGATGGTTTGGCGGTAGTTACTGACATCCGAACAGGGTAATTTCTTCCTTGTTTTCAGAATCTTGACGGCCAGTTTGGGGGACGAACAACTTGGATTCCCACCCGGACGCGTTCTCAGTGTGGTGTTCGAATGGATCTACCTCGGTGTTTTAGTCACATGTTTCATCATGTCGCTGGGAAATACGCCGGGTGGATCTCGAAAGTTGTACATGTCGATCGTGGTTTTCTGGGCGATAATCATGCTGTAAGTTTCAGTTGTCCGCCCCCCGGAGGAATCCGACTGATCAGCTAGGTACCTTCTCTTCGCCGCCATATTCATCTCCGTCCGGTCGATCCAGAGAGAGCTAGATACAACTGGCTCGTTGACTATCGGAGGAATCTTCAGTAATCAACTCTTCCGAGATCTGATCGTATCGTTGTGTTCGACTTACCTGCTCTATTTCATCGCATCGTTCATGTTTTTCGAGCCATGGCACATGTTCACGTCCTTCGTGCAATACTTGCTGCTGTCGCCCTCCTACATCAACGTCCTGAACGTCTACGCATTCTGCAACGTCCACGACATTTCCTGGGGAACCAAAGGCCCCGACGTGCCACCTCCGATCGTTGGCGGAACCGTCAAGACCTCGGACGGACAGGCATCAGTCAGCGTTCCCGGCGACGACAAGGACCTCGACGAGCAATACGAGGCGGAAATGAACGTGCTCTCCAAAAAGGCGGTCGCGGAAGTCCGGAAAGTCGACGAGACGCAGAGCCAGAAGGATTACTATGCCGGTGTGAGATCTGGTGTCGTGCTCGCGTGGATGTTTACGAATTTTGCGCTTGCCGCCGCGATTCTGAACTCGGCGGGTCTGGATCGGCTGGTTAGTGGTGATGATGACAGTGTCGAGAGTGCGAGGAGTAAGCTCTATCTGGCTATCATCCTCTGGACAGTCGCGGCGCTCTCGGCATTTAGGTTCTTGGGGTGCACGTGGTTTTTGGTGTTGAGAATGGTGAGTTGCCTCCTTCTTCCCCATCTTCCTCCTATTGTGACATACACTGACGAGTGCGTAGTTCCGTGGCGTTTAATACCTGATCTACGTTTGTTTTCATTTTCCTTTTCCTTTTCCTTGATACCGGCTCTTCAAAGTACATTCTTGCGTATTTATCCGCCTCATTGTACATGATACCTACATCTTAGTTGGCTTTTAACTACCTGTGCGAGTGATGAATAATGATTTACGGTTTTATTGGGTAACGGTGGTGATTGTGGTGATGGGGTAGATGGGGTGGATGGGGAGTTTTTGGGGAGGGGGTTAGGGATTTAACTAGAGCTAGAGGGAATCGATAGATACTATACGATGTGATAACTCATGGCCTTCCTCGTATCATACATTTTACTTAGTCCTCATCTTCATCTTCCTCGCCGCCGCGCCATCTACGGGCTCCGACTCCACCACCTTCCCATCCACCACTCTAACCGCGACCCACATCCCCAGCGCGGCGACAATACTCGCCCCCAAAATGCCTATCATCGCCAAATTACTCCCTCTATACCGCAACCTCCCCTCCCGCGCCGCATCCTCGGCCCACCCCGTGTACAACGCATACGTAGTCGTCACACTGCCCAGGTTGCCCAGACCACTGACCAGCGCCGTTGCCGCCGCAACCCCAATCTCACCATGGCGCGGCTGAAATATCTCCGCAGTCCAGGTCATACATACCGGCACGGTGGGCCCAAGTCCGAAGCCCACGATCAGCAGACCCGAGTACCTCGCCCAACCGTTGCCAGCGTACGTAACGACCAGCAGCCCCGCGATCTGCAGCATCGCCGGCAGAATAAAGAACACCGGGCGGGCGCGGGCATATCGGTCGCTAATCGGCGTCACGATCAGGATCGCAATCAAGTCGCAGATCCAGATCGGCGCGAATAGCAGGCTGAGCTGCACACTGCTCAGGGCGGGCAGCAGGCTGCGGATGATGAGTGTTGCGAATACTTGCACGCCGATGCCGACGCCCACTACTCCGAAGTACATCACTGTCAACGGGTATAGCCGCCAGTCACACAGGATCCGGATGAGGTCCCGGAGCGTCCAGGCCGGCGTGTGGTACACCCGTGTTAGGTCCGCGTAGTGGATACGGGAGTCTTCGCCTGTGAGAGCGGGGGGTGAGCGCGGGAGGAGGAGGCGCCAGCCTGTGCGCGGCGCGGGTGGCGGGTCGCAGGGCGCGATGGGCCGGTCCGGGAGCCACCATAGCAGCAGCACGCCGTCGACGACGGCGACGAGACCGTAGATCAGGAACATCCACTGGAAGCCCGCTAGGCCGCCCACGCCGTCCATCTGCTGGAAGCCGGCGGAGACGAGACCGACCACCGCCGCGGAAACTTGCGCCGCTGTGAAGTACTGCCCGATGCGCTTGCCGGTGTTTTCGGGCGGGTAGAAGATCGTTAGGTAGTAGGCCATCCCTGGCCACATGCCGGCTATCACGACGCCCAGGAGAAGCCGGATCAGACTGCGTGTGCACATACATCAGCCCTGCCCCTCATACCCCCTCTCCCTCCCTCTCACACCGAGCCCACCGAGAGCAACATACTAAAAGTTCCACGCCCCCGTCAACGCCGCATGGCAAGCGCCAATAATCCCGACGCCGACAACAATCCTGCTCATCCAGACATGAGGGCTGACCCTGGTCATGACGAGGTTCGCGGGGGCGTCGAAGATGACATAGCAGACGTAGAATAGTGCAACGCCCGTGCTGATCTGCTTATTGGTGAGCTGCAGCTTCTGCGCGAGCGAGTTCCCCGAGGATGTGTTCATCGTCAGCGACAGCCCCACGTTGGACCGTATCGCGGCGCAGAGGAAGTACAGCACCCATAAAGCGGGGATTATGCGCCGGTCGAGTTTACTGTGGTGGAGAGATTAGCACTTGCGAAACGGGGGGGATGCAGAGGAGGGGAGGGGAGGGGGGGGGGGTGGCCGTACCGGTATACACGGGCTACATTTGCGTCGAGCATTGCGTCGCCGGCCTCACCGTCACGCTCCACATCTACCGACGGCCCCGTTCCCGTTCCCGTGCCCGTGCCCGTACCCGTATCGTCGTCCTTCATCGCCGTCTTCATGGTTGCTGCGACCTCATGGCGAATCTACAGGGCGCCCCGGTAGCTCTTTATACCCAGATAGTAAAGTAAGCTTTTTCGCTATTTTACCCCTCCCGAGTCCCTCCCCCCACTATGACCACCACCATCCCATTTCCCTATCTATCTTTCGCTTCCTCCGTCTATCTAGAGTAAGCTGCAACCACGGGTAGTTAGTTAGCTGCATGCAGCGAAGAGGGAAAGAAAGAAAACATGTCGGAGAAACACCGTGGGGACTGTCTCAGGGACGGGGATCCGGGTAGACTAGAGGCCTTCTGGAATAGCAGATCATACGGCGAGGAGGAGCAAGTTCATCATCATGCAGCACGGTAGATTCAAGAACCATACTTAACAAATACATTTCCTAAGGAGCGACTGTTCTGTGGAAGACAGACGGTACGAAAGGACAAGAAGCAGCAGCAGACAATCAAAAGCAATACGTTTTCCCTTTCCATCCCTTCAGTGTCCAATTTCCCTTCCCCCCATTTTCCACTGCCATGAAGCCCCCGAGAAATCTCCACAAGAAGAAAAAAAGCGTGAGAACGGACAAACGAAGTACACAAAAGCAAACAGTACGGGCCAACCAGTCAGTAAAAGAACATGAAAATACCAAAATAATGAAATGAGAAAAACACCCAATGCTCCACCGTTTCCAACCATCCCAATTCCAAGCAAGAGAACAATTTACCCAACCGAGCAATAAAAGGTCCGGTCCGTCTACACATGGCGCTCGCAGTCCTCAAACTCCTCGTCGGAAGCGCAGAGGACGTCGTACTCCTCGTCGGTCATGAAGTCCTCGCTGCCCTCGATCGAACTGATATCGACCTCCTCCTCGATATCGCCGTTCTCGCTGAGCGCGAAAGTCTTGTGAGACGAATTGCTAACGGGACTAGCAGGCATGGGGATCTCCTCAGCCTGGTCGGTGCTGGCACGCGACGGGAGGGACTCCAGCGAGTGAACCGGGCTCTCAACCTCGAGCTTGGGGAAGACCATCTCGGAGGATGCCTGGGACCTAACCATGATCTCGGCAATACTCTCGAAGTCGTTCTTCTCCTCCCTAACACTCTCAGTCTTGACGCTGTTGGCGTCGACCACGCTCTCGGAGCTGTAAGTCTCCGACTGCCTGTCCTCCTCGTGTTCCGGCGCCACTTCCGAGGGGGCCTCTTGAGACTCCACAACGTTGATGCTGCACCAAATGTTGTCGCCGAAGCGTCTACCATCTGGAGCCGTCAAACGCCAGTAGGAGATGAAGGCCTTGTTGGGAGGCCAGGTAGCAGAAAGTCCGACCGAGAAGCTAGCAGTCTCGCCAGGCTTAATCTCACAATCGGTAACCGTAGCGTCCAGAGAATACGTGTCCGACTTGAGGAACATGTAGTCACCACCGACAAACTTGACCGTCACACCAGCGGGCCAAGAAGTGGTGCCAGTGTTCTCCATATACCACGTTTGGGTGAACTCCTGTCCGACGGGCAGGCTGGTGCCATCGGCAATGCTGTCACCGCTGAAGGTAGCGGACAACGGCTCCAAGACGTTCACCTTAACGGGCTCTGCCTGAACCTGAACCTCCTCGACAACCTCAACAACCTCCTCGACGACCTTCTCGACGGCCTCAACGACCTCCTCAACAACCTCCTCAACCGCCTTGACAGCGCTCTCGACAGGAGGGGTAAACTCCTCAGTAGGCTTGACGTCCGCGATAGTGTGAACCTCACTTGCAGTGTTGCCGCTGGACTCGCGCTTAACTTCGGGTTCCGGGAAGTCACCCATCACGGTATTGGTGTTATCAGTAGTTGTGACGTGAACATTGCGGATCGGAGTCCTGAACTTAATCAGAGGATGGCTGGAGTTGTGGCGGTTCAAAGGCGAAGCTTCACAAGTGCCACAGAAGTCTGTATCTGGGCAGATGGCACACTTGTATCTAGGACCTCGAATGCATCCGTTTCCGTACTGTGCACAGACCGGGCCATCGCAATAAACTCCGTTGTGCCTCACACCGGAAAGGTGGAAACCAAGCGGTGCAACGGTCAGGCTGTCGAGAACCTGGACGAAGCGGTGTCCAGGATGGTGTTCGCTGGCGACCCAGATACACTCGTGGCAGTAATCCCAGTCGGGGCAGTCGATGCACTTGTGGCGAATGCCGGTGATTGCCTGGTCACAGCGGTCGCAAAGAGCTGCATGTCCAACGCCGCGACCCGCCGTAAGAAGTACCCTCGTCTTCCTTAGACAAAGTCACGGTCGTCTTAGCACGGACGAAACCATGTCGAGGGTCGTGGCCGTGCTCTCCAGCGCGCAGGCAAGAGAGGCATAGATCATAGTCCTTGCAATCCAAACAGACAACGCACTGCTCGTCTCCGAACCCTATATCAAGCCCGTCAGTGATTGTATGGTATCGAAGCCGAAATCAAGGGCAACTTACGGCCAACGCAGGAATTACAGATGCGAGTCTTGCACATGCTCTTGCTGTTTCTCTCCTGGACGACAGGTCGTCCACCGACGATATCTCGCTTAGTCAACGAGTGCTCGCTGTCGTAGCAGTGGCTACTCCGGTCAACGCACTTCTCGCAGAGATCGTAATCACCTCCATCGCACAAATCACAATGGTAGTGCGATCCGTCGATAGTGCCGTTGCACACGTTACAGTAGATGGCGAAGTTACAGTTGATATGGGTCTGGTGAAGGGACTGGATCAACTTTTCGACATCAGGCTGAGTGCCCAACGATTCCGAGCTCCTAGACAGGTTGATGAGGTCGGCTGTTTCCGGCTGTTGCTTCTCGACCTTTTCGACCTTCTCGACCTTCCCGACCTCCTCGCGAACAGTGTCACGCAGTTGGCTCGTGAAATCGCTGCTCGTGCAGTACGAAGAAACGGCCTTGGCGACAACGTCGTCGAGTTGCGCGGAGTCAACGGTCGGAGTAGCGATCGGAGGGGAAAGCGTCGACTGGGAAGAAGAAGCGTTGACGTTGGTGGTCGAATACAATGGTGGAAGAGAGACACGGTCGGCCAGATCTTGGGCTTCTGTAGGAGCTACGCGAGCTTGTGAGCATGCACCAAACAAGATGAGCTGAGAGTCTGCTTACCGTTGTCCTCGGTAATCGTCGTCACCCTGATGCGAAGCTTCAGTTTAGCCTTGGCAGCTCTGAAGAGCTGCTTGTAGACACCGGTGTTCTCGGGGTCGAGCGTGACAAAGCTCGCAGCACTGTCAGAATATCGCTCAAACTTGACGTTCTGTGTGGGCGGCAAGGCGAGTAGTTCTCTTATCTGAGGAAAGAGTCAGCACAAACGGTCGACTGATAACTCTAACGCTCCAGCTGAAAGCACGAAGATGTGAGACGCTACCTTTCCCTGGAAAACGCTGGGCCCGACTTCCTTCAACGCAAGCTTGAAGCGACGGATGTTCTTGTCGTGAGCGACCTTCACGGTAATGAGCGTCTCTGGCGACGCGGAACTAGGAGACGCCATGTTGTCGATGAGGTATGCGGGTTCGAGGTGAGCTATTTAAGTAGGTACGAGAACCACTACCAGCGTATTGACCGCGAATAATTTAGTGGGACGAGACTAGCTGTCCAGATTCCAAAGGGTTAATATCAGGTGGTGATGGTATGTGGTGGCGATGTATGGAGTTATGGAGTTACGCGAAGGTAGAGTGTGACACGGAGTGGGAGGGGAAGAGGGTTGTGTTGTTGAAGAGAGGAGGAGGAGGAAGAGGAGGAGGAGGAAGTGGAAGGATAGGTGAGGGAGAGAGAGGAAGAGGAGGGCTGGATGATTGCCTGCTTAGAACGGCGGGTGTGGGGGAGTTAATTGTATGTACTGTTTGGGGGGGGGGGTGGGTGGTCTGGTGTGCGATCGAAGCTCTCTGTGTCCAATGATAGCCACGCCAGCCAATCACGAGGAATACCACTTGCCAAGACCGGCATTTTGCCTTCAATTGTATGACGACGCCGTTGGATAATTATTACTCCGATTTCTCCTCGAAGCGATGGGAGAAAGCCACCGACTGAGACCGGCGTTGGGATGGCCGACGACACTGCTACCTATGCGGTCCCGCACATGTGGTTACTACTCTGATCTCACCCGGTGGTCATTCCCCTCACCTCATTGCATGTTTCAAGCAGCATTCCACTGTCCAGTCCACGGCTGTTGCGGTCCCGGTACGGTACTTTCTTATTTACCTACATACCAGGCGAACGACTGCTCACTCCAAAGCAGGGCTGTCCGTATCCAGGCAGCAACCACGCAATGGTGGCCACCATCACCTCCACCACCTCCACCACGACGCTGTGGAACGAGGCGAGTCCAATCCTAGATACTCTAGATCAATCCACTCCAATCCATTGTGATGAATATACGGTATGTACCATACCTAGACCACCGCCCTGCGAACACCAACCTGATCTCCGCTGTCCACAACTCTCGTCCGTATCGAGTATCATAGGTCCTCGTAACTCGCGCCGGCTGGCCCACAGACCGACAACAAACCCTACCTGACTACCCGCATAGCAGCATACATTATGTACCTACGTGTTTTTGAGTCATGCGCGGGTCACCACATGAATGCCGCCGCCGCCCACTCCGTCCGTCCCCTTGTATGTATCTCAGTAGTATTTACTCGTATGTATGTAGCTATGATCCTAAGCGCGGCTCCCTCTCCCTCTCCATCCACTTCCCCTTCCCGTTTAAGAATATCCGGGGCTGACGGCTGATCAATCAAAACTCTGAAACCCACCACCCGCATTCTTTTACTCCACTATGTATGCTCTGCGATACTCTACATATGTACAAGTACATAAGTACCCAGAGTACCTCCATATCCCCGACCGACCGGACATGATTCCGGTTTCCAGAGTGTTTTGTTCTGCTTGCGGGCTCCCCCTCACATCATGTGTATAAACGCCGATCGCGCGAGTGATGCCGCATGCTTAATTGCGCACGCCCTCGGCTACAGCGGAAACCACTAGGTGTGGCGCACGCGTGGCAGTGGCGGTGGCGAGTGACGAGTGCCGTTAGCCATGGATGTGCGCACATGTGAAGCTGATTTCGACTGGGTATATTTCTACGGGTGACGTCTCCCTTGCCTTCGGCCTTCGATGAGTTTCGGCACCACAGGGAGTCATCGTGAAGGTATCATAGAGTCATCAGCCGACGCGGGAAGAGTATGTGCACAAGGCCCTGCCTATCTAGGTCGTCCTACGAGATCTTTTTTCCACGGACGATGCACCTCCGCCCATGACTGGACCACTCTGTCTAGGTAGGCGAGACCTGGAAGCTGGGAGCTGGAGGAGGCTGAGTCCAAGTCACCAAGTCACCAAGTGGTCGACAAATGCGCAGGCTTGGGCAGTTGGCCGACGGTGGGGCGGGATATGCCCACTCTACAGTGGATGCAAGCGATGTACCGGTATCTCGGGGACTTGTAGCATATACACCGAAGGCGGCATCCCCGTCTCCACTGTCACCACAGATCACAACGACTGATTGCAATGCACCCGCCGCCAAAGGGTCTCCTCCGAGGTAGGTAGAGTTCGTCCAGAGACACCGCCGCAGCGCGCAACCTCGCCCTCCATGTGTATGTACGAGTAGGTATAGTACCTCCAATCCAGCCCGACAGTACTATATCGCCTTCTATTCCAATCGCAGCACGTATCATACACCCATCCCAATCCCCCTCTCCCCCGTTTACCAACTCGCCTTCTTCACGCCCGGCAGATCGCCCGCCAGGGCATTCAATCTGAACTGGAACCTGCACATCCTAAAGTCGCGAAAGACACCTCTCCCCTTGCCGGCCATGATGCACCGGTTCTTGATCTGCGTTGGGCGGGTATGCGCGTGCATCGAGTTGAGTTCCAGCTGCGCCTTCAGCCGCTGCATCTGCGAGAGCTGCGTGTTGCGCGTGATGAACCTGCGGAGGATGGAGGGTTAGCTAGGTGGTGGTGCTGGTGGGGTGGAAGGTGAGGGGGCACTTACCGCAGCGCCTGGCGCCGTTCCTCCGCTGCTGCGAAGGCGACGCGCTTGCTGTGGTCTTTGAGGACGCGTGAATTGACCCAGCCGCCGATTGGGAGGACCTTTTTGAGGAGCGTGGCCGTCGGGAACATTGTGGCGATGTTCGTTGTTGGTGGGGGTGTGGTGGGGGTGTATGATGGGTTGAGGTTGGTGGGAAATTTTGGGCTAGGATGGGTGCGCTAGGGTGAAGGTCAACCAGAGCACGTGAGCACGCTTTTTAGGTGAAGACATTTACGCGATCGTGAGTGGTTTAGCTAGCTATCTATCGTACAAGTGTGGCGTCTTTATATGCCTTTTCTATCTATGGCGAGGAGATTCCTTTGCCTTACATGTGTGATTTTGCAGGCTCGTCGGAAGTCTCCGTCAGCTCTTCTGTGGACTCTAACTCCACCGTCTCGTCGACAGCAGCTTCATCCGCAACGACATCCTCCTCCGTAGCGACATCCTCCTCCGCAGTGACATCCTCCTCCGCAGCGGCAATTCCACTCTCCGCCTTGACATCCTCAACCACATCCTCCATGCCCGCCTCCAAAACAGGGATAGCCTTCCTACCACCCAAGAAAGCCTGCATAAGCACACCCGCGGCAACACTAACGTTTAAACTGTCGATTCCCCGGTCCACATCCTCAGCGGCCGTGATGCTAACGCACTTGTCACACAGCTTCTTGATGCTCTCCCTGATGCCCTCAGCCTCACCACCCATCAACAAGACGACGGGGCTGGTCTTCAGCGCCTCCTTTACCACGTTGTGGTCCATTCCGATGTACCTGCTGCTGGCATACTTCGGGCGGGGAGCGGCGCCGAAGAATTTCCAGCCAGCCTCTTTCGATGCCTCGATGAGTCTCGCAGGGTTGATTTGCGTAAGAATCGGCATGTACTCTGAAGCGCCGGCCGAGGACTTGAGGCAAGTAGGGGAGAGCGGTGCACAGTTCCTCTCCGCTACCATAAGTGCCGAGCAACCCATGAAATAGGCAGATCTGAGGATTGCCCCAAGGTTACCAGGGTCAAGGATTTCGTCGAGCATGAGGACGAGAGGGTAGCGGGTGGGATCACGGTTCGGGATGGTTTGCGGTAGCTCATTGAGGATGATACCGCTCTCAGTGAAGTCGTGCTGTGAGATCTGCAGGCCAAAGGCAGTCCTGTCGAATGAGACGTTCGACAGCGAGATAATAGGCGTCTTCAGGAGTTTTGACGCTTCAAGGACGTAGCCATTGTGAGGGCGGCTGTTGCTCATCTAATGCAGGTAACTCATCAATACAGAAAAGATAGAAATCGCACTGGGGGTGGATGGGTACTAACACTGTCGAGGATGCTGCTGTCTTCCACCTCGCGCACATCGATCTTGAGGCCGCGAGCAAGGTTCTTCAGTTTGATATCGCGCTCACGGGAAGTGGCGGTCCGGTTTTCGCCTGAGTGGATGTACAGACGGAAAAGTTGCCGCCGGTTGGACTTCAGCGCAGCCTCGACCACACTGGTGCCGTAGATCCACTCTGAATCTTGGTTGACTTTCTGGATCGTTCGGCGGGGAGTACTGACGTAATCTCGGGCTGGGGCTGCGTAGCGATCGTCGCGGCGAGCAGTGGGACGCTCTGAATCCCGGTTGTACGGCCGAGGTGAGGAAGCATCACGGTCTTTGTTGAAAGGCGGTCTCGAAGAACCTCCCTCATAATCCCGCTTAAACGGCGGCCTGGAAGAGCCTCCCTCGTAATCCCGCTTGAACGGCGGCCTGGAAGACCCACCGTCTTCCCTGTTGAACGGCGGCCTAGAACCTCCCTCCCGAGGAGTATACGGCGGTCTCGAAGAGCCTCCCTCGTAATCTCGCTTGAACGGCGGCCTGGAAGACCCACCGTCTTCCCTGTTGAACGGCGGCCTAGAACCCCCCTCCCGAGGAGTATACGGTGGTCTTGAGGAACCGTCCCGAGGAGTGTACGGTGGCCTTGAGGAACCGTCCCGAGGAGTATACGGTGGCCTTGAGGAACCGTCCCGAGGAGTATACGGTGGCCTTGAGGAACCGTCCCGAGGAGTATACGGTGGTCTTGAGGAACCCTCCCGAGGAGTGTACGGCGGCCTAGAACCCCCCTCCCGAGGAGTATACGGTGGTCTTGAGGAACCCTCCCGAGGAGTGTATGGTGGTCTTGAGGAACCCTCCCGAGGAGTGTATGGTGGTCTTGAGGAACCCTCCCGAGGAGTGTATGGTGGTCTCGACGAAGAATCTCTGCTGCCACGGTCGAACGTCGATTCCGCTCTGGCTTCTCTGTCGACGCCTCTGTGGATTGCGGAGTTATAGGAAGCGCATCGGTAGGAGTTCTTCAGTAGCAGCGACTTAGGCGCGCCGTGGGCTGCAAATCGGAGAAGATTCATGATCCTTTGTTGTTGTGGTTGGGTTTTTTGGTCGGTGGTGGGGTGGATGGAGGGGTGTTGAGGATTGCAACTATTTTGCCTCTTTTCTCTGCGTTTCCTTGTCCCGATGAAGACTCGCGTGGATGAAAAAAGTGTGTCACATCGCTTTTTTGGCGCGTGCGAGATGGCACAGATTTGCATCATGATGTCAATTAGACCCACAAACTCAATTTCGTCCCTGACCCTTCTGGAGCCCCTTGGCAACGAGTTCTGCTCTCCAACGACATTTTCAACATCTGGTCTACCACCCGGCGAAGCGCTAACTAATAACGAACTGCCGCAGCCGTCCACCACAACAACCTTACTGAGCACGAGGGCATCCTCCGTAAGCCGCATTGACACGCCCTGCGCCGTTACCAGCGCACACCACAGCTTCCCGACGTTGCTCCGGTCCCTGGCTAACGTGCATCATCGCGATGGGCTGATACTTCATCCCCATCGAACTAGTCTCCGGCATCCAGCCCTCGAATCGCTGTCGACGAGTCAAATGAGTTCGTCCACGCGAACACCTCACCGCCATTCGCTCGCAAGACAGAAATCCCGTTGGCTTCCGCGGCTACAGCCATAAACGCCAATACCACCAGCGGAAACACGCAAGGAATATCAGATACCACCAGCATCAGTGTGATAATCTGCGCCGTGGTAGTCTGTAACGATATAGAACTCCAATATTGCTGGCCATTTCTGGTGCGATCGCAAAAATTAAGATATGAAGTTTGGATGTGAGGCTGGCCGCTCGGAGCGCGTGAATATTCATGCGCCGTGAGGTAGAGACCGAGGCGCAACCGTAGATGCCGTTGCCGCCTAGGACAGTGCGGGTAAATAGGAATTTGTGAGGGAATATGCATGAGCAAGGCGTGGTAGTTTTTATCCAGACACTCCCGGAGGCGGAGCAGTAGTGAGGAGTTTAGCTACAGCCACGGCGAAGCTTGATCCCATGCTCGAGTGACATTTATGGAACACGCATAACCGCTAGTCACTCATACAGTGGCCAGGGGCCTTCATCCAAGATCCCTTATCGTGTTCCCCGCATTCCTCCCCACTAGGTCTATACACACGCGTATCCCTCACAGAACCGTGAAAATCACCGCAACCGCCCAAAATGTCAACGACAATAGACCTCTACCATCCCTCTCACGATGAGCAAATCAGCGTACTCTTCTGCTGTTTGGGGAACATCTGCCGTAACTACCCTCCTGATTCCCAAAAAACCCACACCTACTGACTACACGTGCAGGCTCCCCCATGGCCGAAGCCGCATTCCGCGACACCGTCGAAAAGCTAGGATACGCAGACCGCTTCTCACGTATCGACAGCTGCGGCACGGCCGGATACCACGTTGGCGCCGAGCCGGATCACCGTATGAACTCCCTCCTCCTCCTGCTGCTTCCCCAACGGGTCACGGCCGGTTGATATATGGACGAAGGCACGATTGAGATGCTTCGGAAAAATGGGATTACTACGGACCATTGTGCGCGGCAGGTCGCTCAGAAGGATTTTAAGAACTTTGATTATATCCTCGCTATGGATGTGGGTTCCCCCTGCCCTATTGGTGGTGTCTACTATGGGTCGGTGGCTAATGAATGGTGGTGCTCCAGACGTCGAATTTAAGTAATCTCAAGCGGATTGAGCCCAAGAGTGGGAAGGCGAAGGGTATGTTATACTATCTAATGGTGTGGGAAGGCAGGACTGACTTGTGCAGTCATGCTGTTTGGATACTTCGACGGAAACAAAAGGAAGGAAATCGTTGAGGATCCGTATTACGGTGGAAACTCGGGGTTCACAGAGAACTTTGCTCAGGTGGTGAGGTTTTCGAAGAACTTTGTGAGGGAGGTGTTGCAGGTTGAAATACCAGAATAACAGATGAGGGGGTCGTATTGGATGGCAGTGGCAGCGATGATTCCCTTTCTGTAATGTATCACACCGGCTAGAGTGGATTCTATACGCCTTTCTTCTTTTTGTGATGATATGTTACATGATGCCCCCACCACCGACCATCCGCGTTCGTCTACCATTGGTAGTATTGCCGCTGACCGTATATCGGCCGGCTGGGAAGATGCTGTCGTACCGGCCGTCGTTCCCGCTTCTCCTTCTGTTCTCTCGCAATTCTCTCCAGAGTAGCATGCTCCTTGAACTGTAACGTAATGCCTGCCATCCATTAGCCATACTTCCGCAGCACCTATCCGGACCATCAGGAACTCACTGGTAAACGGTAACATGAGCATATCAATCCTTCCCTTGGCTCTGTGGTTGAGTCCCTTCTCGAACGGCCCCCTCCCAACCCACGCCTGGGCAATATACATCTCCTCCGTCTTCATACCCTTCCTGACAACCGCCTCGTTCCTCGTATGGTACAAGTGGGCCAACACATCCCTCGCAGCCTTCTTCGGCGAGAACCTCATCTGCGTGATCGCATCATCCACACTCTTCCCCATAATCTGTCTAGCGAGCGGCGCCAACTTCTTCATGGAAGTCTTGATAAAGTGCGAAGCGACGGTATGCTCACGCTCCGTCTGTGCGATGCGCTCCTGGCGGGTCAATCTCCCGCGGCGGCGCAGATCGCGAGCCGCCGAAGTCTTGAGCCAGCCCCACTGGTGGCGGTTAGGATCGCGGAGGAGCCGGTTTGCGGTGAGATCGATTTCCTGTGAGGTGGTGACGGCGTCGGCGTCTTCGGAGCCGAAGATCGAGGACTCATCGAGGGTTCCCCGTGTGGGCATCTGCTGAGCTTGTGACACCTTCGGTGATTGCTTGAGCAGGTCGGCGATGCTGCGGGATGCGGAGTCGTTGGTGCTGGCCGCTTTGGGACCGCCGCCGAAGCCGAACCACGAGATCGCGCGGGTTTGCGGCTTGGGTGCGAGGCTGAGCCCCCGTGGGACGGTGGCGAGCAGCCGGAACCGTGAGGGGTGGAGTACGTTCATGGTGGGCCCGGGTTGACGTGGAGGTGTGGTGAACACGAGCCGCCGCGGTGGTGTGGTGGGGAGGTAAAAAGTTGTGCCAAGGCTGGCCGGGTTAGGTTGCCTACTAGATTGAGTTCATCGGCAAGCACTCAAGTGGGATTTTCTTGAAGTTAGAGATAGGGTGAATTCCATCCTCACTCTTGATCGAGATGGAATTTAGGCTAGTGAAGTGATAATTCACTCAACATACGAGTATTCGCGGTCCGTTTGAAATCCCTCGAGTGCGATGCCATGATGCATTTTCAGCCGCCCAACTTCCTTGCCAGTAGTTAGCTGTGACACAACCCCTCCAAGGTACAAGGTCCTCTGCTATCAACGCAACCTCACCACAGCTCCCACAACAACCTCCACTGCACACTCACCCATCCATAACCACCACCACATTTAGACATCAATCACCATGGCCGACGTCGAAATGAAAGATGTCAAGGGAAAAAGCGCTGCCGCCGGTGGTAAGCCACGCTTCGAAGTGAAGAAGGTGCGTACCTCACCCCGAGCTCTAGTGCAAGCACGTTCCCAGCTAACGATACGCACAAACAGTGGAGTGCCGTCGCCCTCTGGTCGTGGGATATCGTCGTCGAGAACTGCGCCATCTGCCGTAACCACATCATGGATCTCTGTTCGTCCCGCCGTCCCGCCGTCCCTACATCTCCAACCGCAGCTAGCTAAACTCGTCATACTACAGGCATCGAGTGTCAGGCCAACCAAGCCAGTGCTGTCACCGAGGAGTGCACTGTCGCGTGGGGAATCTGCAACGTTGGTTCTCCACCCCACAGCCCTCGACCTCCCTTGCTAACCGAGTGCAGCACGCGTTCCACTTCCACTGCATCTCGAGGTGGCTCAAGACCAGACAGGTGTGTCCGCTGGACAACAGAGACTGGGAGTTCCAGCGTTACGGAAAATAGATGGCTGGTTATGGTAATGAAGCAGATGGGATGAATAGTTCTCCTGGAGGGGCTTCAAGGCGTTTTTGCGCGTCTTTTACGATCTGTTGTTGCATAACTGGATAGCATGGGTTCTGGATAATGAATACCTCGGGTGCACAACTAATTAAGCTGGGTTGATCACCTATATGACAGTGTGGGTACTGCTATGCATCTGGTTGCTTGCGGGTGATGTTTCGTCTGACCGACATCGTGATGTGTATGGCTTCACGGGTCTCTTGGGAGCATCGAAGGTCTGCTTCACTTGACGATTGAGTATTCCAATCTATTCCGTATACGTCCCAGTCCACCCATCTACCAAAAACAGCAAATCTACTGGTGACCACCACCCTCCCCTTCCTCCGCCCGTCATGACGCCGCCGCCGGTTTCTTCGCCAACTTCTGTCTATCAACATAACTCCCGAGCACCCTCATCTCAGCACAGAACGTCCCCAACTCCTCCAACGCATCCTTCACGTTCTGCGTATCCTCATGTCCCTCGAACTCGACAAAGAAGACATAATTCCACCTCGTCTTCCTATCCGGGCGACTCGCAATACTCGTCAAGTTCAGCCCGAAGTTCTTGAAAACCTTCAATCCATCCGCCAGGGCACCGGGCTGCGCATGATCCACCGAAAACGCCACAAACGTCTTATCCCCCTTGCCGCCCTCCTCCGACATGGGCGAGCGCATCTCCGCCGCCTGCAGCACAAAGAACCTCGTAGTATTATCGGGGGTATCCTCGATATTCCTGGCAAGGACCTTGAGCCCATTCACCTCCGCGGCGGCCGCGGACGCAATCGCCGCCGACCCGGGCTCGTCGCGCACCAGCTGCGCGGCGCGCGACGTCGACGACACGTCGATGCGCTCGATGCCCTTGAGCGTGGAGTTGAGCCAATGCTCGCACTGGCCGAAGGCTTGCGGGTGCGAGTACAGCCGCGTCAGCCCCGTCAGGTCGCTGGCCGAGGACACCAGGCTGTGGTGCACCGTCAAATATGTCTCCCCCACTACGTGGTAGCCAGAGCTCCGGTCGCGGAATAGGTCCAGCGTGAACACTACGTTGCCGTTCGTCGAGTTCTCGAATGGGACCACGCCGTAGGTCGTCGCGCCGGTTTGCACGGAGGTGAAGATGTCTATATGGTGGGCAGGTTAGAGTGGGGGTGGAGGGTACGGGGAAGCGGACGTGACGGGGGGACGTACCGCCGATCGTCGTCTGCGGAATAAACGTGTGCTCCTCCGTGTCGAAAGCTCCCAGCGCCGCCTGGTGCGAGTATGATGCCGGAGGGCCGAGGTACGCTACTGTCACATCTTGCGGCATCGTGTCGGTTCTTGCTGGCTTGCTTGCTTGCTTGCTTTTCCAATATGCGTTTCCAATAGTTCCTGCTGTATGTCGGTGGCGTATGTAGGCTTTTGTACGTACCGGTAGGTAGGACGCTCTCGGGCGGTAGTCACGGCCGATTCTCGAACGGGGTAGGTATGTACGATACCTAGGTTTTTCCAACAGCGAAACAGCGAAGTGAACCGAAGTGAACCCCGCCGACCCGCGCGGGCGATGATCTATCTATCTATCCATGTGTGGCACGGCCGGGCGGTGCCTGGACATTGTGTGGACTCTTACGCTATTCGGTTTGGTTGCGATCGTCGCCGGCACTGGTGACTGGGCCCCGCATTAAACGCCGACGTCGGGGCTTTTTCAGCAACTCAGCACCGGTCATGAGCGGTGTGGTGAAGGCTAATACGGATGTGGTTAGGCTGGGATGGAATGCTGGAGGAGTGGGGAGGCTTGGCTGGAGCTTATGTAAGAATTCGGGGCTATGGATATTCGGATTCAGGTGCGTACATTAGATATCACTCGACGCAGTTCAAAGAGTCAAAGGCTTCCAAGTTCCAAGAGCGGAGGTTTATTACCATGAGCTAGCCAGGCAGGTCGCACACAATACCGTAAATGAAGAAACAAACAAAAACATCCAAGAGCTTCGATTCGATCTTGAGACATAGGCTTGGAAGTTTGTGAATCGCCCGAAGATTCTGATACTTCTCGCAATCAAACCTCCATCCGTTCCAAGTTTCAATTATCATCCCGCCATAGGCCCATAGGTACTTAGTAAAAGCTATAACTGAAAATCTACGTACACGAATCAAAGTCGCGGTCGCAGATAGATTTCAAAACCCCAGCAACAGCAAGACAAAAACCAGTAAGTAGCAAGGAAAGGAAAAGCCAAAGACCACCCACTCGCGGCGGCGCAGTATATTACTTCCACATTTCCCCAACAACACGACAGAGGTATTAACGGCAACAGAACAGAACAGAACAGTAACAGTAACAGTAACAGTAACAGCAAAAAACGAATTCTTTTCGCCCGGACGGATAACTTAACTAAAACAGCAAAAACAGCAAAACAGCAAAACAGCAAAAACCAAAAACAACAAAACAGAAACCAAAAACCAAAAACCAAAAAAAACCAATGTATTCGCTCAAACAGTATGCAGCAAAGGCAAAAGCAAAACGACAAAACAGCAAAACAGCAAAAAGATATAGAGATATAAAAGATATATGGAATATAGAAGAGAACTGAAAAATTGAAAGAGAACCCCACATGAATGCCACACGCCACGCCAACTATCATTGTATGTATCGCCACCCTGATCGCCGTCCGTCTATCACCACCCAACAATGCAAAGCCCTCCATACAACTTAAGGAAATCAAAAGAGAATGTTCTGTTCTCGGACCGGACCGGACGAAATATGTAGATAGGTAGACAAAAGTAGACAAACATCGCCCCGCACCGCACTACACCACACCACAGGAAGCTGCGTTTAATCGCTATATCACATTTCAGTCAGTATACCGTTTTTGGTTTAGGTTTCGCGGCGGGGAAAGGGAAGGGGAGGAGACTTACTAGATCTCGATCGGCGCCAACTGATCGATGCTATACAACCAATTGCCGGTCTCCTGTTCCTTTACGAGGAAGTCATACGGGAACATGACGAGGTGGCCTTGGATCATGCCCATCAAGTTCTCGGCGATCTCCGGTTCCATGGCATTAGTAGTCTTACTACTCCTGGTGGTGCCCCTGCGTCTGCGCTTCGTGGTGTTGGCATGTCCCAGCCCGTTCGGGTTGGCGGCCGTGACGTTGGCGTTGGCGTTGGTGTTGCCCGCGTAGCTGACGCTGCCGACGGTGCTCTGCAGGAGATTTGGGTCGCCGCTGCCGCCGCCCTGCTTCTCGCCGCTGCCGTTGCTCCCGCGACTGCCGGTTGGCTGGTTGGTGTGGCCCGAGTTCGCCGTGGTCGCGGTGTTCAGCCGGCTGTGGTTGGATGCGTGGCTGTTGCCTCTGGTCCGGGTATTAATCGTGTCCAATGGCGTGCCGAAGCCGGTCTTTTCGGCATCGCCGTCGGGGAGGTTCAGTCGGACGTTGGTAGCCTCTTTGGTAGCGTCCCCCGAGCTTCCAGGCTTCTCGTTCTCGTTCTGCGTGCCGTTCTTGGCTGTGGCCGCCATGCGCTCCCTATTGCGCAGGTCTTGCTTCTGTGAGAATCTCTCGCCGTAATCCATCGCCTCCTTGTAGCTCGCCCACGTCTTGACGTCGTTGTCGGGCTGGCATCGGAAGACTTGACGGTAGATCTCGGTGTTGTTCATGGCAACCTTGCTCCACACATCCAGATAGAACGCCTCGTTGAGGGGATCCGTAAACATATCTGGCCTAACTTCAGGGCACGCGAAGTCTGCTGGCAGCACCGGGGGAGCCGCTATGGGCATCGACGAATTGCCTTTATCCGGCTCCTGCGTCGCAAACGGTCCTCCGATGTCGATGTCATTAGTATTCGGCAGAGGGGGAAGACTGGACAATTGCGGAAGACCGAGCGCTGCAGAAGTTGTACGCTCGAATGGAAACGGAGGGAGGGGCGGCTCTCCGGTGATTTGCGATACGTGACTGGAGGAACGCGATCGTTGGTGGTGGCTGTAGCTGTGGCTAGTAGGACTCCCAAGCGTTGCGCCATCATGACCTCTGCTTCCAAGGGTGCCTCTCCGCCTCCTCTCCGACTGCTTCGGACTGGCCAGAGTAGATCGATCAATGCTCATGCTTGCGCGTTCACATTCCCTCTGCACCATATGATCAGGCCCAAAACCCCGCACATCGTTCTGATGCTGGGTATTATTCGACACACGCGGGTCCACCGATTCCTTCTTCCTCGTCTTCTTCAAGTTCGGGTTGTTCTCCTGTTCCCAGTCGACATCGTGGTTGAAGCTCCTTAAGTTCTCCATGCGCTGGATGGCCTCCTCATCGATCTTGTATCGCCTCTCAGACACCATGCTGTGCCTCTGATCGGCCATGCTCTGGCGCTGATCGTTGACCATGTCCTCTACCGACTCATTCTGCCACCGTTCCACTTGGTCGTCCCACTCATCGTCCTCGTGCTCGCCGTTTTCCATTGCCGCTTCGCGCTCCTCCTGCATGATTTCGTCGACGTCCATACCAAGATGCTCGCGCATCAACCGGACACGAAGAGTGTGTGGGAAACGTCCAACGCGGAAAGGCTTGCCGCCCATGGTACTCATGATCGTATCCGTATCTCTCACGATAGCCGCGACTTCCGAGTCTCTGTCGCCGCGCATAGACCGCTCATTGATGTTGGCCGAGCCGATAATCGCGATCCTGTCGTCAACGACCATGCACTTGGCGTGGATGTACAACTGTTCAGTGACCAGCTTTTCGCTTCCCGGTTTGCCCAACTTGCCCCAGTTGCGCAGACTGAAAAACTCAATGTAGTCGCTTGGCTCGATGTTGACCGCTCTGAGCCGTCCAAATATCGAATTCTCGCCTTGCGAAATACTGCGGAACTGGCAGTGCATGATGAGTCGCACACTGCTACCATCCTGTGCGTCGACGGCGTTCTGGAATCCAGGCATCAGCGGAAGCAGGATGATGGCCCTCCAATCCTCGTCATTCTTTGCTGCGCGGATAATCCTCTCGACCAAGGCATCACCGATCTGGTTCTCAATCCTGGTACCCTCAATCTCCGTGGACGTGATGAAGAACTGGTTCTCGATGTACACCAGATGCTCCGACATCTCGATAGCCTTGAGATATGCGTTCTGGATACTCTTCTCCGTGAGATTTGGAGTGCCGAGTGACCAAGAGCAAGCTGATCGTAGAATCTGAATCTCACAACTTCCATCGATTCCCAGGCTCTCGAGTTCCCCTTCCGTAAAATCCGGAGGTGGCAGCAAGAGCGGCGTCGGTCTCGACGGTGTTCTCTGTCGCAGCAGATAGTTCCACCGCTGCACAAAGTGCCGAGTCAGGTCCCTAGCCGGCTGTCCGACAATCTGCATATGGATATCGTGCCACGGCATTCTGGGGACCAGGTTGCGGTCATACATGTCTTCGTAGGGTTTGTCCAGATTGAAGAAATCCTGCACACGAGGGTTCGAGTAGTCCTTTCCGGGCCATAGCTGGAAGCTGTCTGGATCGGCGTTGGCGCTTCCCTCTTCGAATCCACTGGGCCTATTGTCCATCACTGAATGCTGCGGTGTATCCCAACGGCCAAAACATAGATCGATACCACCGACGAATGCGATCATGTGATCCACAACCAGAATCTTCTCGTGATGGGCCCAGAAAAAGGTGTTCTGCCTGATCTGGTTGGGTGATCGCTGGACGTAGATGTTGGGGTGCAGATCCAGCAGCGAGTATTTGGTATAGACCGAGTCGATAGGGATGGCCGCGCCGATATTCCGGTAGACTATCACAAAGATTTTGACTCCCTCCTGAGCCTTCTTCTGCAAGAGTCGGTCCAGTCGCCATTTCTGAGATACCGCTGCCGGTCGCCTCAAATACTGGTCACAAAATAAGTCAGTATATCGCACCGGTGTTTCGAGTGAGACTACCAAAGACGCACCAGCTCGGGGGAAAGCCACCAATCGTGAATATAAATCACGTCTTTGGCCATACTGATGGCTCTGCTAACATTCCAAAAGTAATCTCTGCCATCCACCAGCCACTGTGCAAAGACACCTTTCCGCACAGGTGCAAAACTCTCGAATCTTTGCGGTCGTGACCATAGAGTGTTCTCCTTCATAAAATCCATGCTCTGCTGGAACTGCTGGAGCTGCCGCTCATTCTTAGCAAGTAGCTTTACTCTCCGCTCGTGGTTCTGCACGGTCAGACGGTGGTGCTGCGGTCTGGCAGGGTTAGTTGCAGATACAGGCTCGTCTTTGAGCATCTTAAGGATCCGCTTAGTGTCCACCGAAAAGGCAGAATCTACAAGAAACACATCATAGATATTCATTTCTTCTGGCGAATCGACGCAAACGATGTAGGAATGCCGGACCAAGAACCACTTTGGTGCATGGCGCCTGGCTACCTGCGAAGGATTCCACGGCCGTTTGAAGTCACTACCTTTCGCCGACCGAATGATCAGGTATCCCTCCTTTCCATGATAGGATCCTTCCGCAGCAAGCCTAACACCGAGCGCCGACAGTTCCAAGAACTTGCAGAGCCGGTTCGAGTCGGGCCGGAAAATCATCTGCTGGATGAGACGTCTAATATAATCCTCCAGCTGTCGTCTCTGCTGCATGTTGAAACCCTCCCGCTTCTGCATGGCCTGCTGGACGACAGGACCCGCAGCCGCGGTGGCGGCAGCAATACCTGCAGCGATACCGGCGGACATCGCGTGCTCGATGTCGTCGACCGTAGTGGACATCCTCCTCGCGGGTGGCCGCTTCTTTTTCCCGGTCCCCTGATCAGCGGGTCCCTGGATAGTCGCATCCGTTTGTGTTCTCGATATGCCACCAATGCCACTAATGCCCTCCTCCCCGGATTCATCGTCGCTTCCCAAGCCTCTGACACCCCTGAGGTAGGGGATAGTGCTCCTCGGGAATTTCGGTAGTTTGTGGCCCTCTCCTCCACCGGTGAATGTTGTGCTACTAACATCTGCCAACCGGTACCGGGAGTGCAAGTTGAAGAAGTCGCGAAACTCTCTATGGATGACCCACTTCATCCTCGTCAAGCCGCTGCCATATTCCAGCTCCAATCGGAATGTAGTTTGCGCTCGCCCAGCACCCTTCTGGGAATGAGTTGAGTCCGTGATCTGCACCTTGAGCTGCTCGAGCAATATGGGAATCCTTCGGTGCCCGTGTTCGTCCCGCTGAAACATACTCGCGAGAATTACAGCGGCAGGAGTAGCAGCCGAAAGCTCCGCCACCAGCTCGGCCGATTTCTGCTTGTCGATCTTGGATTCCTCCTTCTGTTTCCTTCCAATCATGCGAATCCCAGCCTTGAGAGCCTTCCACTTCGCTGCAGAGTCCCTGTAAGTGGGCATGTACGATGGCCTCTCTCCGTCCGTAGACCGGCGCTTCGTGACCCTGTTCCTAAACGATGACCGACGAGAAAAGTTGTACCTCCTCGACCGATCGGTATCGTTCCCATCGTCGCCGGTAAGCGTTGCACGCCGTCGCATCCTGCCCCCGCCAAGTCTCGGCGTGGTTGGAGCGCTCATCGCGCCGCTTCTCGCATCGGGACTGAACGACCTTCGGCGATTTGGCAGACCCTCCGAGTCCGCGCCGTCGTCCAGGTATCCACCATCACTGGCAGCGTACGGTGGGCGAGGGGTGTCGGGCGTGAAAGGACTGTCGGCATCACCGACACTATCGACCGTCCAACCCGATTGCGACCTGCCGTGAGTAGTAGATCCACCAAAATTCTTAAGCCGTTGGAAGAAGCTAGGTCGTTTGTTCGCAGTGGGAGTCTCGAGATCTTCGCCGGCCGAGTAGTCTTCCCCGGACGGTCTCGTTCCCGATTGGAAGAGGACGCTCCGCCTTGAGCGCGGAGTCGATGCGCCGCCGCCAAAGTCCATCTCGTCACCGCCGTCGACCGAAGCGGTGGAGCCGTTTTGGGCGCCTCCAAAGAAATTAGTTCTGCGCCATCGCCCACGTGTATTGTTGTTTGAGGGTCCGGCCGCGCTGCTCTCCCCTGGCGAGCCTCCTCCTGCTCCTCCTGCCCATGCTGTGGTAGACCCAGAACCGGCCGAATTGCGACGAGTCTGCACGGTGGATTCATCGTCCGATGCCCCGTCGTCCTTCCATCGCGGCGAGTAGTGAGATGACGACGGCCGCGACCTGTACCCCTGCTCTTCGATGGCGGCGGGTATCGGTGGGGGTGGTTCCATCTCCTCCAGCTGCGACAAGTTCCGTGAGATCCTCCGGGGAAGGGGCGACGGCTCGAGGGAGGTCAGGTTCGCGTTGGGATTCGGTTTCTTGGTAGACGCCCCATTCGCATGCGAACTGGACCTTTTGGAGATATTCGTAGTGTTGAGGGTGATCGGAGGTAGAAGACCGCGATTGTTCTTGACATTGGTCGACATCCTTGCGGAGAGCCGAAAGCGGCCGATACGTTTGTTGGGAGGATAATGGTGGTGACAAAGGTGGTGGTGGGTGGTGGTTGGCTTGCGCGAGGACTGGCTGTCGACCTGCTTCTGCTGCTGTAAGGTGCAGCTGGGCTTAGCAACGAACGAACAACACACGCAAACAATGCCAACTTCTCACACGGGGACAACTTTAATTATTTTCTGGTCGTGTGCCCCAGCCCAGCTTCTATGCGGAAAGCTGTGCTACAGTACAGCTGAAGCTCATGGATCCACACAGGAATGGGAGTTTTTTCTGCAACCAGGGGGAAAGGGACAAATCAAGGATATGGATGGGAAAGTGTGGGATATCCACAAGACCGATGAGGGCTGAACGCGGGAAAGAATGCGCTGTGATGGATAGAAGGGGGATGAGATAGAATAGACTCGTATGCGTCACGCCGAAGAGGGGGTGGATACGAAATCGACAGTAAAAAAGGAGTGACGTTGGTGAAGGACCAAGATGCGGGATGTAGAGTCGATGGAGCACACACTGGGGCACGTACGTAGAGTGCCTGTATAGCAGCCGCGTGGGGATGGCGTTCGGAGCAGCAGCAGAGGACTATTCCGTCGGTATGTAGAGGTATGGAGAGGTTCAGTGGTCGAGGAGACTCTGCCTCCGTTCGGACGCGAAAAAAAGAGTCGTGTCGTGTAGATTCGATAGTTAGCTAGAGCAAAGCAAGTACCTGGCGAGTACTCTACTCTGCAGAGGGTAGCACAACACAAGTCGATGAAAGTGCGGATCCCTGACAACGCGCATTGGCGGGCCATGTTACGTTGGCGGTGGAATTGAGGGTACTTGGCACGTCTCCCTTGCAGGCCAGGCCCACCCACGGGTCTCACAAAACACATGATGCCGCCTGCATCCTTTCGCCCCCGGCCGACAAACCGTGGTATGTATCTATATCTACTGTACATACCCGCGTCGACATGTTTCCCGGTATACATACAGAACTCTACTGTACATTCTCGCTTGAGGGGGGGGCAGCAGCGGCCACTCTTCAGGAAACCGTTCAGGAGCACTTTTGTCGCTTGGGCCTTCGGATGAGTAAGTGACTAGAGCAAATATAAAAAAGTTTGCACATGGCGGCATGGCGTACGCGTGTGTGGTTCTATGTAGAGTAGAGTAGGTAGGGAATCAACACAGCCCCCGAGAAGGTGCCATGGCGTCTTATGTACTCTATTCTTCCGCCGAGTCTGAGCCCACCGTAATTAATTGCAATTCCTCGGCCCAAGGGCAAAACCACCTTGGCCGCAGTCAACAGCTCGACGACTCCGGCTCGGACCCTTGGCGCCGAGCTGCGACGTTCCGTTCTCTGGCGGTACATGGTAGGTACTCTACCCCTGTACTCTATGTATCGCTGTCAAACCCCGCGCCTGTTTCGTGCGCGATTCGCGAATACCTTCACGTGCATGTACTTTACATATTACCCAGAGTTGCTACTCTAACATATCCACCTATCGCGTTCGAAACCGGTAGATACCGACCAGATGACCACCCTCGAACTGCGACGATCGACAAAGACCGGCCAGATCTTGCCCGGTTTTGTCCTGGAGAGACACTGCAATCATCGCTGTGAATTTGTCTCGTGGTGGGAATTTCAGGATCTCGAAAGGCGAAAGGGGCTGTGTAGAGCATGGTTATCGAGAAATCGAGAAATCGAGAAATCGGCACTGTTCGGTCATAATTATCGAGGTTCCTGGGAATTCGTATGTACTCTAAAGGCTACCTATGAAGATTAGAGTTTTGTACCAAGAACAGCCAATAAGTCGTGCCTCATCACCATTACGAATTGTAAGCGCAAGCTGAGGCACCACTTACCCTTACATTAGCTGGCCATTCAGCTGAGCTGAGCAGGGGGAAGGATGGTGGATGGAGCACGGTATATCACTCGGGAAAGTTCCAAGTGCACTCGGAATTTTGTCTCACGGCGGGGTAATGCAACCGGGAAGGATGAATGAAGACTTCAAGCCAAGGTTGTGTCGAGCTTGCTATTGAGTGGAGTATAGTAATGCGAGCGCTACAGTTGCAACGGCTCCTGGTTCCATTCAATGCGTGACTGACACACATCACTAACTTTCGACGATAACCTTCCATTCAATCTCCCGCCACGGAAAAAAGAATCACCGCTTGACCTAGTGATTACGCACCCTCCATCGGGAGGTAGATCACCTAAAAACAGCCTAACCACCAAGGTTTTAAAGCTATCCACTAGGGATGGTGAAGGTTTTTGTTTTTGCCGTGGTTCCCCACCAAGCTTGTGCACTGGATGTCACTCGCCGAGCGCTAATTTATGAGTCGAATCCGGATGAGAACGTATAAAGATTTATTGCCATGATTTAGATCGGTCGCACGCAATCAATGAATGAACAAAAAAAGAATAAAAAGAACGTATAAAGACAGTATAATCAACCATTGTCGTAGGTCTGCACTAGACCATTGAGTCGCCCTCCATCAGCACTGCCATCACACTTTACTGGCCCATTATGAACTTTGCCATGCACTCAACGCTGAACAGGTACGAGCATGTTAACTTAGGGTTTTTTAAACATAACACGGTGAAAAATCCTACGCCTACGCCTTTGACTTTAAGTTGTGTTCATGCGTAATGCGTAATGCGTATGATATGTCTCGTCTGCTGGATGGCTGGGCAGTTGGCTACGTTGTTTCATAGGGCTAGTAGAGTTTGGGTGAAATGATTGCTCATACACGCCAGGAATCCACTTGTCCGTCTGGTACGCAGGCTGGGGTTACGGATATGTACCTCTCATCAGTTCTAATCCGTCTGCAAGCGTAACTGCGAGAGATAGCCTGAATCTGGCTGATGCTTTGCCCTCGTCTGCTGTAGACTGTAGTCAATCTGATCGAAGAGGGGATGTAAGCGTTCGTTCCATAAGCTCCAAGCCGCTTGGAACAACACAACTAACACATCTGCTCAATGCTCACCTGTGTCGGTCGAAAATGAATCTCGAGCATTCCAAGAACGAGAGGGAGGGAGAGAACCGAGTGATGTGATTCAGCCTTGAACTGCCTGCGAACCCGTTACCGAGCTGCCCGACCAACTTGTCACCAAGCTATCTTATGAACCCGACCTCGACCCTTGGAACGGATTTCTCGTGTATTCGAGATCGTTAAAAGCGCACTATTTTAAGTTGCTACATATGAGGGTCCCAGAGCTGGGAAGTTCCAAGGGTCTTCTTTCACATGATATGACACTACGCCGCCCCCAGCCCACCAAGCGAAAACTTAAAGTTTAAACGCACTCAGCAGGAGGAAAAGTTCGGTTCTGCCCAGCTCTGATCTGGGACCTTTCAAACAGTCTTCAGTATCCGCAGATACTATCGAGAAGCAACTCTGTATGGTGACTACTAGAGTACACCGCAGAACCATTGGATGTTACCGTCACAAGAAACTTCGATTTGCTCTGATTGCTGGCACTGAGCTGGCTATCTACCTAGTGGACCCTTCTGACGAACAGGCTGCTCGACGAACTCAGCACCGAGTGCCTGACGAACCCGACGCCAGTGTTATACACAGTCCGGTCCAGACGGACTGGACGGAATTAATCCCGTCCCGTCTCTTCCGTTCCTTTTTCGGACGGGATACAAGTTGTCCGTCCCGTCCCGTCCGCAGTTTCGCTGGACGAGGCTGGACTGTAGTCCGGCAGTGCAAAAACCTTCCAATCTTTCCAGCACATACCCGCCCATCAAGTCTACGGGACCGAACGTATCTGGCTCCCGAGTCCCAGCCAACATAATGAGAGCATTACCATGATATGGGGGCCGCATTCAACTTCCGGGGAGTCGGGGACCGAGTTGTTGATGTTGTTCAATCAGTGCCTTCGATAGTCCAGTTCAGTCCGGCAGGCGGCGTGGACTGGACTGGACTGGGCAGTCTGTGCAACTGGTAGGGCTGGACGAACCGCAGTCGACTGGATGGACTGGTACTACTTTGAATGGAAAATATTTGAATTCACTAATGAACTTTTTGTAAACGTCTATGTACATACAGCTATTGCAGATCCTCTTCGCACAGCGCATTGAGGATAGTTTCCATCTCCTTGACATGGCCCTTTGTAGCAGCTACGTACAAGACTATCTCGTTGCCGAATTTCGAGACACTCCAGGCCCTTCAGTGTGTCCTCAGTACTCACCCATTCTGCAGCGACGATGAGAGAGTGTGTGATTTTAGCCCCACTAAAACTCCTTCCGGCTCTGCTCTCATGGCGGAAATGCTCAAATAGGTGCTCGCGGGCCATTCTAACGAGATCTTTCTAGCAAGGTTCGTGGGATTTATTCGGCGAGTACCTACTACACCACATTATCGATGGAATCGCATGGAGGCGGTTCCTGCTGGAAAACATCCATCATACCGATCTTTATTCAGACGACGGTGCGGTAGGAGATGGAGAGCTGGCATGGTACGAAAAGAGAACCTGTGATAGGTTGAAAGAGTGATGCCCGCTAGCCACATAGTTCGACCCAAAAAATTCAGAAAGTGGCAGTCTGTCAGTCGACTGCAGTCGACTGCAGTCCAAGACGGCAAATCTTTGGGATGGACTGGATTCAAACCGTCCTCCAATTTTATCGACTGGACTGGACTGATGTAAGTGGTCCTTCTAGTCCGGACCGCCATCCGGACTGGACTAATCCGGAGCACTGTGTTCAATATGTCTGTTATGTAAAATTGTTGGAACCACAATGGAGCGACCTTGCGCGGGTCAAATATAAGAGGATGTTTTGGCTGATAATGTTTGATTATTCCACAGTCTCTCCGGACCGGAGGTCCTCTATATATACAGAATCTCTCGCTCCATACGTCATGATAGCATACCGTTGATATGCCGAGTACTCGGCCGACCGATGACGATGCTCGCTGATATATCGCCAGTCGGATTTCTTGCCGTCTGTCAGCATTGCTGCAATTGTGATATACATTACGGACCTCCAACTCTGACAGCGCGAATGGCTCTCAACAACCTCACTGACATGCTTGGCAGTCGATTGCAGTCCGTCCCGTCCGACCTTGCCGGTGGACTATGTAGGTAGTCCGTCCAGCACACCTCCGGACGGACTGGATGTATGTAGTCCGCAGTCCCGTCCATGAGTCCGGACGGACGGGACTGGACTACCTATGTAGAACACTGCAGCCCTCTTCATAGCCCGGCGGAACCTTTGGTTCCCAGATCCGCCCATTCCATGTAGACCGGCGCTTGAGGATAGCGCCAAAGCATTCCATTCCGTTGCCACCAGCACTCCTGGGCGTTGGCGGGAAAATTGTAAGATCCAGTTCTCTGTTGGGAAGTTTCCGGCGGTGGGGCGACGAGTGAGATGAACCCATGGATGGTTCAATGGCGGTGATGGCGATTGCCACCCAAACGACCTGTTTTGGTAGTTCGAGGAGATGGAGATATGTAAGTAAGTGACGCAGGTACGGTGGAAGCTAAAGGTTGTGGAGGATTCTTCGTTGTCGACCTTGGGTGCGTGAGCTTGGTCGTTGTACGCGGTTCACTTACATACTTGATTTTTGATGTGCGGTTGCCTGCTCGTGAACCTGAACCGAAGTCCAGCCCGGACTTCGAACGTGCGTGCCATTCCACGATCAGGCTGAGATCGACGCAAGATCTGATCTAGCGATCTAATCTGATCTGGCCCAGGCTAGTCAATATAGGTACTCACGACGTCGTCTCTCACCGACTGTAGTCTGTTCGTCGTTCGACCGTTCGTTGCACCCGAGCATGTCCCCCCGTCCACCCCCCCGAACCCACTCCTCGAAAAACCAAGCTCGGATGCACTGTGGATGCAGCAAGGAATGACTTTATCTCCTCCGCGATCCTAGCAACCTGCCGGAACGGACGCACCGCGGCCACCCACATCCCTACCGCTGACGTCGTTGCTAGACGAGCTTTCATTGGCGCCGTCTTAGGCCTCGTCAACAGGTCTCAGGACTCAACGGTTTCGGAATCCGTCAAGTCGGCGTGTGCTCACTTCTCAGGCACGATTGGGGAATTGGGATCCCCTTAGAGCGGCGGAGAAACATGAAGGAGGCAGAGTTTGATCGGTTTGAGGATGGGAAACCACTACCACCACTATATCGATCGACATGCTGCAGTGCAGAGAGTGTGTGTGCGCGAGAGTGTCGGTGTTTTCGCTGGACGCAGAAGGCCACGACGATCGATACCGAGTGCGAACTCTGCAACAAGGAAGAACGGTGATTCCTTTCCCCGGTGGGACCCCCACTGGCTGTGATTGGGTCGCTGTGCCCGGCAACAGGAACATCTTCACCACTTCGAGGCTTACAAGTGTCTCCTATCACAGCCGACGGGTGGGGGGGCTCCACTGCTCTAGGAAATTCATCAGTCATCATCTGACACGGCGTCCCTTGCCAGCGGGTGGGAGTTCCCCAAACGTACCCAATTGCCGTGGGAGGAGGGAGAGGGGGAAGGGACATGGATCTCATCAGGAGCTGGGCAGGGAGCAGTGCGGTGAGAACTCTACACCACCTACCGCGGCACACCGGCATCTGAGATGACGGGCTTGTGCTTCAACCGCGACGATAACGGCTCTTAGGTACTCTTCCCTTGTGGCCGGCACAACACAGAGTAGGTACCGTAGAGTGCCCATGGCGAGCGAGCCCGCTAGCTCTGCATTCGGTGGAAGGGCCAAGCATTGCTGTATCCTCCGCCTATCTTCGTCGATCCGAATCAAATTCTGCCGCAAACTGCAGCTACGTTCCTGCCGATGCTACCGGCCGGCCAGTGGTGTCGACATCACCCAATACCGACGACATAACTCGCCGGCCGCTGTTGGTGTCATCTGCATGCAGCGCGTGGGGAAATTTGAGAGGGGGGGAGGGGGCAAGGTGGAAGGGCGAGGGGGGATTGGAGGAAGGACCTACCCCATACCTTCTAGAACGAAATTCTCCGTTCGGCCCGCATCCACTAAGCCCGCCAGGTCTCAGACGAACGTTGTTTGCTGTCCCTTCGCTGTCCGTTAGAGATATTTTTTTTCTTTTCGGTCCGTACGTACGCGTGCTGGGGGGACGTGGTTCCACGGATGATGCCGGTGCAGTGGGGGAAGAGGGGGTGGAGTGGGGAGTGGAGAGTGGAGAGGGGGGGTGAACCTGCAGCTTGGCCCTGCCGATTATCGTGGCCCCGTACGTCTAGTTTGTTCGCACGCACCTGCAGCTGGGCCAGCTTCCCTCTTTTTTCGTTGGCAGCCACAAGCGACCGAACATGGGAGAGGTGGAGAAGCCGCGCTGAAGATCCACCATGGCTGTCGGAAATATAAACCCCTTCCCCCGCCGCTTCAACCAGTTGTTGCCACCACAGTATTCGAGCATTCATATTCAGATCTCACGACGATCACCACATCACTCGCCACCACCAACCAAAAAACCTCCAAATAAAAACCCATACATTGCACAATACAACACAGCGATCATGTCTTCTACCACCACCAACACCTCCACCACCTCTACCACCATAAAGTCGACCACAAAACCATCAAACCCTTACGATTCGATGCAATCCGGCAATATCTACATGGGCAGCATGAGCGGGTACCTACCTCCTCCTCCTCCTCCCTTCTCCAATCCACCCCCAATTCTAACGCCTTCGACCTCTAGACTCCACCACCCCGCCGCCGCGCCCTCCTCCTCCGCGCCCCAGGCGCCCCCACGAAGAGGCAGCCACACTGCACACATGCAGCCCAATAACCACGCGCACCATTTCAGTCCGCAGCAATACATTGCGAACGCCACCTGGCCTGCCGACATTGGTTCGGGTGGGTACTGTGGGTGGTACTGGAGTGCGCCCAGCACTACTGTTTCATTATAAACGGAAGGGACACAATTATCATGACTGTTACGACCGCTGTTTTTTTTTAATATCACGATTTGAACATACATAGGGAGCGAGCACAGGTTACTTGCTTACTTGGTTGGTTGGTTGGTTCAGGGAGTTTGATGGAACGGATGGATGGAGTTTTTTTTTTTTGGTTTGGGCTGCTGCTGTACATACTATACATACACCTTCTTCTTCTTATATGTCTTATATCATAGATTATGTCGACACTTGACAGTCGTTTTTTACATTCTTTTCTTTTGTCTAATATTTCTTTGTGGCTTTACATACTATAAATTTTGTTTCTTTTGTTCTATATCTCTTTACAGCTTCAATGGTGTTTTTAGAAAGTCAATATACACATGAACCTTTTTTTTGAGAACAAAACGTACTGTGGTTAGTCGGTCGGATTCGGTTGCCAAGTGATGCATTGTGATACGGTGTTCTGAATGGGGACGTGTTTTCTTGCTGGATGTCAGTGTCAATGTCAATAGCCCCTAGAGTAACTACCACCAGGAGAAACATGGAGGGACGTTTGCTGAGTATCAATAGCCACTACTCTAGAGTACTACCATCAGGAGAAATGGGGAGATGTTCTGACTGGATGTCAACGTCAATAGCCACTAACCAAGTCGAGTAACTACCACCAGGAAAAATACATCGGCAGATCTTAACGGAACATCTTGGTTCCGGGAATAGCTGCTGAGAACATCATAGTTACTCTAGTTACAACCGCCGCGTGAGCCTAGCAGGGGCCATACGTGAGTTGGTGTGATTCGTGTCTGATCTGACGCCCGAGGCAACAATGGGACTCTCTAGTTTCAATAGCCCCTACATACTGCAGACCTACTCTAGTCGCCTGCCAACTAGTAATGTAATCAGAACTGATACCGAACTCAAAAGTTTACTTGCTGTGTACCTATGTACAAACTCAATGTCCGCTTAAACGATTCAAAGATTCAACCCGCAACCTGATGTTACATATACGCCTCTCTCTCTAATACCCAACAGCCTGACCATCGCCCCTAGGATCGCTCCCAGCACTCCACACCCTTTGTCCCTCCTCCTCATCCCACCCAGCAACGATTACCTGCCCGCGCCCAAACATTCCGCGCCCATACTCCTTCACCACCTCGACGACATGTCCCTTCTCCCTCAGACCCCTGACCGTCTCCTCGCTAATGCCCTCCTCGACATGGACCACGGGCGCGCCGGGATCATAATTCGAGCCGATGCTAATCCTTGGAGCGTCGAGGGCAGCCTGGGGACTCATATTGCAGCGCAGTCCGTTCAGGAGGACCTGCACGTGGCCCTGCGGCTGCATGAACCCTCCCATGACGCCGAAGACAGCCTGCAGTTCGCTTCCGGTGGGATCGGTGAGCATACCGGGGATGATGGTGTGGTAGGGGCGCTTCCCGCCCTCGAGCACGTTCGGGTGGTCCGTGAGGAGTGAGAACCCCGCGCCCCGGTTTTGGAGCACGAAGCCGCAGTCCGCAGGAATGATGCCGGAGCCGAAGCCCCCGAATGTGCTGTTGATGAAGCTGCAGCCGTTGCCGTGGGCGTCGGTTACCGAGAAGTACACTGTGTCCGTGCTTTGGAAGGCCGGTGTGCCGTGCGAGATGGATGAGTTAGTGGAGCTAGGGGAAAAGAGCGCGGCGCGCGATGCGAGGTAGGAGGAAGACAGGAGGCCGGACACGGGTACGGGCGAGACGGATGGGTCCGCGATCCACCAATGGCCGTCCGAGAAGGCGATACGGAGGGCTTCGATTACAGCGTGGAGGTATCTAGATCGATAGTGTTAGCTCGTGCATGGTGAGGAGGGGACAATGGGTGCAAGTACTCAGCCTCGTTGTGGCCATAGCCCTTGTCCCCCAAACCAAGTGGCTTGATATCCCCACGCTTCTCCATCTCCTCAATAATCCCCAGTGCCATGAGGGCGACAAGTCCCTGGCCGTTGGGCGCACATTCCCAGACCTTAGTCCCCGAGAACTCAATTCCAATCGGCACGGTCTTCTCACTTCCCAGCTTCCCATGTCTCTCCAGATCATCCATCTCCATAACACCGCCCCTCTTCTTCACCGCCTCAACAAGTGCCCTCGCCACCTCACCCTCGTAAAACGCACTTTTCCCCTCCTTGGCCAGCTTCCTAAACACCCTGGCCAATCCGGGCATCTTCATAATCTCCCCGACCCTCGGCGGCCTCTTTCCGCCCTTCAGCAGCTCCCCGGCATTGTCCGGACTCGCATCGCGGATGGTATGTTCGCACTCCGCCCAGAACCTTGCGCTCAGCTCACTGACAGGAAACCCCTCCTCAGCCAGCCTGACCGCCTCACCAAACACCTGTTCCATGTGCACCTTCCCGCTCCCAAACTTCTCTACCACATCGACCCACCCGGCCGCCGCACCGGGCACCGTGACAGCGTGCACATGTCCCATCGGGATCTGCGCCACCTCGTCGCCAAGGTCGTTGACGTAGCGCTTTCTGCCGCTAAGTCCTAAATCCTTGCGTGCACGGGCGAGGGACAGCGCCGCGGGGGAGCGTCCGGACGCGTTGATACCCCGGATCGTGCGGGTGGACGCGTTGTAGAACAGGCAGAACACGTCGCCGCCTATGCCGGTGCTCGTGGGCTCGGTAACGTTCAGGGCGGCGGCGACGGCTACGGCCGCATCCTACTATTCTCAGTCGAGCGGACGGGAGGGGAGGGGAGCGGAGCGGGGGACTAACAGCGGCGTTGCCGCCATCGCGCAGGATCTTGATCCCCGCCTGTGCGGCCAGCGGCTGCGTACACGATACGATGCCGTTCGTGCTGTGGACTACTGAGCGCCGGCTGGGGAACGGGACGAATGGTGGCTGCTCCGCTGCGAGCGCGTGCAGGTTTTTGCGAGCTTGTCCGAACATTTCCGCTGTGTTGACAGAGGGAGCCAAGGTTGGAATCTGGATTGTGGACACATGCAGGTTTTAAGTACCTGCCTGCAGGCCCGGCCCGGCCGTTGTCCCTTCAGCTGCGCATAGCCGCGGAGGTGGTGGTGGCGGGCGGTACACAACAGTGGTGATTGGTGAGGTCCATATAAAGTGTGGATCTACCACTACATGGCTCGGGAACGCGGAAGCTTTGCGGGGTAAACAGGGATCGGACGGGTTCTTCCGCGAGTCGCGAACTACGGACTCTCGTCTCCTAACGACGGGCACTATTTCGTGGGTCTAGGTCATGGTCTCTCGGGAGCTCTGCAAAGTGCTGTGTGCAACGGTCTACGATGTCGGAGAGAGCTTCTATGTAACTACATTCCATCTCCCCGTTCGAAAAATAAACCTGACAGCCCTCCTAGAAACATCCGTACATTGTCCTCAATTCCTAAAGCTCCCAGACTTTCAACAGTGACGACCTCCTTTTTGACCATACAACCCAGTCTGTTCCCCTCCCCAAGCTTCTCTTCTGCCTCACGAGATTCACCAGCGCTATTCGATCAGTTTAGGATGAGGTAGAACAACAGTGATGACTGCGCTCAAGACTTGCCTCTTTCAAAACTCTGAACCGACAGGTATGCAAGTAGTTTGCTATCAGTTTACCAGTTTGCCACCACTGCCGATTACCTAGGTACTCGCAGTGGACTCCATACGGAAATTGGGTGAGGGCGTTTGTGGCGTTTGTGGCGAGTTGAAGAGTGAGATGTGAGGAAGCGGTGATTTGTAAAGTAGCCGAGGTTGACAGGAATGAAGCCGGTGGATACCGGTAGATATCTCAAGGGTAGGTGCCTAGAGTAGATCTACTTGACATGCCGCTGCTCTGCCGCCTCGGTAATTAAGGGTTTCGTACATACCTGCATAGTGGGGATGGAGCTTGGTCGTGTGAGTATAATACAGCGCCGGGACGCCTTAAGATCGCAAGTCTTGGGCATTTCCCACGTGGTCCGCGTTGCGCGACACAATGGCCCGGTGAAGCCTCAAGACTACTATTCACGCACGGACCTGTTCGGCTCGCGCCGTAATTCCAAGCTGCCACACAAATTTGAGTTGACGTTAGTTGGCTTGGAAATACGCTGAGCGTTCGGCACAACCACTTGATCGATGGAATTGAGCCACATCGTATTTTGTTTACGTATTTTTCTGAGCCACCACCAAAAAAAATAGGCTACATAATGCCAGCATTCATCACCAGCTCCCCCTGAACCCGTGCAACACAACAACATCCACAATGCCCCGCGGTGACAGCTTCCTCACCCCAGAAGTATTGCTTGCCATTGCCGTTCTTGTTGGCGCATGCGAAGCTTCTCGTTACGAAAAACCTTCACCAGAAACCTCCCCACTGTTTGGCTCCGAGTATGTGGACGAGCTTCTAAGCTGCGAAGAAGACGATGACCCACAAGTTCTCGACGCCTTCCGGATGCCGCTATCCACATTCCTCGCACTGCGCGACTGGTGTGTCGAGCACGGGCACCTGCAAGCGACGCGGTACATGTCGGTGGACGAGCAGCTCGCGATCTTCCTCTGCGTCGTCGGCGAGAACACGACCAACCGCGCGGCACAGGAACGGTTCAAGCGCAGCGGTAACACCATCAGCCGCTGCTTCAACATCGTTCTCGACGCGATGGTAGCGCTGTGCACCGCAATTGTCAAGCAGCCAGCTATCCGCCAGTCGCCTACTACCCCGCGTGTCCGGGATGATCCGGAAATGTTTCCGTACTTCAAAGATTGCCTCGGTGCCGCATCCGCAGCAACAGCAGTAGAAGCCGCAGTAGCAGACGGTACCCCGCATGCCCATGCCGATCCCCCTGTGGTGCCGGCGTCGGACGGAAAACCCTAAGCACGACCTCGAAACACCGGCAACGGCGACATCAGCCAGAGCGCCGTTGGACTGTGCACCTTTGACGAACTGTTCTGGCATGTTCTGCCCAGTGGTTGGGCAGGATTGGTACACGATGGTGGCCGCGGTCGCGTGCTTCAGGCCGCCGCTTTGCGTGATGCCCGCGTGATTCCACCGCCTGGCAACTACTATCTGGTGGATGCGGGCTATGGCTTAAGACCAGGCTTTCTCCCGCCCTACCGCGGCGCCCGGTATCGGAAGCTGGAGGATCAACGGCTGGAGAAGCAACAACAAAAACCGCGCAACAAGGAGGAGCTGTTCAACCTCCGCTACGCGCAATTACGGAGCGGTGTCGAGCCCATCTTCCAAACCTTGAAACGGCGGTTCCGCATCCTTCGAGCTCCGCAGGAGTATACGTACGCTACGCAAGTCAAGCTGGTCTTTGCGCTTACTGCCCTGCACAATTTCATACGAATAAACAACGACAAGAGTGAACTGGATCGATGGCGGAGAAGTACTAGCGTGGAAATGGAAGTGGAAATACATGATGGAGAAAGTTCGCAGGAAAATGCAGAAACGGATACTGCTAGTGTAGAGGAGGAAACTGAAGCGGTAGAAGGGAACGGCGGAAGACAAATGGCTGAATTGAGGGATCAGATAGCGGAGGAAATGTGGCGAGATTATACAGGTGAGGGAAGACTTAAGAGGAAAAGGAACCTGACGGGCAAGGGGCGGGAAGGACACAAGAAAGTATGTAGTTGAGTAGAGGTGGTGGTGTGGTTCTGTCGTATCGCTGTGTCGTCGTGTCGCCGTGTCTCTCTATTCATGTAATTTGTTCTGATGGCGCTGTGCGTGCCCTCTTACCAACTTTTTCGCCTCGGCTGAAAGTGTAGTATATACTGTAATAGTAATATCGTGGGGCGTAGAGAGGCTGTCGAGTGTAAAATACGGAGAAAGTGGTGTTGCCGAACAGATATTTGAGATGTGTGGGCGCCAAAATATACGGAGTAGTGTAGATACCGTATTTCCAAACTGACGTCGCTTTAGAGATACGGTGCGAGTCGAACAGGGCCTACGCCGGGCTCCGATTGTACTGGTACAAATGTCGCTTTTTTTTTCGGGGCTACCTACCGTACCACAGTACCGGTAGCTCGCGGTTCACAACACAACGTCAACTCACCTCTAGTTAGGCTCCGGCGGCTCTCACATGGTACAGTACAGCATAACTACAGAAGCAATTTAGATACGAACTGGCAATCACTTTTATCCCGAGGCTATCCATCATCTACCCGCCTCTCCCCCTCCCTCCCCTCCACCTCTTTGTGGCTCATGGCATCAGCTCGAAGGTATCGATTCGCTCCAGGCTGCCGTCCAGAATCTCGCAGGTGGAATAATCCTCTTTGAAGATGACGTGATAGAGGTACTTTGGGAGCATGGTGAAGCCTAGTTATCGGTTCGTATCAGTAACTACGAATTGCAAGTGTACGGTGGGAGAGGTGGTTAAAGCCTCGACGCATCGCGAACGAGAGAGGATGGTCATGGAAATTCTGCTTCCAGTTCTCCACATTACCGTGGAAGCGTCCATCTAGTCGTTGAGACAAGAGGACGCAACCTGTATTACGAATCTTTGCGACCACCATTGGGGGGAATGTGCGGGATAGCAACGCAACGTACCGTCGATAACCTTTGGCACTACCATCCCAAACTCCAACCAAATCTGCTCCTGAACTTCCCCGTCACGTGCAGGCGTTTTATCCCTGATGGCCCACCGCTTCTCCGGGAACCACAGTTCGAATCCGCCCCTCTGCTTCTCGCATTCCACGACAGGCATGAGATCCCAACACACGCGGTATAATTCGTCGTAGTAAAGCCGAGAGCTCGGGCGGATGGTGAGGCCTGGTCCTAGGAGGCCGCCGAGATGGTGGTTTAGGGAGCTGCGGGAGAAAAGACGGAGGGCGGTAGAGATGAAGTCGATCAGCGTAAGGTTGGATATCGAGTTGGCAGGCGGGAATATGTGGCTCAGAAGGTGTTCGTAGACGCTGTTCTGGTCAGTGGGACGGAAGATAGACGAGGGGGGAGAACCTACCGGCGATGCAAAAGCGACGGAGTGGTATAGGTCCGGGTATTTGCGACTGGATCAATCTCAGAAATTAACAGGCCCTTTCGGCAGCAGGCTTCGAGGGTGGCCCTGTTTGCGGTGTTTTCGGTGACGCTCTGGCGGGCCACAACTTGCTGCATCGTCCTTGCAATCTGCGATTGCTCAAAGGAAGCGAGAAGAGATTGTGGAAAGAGTGTTTGCATGGCAGACGTCTTGAGGAAATAACTGAAATCAACGGAATTGCGAGCGAAAACGGTGGATAGCACTGCGGGTATGAAGCATAGGTCTCCTTCTCCGGGTGATCTTGAAGCCTACCAGATGTTAGCATTGAACGGGACCATGGGCGTAAGATACCATACCTGGACCTCCTTCATCGCACCGATGATGCTCCGAACGCAACCCGGATGCCCACCGGTAAACGAGTACAAGAACTCCCTTGCCTCCTCGGAAAAGACCAACGCCCCGGTCTTTCGAGCTTTGAAACTAGGGCCACAGACCGCGTTCATTACATCGTGATACTCCTCCCGTGTAAAATACAACGACACATTGGAATTATTGGTAGGAAGTGGCCGGCACGAGACGGTCTGTTTCCGTGAGAGATACATATCATCATCGGAATACGACGAGAATAGGGCGATATAAAAGTTTCTCATCCCTTCCGTCGTCTCGCGCTTGATAAGATCGTTCCAAAGGTTGCGAAACGGGCTCAGGTATTGCGAATCGTCGAGAATTAACAGCTTCGGGCCCTGGGATTTGAGGAATTGTTCCGGTACGCCGATGCTGTGGAGAACAGAGATCCAGTGGGAGTGGGAAGGTAAATGGGGAAGCGGCTGACAGACGATGCTGCATACCTCGATGTCGGAGTTCGAGCTTGCGGATACATGCGTTGAGAGCAAGCCCGCAAGAGTGGACTTTCCGCTGGATGGGGGGCCATAGATCTGGATGACTCGGAGGAGCTGTTGCTGTTCCCATAGGGCATTGACGATATGGTGCCTGGGTGAGGATTGAATGTTCAAGAAAACAGGCACATCGGAAGGCCTCTGGCTCTTGCTCGGAGTGTGTTCTATTTTTTCCGCCTTGGTTAGCAAGCCTTCGGCCCCTCCTCTCACCGCCACCATTGTCAGGACCAACCGACCAGTCGTCATGCCAACGGACGCAACACTGCCAGCCGCTGCAGACCCACTATCCTCCGGACAATTCCCATGGCTCCCAATCAGATGGGCACAGTTATTGCAGCGAATATCAACCCAACCGTTGACACTCTCGGGGATATTGAACTCTCCGGCCCGGCACGGACACCCTATCCCGACCTTCCCCGAGCGGACCATATACCTGCATTCTCCCGACCTCGTCCGTATAGAGACCGTCGACGATTCGTGCATCTCGTCGGCAGCGTCGAGTGGAGGCGATGACGATATCTCGTTGCTCACGCTTGTACCGGCGTTGTTCGATTTGATGGACCCGAGACGGACGACCTGACGTCCCTCGGTGGGGGCTATCCCTTGTTCCCGCAGGTGTCTCTGGTAGGGCTGGCAGAGGCGGAGGTGATTGACTGAAAGTTGTTAGGATATATCCCCCCATCCCCCTCTTCATCCCTCTCCCGTCCAGTCCGGTCGTGTGTTTGTGCCCGTGATACATACCCTGCCGTCCCGCATGCTGCGCCAGTTCCTTCTGACACCAATTGCACCGAACACTCCAGCGCTGTCAATTGCGGTCAGCCCTTCCCTTCCGCACCCCGGACTTGTCCGTCTTGCAACCAATGGGGCCTACCTTCCGATCCGGAGCTTTGTAGGTGGTGAAAGCCTCCTCGATCTCGGAGTTCCGCTGGCGAGCCATCGTGCTCGAGGCCGTCTGGGGGGAGAATAGAAAAGAATCTTGATAGTGAAGTAGGTAAGAAGTTACATGTTCACACGATGTTTTCCGATACTTATGTGTCGAAACCCCGCCCGCCCCACGGGCCTCAATTTTTTTTTTTGCCGCTGGTCTTCTGACAAAGACTTACGTAGTGTATGGAAAGTAATGCTGTAATTCTGTTGCGCACAGGTCATCGTAGAGAAAGTTTTGTGTGCGGGTTTCGAGCACACGATGGGTTTGCGAGCTCGGGCCACGGGTCGGTCACTATATCCAGCGACACACGAGTGACTGCTTAAATGCAGAAAGGTGGGAACTGATAAGGCTACATGCGGCGCCCTGTTGGTGGTACAAGCAGGTACTTTGGGGTTCTTGTCTCGCACCAGCCGTCCAATGTCCAGCCGTAGTCCTGTCTTTGCAGTCCGTGAATTTTTGCCTTTGGGCACTCCGAGTAGGTAGTGACGAGCGAAGTGAGGGTCTGGATTTTGACTGCGATCGCGTGACGGATTGCCGGTATTCATACCTCCGAATGAATCGGCATGACGTACACTGTACGCAGCTGAGTTGACCAGATAGCATAGATACGGATTTTAGGTATTCCATGGACGGGTGCGCAGACAGTGTCTTTGAGAGATCCAAAAACGTGTGAGGGATGGAAACGGATCGATTGAACTAGAATTCTCGGTCGACGATATGCAATATGAGTGTGATGAGGACTAGAGACCGACCAACGGACAGGCAGAACAGAAATAGTGTCAACAGAAATAATTCAACGTTCAACAACCGCATCGGGCATGCATCGGGTCCCAGCTCCACAAAACTTTGTCCCACCAGGTCTCCACAAGGTGTTCTCTCTCTCCGGTGCTCACCGATGACGCCAAGCTGCCTCTTCCTTCGCGCCCCTCAACCTTATTGCAGCATGGAGAAAAAGAGACATGCTCGCAAACACTCTGATCTATACATGCAACGCCGCTCCATCAAATCTGTACACAAATAGCGCCGCCACCACGACCACCACCAGCCGTCACTTCAGTGACTGCTGATCTGGAAGTACTGAAAGGCCCACAGGAACCTCCAGTCCGCCTCCCGCGTCAACCTCTGCTCCCTCGGGCCATGTCAAGAAGCCGCCGTCCAATGTCATCTCGCCCTTTCCGAGCTGGCAAGCGCAACACGGTCTCAACTATCACCGTCTGCGAAACAACGCAGATCCGAGGCACCGCTCGCCAGAAGTAGCTGGACTAGTTTCGGATTCGTATAAACCCGCTACCATTCGCCTATAGAAGGGGGGTATTCGTTGCACTGTTCCTCAGGATATTGGGAGGTCATACCTACCCGTCCAGCGTGGGCGAGAAGCCATCCGTTCATCTGTCGAGTCCCGCAAATCCGGAATCATGGACTTTGCAGTTGAAATTGACTACCTACCTACATACATCTTACATAGGTATCGTCAAATGGTCTTGATCGACTGAATTCCTCGTCTCGGTGGCTAGGTGAAGCGGAACCGAACCGAATATATACCGTATTATCTCGGATATAAATCTCGTTTTTGAAATGGGTTTGGCGCGGTGTGAGCGCGCCACTGCGCTTAACTAGGGTTAGTGAGGAAGCGGCAATAAAACGTCAACTAATTGAGAGGTTGGAGCTTGGAGCTTGGAAGGGCTGAAGTCCGTGAGAATGGCAGTGAGAGGCTGCTGACCCCTGACTCCAGATCCAGGAGTCCTGAACAGTTATTGATACAGAACACCTATACAAAGCACCTCACAAAAACCAACTTCCAGCAATCAGAAAGATAAGCATGGAGAACGGCGAACTCGTCAATTCCACTATACCACTGAACGCCTCGGATGCAGTCATATTGCAATTCGAATCTCTTATTCTCACCCCTACGGTTCGAAAAGCTACCGACAAAGCTTTAGACGAAGACGATGATGACGATGATGATGACGATGACGAACTGGTCATCCGTCCACCACCCAAATCCAAGCCCGGCCCCAAACGAAAGCCTACCTCAGAGGTTGTGCGTAAATTTCCGCCTCCACCTACCGATCCCAACCCCGAGAGACGAGCCTTTACGACCGAATTCAAACTGGGAATACTGTCATATGCCAAATATGCCAGGGTGGATAATGGAAAAGGTGGTCTACGAGCTCCGAGGGCTACCGAGGTGTGTGAACGTTACAACATAAAGCATACACGGTATTTGCGCAGATGGCGCTGCGAGGAGGAAAAGTTACTCGCCATGAAACCGGAACAGAAAAGAAACCGATTGTCTCGCAAACGTGCGCCTAAGCTCTCGGCTGGCTCGGCGGACGCCCTCTCGCCAGCCGTGTCCTCGCCAGCCGTGCCCTCGGCAGACGTGCCCTCGGCAGACGTGTCCTCGCCAGCCGTGCCCTCGGCAGACGCGCCCTCGGCAGACGTGCCCTCGGCAGACGTGCCCTCGGCAGACGTGCCCTCGGCAGACGTGCCCTCGGCAGACGTGCCCTCGGCAGACGTGCCCTCGGCAGACGTGCCCTCGGCAGACGCGCTCCCAGCAAGCTCGGCGAGCGGGTTCTCGGCAGGCTCTGCGGGCAGTCTCTCGGCCGGCTCGGCGGGCGGGTTCTCGGTAGGCATGTTCTCGGCAGGCGTGTTCTCGGCAGGCGTGTTCTCGGCCGACCCGCTCTCGGCGGACCCGCTCTCGGCGGACCCACTCTCGGCAGGTGCGCTCTCGGCAGGCTCGGCGAGCGCGTTCTCGGCTGGCTCTACGGGTGGTCTCTCGGCTGGCTCGGCCAACGCGTTCTCGGCAGACTCGAAGGGCAGTCTCTCGGTAGGCTCGCCGGGCGGGTTCTCGCTAGGCGTGTTCTCGGCTGGTGTGTTCTCGGCGGACGCGCCCTCGGCAGGCTCGGCAAGTGCATTCTCGGCTGGCTTTAAGGGCACTCCCTCGGCTAGCTCGGCGGACGTGCTCTCAGCGGACGCGCTGCCGGCGAGCTCTAAGGGCAGTCTATCGGCAGGCTCGGTGGGCGCACCCTCAGCTGTCTCTACTAGAAAAGTCAAGGCACTCTCGGCGCGCGCAAGCAAGAAAACCCCTCCTGAACCAACAACCTCAACTAGAAGAAGTAAGAGACTGGAAGGAGTGCAGAAGTAGTATGTGGTTGCAGAGTTGTTTCCTAAAGTAGTATTAGCAATAATGAAGATGATGAAGATGATGGTGTGGAATTCTGTTGGAGAGACGAGGTTTGAGGCGGGAGCATTCTGGAATTTCAAGTAGTATTACAAAAGAGTCGTCACTGTGAACCTATGTAATCAATATGCCTCCAGAATTATGGCCGACGGATATATTGGCCGTTCCCTGCACACAGGTACCATGCCGTACCGTACTGTGGGTACACAAGTACCTTGTTGTACTCTATGTGAACAATACCGCGTAAAGTTACGCATGGTCAAGTGCATGCTTATCTTATATACACACAATCGCTGAACCGTTGAATGACAGAAAACCATCGTCTTATACCGGAATGTCTCCACGACGTACCTATATAAAAGGCATAGGTATTCCCTCAGCCAACTAGATGCTAGACAGATTGTCCAAATGACAGTTAGCAAGCGGTTACGCAGCCGGTCCTCATAAAGCTCCCGAGAGCCTCACCTCGGTCGGTCGGTCGGACGGGCCTTCGAATATGGGGCCGAGATCGGTACATACTCTACTCTAGTCTACCGGTATTTGATTTCGCCATTTAAGCGGCCATTTAAGCGTATATCTATAGGTCTAGTCCCGAATCCATGAAGCTTGAACCTGTAGTTGGGTACCGCACTGCGGTTAAGCTTGTGTAATAGCGCGGGGAGAATGGTGGGGGCCGGGGAAGCGGGGTCGGATTCTGGAACCCAAACACCGGTACAAGAACGAAAGAGGAAGAGAAAAAACAACCTTGCCCGTCCCTTCCCATACCAGTAGCATAACCAGACTCCAGAGAGCGAGAATTATCCGTGGATTTAGCCTATCTACAAACATGTCCCGTTTATGTGTGCACACCCCCCGGTAAACGGCTTCCAGACAGACTCCAGTGTCCAATCGGTCGGACTGGAGATACGTTCCAGGCAGGTGCGTATCTCTGGCGTGGGAAACGTAGTGGGATTGGATAGCTCCCAGAGTAGTAGATAGATGTGTGTATGTATCTACCTACTCTAGACCAGCGGCGGCGAGTGTCTACCGAAACTACAGCAGCAACTACAGCCCTTCCGCCTTTCCGCCCGGAAGTCCTCATCCCTTCCTGCCTCCCATCCCATCCCATCTCGGCGCGAAGGACGGATCTCGAGGTCATACAGCTCCTGTCAGACCCCCAGAGAAGAGAAGGTGGATATGTGGTTAGCTAGCTAGCCATGCAAACACACGGACGGAGGACGGAGAGGCGGGTGTGGTGGTGGTGGCGACTCCCTGATAGGTACCGTGCATAGCAGGGCCAATCGACAGAATGGCAAGAAAAAAAATCTACATACATCGCACTGTCAACGCGGTACTCTGCCAACCGTGCCCGCCGCGGTGGTGAATAAATATCCCCCCGCGCACTCCCCTCGATATCCCGCGCACTCCCCACAGGTACCTATAGACTATAGAGATGTTCCGCCCCCCGAGCCTACGATCCGCGCTGCGCACAGCAGGCGCAATCCTGCCCCGCAGTCCCGCTCTCCGAGTCGCAGCGCGCACACTCTCCAGCAGCAGCTCCGCCGCCGCCGCCGCCGGACCACGCACGCTGAGCAGCTTCTCGCTCGAGGGGAAGACCGCGATCGTTACTGGCGGAGCTCGTGGGTGAGTCGACTCCAATCCAGAGCACGGGGGGAGGGGGGGAAAGAGGAGGGGCTAACCGCGCGGATAATGAAGACTCGGATATGTCATGACGCAGGCGCTCGTCGAGTCCGGTGCTGATGTGGCCATCGTCGACTTGAACGGTTCGTCGCTTCTCCCCGCACGGCGAGCCAGCCACTGACGAGTCCCCCCGCAGGCGACCAAGCACACAAAGCAGCCGAGGACCTCCTCGCGTCCTACCGCCAGGCGCACCCAGACTCGCGGACGCCACGGATCACCGCGCACACGATGGACGTGTCGTCGGCATTCATGGTCGACGAGATCTTCCCTGACATCCTGGCTGCACACGACAACCACATCGACACTCTCGTGACTTCCGCGGGGTTCTGCGAGAACTTCCCCGCGCACGAGTATCCGGCCGAGCGCATGCAGGCGCTGTGGGGCGTCAACGTCAACGGCACGTACAACTGCGCGGCGACGCTCGCGAGACATCTCATCAAGCAGAAGAAACGTGGCAGCATGGTCTTTATCGGGAGCATGAGCGGCGCCATTGTAAACATCCCTCAGGCTCAGGCACCGTATAACGCCTCTAAGGCCGCGGTTAAGCATCTCGCGTCCAGCTTTGCCGTCGAGTGGGCCCAGTACGGCATCAGGGTCAACTGTATCTCCCCCGGATACATGCTGACGGACCTGACGAAGAGGATCCTGGAGGATAAACCAGACCTGAAGAAGCAGTGGGAGACGTTGACGCCCATGGGAAAGATGGGGAATCCAGAGGATCTCAAGGGCGCCGTTGTGTACCTGGCGAGTGATGCTGCCGGGTATGTCACCGGTACTGAGTTGAGGGTTGACGGCGGATACACTGCTGTCTAGGTAGTGGAGGGAAGGATGGGGGGTGTTTTGATCTCTTTGTTGGGGTGATATCTATTGTGGTTTGCGGATGGAGTTGGGGCTTTGATAGAACTCATTATTGGTTACTGAAAGTAATAAAGTAATGAACGCGAATGGCAGCTATCACCACGCAGTGTCATGACGAACACAGAAATACAGGGTCAAATAATGCCATTGATCCTCTAGAAACTCATTCATACAAGCCTTGTCTCTCCTTCAAACATAGGCACTCGTACTTGTACACAGTAAAAGAAAACGTAACCAGTAATGCCCCATCTTCCTCCGCCAGTGGAAGCAGTAGCCGTAGCCCTTGCCATAAACCCCCAATCACTCACGCACGCAATCCGGCGTCTCATACAAACCAACGTTGGAGAACAGCCGGAAGGAACCTCCACAGCAGCGCCAGCCAGCAAACCGTGCCACCCACAAGCTGCTCAAACCTGCGTTGGGACGGCCGGCTTTCCACCCTCCCTTCCACCAGCCCAGATTCTCTCGCTATCACTGGACCAGTTTGTAGCCCAGTCTGCAGCGCCGTCAGCACCAGCATGAGCGCTCACCAGACCCGACGGGCGCACCTGCTGCTGCTGCTGCTGCTGCGTCTGCATGGGCACCTCACACTTCGCCGCTGCGCGGGCGGCCCTCCTCCTGCGAATAGCGTTCCAGACGCACAGCCAGATCCAGATGCCGACGGTGACGATCCACAGGACGATCGCGGCGAGGATCATGATTCCGCGGGCGCGGTTTGCGCAATCCTCGTCGTAATAACTCCCGTTCGTGCTTCGACCCGTGTCAAAGTCGTCCCAGAACATGGCGCCGAAGAAGAGCCCGTACGCGATCAGCGAGAGCAGGAAGAGGATCAGGTGCATTACGATAATGCCGTGTCGGTGCGCAAGCAGTCGCCAGATACAGCAGTCCCGTCGGTCGGTAGCGAATTGCGGGTCGCCTTTAGGGTGACGCGGGCCGAGACAGCAGCAGAGGCATGGAGGGTCGCTGGATGTTGGTGGTGATGATGAGGAGGGGCCGTAGAATATCGGACGGGGAGTGTATGGATAGAAAGAGGGGGGGGTATGCCTGGTCTCTTCGGGAAAAGCGGCGGTGGTACGCCCGATGTCTTCAGGAGGAGCGTGGGTGGGACGCCTGGAGAAGGGGTTGTAGCTGCTGTACATTGGAGCCGGAATGGGTGGCTTTGAGCCAGATTGATCGTCGTTAGTAGGAGGGATAGCAGTGGACGAGAACGGAAATCACCTATTGCTATGAATGGGAGTAAAGACAAATCAGACTGGAGAGTGGCCTCTTGGTCTCCGGCAATGCTCGAATTCGGAAGGGATGATGGCTTTGTGATGGATACAACTCAAGGATGGAGGCAATTGGATGTGAATGGGGGTTGGAGGAGAGCACGAGGAAAGTGAGGAAGAAAGGAAGAAACAGATGACGAGGTGCTACACCGACTTGGATCACTCGGATGGCCTGTGTGACAGGTATCGTGCTAGCATGAATGGAACCACTCAGCGTCCATGTATATAGCTGTATAACATGGCAAAATCACTCGCAATGCACTGCACTGCACTCACTCCCTCGCGAAAACCGTCTTCCCATCCACCCATACCTTCTTGACCCCCTGCTCCCCACCATGCGAGCAAATCCACCTCTCAAACTTCATCTCGACGTCTTCCTCGTTCTCCCGTGGGGTATCATCTGCGGAATCATCTTCATCCCACGTCAAGTCCACCATCACCGCATCCCACCTCATGCCGACCTCAAAGACCCCGACCTCCAAGCCGAGTGCTTGCGCCCCACCCCTAGTTGACAAATAAAACGCCGTTTTCCAATCGACGACTTCCTCATCCCCTACAGGCTGCACTCCGCTCTCCTCCCTAGGATCCGTACTCCTATCCCACCGTGGCAGGAATCCATCAATGCGACTCACCAGCCCGGCCATCCTAACGGAGTCGACCATGCTAGCCGAATGTCCTCCGGCAATATCCGTTCCCAGGCCGATCTTGACGCCCAACGAGCGAAACCTATTTACTGGAAGCACGGCGCGGGAGAAGAGCATGTTCGAGTAAGGACAGGAAGCGATCGCGGCACCGGTTTGTGCCATTGTCCGCGCTTCAGAGTCGTGGAGATGCGTGCAGTGCGCCAGAACCGTTTTCGAGGTGAGGAGCTTGCAGGACGCCAGGATGGCGATGTCGCGGGCGAGCTCGGGGTGCTGCGAGCGGACTATGAGGGGGTGGGTGTGAGCGGTTGTAGAGAGGATGGGACGAGCGGAGTTCCTACCAAGGGCTACTTGATCTACACTCTCGGCGGCATGCGTTTGGATGTGGCAGCTGTACTTCTCCGCAATCTCGCCCAGGCCCTGCAGCAGCTCGAGGGAGCAGGTCGGCACCTATGTAGGTACCGCTCATCAGTCGCACACCCACTACCTACCTACCTCATGGGCAAGGGCAAGGGCACTCACGAATCTCGGTGTGACCACGGGCATCACCAATCCATTTCTGCCATGCCGCTCATACACGGACTTTACAAACACCTCTGTATCTGCCAGACTACCAGCGGTAGTCTCGACATAGTCCTCGGGCAGCAACTGGTCGCTACACGTCTTCCCGACCAACGCGCGCTGCCCGTACTTAGCACACGTCTCGGCGAGGATGAGGGAGGCGGCTAGATGGTTGGACGCGAAGTACAGCGCGGTGGTGGTACCGTTCCGCAGGAGGCGGCATATCAGGCGCGGGTACACCGCTGAGGCGTGCGCGGTCGAGGCGAAGGCCGCTTCCGCGGGGAAGGTGTATCTTCACACCGGATCAGTCAGGGTACGATACATAGCGAAGGGTGAACGGGGCGGGGGGACTTTTGCAGCCATTCCATGAGCGGGACGTCGGTTTTTGTTCCTAGCTGTTTATACTGCGGCGCACTGCCATCCATCACGATCACCGCCTCAGCCTAACTGCCCTTCCCCTTCCCACGCTGAAGAATTCGGGAAGGCATAGTTACTGCACATGCTGCCGCACAGTCAATCCCTATGTACCTATGCCATTCACCCCCGCTGTTGCCATCGGGATAACTCACACAATCCACAAAGCCGGGCACAATCACGCAGGTTTTGTTCGCAGTGGTGGATTTATCAGCTTCGTGGTTGGGATCGATCGCCTGGATCCGGCCATCACGGGAAACGACAACCTTTACATTCTGGCGCACACGAAGTTCTCCAGCGGTGGGCGCATCGATGATGAAAGGACAGTGGAATACAGCTACGTCTGTCGCTGCGCCCAACGGTGGCTGTGGAAATTTGAGAGGCATGCGTAGTGGGGGGGGAGTTTGCGGGGAAGCTCACGAAGCTTGAAGCGAGACGCGAGAGCTAGTTAGAGTACATAGAGTAGGTCTGGCTGGCACGGAAATCGCTGTGATTGGTCGGTCGGTTGGTAGTGAAATGAGTATATCTCCTCACTCGAGGCTTGATTGCTCAGCGACTGGAATTTGTCTGTCTCACGCATTCCATTCTACAGCTTCCGGACCGCGCGTCCATCCTGCTCCATTTCTCCACCGCTGAAAGTTCAATCTCGAAAATGAAATGTGCGCGGTGCTGATACTGACGGGTAAAATAAAAAAAAAAACAAGAAGACGCCCTCGGCAGGTGGTGGTATCATATGGTGGTGGTGGTGGTTGTTGGAAAGATGCAAATAAAAACGAAAGAAAAGAAACCCAACCCCTTCTGCCCATGCCGCGCACGCAGCGTTGTAAGATACAAAACAAAAAGAAAAAAGAAAAGAACACAGAAAACCCCAAAAACAGGACCATTACGACGCTGTGGCATAGTGTAGGCAAGTATGTAGTGATGATGTAGCAGCAGTAGCAGTAGTGGTATTGTAATGGTCGTGCCTCGACGCGATGAAAGTAAACCCGAGCTTTCCAAGCAAAAAACGCCGTCGTCGTTATCGATATGGTCGGTGACGGTGCGCTATCCCGTCGCCATTTTTCCATCTCCCATGCCCCATCCTCCATCTCCAGAGCACCTAGGCCCTTAGACACCTAAGCACCGCGGCTCCTCTTGACAACCTGCAACTTCTCGCCCTCGAGCACCTCGACATCGTCATCATCCTCCTCCGCACTACTTCCGAGCATTCTCTCGCCCAGCCCAACACCGCCCAGCAAGCCCACGCCTCTCCGCCCAGCCGCGGAGGCGCCATTCGTGATCCTAGCGGCGTTTCTCTTCTTCCCCCTCCCGGTCGAGGGCGGCGGCGGCGGCGGCGCGGCAATCGTCCCGTTCATCTGCTCGGGCGCGAACCCTTCATGCGCCTCCTCGTCGTTCTTGAGGTTGTGGAAGCTCGCGTGGTGCCCGCATCCGTCGCACGCGAACGACGACGCCGCTTGTAAGGGGTTCAGCATGAACCGCAGGCAGGGGCAGCAGGAGGACAGCACCGACGGCTTGTGCACGCATTTGCTATGGACGCGGGACGTGTGTTAGCGCGGGACAGACGGAGGGAGGGAGGGGCGGGGCGGGCGGATGTATTTACCCGCGTGGCACGGGGTAGTTCATTATTTGCCAGATGTTTGTGGCGCCGACGCCGTTCGCGTGCTGGTGGGCGTTCATCGTGGAGGTGTGGGGAGGTATGGTACGGAGCAGAGCACGGGGATGCGAGTAGGTGGTTGGTTGGTTGGTTTCGGTCGGCGCGTTGATGGTGGTGGTGGTGGTGGTGGTTGTGGTGATGGTGATGGTTGGCTGGAAGGAGGTCGGACGGACGGGCAGGCGGCAGCAGCAGCAGCAGCAGCAAGAGGCGATGTGTGTCGAATGGAAAGGAAAGTAGTGAGTTAGGTTATGCTATGCAGAGATTGATGGGGATGAGTGAAGAAGGCTGGCAGATGTTGCAGATGCGTTGCGTTGCGTTGGCGTTCGAGGCAGCAAAAGGGGTTAGCGCGCTTGGTGTGTTTTGCGAGTCGCCGCTTGCCAAGCCGAGCGTGATCGGCTCTATAGAGACGTCAAGAGGATTCGGACACGCTAGTGATGTGAGTGGGAGCCTTGAGGTGTGATTACGACGGGTGTGTCCGGATACCCCGAAGTCACATGTATACACACAACAAGAGGTCATTCCAGTAGGCACTTACGCAAGCACGTCTAGTCAAGTCAAGTGAGGTACATCGCGGCTTCAAGATGAATTTTAGTTCTTGCTTCTAAGGCATTTACTTGAAGTTCCGTCGGCTTTCCCCCAGACCAGGCGATCTCAAAGGACCACCAACTTGCAAACACTGGGTTGTTGGAGAATAGTTATGTTTCTGCGGTTTCGGATTCCAAGCGGGATATCACGGTACCTACCAGAGTTTCTCGCAGGGACTGAAAGTTTATCCCACGCACTGTTCATGGCCCGACCGCAGGGCAGAATGGCCCGTGCCGCAGGGCCATATTAAGCTCGCATATGTGAAGTTACTTCATACCGTACCGCCAACAAGGCATGTATATATAGAGTAAGTTTCCACCACAACCACAAAGCATAAAGCCGTTCTCTCCATATCCTCTCGGCAAGCGTAGCTGAGCGCGTAAGCAGTCATCAAGCTCAGACGACGGTTGTTCCCGCACCTCCCTCGAGTTCGTTTATCACATGATCTCCTCCCCGCCGTTCTTCAGCCGCATTCAATAGCAATGCACGATTCCATCGTCTCCGGCTTTTTCCGCCGCATGTTCGATCGATCTACAGTAGAAGAGGTGCATGCACGGATTTTGCTTGCGTAAGTACTGGTAAAGTTAGACCACCTGGGATGACTGATTGATGACTGGTATAAAACGTGCATAAATTGATCAGATTCGAATGACACAAGCTATCTCACTCGCTCTCCTCCAACCCAGCTGGTCTGGGTGATACCAACTCTATCTCCGCCACGAATCCTTCTGCCCCCAACAGCGCAGCTAAAATATAGCCACAGCATTCGGCGGCCCAGCGACACCTCCCGGAATCTGCGTATATAAAGCCAAATTAGCCAGATGCACCAGCCAACACACTCACACTCAATCTCTCCATTGGATCAAACGCACCTTCAACGGCACACTGCTAACAAAGAAAGTCCACCTCTTGTTCCTCCTGCACTCATCACTCAACCCTTCAAGATCAAACATCTCACCAACCGGCATTCCCCAACCAGCCAGCAACCAGGCATGGAGCGAGAACTGTGCCTCCCCCATTGCACCCTCCTTACTCGCCACCTCAAAAGCCGGCGCATCGCCGGCCACCGCGGCAAAACGCCTCTCCCACAGCCACCTTAGCGTATCCTCGCTGGGCTCAACGCCGATATACTCCGGTGCGGCGCGGGCCTGCAGTGCTGTCTCCTGTGCGGGCGACAGCAAGTTCCAGGCCGCGGTGAACCCGGACCGGATAAACAGGATGTCGCCGGGTCGGAACTTGATCCCTGAGTCGCGCGCAACGGAGGAAAGGTGTGACGCCGGGATCGTCTGTGCTGTGAATGGAGACACAGTTATGTTGTTCTTGCCCGCCCATAAGGCGTAGTCCAGTAGCACCCCGCGCCCCACGATCCCGCCGTTTTCCACCCACACTGTCGGCTGGCGTCAGCGCTGCTCGACACAGATAAGAAGGGGAGGGGAGGGGGTGGCACCATTTATCCCGAGCGTATCCCCTTGCAGCGTCTGCTCCCTCGTGCGCCCACCGAACCACGTCGGGCCCTCCGCATCCGCATATCCATAGTGTCGGAACCCATCCCACTGGCTGCTGCTCTGAGTATTGAGCGTGATGTTATCGGCAAAGGCATTCGGTCCCAGCGGGCTGACCGTGTGCTGCAGCGGCGGGCGCCCAAAGAACCCCTGGCGCGGCAGGTCCAACGCCCAGTCGAGTGATACCCGGATACCGCTGCGGATCTCCCGTGCCGCGGAAACGGTGTTACTAGGCGTCAGAAGGTTGAGCATACCCAGCTGGTCGGTCGAGGCGGGGCCGAAGAGCCCCCATGCGTTGCCGCGCGGGCCTGGGCGTGTCAGCGGGAGGGAGGAGAAGGGAGGCCAGCTTGTGCCTGCGGAGGCGGCGGCGAGTGGGACGAGGAGGAGGAGAGAGGGGTGGAGATACATGCTGGATGCTGGGTGTCGTCAAATCAACCCTTAGGCCCTTCCACCGTGGGTACTTATACTTATACCCCCGCCGCATCGGGACTATTTCTGCGAGCCAGGTACATACCGTACATACATACATACATCCTGCAGATTTGCCTTGTGGGCCTGGCCAGGACATGGATGCCATCGAGAATCTAGAGTAGCATCTAGATCCCCACATCTCGCTAGTTTGAGACCGATGAAGCACTCCGTATGTACTATATGCGGCTCGGGACTATGTGGAGGGGCATAATTGCTTCTTTTCGGTAGATACTGAATTTAGGCCGTGAGAACGAATGGCCGAGTGGGGTGCTATGATGGATAATACATAGCAGTGCTCACAAGAACCAAGTCAATCCAGTTACCGTAGTGGAATGACCGCGAGAAGGATTCCTCCCTCGTATGTAGCATCTTCAACATCCCTCGATCCCAACCTCGTTTCCTAACCTCGGTGCCACTGCCAAAAAAAATTCGCCGAGACAGTGTGGGGGCGGCGTAGACTGGCAGTCAAGGGAGCATTGTAACCGGCAAAGGGAGGAGGACGGGGCTCAATTCCTTTCCCATCTACTTTGCCCTCCGCCTACTGTACTTTCGCCTCCATCCCCGCACACCGCAGCCTAATCACCGCCGATCACCCGTCTCCGTCCTCAGCCTCCGTCCTCAGCCACCAGCCCCCGGCACGGGCCGAGTCGCACGCGGCCATCCAAGCTCCAGAGTCCAGCGAGCGCAAGGCCCAAGCTCGCGGGCCGAAGCGCACATAGTTACACCGTCCCCGAACCCCAAGTCAAGTCAAGCCAACCCTTGCCGAATGGTATCACACCACCCCTCTTGCATACTCCCAATTCCCCGCCCGCTCACGAATCGTGTTTGTTTCGTTTGCCCTCCACCACCTACAGGCCGACCAACCGGATCCCTCTCATCCCTCTCTCCTCTCCTTCCGCATCGTAGATTTGTAGATTCGTAGCCGATGTGATCCACCAATCAGCGAACTGCCGCTGCAAACTTCCCCTCCCTCCCTCCCTCGCTCAGACTAGATACATAGCATGCAGATTTCACGAATCACGAATCACGATCGCTCTGTTACAGCAATACTTGCTTCTTCGCGTCGCGGATACTAGCGGGAGTGGCCGACTGTCCGACGTCCGTACGTAGCCGTTTCGTCACACCCCACACCCCACTTTACAGATCCACCTACTTGGGTCATGTGGATTGTGGATTGTGGATTGAAGTGGAATTGTGATCACGATGAAATATAGTAGGTACTCAAGGTGGATAGGTAGGTAATGTACATTTTGATTTGCATTGATCGATCGAGCTCGCAGAAAAAACAGTGAGGAGAAGGAAGAAGAGGGAGAAGAAGAGGGAGAAGAAGAGGGAGACTTCAAACAGAAGAAGAAGAAGAAGAAGAAGGAGAAGGAGAAGAAGAAGTGACAAGGAGAAGGGAGATTATACAACAAAAAAACAACCACTGACTGCTGGATCTTCCGATGAAACACGAATACGGTACTCAACGTCCATGTATCCAGGGAAGTCCGTCCGCCACAAAGAGCCATAACGCCGTAGGAAAAAAATATAAAGGTAAAGGGAATCCGATATGTATGAAAAATGTACAATGGTGTGGAAATAGCAATAGTGAGGGGTGGAGGGGGAGGGGGGGAGGGAGTTAGACTTCTTCAGTCTGGCCCTCCCCTCTCCACACCTTCCTCCACCTTTCCCACCCGCCCTGCCGCTGCTCCTTAACCACGCCAACGAACCCACGTTCCCTCAACTGTTCGAGAACAATCTTCATGCCCTCGCGGCTCTTCTGCAGGCCATCACACATCCTGCTCCTTCCGACGAGCTCAATGCTTCTCTGAACGCCGCCTGTGCCCCAACCGCCGAGCCAGCCCCGCTTCTCCACGCCCTCCTGGCGTCTAGCTGCGCCAAATTTGCTCTCGAACTTAACGACAGTCCTGACATCGGTGGTCTCAGCCTCCCTGCCGACCGTGGGCGAGTACACCTGGCTCTCGACCACGCTCAATACCCCGTCCCAGTCGAGATTGCGGTTCTCTGTCGATAGTGTCTGGTTGCGCGCATCGACGATCGACTTCTCGAGAATGTACGACTCTTTGATCTTCGGGATGAACCGCACGACCGACGCGGGAAGCTTCCCCCGCTTCAGGTGCAGCCGCGTGATGTGCAGGTTGCCTGTGGTGGGATCGATGTGGCTGGACAGCGTGTCTGATGAGACGACGTGCGTGGAGTACGGACTACACACAGTGTCAGCGGGGAATCGCTGCTGCTACGTGGACGGAGAGAGCTACTTAGGATAGCGGAGGAAGTAGGCGAGCGTTACGGCGGGCCATTGGTAGCTAATCGTCGTCATCGCATCGTCAGCACTCACTACGGCGAAGAGAGGAAGCAGAGGGCTGGAGGTGGGGGGAAGTTACTCGTAGCTAAACGTATTCTCGTAGAACTTAACCATTGTGTCTCGTGTCTCGTTATCGTTGCTTGTGCGATCGGAGTGTTTTGTTGCTTCTTTGAGGCGCTGGTCCGGCGGTGGGTGGGTGGAGAGGTAGGATGTAGTGAAGAAGCGTAAGCGGTCGGTGGGGTTAGGCCGTATTCATATGGGTTACGCTGTCGATCGGCCACACCAGCCGCCTGGGGAGTGCGGGAGTGCGGGGAAAGAAGCTGTTGCACGATAGTGCTATGGTGGGCGGGGGGTGGCAGAGGTTCTCTAAGAGGGGGGCGAGGGAGGTTGACGTTGATGGTGGAAGCGGAGGTAATTGGTTGGTTGGTTGGCTGGCGGGTGCAGGAGCGATGGATGTGTGGTGAGAAAACCGGCAGCCGTTGTAGTCGTCGTCTCTCGGTTGTGTCGTCGTGTGCGGTGCGGTGCAACCTTGCCTTGCTTGGTCTTGTGTCTGTCTGGCAAAACAATTCCCCGTCCGTTGCCACTTCCAGGCAAGTCCGCTTTTTACTTTTTCGACTTTACCGAAGGAAGATCTTCGACGAGCCTATGATCTCAATCCTCGTTCGATGCTTTCCTTCTTCCTCCTCCCCTCCGAGATCGCAAGCTTTATTTATCAACGAAGAATCGCGCACGAAGCGAGCAGGCAGAGATCGAAAAAAACTTGAAGAGATTTCAGCCCCCAGGAAATTCTAGTTTACCGCTGTACCGACCGAGCTGCTGCCTGCGAACACTTTGCAGAGTGCATGTGAATCGGCGAGCGATATTGGAGGGAAAAAACGGGCTGTGTGGGGTGAGCGACCGGGGGGTTTGTCCGCACGCCGAGGATGAGGAGGACGGACAGCGGAATGTGAGAATGCATACACTTTGGATTTTGTGACCTGCAATGGAATGTTGAGGAATGTCTTGAATTGGCGGTGCCAGAGGCCGTCGGGTTGAAACATTCGGAAATATTCCCATGTGCGCGGGTGGATGGCTGCATGAGATGTCACTCGATAAGTTCCGATAAACGTCCGATATAGCCTGACTGCCCATGCCGAGTGATTTATATGGCGTATGGGTACGGGCTGGGTTCGCCGTGTTGGATAGAGCAACGGATGTGCCACAGCAGTATCGATCACTCATATTTCCGTCGCGATTGCAGGCAGTACCCATTTACTCGGCTTCCCTGGGTATCCGCGATATGACTCGATTGCAGGCAATATTTGCTCGACTTCCCTGGGTATCTGCTAGGTATATGACTCTTTGATTACAGCCGTCGTCCCACATCTCCTGAGCAGTGGTTCCATAATCCATGAGATACCTACAGCACATATCCGAAAACCTACATACCTGTACACACATATGTACTGATCCGCGGCCAAATTAACATCCCATGTAACAGATCATGCATCCGCCGACATGATACATCTCCACCCGTGTTCCACACCTTGGCTTCCCGGTCAACTTTCCCAGTTCCCTCCGCCTCTTACATCCCGGAAGGCCCTATAGAGTAACCATACGTGCGTGGTGGTACTGGAAGCCGGCGGATGCAGGGACGAGTCACGAAGGAACTTCGAGACGAGCTGAGCAGAGCTGGGAGAGCGGGAGGGCGGGAGAGGGGGAGGAGTGGTTGAGTTCTGCAGACTCTGTCGCGTTGCACGGGCACCCTGTTGGAACTTGGAAGGACTCGTGGTGGTGGTCACTGGAACGGTGGAGATGGAGATGGAGAGACGTGATGTGGGATGTTCGGGTCTGGGAGCTATAGGTACAAGAGAGAGATAGGGAGAGAGAAAGAAAGAAAACCGAACTGGGACCCGTGGCCGCACTGAATGTTCCAAGCACCCACCACCACCGGTCCGACGGACGGCTAGTGCACTAGGTAGAGAGGTGGCATGCCTGTGGAATTGGCCTGCCTATCGAACCCGCTCAGACTTTAGGAGAGGAGTTTATGGATGATTGGTTAGCGTCTAAGCGGGTTCGACAAGTAGGCCAATTGCACAGGCACGCCACCTCTCTACTCACAGGAACACACTCGTTCCCACATGCCCTACTCAGCCTACGCACTTAGGTACGTACTCGGACCGAAAGTGGATTCCACTAGTACTTAGTAGGGCGTGTTTGAATGGGTCGACGGAGGTTATAGGTACTTGGGTTTCCCGGGCAAACTATGACAGGCTGACGCGCGACTGGGTACAGTAGGTAGTTCAGAGTGGCGGATCAACGAGTGTTATGTACTGGTCTATCTACAGGATGGAATCACCAGCCATAAGTTGAGTGGTGTTACCGTGTCTGTAGTAACCTGGCTTCATACCGATGCCATTCCCGACTTCGGAAGTGCTGGTACTGGTACGTAAAATATGTATGATACGACTGCAAAACAAGGTCACTGTATTATACATACCTAAACTCCCAGTGTCCTGAGGTTATAATCGGAGCAAGAATGTGATCCAAAACGATTGCGTTTGATTCACCAGTATTTCCGAAAAAAAAAAGCCGGGTTTGATTCGGGCCGCGCCAGGTGATAATCCATGACCCGCCGGCCAGGCCGAATCAGTAGTTACGTTGAAAAGGTGAAAGATCTTCTTCAGTTACATAGCACCTGGATGCAACTTGCAAAAGATACTCCGATCCTTGGAGTCATCCCGCAGCCCGGCTCTTGTGCCGTATGTACCGGTACTTCCATAGGATTCCCGAGACGAAATCGACCGTAGTCGAGTGATGCCATGTGATCCCCCCCCCCCCCGCCCCGGGAAGTCTAGGCCTCCTTATTTGCATGCAGAAACAAGCCGACGAAAGCCGTTACACTCGCGGAACAGAATTTCAAATTGTTTACCATGGTATTTTGCAACGTTAATTTCGTTAGTTTCGTTTTTGCGTTGCAAGGCGGGCGATCGGGATCGTCGATGGCGATGCCGAATCAGGCCGGCGGACGGTAATTGTTCCCCGTCACTTCCGATTCTGGTCGTTGAACTACCGGTAATGGGGTTTGCAACATGGACTCATGGAGGATGGCAAGACGAAGGCGGTGGGGTCGCTATGGGTAGTAAGGATTTGCCGCCTACGGTACGCTCCAGACAAAGGATGATACCTTCCACCTGTTCTTCCCGCCGGATGCTATGTAAGACCCTCGAGCTCCCCGTTGAATTTACCGTCAGTGTGCCCGCAACAGTTAACGGACATTCCGATTAGTTACCCTCTCTCTCCCTCCGGGAGAAGCAGTAGGTAGGCCAGTAAATTCTCCAGGTTTTTCGGGCAACGCTGGGTCGCTGGGTCGCTGACACCTAGCCGCAAAGTACCGGTATATAGTCCTTCAAATGCCATTGGTTGTTCGACTCGCTATGTACCCACGGTTTCAAACTAGTGAACGCTGGAATTCCCTCTGACCGTTGGGGCATGTATAGCCGATGTCCTCTGTAGAGTACCTGTATCTATTGGTTCAACCGTTCGGTGCTCCCGTCTATTCCGCGGCCATAGTTAGGTATATGTAGGTAATAGGTATGATATATCTGAGTAAGTTCCACACGACGGTCTATTCTGGATACGAGCATCTGGATTCCAGACTTGCGTCTTTTAAGGGTTGATACTCGATAGTGCACGATATCTGCGCGGGGGATAATAAGCATGATTGCAAGACTTTTTGCTTATACTGACCGCGATTACGGTTGCGAACTGCCATCCCGTCCGCCCTCGGTTCCCCGCGTGTGTACCCGCGTGTGTATCAGCATAATTTGGGGCTTACTCTGGTGGTGGGGCTGTCGAAGCCTCGAAGTCAGTGGAACGATCACTAGGCGTCCATTCTATCGATACATAGCCGACAATTCGCAACTGCTGTGCCACCCATCCTCCGAGTCCCCTCCGACCGACCGAACGATAGATACGGTACGGGCCGTGTTCTGGGTACTTAGGGCCCGAACCGAACCGCCTCGCCTTGTCTCGCCTCGCCGCGCCGCGAGAAAATATCCACGAACGGGCGTGGTAAAACAGTGGAGGTCTCAACTCTTGAGCAGTATGGCAAACAGAAGCATAGAACGGCGGAACTGCTAGGTGGGTAATATCAATGGATACTTGTGATTACTCTATACACGCTGCGGCCGTCGCGACTCGCGAGTGCTGCTCCCTTTCATTCAGCCCCATTGCGCGCGGGCAAAAAAAGCTTGTCGCCTTGCCCGACATGTCACAATCATTACTTATCCGACGGCCTTAAGAAAAAGACGCCTATTCCGGCATGGAAACCTGTGATTTTTCGACGAATCAAAGTTATATCTACGCGGTGTGCAACGTAGTCCGCGTTTTTTTAGAGCACATAACTTACCGTAAGGCTCCGAAACGAGCTACATACGGTCCTACGGTCCAACTCCAGGGCCCAGGGGACCAAGGTGCAGCAGACGAGGTCCGCACAGCGTGGAGGAGCGTGAAGGAGCGAGGGATTCGGAGGTCGCTGGGGACTCGGCAGACTCTGCGGAGAGGTTCAAACTTCAAACTTCAAACAGAGGGAAGAAGCCGACATGGTTATCCGGGCGAATCATACTGCACAGATGTCCTACTCTACTATTCCTCAAGTATTATTTATTTTCGTCTTTCTTTCTTTTCTAAACACGGTTTAGAACGGATTTCGGTGGGCAGCAGGCCGTAAGAAGCAACACGTCCGACACTCCGAGACACGACTACACTGCCGATCGCTGACTGAATTTTGTTTTGTGGGATTCCTCTTTCTCGGATCTGCAGGGTCTTGTCACGAGTTGGCCCGCATTTCACGTGAGGGATGGATGGAGCGAAGGAGGAAGCGAAGGATCGAGATCCCACCACGACGACGACTATGTACGCCGGTGAAGGCTTCTGCTGCATGCTCCTGCTGCTGCCTCTGCTGCTGCTGCTGCTGCTGCTGCTGGGGGATTCGTGACAATTGCTCTATGTAGATGCTCTGCTCGGAGAGAAGAGGCAGAGGCAGAGGCATCAGGCCATAACAGAAGACGGTACGTACGGTACTTAACTGCATGGAGTGCTGTCGGAAAAGAGTGCCGAGCTGCTGCTGCTGCTGCTGCTGCTCGTGAGTGAGTGCGAAGCTAATGGTGGCTGGAGCCGGTCGGTATGTAGGTTGGCTGGATGGATGGATGGAGGGATGGTGGTGGGCTGACTTCGTATCGCTACTCTATCTAGAGTAGAGTAGCAAAGGGAGGGTTACCTTTGGGTCGGGGCGGTGACGGCGGCGGTGCGAATGGTACGTACTACTCTAGAGTAGATACCGTGCTCTACTGTGTACCTGCGCCCGTTGGCCGGTTGCCGAGTGGCATTCGGATTGGCGGACGCCCCCCCTTCTATCTACTTCTTTACTTCTTTCTTTCTTTCCTTCTTTCTCTCCGTGGAGATCTTGGTTCTTCTTCACTGTCATCGATGATTTTTTGGCCGCTCAAAGCTTCGAAAGGACTGGCTGGCTGGATAACTGACTGACTGCACCGCAAAGCCTTTCTCTCTCTCGCCCTCTAGTTACTTATCTACCTACTCTATCTGCCTCGTACAGCTCCTGCAGACAGAAGGGCCTGGCCCCTCTGCGCGGGTGACATCAGGCGGCATGGGGACGAAGGGTCTTCAACGCTCTGGACTCGCGGTTGGAGTCGTGCATTCTTGGCGGCGTGCGTAGAGTACGGCTGGCCATCTTGGAGCTCGGCTTCTTCGTCTTCTTCATATTCTTCTTCCTCTTGTTGTTGTTGCTCTGAGTCTGTGATCTGAACGTCCAGTTCCCATCGTGCTCTGCCCGTAGGTCTAGAAGTTACCCGTCGTCATAGAAACGATCACGAAGGCGAACCAACCCCTCTCCACCCCCACTCCCCCCCGCAGGAGCAACTACATATCATATATACACACGATAGATGCCTTGCGTCGGATTGGTGTCTTGCCCGATCACCCGAGCCGAGGCACGCGTGCTCCGTACCGTCTGTCTGTCTGTCTGTCTGTCTGTCTGTCTGTCTGTCTGTCTGTCTGCCCAAGCACCAAGCTCGGGCTGTCTCCGCTGCCGCCGTCGCCGCCGCCGCGCCGCCCCCGCTGCTGCTTATTCATCGCTCCTACGAGCAGCAGGCCATAGCATAGAAGTGAGTAACTTATAGTAGCGATAGCCATTCTATCCGAGTATCCACCGTCCCCAGACAGACTCGAACTCTAGAGTGCTCTACCGGCAGTCCGACCGGATACTCTACGCTGTGTTACACCCCCGGTACATACGCACAACCAGAACCCATCAAACTTTCCCATCATCCTTCACGCGCACCGATATTCCTCTCCCACCCCCCCACAGCATATCCATCGCGTTTTTTCCGCTTCTCTCTCCATCTGCTGCACGGAAACTGATCCTCGCTGGTCGCGCATTTTCTTCCTGTTGCTTGGCACATCCCTTCTTTCTGCCTCTATCCCTCCACCCACCCCCCCCCCAGAAAACCCCAAACCCCAGCCCGATCATCATCATCCCCGTCCTGTCTGTCGTCCAACCACCGACCAACCGAACGATCGACCGACCGACGCAGTCCAGTCTAAAAGTCCATATCTATCATAATCAGAGACCTAGGCGGTTCAGTTCACAGTCGCTCGACGCGGTCGGCCATCCTTCCTTCTCTCCCTCCCTCCTCCTCAGCGAACCAACCGACAAAACTCTTCACGAAAGGAACGGCCAAAACAAACCATTCTCCCCCCTCCCTCCCCTCCTCCCCTCCCCCTCCCCCCCCCCTCCGTCCCCAGTGAGTTGCTGTCAGGAAAGAAAGAAAGAAAGAAAGAGAGAGGAAGAACAAACATAGCGGCATACCCGGTAATACACGCGCGGAAATCGGAAAACCATGGACATCAGCTCACTTCTCTCGCCTTCGGACGAGCTCTCGCACACGAACGTCGTCCCCTCGCCGCGTTCGCGGCCTTCAATCAGTGGCTCGAATTCGGAAACTTCGGTCGCGAGTGCACACCCGCCAGCGAACACAGCACCACCATCGCTGCTGCAACCCCCGGGACATGTGCAGGATGGCGGTAGACGGCGGTCGTCAGCTTACACCGATGATGCTGCCGCTTCGGAGGAACGGGCGGATGTCGATATGACGGACAACAACGATATGGATAATGCTAGCAACAACAACACTACCACATCCACCCCCGTCCCCCTCCCAAGGGAGGCGGCGGAACCTCTGACGGAAGAGGACTACAAGGAGATCCAAGATGTGCTGGAAACGGTAGCGACTCACCCTTACCAGTACTCGGAACACGTTAAGTGCATTGGCCTGCTCCGTCGCGCATTCCTTACGGCTCAGGAGGATCGGAAACCGCTGCTGCGTGAGCTCCGCGCCGCCCGAGAAACCATGATCTCGATATTCCCCATGGTCGAGAACATGTGGCTGGAGTGGATTGAGGATGAGCGGTGTGAGGCGGATACCTTCGAGGAGCGGTGGAAGCTGATGGATCTCTGCACCCGGGCTGTGACGGACCAGGTTGCCAGCGTGAAGCTGTTCAAGGCGTACGCGGATTTTGTGGAGGCACAGCACGTGTATGCGAACTCCGCGGGGAAGGGCAAGATGGTCGAGGAGCAGCTCAATGCGTTGAAGGAGCTCTTCCAGCACGAGGTTGTGGTGGATACGTACCGGCAGGGTGCCGAGGCTACAATAAACGACATTGCGAGCAGTCACCTGCTCTGGGACAAGTACCGGGATCTCGTGTTGCAGGATCTGGCGAAGGACCCAACCGCGGAGAAGATCGATCATGTGTACAAGATGTATAGGGATCGTCTCCGGGTGCCGCACGCAACAATATCACACACGTTCGCCGCTTTTAGCCAGTTTGTTACGCAGTATGACAATGCCAATTACGAGAGCATCATGGTGAGCTACAACAAGATCTACTCGGCCGCCTTCGCCAAGAATTCCGAGCGCGAGATGTACGAGCTTTCCCTCAAACGCGAGGTCGACTCCAGCAAGACGCCCGGCGCCGAGGAGTGGCGCATCTGGTCGGAATACCTTGCGTGGGAGACATCGCAGCCGCGGAAGAAGCTCGATGAGCGGCTGGCTTCGGCACTGTACGAACGTTGTCTGCTCCGCTTCGGCGAACAGGCAAAGGTGTGGGAGGACTACGTGTTTTTCCTGCTGGAGAAGGGTCAGAACACCATGGCGAAGGTCGTCTCGGTGCTGCAACGCGCAACCCGACATTGTCCGTGGTCCGGGGCCCTGTGGGCGCAATACATCGTCGCTCTGGAGAAGGGGTTCAAGCCGTTCGAGGAGGTGGCGCATGCCAAGCACAGAGCCACGAAGACGGAGCTGCTGGATCTTGCCGGACCCGAGGAGGTGTTGATGGTGAACATTGCGTGGTGCGGGTTTCTGAAGCGGAGGGCATTCGAGCACGATGCCGCCGAGGAGGACCACGACATGGCGGAGATGGGAATCGGCGAGGCCGTGACCGAGGTCGAGAACGGAAAATTCCAGGACCCGGATTACCGACTACATCGCATCCAGATCAATTTCTACACCGCGGCAAAGAAGTTCGATACCGCCCGCTCGATCTGGCAGGAGCTGAGAAAGTCGAAGGGGACTTCGTACGAGTTCTGGCAGAGATACTACAACTGGGAGTTTGGCCACGGGACCAAGGACCACGCCGCTGCGGTTTTGAAGCGTGCTCTCACCGTCAAGACCCTGGACTGGCCCGAGAAGATTCTCGAGATGTGGAGAACCCATGTGGAGGATTTCGGAAACCCGACGGACGTGGAAGCAATGATGGTCAAGCACAGACGGTATCTTTTGGAGATTACGGAGAAGCGGGAGGCGGAACGCGCTTTGGCAATTCAACAGCAGCCGCCCGAGCCGGTTGCGGCGGAACCAACGGCACAGGAGGAACAGCCGATATCACTCGGAAACGGAAAGCGCCGGAGAAGCGAGGCGGGAGACGATACGCAGCCTTCGCCGAAAAAGGCCAAGTCTGCTGAAGGGTCGGCAGTAGCAGCAGTCGCTGTCCCCGTTGCGGCTGTGGCGTTGGTCAATCAGGCACCGCCGACGGCTCAGCAGGTTGCCAAGCGTGATCGCGAGAATACTACCATCATCGTCAGGAATATCCCGCCGAACTATCCTGACGTGAAAGTTCGGCAGTTCTTCAGAGACGTAAGTTCGCTCTAATGTTCCCACCACAAACGCCCTGTAACTAATAATACTCGATACAGTGTGGTACGATTAACAGTCTGAAGGTGGTCAATGATAATAATGGAAATTCTGCCACGGCCACTGTCGAGTTTGACGCGAAGGATTCCGTTGTTACGGCCCAGACAAAATCTATGAAAAAGATTGACGGGTTTCAGATCGAGATCCAAGTTGGAACTGGGTCAACGCTTTACGTTACCAACTTTCCCCCGATTGCCGATGAGACATACATCCGAGACCTCTTCAAAGACGTGGGTTCCAACCCATACATCTCGAGTATTTTCAGTGCTGACAATGTTAATCAGTTTGGTGAGATAGTTGATATACGGTTTCCCAGCTTAAAATACAACACGCACCGTCGGTTCTGCTACATCCAATTTTCCTCCTCCGAGGCGGCACACGCAGCCACGAGCCTGGACGGCAAACAGTTGGGAGAGAAGGAATTCCTTGTGGCCAAGATTTCGGCGCCAAATCAGAAGAAGGAACGGACCAGCGCCACTGCGGACGGGCGAGAGGTTTACATCCGCAACATCGATTTCCAGGCTAGGGAGAGTGATGTGCGCGATATCTTCTCCAAATACGGCAGGATCGAGAAAGTGCGTTTACCACCGGGGCCGAAGAAGGGAACACACAAGGGATTCGGATTCGTCACGTACGAGTTTAAGGAGGAAGCGGATGCGTGCTTGGTCGAGAGCGGAACCAGGTTGAAGTCGAGGGAGCTCGAGGTCAGCATAGCGCAGTTGAACCCTGCAAAGTTTGTGCCCGGGAATGCGGTCAATGCTGGGAGATCGATGTCGCCAGCTGTACAGCACGATAACCACTCCACCAACGGCGCCAACGCTTCACAGAGACCCGAGGGGGATGAAGGAGCCAGCGGAACGCCTCCACCGGATTTTGAGACGATCAAGAAGAAGACGTTGGGCATCATGAACCTATCCGATACGGTCAACGACGCTCGTCTCCGCACACTCTTCGAGGCCTTTGGACCGCTACGGAAGATCGCGCTGCGGCCGGCACACCAGGGCGCAATCGTCGAGTACGAGAACATTGCCGATGCTGGAAAGGCCTCGCTCGCACTCGACGGAAAGGAGCTCGACGGAATGAAGATCCACATCGGCGACTTGCCCGAGCTGATGCATCGCCAGCCGGAGAAGAAGCTCACCAAGGGCTTCGAGAAGAAGAAGCCTGCCCCGACAGCTGCAATTTTAGTGCCGAGGAGTCAGACATTAGGCGGAGGGAGGGGAGGAAGAGGCGGTGGTGGCCAGAGACGCGGGCTGGGATTCGCGCATGCAATGTCGAAAAAGCCGGCTGCACCTGTAGATACGGAGGGGAAGGAGGCCGCACCAGAGGCGGAGAGGAAGCCAGGAAGCAGTAACGATGAGTTCAAGAAGATGTTTCTTGCTGGGCGGTAGGAAGGAGGGGTGTGGTGTTCGTTTTACCTTTACCATGTGTTTTTGCTTTCTTGGGCGAGCAGATGTTTGTATAGAAGTCATTACTGTATCATAATTCTGGGCGGTGTAGGGGGTGGGGTGGAATTGGTGGGATTTGTCGAGATGGTGTTGGTGCTACTGGGAGTGTTCCTCCGCGAGGTGATTTCTGCTTACGTATGCGGAATGGCCCACAACTGGGTATAGAATCGAAAATGAAGTGTATATACCTCTTATGAGTTTCCGAGACCCTAAACAAACATAACGCCAGCTCACCCCATCCAGCACAAGTCAAGCCACCGCCTCATTGATCAACCCCCAGCCCAGCTGATCCCTCCTCCTCGCCCTCTCCACACTCTCGACCTGCACCCGTCTCCTGGGCTTATCCCCCCTCTCCCCGTCCCTCACCCTTTCCGCGACGGCCTCCACCTCCCTCAGCGCCTCATCCACGGCTCTCACAACACGTCTATTCCCCTCGGTCTCCGCCCGCACCTTCGCCAGCTGCTGCTGCATCATGAGACACAGCGTCTCCCGCGCCTGGTGCGGGCGGTACTGGTTGATCAAGTGGTGCATGTTGAACAGCACCGTCTGCACGTCCGCAGTCTTGGCCGCGTACTCCTCTGGCACTACGGCTAGCAGGCCTACTAGCTCTAGGAACGAGAGGAGGAGCGATTTGGAGAGGCGTCGGAGGGAGTGGATGTTGCTCGTGCTCGTGCTCGTGCTTGGCGGGGTGGATGAGGGGGGGGTGGTGCTGGGGGAGGGTGAGGTGGAATGGGGGGGGGAAGTGGGCGAGGGAGAGTATAGGCGGGGTATCCCGTGTGATTCGAGGGAGGCGTGCACTGGCGGGTCCGCCCAGAATGAGGAGAAGGTCCAGTAGCTGCCCGAGGGGGGAAGGGGCGGCGGGGAAAGGTAGTGGAGAGGCGAGTCGGCGGGGAGGGTCGGGGGGGGCGGGGAGGTGGGAGAGAGGTTGTGGGTCCGCTGGTGGGACCGCAGCTCTGAGAGGTTGGACGTGGTGAAGTGGGTGTAAAAGTTTGGTGGGTCCGGGAAGGCGGAGAGCGTGCTTTGGTTTGGGTCCGTGGCCATTGTGGAGGTTGGCGTGTGCGTCGGTGGATTGGGGTAGTGGTGGTGTGGGAGTGGTTGGTTGGTTGGTGGGGGATGGTGGTACAGGAGTGGTTGTGGTGGATTTGGAAGTGGTGAGGATGGGTGGGCAGGGCGGGGGGAGACGTGTCGGCAGGGTAAGTGCGGTGACGGCATATTATCCGCGACAAGAGCCGGATCGAGTGGCGGCCCAGCAGACAGCTGCCTGCGGCCCCGGATTGCTTGTTTTGTTTCTAGAAACAACCTCATCCCACACACAAGCTTCCGCCCTATACACTCTTAACTACCCCGCCCGGCGCTCCGCTGCATTGTCAGAGTTAGTGGCGCCATTCGTGAGACCGCAATAGTCAATTAGCCCATACACATACACACCCGCCATTACCGCATCACTTGACTCCCCTATCCCGCCACCACCGGACAGCCACGGCTACGGCACCATGCCCGCCAGGAGCAGCACATACCTAAAATCCAACGTATCCATGTCAGAGCGGGGCTTCCTACCGGCTTTGTGGCGCTTCAGCAGTGTCAGTAGCATGTAACCTCGGGGTGTCTCCCGTCTTCCCCCGCTACGCTGACCGTCCACAGCGCGCCTACATCCCCGACTGGTTCGGCGTGCTTCTCCTCGCGCTCGCCAACCTCGCAATCCTCTTCTTCACGCCATTCCACCGCCTATTCAGCCTCGACGACCGACGTATCTCGTACCCGCACGCAGACCCCGAGCGAGTTCCCGTTCCCCAGCTATTCTTCTTCTCCGCGGGTCTGCCCCTGCTGATCATCACACTCTACACCCTCGCCGCGCCCTCCACCTCCTCGAAGTCGCACAAACTGCACGTCGCCCTCCTCGGCCTATCCACCTCCCTCCTCCTAACCGCGTTCACAACGGACCTGATAAAAAACAGCGTTGGCCGCGCCCGCCCGGACCTGCTGGCGCGCTGCGCCGCGCGCCCAGGAACCCCGCGCCACGAACTCGTCGACTGGACCGTCTGCACGCAGAGCGACGCGCACACGCTCCACGACGGCTTCCGCAGCTTCCCGTCCGGACACAGCTCTTTCGCCTGGGCTGGGCTGGGGTATCTGGCGCTTTTCCTGGCGGGGCAGATGGGTGCGCTAAGGAGAGGCGCGGGGATGGCGAGGGTGGTTGCGGCGGCAACACCGCTCGTGGGCGCGGCACTCATCGCGATTTCCAGGACTGAGGATTATAGGCATGATGTCTTTGATGTATCCGTGGGCACGGGGATTGGCGCGGTCACGGCGTGGTTTGCGTATAGGAGGTGGTTTCGGGCCTTGCAGGCGAGGAAGTGTGATGTCCCGTATGAAAGAGAGGAGCCGGAGGAGGAGGCAGGGTTTAGGAAGTTGAGGGAGGTCGAGATGGGCAGGGTAGCCGGGTTGGTGAATGGTGAGGAGGTGGGCGATATGGCGGATGAGTGGGAGAGGGAGAGAGAGAGGGTGTAGGGTTTTGGGGAGGAGTGTATGTATATCTGGGGCGTTTTTCTTCTCTTCTGGTTACAATATCTCATTTGGATCTTGGTTTATATGGCGGTAAGGTAAGGTACAGCATACAGGTAGTCGTGTTGCTTGCATTGGTGGAATATTTATGCTCGAGTTCAGTTACATACTTTGTACTTGGTAATACAAGATACGGTGAGTGTCAGGCAGGATGCTTCAGCCCTATACACAGTTGGTGTGCGGTTGTGGCGTATGGTACGGTGGGATCTGTTCTACGTGCATATAAATTGGCCCGATATCGATATCGATCACGCAGGGTCACTCAATCGATCCACATCCACATCCGTGTCTGTGTACAAGTTCCAGCCATTCGGCCGGAGAGGTGGAGGGGAGGGGAGGGGGATTAACATGCCATCCTCGCACCTCCGATGAACCCCGGGCCAATCCCGCATCGGGCGAATGATCCGCGGGGTGTCTCACACATCTCAACCCGACTGGCCCTGATCACGGACGGGCGTCAGGCGAACGAACCGGCGTCCTACCCACCACGTCGGCGGCGCTGGATACCTGCAGCAGCGTGCACGTAGAGTACGTATGGGGATATAGAATAGCCAGCCAGCCTAACCCGTGCCGCCTGCGTCCGTCGCTGGATGGATATATAACCTCCACTATCTCCCCTTGCCTTGCATCTCCCACCGCTCCCCCACCGCTCTCCCCTCGCCCGCCCCGCACAGCATGGCCGCACCCATCACCGCCAGAGACCCAACCGCGGGCACGCCCGACTCCTCGTCAGCACTGTTATCCTCGCAGCGCGCACTCGGCGTGCTGCCAGACGATGCACTCACACCCGTGTACGGCAGCAAGGCGCACGTGCTCAACGCTGCGATACAGAAAATCGGCATGGGGAGGTACCAGTGTGGGCTGTTCTGCGTGGCCGGGTTCGGGTGGTTGGCGGATAGTGTTTGTTCCCTCTTTGGCGGGAGTTGCTGGTGCTGCTGGCGCAGGTGTTGACGAGAAATGTGTTGACGGGGAATGTGGTTGTGGCTATGTAGCTATGGACGCAGGTTGCGGGATTGATATTACCTGCGGTTATCCCGGAGCTGAAGCCTGCGCGGATCGAGTATTTGGCGCTGGCACAGTACCGTACCGCCCTCCCCCCCCCTTCCCCGCTTGTTTACATCCGCTGACCGCGAGCAGTAGGCGCAATGCTCGGCGCCTTCGTCTGGGGCGTCGCATCGGACATGATCGGGCGGCGCACGGTCTTCAACGTGACGCTGCTGATCACGGGGGTATTCGGGGTAGCCGCGGGGGGGATGGAAACGTTCGCTGCGGTGGCGGTCATGACCGCGCTGTGGAGCGTCGGCGTCGGCGGGAATATCCCCGTCGACTCTGCCGTCTTCCTAGAGTTCCTCCCCGGAAGCCATCAGTGGCTGCTTACCGCTATGAATGTTTGGTGGTGTGTCGGGCAGATAGGTGAGTGACCCAGAGAGATGGGGGAGGTTGCGGCGGAGGGTGCGGCGGAGGCTGATGGGTGGGTGGGAAATAGTTGCGAGCGCGGTTGCGTGGCCGCTGTTGACCAATTTCTCGTGTCGGGGCGGGGACACGTGTGAGCGCGGCCGGAACATGGGCTGGCGGTACTTCCTCTTCGCGATGGGAACGCTGACTCTGGTGCTGTTCCTGCTGCGCTTCTGGGCGTTCAAGCTCTACGAGTCGCCCAAGTACCTGATGGGACGGGGCAACGATGTTGCAGCCGCCGAAGTGGTGCAAAAGGTTGCACGGTACAATGGCGTCGAGTCCGAGTTTGGAGTCGCGGAGCTGTCGGCCGTGGATACGGCAGCGGGAGGGGCAGGAGGGGCAGGAGGAGTGCAAGGTGATCTGGGCATCCTGAGCCATCTCCGCGCCCTCTTTGCCACAAGGGAGCTGGCCACCAGCACACTGCTCATATTGGCGATCTGGTTCCTAACCGTATATACCTTCCCCGCGCCTCTCCCTTCCCGCGCACACTAACCCCCCCAACAGGGACTCGGCTTCCCGCTGTACAACGCCTTCCTCCCGTACTTCCTTACGCGCCACGCCGGAACCACTCAGCCCAGCCAGTCGATAGCATACCGCAACTACCTGATAATTCTGTGCATGAACATACCCGGCGGCCTAGTCGCCGCCTTCACAGTGGAGCTCAAGGGGCTGGGGCGGAAGGGAACGATGAGCATTGGCGCGTTCATGACTGGCACATTCCTCCTCGCCGGGACGACGGCGAGCACGAGTAACCAGCTGTTGGCATGGAACTGCGTCTATGGGTTTGCGGGGACGTTGATGGCCGGGGCGCTGTACGGTATGTCTTTCTGCCATATAAATCCCCCGCCCGCGAACATGCCTAACAGGAAAAGCCTACACGCCTGAGGTATTCCCGACAAACCACAGAGGCACCGGGTATGGACTTGCGATGACGGCGAATCGTGTGGGCGGCGTGCTGGCGCCCGTGGTGGCAATGTATGCGGATGTCGATACACCCGTGCCGGTGTATATTGCCGGATCGATGTTTCTTGTAGCCGGTGTGCTCATGTTGGTCCTGCCGTTTGAGAGTCGCGGGAAGAGTAGTATGTGATTTGACGGAGCTGGGGTGCGCTTGGTGGTGGGCGAGTGATGAATGGTGGTGATGATTATGTGATACCTACCATGGAAAGAAAAGGAAAGTAAAGATGATGTGGTCCCAGAAAACCTACCTACCTAAGCCTTGGCCAGATTCAAAGGGTACGCGAGAAACCTAGGTTGCAGTACTGGACTTCCCGGCGCCAACCTTCAATGGCAGACGTAGTGTACTCGGTTCCAATAAGCTTTGCAGCGTACTGCCCGAATCACCCAATAAGTATATGGTAGGAAATAAAAGCCACCAGAACGATGGAGTGTTTGTCGTCGTGCACGTGATTTCGCCAGAATTAGACCGCAGTTATCTGCATTCCAATTCCATCACGATCCATGCGTGTATCACTCGAGATCGAGTGCTGGCCGTGTCCTGAAATGCAAGTGGAGGTCCGCATCGTGGAGTTTCTTCGGCTCCGATTTATACATAGCGGCGGATGTACTATCAGCACGCTGATTCCTTCGGAAGATTATCCAACACTCGTCAGCTTCAACGTGCTTGTACGGTTGTACCTAAAGTTATGGAGTAGGTAACTGTCTATGAGAGGAGGAGCTATCAGCGAGAGGAGGAGCTATCAGCGATAGGAGGAGCTATCAGCGAGAGGAGGAGCTATCAGCGAGAGGAGGAGCTATCAGCGAGAGGAGGAGCTATCAGCGAGAGGAGGAGCTATTAGCGAGAAAAGGAAGTGATACCGCCCGCAAAAGGGTCCAGTAGGGCTAGTAGCAGTAGGAGGAGACGGTGTCCGCGACGGTTCGGTGGCCGCGAGATGGATAACCCAACGCAGTACTCCGGTGTCAACCCTGGATTTCACGACTCATGGTATTCGCAGCTATCTAAAGCCTGGGGGTTTGCTATCCCCTTGGGTGGCAAGCCAGGGTGGGGTACTACGTACAGTGCATTAGCGTGTGTGATATGCATTAGCGTGGGCAATTCAGGCCAGTTGTAGTATAGTGTATTTGGCAGCGAACCTCATCTCATGAGCTGTTTGGTACCTAAACATGTTGGGCAGGAGCGCTTACTGCTGCGAAACCGGGTGTGAGGGGATGTTGATGCTTTTGATATCACTCGGTATAACCATTTTCAAGCTAAGGCGCTAATGCATATAACACACGCTAATGCACTGTACGTAGTACCCCACCCTGGACTTGCCACACAAGGGGATAGGAACCAAGTGGTATATCCGAGGCTTGCTGCATCAATACCGTATTAAATCGAAGTCCTGTAGAATCCGGCTTCTGCGCAAAACTGGCCGGTAGGCAGGTACTAACTGCGGCTAAAGGCGGTATTTCTGTGGTCCAAAGTGTTGGTACGGTATTGGCAACGTTGTCTTGGAAACCGGTGTTCTCAAAGAACACGTCGAATTCACAATACCGCGTGAACACCCACCTCCGACAAATACCAATTCTGCGGCATACTTTTTTTCTGACAAAGCGAGCTGGTTTTATAACACCGTATCCACCCCTCCTTCTGCAGGACACGGTTGGACGCCGGTGTCAATGTTACCCCGTTTTTTGCTGCTGTACTTCCTCAAACTCGAGTCTAATAGATCTATCATCTATCCCGGGTATTTCCTATACGTTTCAAGGGAACACGGCCGGAGTAGGAGCACGGCCGGACGCCGGAGGGGTAGGTAGTAATCATTCCCAGTGCCCGAGATCGAAGAAGCCTTAGTACGGTAAAGAGGGTACCATAGTGTGCTGGCCCTCTAGGACTGGGCCCTCACTGCCAGCCGTATTGTTCGTTCGACGCTCGATGGAATAACAACAACGGGCTTTGAAGTGCGAGAGTGGAAATGTAGGCTTGGGAGTTGCAAGAAGTGCGGAAGTGATAATGTAGGCTTGGAAGTTGCAAGAAGTGCGGAAGTGATAATGTAGGCTTGGAAGTTGCAAGAAGTGCGCGGCTGGGAATCGGTTCTGGAAGAGCAGGCTTGGAAGAATGCATCTCTTGTCCCTTCCTCCTCCTCCTCCACCTCCTCCGCCTCCAATAGTGATCGACCTGATGATAGGTAGTCCAGGCCGAGCCGGGCTGTTGCAACTTGCATGACCTGAAAGTTGAAGCTGTTCTCTCACTCTCACGAACGGACGAGTGTGACCGTGGACGTTAACGTTGGCCCGCTGATGACGATGCCGGATATGCGTATGTGGCCACTGGCGATCTTCAAAGTTCACGACGGTCGATTTGCACACACCATACAAGGTGCATACTCTAGATACTCTGGGGAAAGTACCATGCCCAGCGGTCAATCGACACGACTGCAGATCAGCAGGTTATGTACGGGCTCCAAGCTTAAGTGCTCTGCTCCTCTGGTATGTACATAGCCGCAGGCTGCAGTATCTACCCAGGTGCTCGACTTCCTTGTCGCTGGACAATACTCTACCGTACCGTAGTCAATCCCGGGCGCTGTGCAATCACAAGCCATCACCCGTCATTCCCGGCCGCGCACTCGAACACGCAGCTTTCCAGATATAATCCAGGCTTCCAGCGCTGCCCGACCACAGATACTACGTTTCGTTTCGTTTCGGGTCTGCCATGCGCATTCAGCTTATGCACTCACAAAGGTGCGTAAGTGCGTTCCGACCCACCCATCCAAAACCCAGCCAAAACCCAGCCTGCGGACTGCGCAGTGCGTATGGTTCCTCCAGCTCCTCCAGCGTCCAATCCACTCAACCGGATCACCAGTGCAGCCCCGGTGAAGCCCCGGTGCAACCCCAAACTGCAAACATGGCAATTGCACTGAGGCATCTACTCTACTCTGCATAAGAGTTTCTGCATGTGAGTTCTGCACAGGAGTCCAGCTCGCTTTGCTTACCTCTACTCTGCGTAGAGTAGAGTCGACGTATCACGTAAGCGCTCGTGACCACCTCCAAAACAATGACTGACGAACCGACGAGTCAACGAGTGAAGACCAACGGCCAACGACGAGCATGACCGACCGCAGACCAACAACCGGCGACCGCAGACCGACCGCAGACTGAATACGGCTCCCTCCTCGTAACTTCGCTCCCCGGCTCCTTCTCCGCCACAAAAAAGCAAAATCATTTTCGGCACCCTATGTACCGCCTTACGTAGAGTACTCTACATATGACCACCCAGCCAGCTAGCAGGTACCGTATACCGGTAGATATACCGGTATGCATGGTAGTATTGGAAGACAGAGTGATGAAGATTCCGGGGAGGGAGGGGAAAAAGCAAAATGGACGTCGAATGCATGAGAACCGGGACATGCTATGTACCTATACTACTAGGTATACCTACTACTATAACGACCATCTACTATAACTACTGGTACTAGAATAGTAGTACCGAACGTCATCGTCGGATGGCCACAGTTGGTGGGTTATCACTTCGAGTGGGTAGATATATCGAAGTATGTACAGAAACCAGAACGCATAATTGTTCCGGCAGGGCCTCACGTAGGAGGCGCAAAGATTTCAGGTATCTTGCTTCAGCGGACTGATGGGAAGAGTGTGTGGCTTCTTTGTTTGCACTCGAGCTGAGAACGGTGTTCGAGTTGAATAGGTAGCTCACGGAATTGGAATTGCACAGAAGTTCAGAAGTGTCAAGAAATTTGGTGTATCATGATGAATATTCAAAATCCCATACTTGGTACCAACAAAAAACAATAGTGAAAAAACAGTTCCCATAAACACCCAATTCCCAGTCCCGAATTCCCAAAGCCCTAGCCAAAACAGTACAGAAACCATACAGAAGGAGATGTACAGAGTAATTTTATACAGGAGAAAACGAAATGGCAGTCCTCTGATCGATCCCATCCAATCCCCAATCCCGGTGTCCCGATTTTCCTCTTCATAACTAAGACGTTGAGGTCTTTTCATCCACCCTCCCTCTCCCTTCCCAAGAAGATTAAAATAGAGTTGGAATACAAGCAAAAAACAAAAACAACACAAAAAACACCAGTAGGCACCAGATTCCGAACACCGGTCCCTTAACAGACAGCAAGAGCAAGAGCAAGAGAAATCAAGAGAAAGCAAAAATCCGCGATGAGGATATCGCACGGGTATACCCAAAACGCCATTTGTAAAGCAACAGAAGCAAGCGCAATCGAGAGCAGAGGCGAGCAGAGCAGGTGGCGGCAGAAATCTACTGCGACCCGGCCGAGCGAATCTTCGAGAGTCTATTCAGGACGCGGTCCGCGCTGTTCCTGAAGCTGTTCGCATGTACGGCGCTAACATCTGACCGAGCCGAGGAGCTCGAGTTGCGCGGGGTGCCATCATTCTTGCTGTAGTGGGAGCGGGTAGAGATCGCGTCCGCGGGGACGATGTTGCCTGCGCCGCCGCGCCCAACGGAGTACACCGGTGCGTGGTGCTCGTGGAAGAGGCGGTCGCGCTCCAGCTCTTCGTCGAAGCTGAAGATCGTGCGCTCGCTGGTAGGCCGCACGTTCCCGGCACCGCCACGCCCGCCAAAGAAGCGCGAGGACTGCGAGTTGGGGAGCGTGGTGGGTGGGGGAGGCAGAGGCGCCGTCTCGAGGCGGTGGTAGTTGCCTGCGCCGCCGCGGCCCGAGGTGTAGTACCGCCCGGCGGTGTGGAGGGGAGAGGGCTCGGCGATGACGGTCATTGTGTTGGTTGTGGTGGTGGTGGTGGTGGTTGTGATTGTGGTGGTGGTGGTGGTTGTGGTGGTGGTTGTGGTTGTGGTGGTGGTGTTGTTGGGAGCTTGCGAAGGAAGCTGTTGATGTTTATACGGAGAGTGATTGAGAAAGTTTTTGAAGCTAGAAGCTTGAAGCTGCTGGTTGATTGAGAGTGGGTTGTGGTTGTGGTTGTAGTTTGGAGAAGAAGCTGGGTGGGTCCGAAGACTGTAGTGTGCTGATTGATGCTGTTGATGATGGGAGCAACAACATCGTGAAGCGGCCGCGGGGCTTATATACCGAACATGCAAGTTGGTCGACGGATGGGCGTTCCAACATCCATCCACACACCAGAGGGGGGTGGTCCACGATGAAAATTGTTACCAGTGCCTTACTTAGCACAGGAGCAGAGCGGCGCGAACCTGTCATGTCAGAAGAGCTAGCAACTACGCCATCCCCCCAGCTGCGCTGCGCTGCCTGTCCTGCCCGCCTAACAAAACTCTGCAGCTATTACCCCATAGTAACACCCGCCGAGCCCTTGCTAGTCGTCACACGACCGAACCCATCCCTGGGACCAACATTCCCATGTACGGGCCAATGATGCGTGAAACGTGTGAGTGAGGCCATCCGACGCCGACGAGGACGACCACGCCGACGATGGATGGGACGCCAGCCAGCTGCATCCAGCTGCATCACAGCTTTGTGGCCCAGCATAGCAGGGCAGGGCACCGAGGGCAGGGCAGGGAGGCGAACAACGTCTTTGGCCTCGGCCAGCAGCCAGCAGCCAGAGCCAGAGCCAAAGCCAGAAGCACCACCGTTTTTTTCTTGCTTTCTTTGTCCTTCTCTTCATTCCGCGCCTCAGCACCACCAGCTCCCACTCTCACTCCGGCGAGAAAACTCTGACCGAACCCATGGCCAGGTGGCCAATCAGCAGACGGGTTCTTGCACGCTGGGTAGTATTTCGGTGACCTCAGGTCCCCAGGTCCCCGACTCCCCGGGCGGGCCCACCAGCACCAGTGAGTACCAGCAGCACCACCGCCCCCCTGACGCGCGTGTAAACCACTCTTCCATCCATACTCAGCAACCACCACCCCGGCGATTTGAATGTCCAGCCGCTAATTCCCCAAGCTGCAAGTCTCCCGCTTCGACTTGCGGATAGGGATCAGGATCAGATCAGGCCCATCATCCTTCCACACACGCATCCATCGTTGTCAAGCGAGGATCGATCGCCTTGCTGCGTGCTTGCTGCGTGCGGCGTGCTGCGAAACTGCGAAACTGCTCGTTTCCTTTCCTGCCTCGCACACGCTGAGTACTCTACATACTCTACAGACCATGCATAGCACACACATACATACATACGGCCTACCTTCCCTCCCGAGCTGCTGCGCGACGGTTTCCGTTACATAACAACCGAGTAACTACACACACGGACGGACGGGGCTGCAAGCACTACCTACTCTAACTAACCACGAACCAACAAGGTAACTAACTCATATACTCCGCTGGCTGGATGGATGGACGGCAGTGGATCGCTCGGCAGCATGCCTGAAGCATGCCTGGAGGGAGATTCGAGAGTGCGTGTGAGAGTGAGTCGTATGGATGCAAATTGATGATGAATTATTGCGAACATCTGAGCGAATCGTCTGGCCCATGGTTCGTTCGTTCGTGTTGCTGAATTGCACCGGTAGGTATGAGGTATGTAACAATGTGCTCGGTATGTAGAGCATGTAGAGCATGATACTCTACACGGCACTGCGATCCGTATAGTTGGAGTCTGGATACGGTGCATACGGCATAGGTATACGACGACTCGAGGTCGACGAGACAGCTTCGGCGTCAGGCGCACGTTGTTTGAAGTTCTTCTTTTTACGTACACATAGTAGCTGTCGGTACTTTCATTGTCTCGCCGGCTCTCCGCCATGCCAGGGGAAGGGGAAGGGAAAGGCGGAGGCCGCACATCCATCCACCCCAAGTTACCAACGATCTGCTCCAGAATCAGAGTCATGTCCACATGGGACGGACGTCGGACGTCGAGCGGGCTCCATCCATCTTTGGACATTCCGAGATGATGGCCACCGTGCTTCAGGAGACTGGCTGTAACTAACCAAGCAATTGCACTAATAGTGGTACACAAATAGGTAGATACATAATAGTCGTCGTCGTCTAGTGTGCCAATACTCCGAGATCCACTCCAGAGACTTCTCCACACATCGATACCAAAGTAGGCAGAGTAGTAGGCGACCAGACCAGCGATCCAATCCAATTCGCTTAGTAGAGCTCGAGCTGGCTGCTGGCGGAGCATTGTGTGTGCTGGTGCTGGTTTGCAGCCCGTCCGTGTCCACAGCTTGCACCGCCAGGCCGCCAGCAGCTAGCTGTGTGGCCGTGAGCAGGTCACTACGAATGCCCAGCCATCAATCTCCGCTGCTCATTACTGTCCAGTGTCGCTCATCACTGTTGTCGCCCATCACTGTTGTTGTTCTTGACGTTGCTGTTCTTAACGTTGACGTTCCAGCAAACGCCAGCCGATCGGGATCGGGAATCGGAGCTCTCACAGTCTTCCAAACACACAATTCGTTCATTCCATTCCATGCCACAGCCTCAGTCACTCATCTGAACTGCCACAAAGAGCATCTCCTGGAAGTTCGCCGGTTGGCCGGTTGGATTGGATTGGATTAGGTTTGTGGTTGGGTTGGCCAGGTCCAGCCCAGCTGGCCAGACAGCAGAAGGCCAGACGGCTGGCACTGGGCAGAAACACAACATCCATCCATCCATCCATCCTTCAGCTGCCGTGCATCTGCGTCCGGATCAGAAACAGAATAGAAGAAAAGAAAGGAAAAGAAAAGGAAAGGAAGGGAAAGGGTCGGGTGGCCAAGCGAGCTCACACAACACACAGAGACACACAGAGACACACAGACACGGACACACATTCCAACAGAGTCGAGTCAGAGTCAGACTCTTTCACGATGCCTTCACACCCTTCACACGCACGCCTGCACACATGGCGCACGCACCACCAGCCAGCACCAGCAGCCCAGCCAGCAACCGGCGCACCGTCCGCCGCACCGTCCGTCCTCCACGCCACGCCCCGCCGCGCCGAGGACCGAACAAAGCAAAAGCAAAAGCCCATCCATCCGTCCCAAGCCGCAGCGCGCTAAACTCCTATCCACAACCGCAGGCGGGAGGGAGGATCCTTCGTAACTTCGTCTTTCATCCTTCGTCGGCGTCGGCGTTGTCGTTGCTTTTTGCCTCCCCCCCCCAGACCCCCCGCAACCGCATCATGTAGAGTAACTACCGTGTACCGTGTGTATGGATGTATGGATGGATAGACGGCTACATCCAAGTTTGAGCTTTGCGGATTGATTCTTCTTCTTCTTCTTCTTCTTCTTCTCGCTAGAGTACTCTAGATGGAGACGCGTCGTGACTGACTGACTGACTGACTGACTGCGTGCATGAGTTATGTAGAGTACCGGCTCTTTGCCCGTTGCTCTCTGCTCCAGCCTGTGTCCTCGGACTTGGGCGAAGGAGGGGGAGAGAGTGGCCACGGGCCACGCAGGTACCTAGGAGTACCTTACCTCAAGACTCAAGTTCCAAGTTCAAGTTCCCAGCATCCCTCCAAAAAAATCTCCTCCCTTGGGTGCAAATTCCCCCCCTCCCCTTGGTGGTGGCGGCTAGGCGGATCACGGATGGAACTTTCTCTGCAAGAACTGCAAGTTGCAACCCCTCGTCCACAAAGCAAAGGCGTAGTCCATTTCGGGTAGTCGCCGAACACAACGGTGCGTCGTCGGTGCCGGCCAAGTGCGAGTGTGTGACGGACCGGATTGGCTCGCAAGGAATGCGGGGAAGGCTTTGGGGGCTTGGCGGCCAGACCAGGACAGGACCGGGCAGGAAAGGACAGGACGACAAGGGCAGGGGAGGCCGGAGAGCGTATCCCGTGCAACCACCAGCAGCACCAGCAGAACCACAACTCCCCACCAACTGCAGGAGGATTCCAGTCACCTGGAAGTATCGTGAAACGGCTGTGCTTGGGGCTGGGCGGCGGTTGGGGTTTTCTTTGGGAGGAGGCGAGATTTCTGCCGGCGCTGGTGCTGGTGCTGGCTGATGGGACAGGCGAGCTTTGGCTTTGGCTTTGGCTTTGAAGAAGGTGCAGGGAAAAGCTGATGCTGATGCTGAGGCGGAACCGAAACGAGGTCCAGCTCCAACTTGGGCGCTCGTCTGGCTGGCTGGCTGGATGGCTCTTCGGCAAAAAATCATCAAAGCATAAATCGCTCTACCTATGGGGTAAGGCTGGCTGGCGTGCTTCAGCATCCATCTTCACGATCCTGCGAGGTGCGCCTTTTCTTTGGGCACTCTACCTAGTTGACGCTGGGTATGTAGGACTCTGCTCTAGTTGACGCTGGGTGCCTATGCTGCTGGGTATTCTGGTGGAGGAAAGTACCGTAGGTATGCGACGGGTCCATCCGCCGCCGATGAAGTTGTTGCTGGTAGTCAGCCACACATCTCCTGGGTGCTTTACACAGGCTTGGTATGATGGCCGGCGGAGATTCGGCGTCGTCGCACCACCACCACCACCACCACCTCCACCACCACCTCCACCACCACCTCCACCAACAACGCCACGCGGGGACCAGCACAGACACCAGCCAGCCAGCGCCGGACCCAGCGCCATCTCCACCACTCTGCGGTAGCCAACGCCATTCCATCCGCCCAACCCAACGCTGGAGTTGGTACTGGCAGGTACTCTACATACCATCCATCGTGAGTACAGTACAGAGATTTCACGACCGTCCAGATCCGCCGGCCATCCAAGCTCCATCCAAGTTCGCAGTTCGCAGTTCCACTCATCCCGATTCCAGACCCAATCGAACGGGCAAAAGCACCAACAAAAAACCAAAGAAAAAGAAAACGCCCAAACCTAAAAAAACCTCCTCGGTCCTCACATCACAGCCAACACCAACCAGCCGTTCCCTGAGCCCTCCCTCCCATCTTCTTTCTTTCTTTCTTTCTTTCCTTCGGTTGCCTTGCCTTGCCTTGCCTTTGACGTGAGTGAAACCGTAGAGTAATAGAGTACCTAGACGAAGTTTACTCCCCTCCACCTGGTGCTCTGCTCTACCGTTTGCGTTTTACTTTTTCCCGTCGGCGGCCGCTGCTGCTGCTGGGGCGATCGGGCGATGCGATGCTTTTACTATGATATGTATGGGCACATTTCTGATTCCGTTCCTTTTGTCTGTATGTAACCAACCCAACCCAGTGAACCAACCCGTCCCTGTGGCGGACGTCATCGACAGCAACACACACCACAAAAAAAAAACCAAAACCTTCCCAGCGATCGCTAAACACCTCGTCATCGCATCGTGATCGTCTTTCATCTCTCGGAGGGACGCAGGCCTGGAAGCGTCTTTGCGTAATCCTCCTCCCACCTTCTCGTCCTCGAGTCTTGAGTCGTCGCACTCTATTTCCGTTCAGGTACGGTGCGGTGCGCCCCTCCCTCTTCTGCCCCTCCCTCTTCCTCGTCTGCCTGACTTTGCGCCCCGTGCGCCGCGAACGCGCGACGACAGGATGAGGACGGCGATCAGACCTGTCGCACTAGTAGAGCACGGTACAGTAGAGCCTGCGCAAAAGGTCATGAGGCGACGCGAGGGAGTGCGGCGAGTGACATCGTGATGATGGCTGTAACTTCCTTTCACTGTCGAGTGTCGGCTGGTCAGTGGTCGCCCCCCTGTACTTCGGCTAGTACGGGGGGGTAAAGAGGCGGTAGGATAGCCAGACGGACCTCTGTCTCCGCTCCGCCCCCGTCCCGCCCCCCCCGTCCCGCCCCCGTGAAACCGCAACACATGATCTACCTGGGTACGCGCTGAGAACTCCACATCCTCCGCATCTTTTGCAGATTCCCAGCCTCGCTGTGTATGTAGGTCGGTAGGAAGTAGGTACGTAGGATGTGCGTAGCTGTACATCGCGGTCCGCCAGCCGACACCGGACAACTTCCAGGCTCCAGGGACCAGCACCGGATGAGCGCCGGCCACTGAGCTCACCGAGCCCACGTAGTTCACGATGCTACATACGCTCCAACTTTGGCTTCAAAGGGGGCAGCCCGGGGGTGATGTACTATTTACTACGGTACTCTAGTAGATGCCTATGCCCATGCCGCACGCATTCCCATGCCGTGCCTCGATCAAACCTACCTTTCACCTTCTCGCCTTCTCGCCTTCCACCTTCTCGCCTCCTCCGTCTCGCCTCCTCTCCGTCTCTCCAAAAAAGCGGGTTACTCCAGAGTAGTCTACATACGGTACATACGGTAGTTAAACGATTACGCCATGCGGCGCTGGGATTATGTGCACCCAGCAAAGTTGCAAAGTTGCATAGAAGGGAGGGAGGGGCATATTGCTTCTTTCTTTCTCCTCGGAGATTTTCCGTGACCTGCCTCCATAGTACTCTAGAGTAGAGTAGAGTGCTCTATGTACCTTGGGAGTTGTGGTGACCTGCGGTACTTCTGCCTGTGGATGTGGATGCGCGTGTGGATGGGTATGTGTGTGGACATGTGGATGGGTATGGGGATGGATGTGTCATCCACGCTCCTCCTCATCCTCCTCGCCCACCTCGCCCTCGTCCATCTGGGGGCATATATACGAGAGCGAGCACACGCAACATCCTCTACATGTGCAAAAGAGGAAAGAAAAAAAAGGAAGAAAAAAAAGGAAAAAAAACCCGGTGGTGTAAAAAAAGTGATCGCCGTTCATTAATAAGTACGGACTTATGTGTGTGTACCCATCAAATAATTTTTCCCCCTTCTGGGCTGGGCCGCTGGGCCTTCAAGTTCGGCCAGCCATACAAGTTGCAAGCTACAAGCTACAAGTTTACAAGTTTACAACCACTTAGGCCCCGGAGTCATACTGGATATAGAACTTAGAACTACAACTTTTTTTTCTCCTTGCAGGGCGGTTACGTGATCAACGCAATGGGTAGGTACTCTAGAGTACTCGCTAGAGCAGTTAGAGTTGAAGGCGGCGATTCATCGGCGGAAGGCCACTGCGGCGCCGTTTCTTGAGAGCGAGTGCACCTACTGTTGTTGTCGCGGGTTCGTCAGCGGTTGTTCTGGAATGGACAGACTCCTCCTACGCACGCACACACGAACACGCGCGCGGTCTCGAAGTCTCGAGGTTGCATCGCCATCGACCGACACGACACATGACGTGGCTCTGGACGGACGCCGAACGCCGAACATGATGATGCCCGGGCAGCCAGACGACAGAGAGGCAGAGAGGCAGAGAGGCAGAGAGGCAGAGAGGCAGAGAGGCAGAGAGGCAGAGAGGCAGAGAGGCAGAGAATGGGAGGAGGGCACGTACACAGCAACGCCAGCAGATACCGCAAAAGAGCCTTCCTCCATCTCGGGGCACCGAGCATAACCAGTTTCCAGAACCATCCATCGTACAGCAACTTCCCGTTGCGGTCAAAGTTTGCCGAAGGAATGTTTACCGAAGCGGCGTACTGCTTGATTTTTTTCTGGTTGAAGGGCGGATATCGGAACTGTTTCCCCGGGTCGGTCAGTCAGTGGACTGCTGTGGGAGGGGAGTCGTTCTGTTTGCTTTTGTTGGACTTGCCTGCATTAAGTTCTCGGTCCAGCTGGGCTGCGTGATGACTGGTCGTTTGTGCGTGAATGCATCGAACGTGTGCCGCCCTGTGATGTTTCGAGCCATGTGAGTACAGAGTTCAACGGCCGTCTGGTGGCCGGTCGGCGGGGTGCAATCGCCTCACCTCTGTAGGCTCCACTACCACTCTCGCCAACTCCTCCGAACGGGACGCTGTGAATGGCGGCATGGAATATGGTGTCGTTGAACGTTACACCACCACTGCGAGTATTTGAGAGAACTACACACACACACACACACACACGAAGAAGGGTCAGCAACACAGAGCAGCACTCGATGACATCGGCTCCCCTCGAAAACGTACTCATCTCTTTCTCCTTCTTGTCGCGCGTAAAAGCATACAGCGCAAGCGGGCAGTCTCCCACTTTCCTTACGATACCCAACATCTCCTGCAGCCCGCCCGGAACCACCACGTACGGCAGCAGCGGCCCAAAGATCTCCTCGCCCAGCAAGGAATCATCCAGGCTATCGACCCTGATGACGGTTGGCTCAATCCACTTGTCCTCTGCGTCCGACCGTCCTCCGAAGACGATCTTCCCCTTGCTGTTCTCGAGCATGCCCACAATGCGGTTGAAGTGCCGCTCGTTGATGATGCGCGCAAAGTTGTCTGGGTCTTGCGTGCCGTTCGGAAAGAACTTGTGCATGGTCTTGATGTAGCTCTCGACGAAGGCGGCTTCGCAGCTGGGGTCGATCAGGACGTAGTCGGGGGCGAGACATATCTGCCCGCAGTTCATGAGTTTTCCCCAGGCGACGCGTGGTCCCGCCAGTTTTGCGTCCGCGGTCGAGGTTATGACAACCGGGTTCAGACCGCCTCTGAGATCATCCGTCAGCATTCGCTCTCGTAGGGATTCTCCACTCCATCATTTGGTGTAACCCACAGCTCCAGGAGTACAGGCGTCAAGTGTTTGGCTGCCGCCTTGGAGACGATCCGGCCCACGGCGCTGCTGCCAGTGTACAGGATCTTGTCCCACTTGCAGTCGAGCAGCCTCGTGGTCTCCTCGATGCCGCCGTTGACGACCGCGTAACAGTCGGGGTCCAGGGCCTCCTTCACGATCTTTTCGATCATGGCGGACGAATGTGGCGTCATCTCACTCGGCTTGAGCACGCACGTGCAGCCCGCCGCGATCGCTCCGACGAGCGGGACCATCACCAACTGAATGGGGTAATTGAACGGTCTGCATACCGTGGGGTCAGCACTTCCCTGCTCGATCCTGTCTATAGTACACTCCCCGCCACTCACCCGATGATCAACACCGTTCCCAACGGATTCTTCTGAAGCTTCGGCGGCCCCATGAGTTTATACATCATGGGCACCTCGCAAGGCTCATCCGCGACGAGGGAGTCGAAATTCTCAAGGGTGGCCATGATGTCATGCTCCAGCCAGGTGGTCTCCGTCATCATCGCCTCGGCGGTGGGTTTGTTCAGGTCCTTCTTGAGTGCGGCCAGCACCGCATCGCGATTGGCCACCACGGCATGGTAGAGTTTCCGGAGCTGCTGCTTGCGGAATTCGAAGGGGCGCGTTTTGCCGCTGAGGAAGGTTTCCGACAGCCGCGAGTGCGTTGACTCGATCTGCGAAAGAGACGTTGTGGTGTACGTGACGAGCTGCTGGCCGTTGGACATTTTGTCAGTGGTAAGGGTTGTGGGAGAATGCTGTGCAATGGGGAGACAGGTAGCTTAAGTACAGAAGCTACATATGTTGTGTGTGCCGCAGGATGTACTTAGATGGGTAGTTGGGTACCATGCGACACTGAAACCTGCCAGTGTCCAGTAGATACCTCATAGGCAGAAGATTAAGTATATATCCCCGGCATGCGGTGCATACTTCATCAATATCCCCACACCGATCGCTATTGAAACCGGATCCTCCCGAGGCTTCGCAAGCTTACGCTTTTTTTTTTACCGTCACCGGCCCCACAGTCTCCCCGGGCTCCGGCGAATGTCCCACTCAGGCGATGGATAATTGCACTGCGATACACGCCAAATGATACCTATTGATGCTCATATCTATCTTCTTCACTCGCCCATCGAAAGACACGGGTATTCGCTTTCCCTTCGTCGCGGAGAGACGTCCGGCAAGCCAAACCATCGCTCCTTCCGCATCGCACGTGCAATGTTCACGGCAGCCTCGGTACTCTAGGTAGTGGCCTGCATGAGGAATCGTGGCCGGCGCCGCAGTGGTGCGACCAACGCCCGCATCGGCAAGGCTCCCGAAACGAAACTTGATTGCATCATGCACGTGAGCGAGCGCTTTACCACGCGCGTTTCTCCAGCGTGGGGCTCGCCAACAACCCAAACACCCGCACCCACACACACACACAACACACGATGGTCCAACTAACAACCACCCCGCGCCTGCGCCGCGCAGTCCGCATCTACAACGCGCTCCCCACGACCACCACACCGCTCCCCGCCGACGCGGTCGCCCTCTCGCACGAGCAGATCCGCGCCGTGTCGCGGGCGCTCGCGCACCACCCCGCCGACTCCGACTCCGGGGATGGGGACTACACGTTTTCGACGCTCCTCCGGGGCAGCGGGATCTTCCACGCGCCGCCGGCCCCTGCGCCTGCGAAGACTCCCGAATACATCGCGCTGATGGCGCGGCTCCGGCGCGACGAGGAGGAGCGCGAGTACACGGCGCTGCTTGCGGCACCCCAGCACGCAGCGTCCACCTCAATCCTGAGCGAAGACGAGGACTGGAAACTTGTCAAGAGCCAGATCTCGATGATCTTCAATGTGCTGCTCAGTGTGCTGGCTACGGCGGCCGCCGTGTGGAAGGTTGCTGGTGCGTGGGATGTTGCTGCGAGGTTGGGCGTGGCGTTTCTGGCTGCGATTGTCGTCGCTGTTGCAGAGGTGGTGCTACTGTGGGGGTATCTTGGAAGGGTCGAGGAGGCGGGAGAAAAGGAGAGGCAGAGGGGGAAGGGCGAGGTCAAGGGAGCTACGGGGGTTAGTTGGATTGTTGGGCTGGGAGGTGTGGTTGAGAAGAGGGGTAGTAGTGGGATGGGTGGGAAAGGGTGAGATCGGTGGTGAGGACGGGTGTTATTCACGAAGTGCCACACACGCATATATCAATCGTTCACGACTCACGGTCCGATATCTGTAAGCAGAAATCATGGTTTATGTAGTATCGATAAAAACATCCCGGGAAAACGAAACACCGACCAGAACACATAAAACCCCGAAGAAAAGGAAGACACGCTAAAGGACAGAAGAGCTAGAGAATCGGAAACAAAGCTACAGAACAGGCATCATGTTGTAAATGCAAAAGAAGAAAACGGGGGTAGCAGAAAAAGAAACCACGCCGAGGTAACAAAAGCAAAACAGAAGAACGAGAGAGAGGGGAGGTGTCTATTTCCATCTCGGCAGCAATCCATCGAGCAAAGCAATAATACGAAAGCACTAGACTGTCTAACCTCCCGCGTGGCAGAGGCCTAGTTCTTGAGGACACGATCGAACTGCACGTTCTTGACGTATCCTCCTTGCATACTTTGCTTAACGTTCCTCTTGAAGTTTTCACGAGTCAGGCGCAGGTCCTCAGCAGCCTCCTTGTTGAGAGGATCGCTGGAGTTCGGCTCGAGGAACAGGAACTATCTACGCGTCAGCATCACCACCGCCACGCCACCGAGGTAGTAAACCCACCTGCAATCCAACCATGACCGCATTCAGATTCAACACGGGCTTCCAGTCCTCGCGGAGGATGTTCAAGCACACGTTCCCCTCCAGATCGATGTTTGGATGGTAGATCTTCTGCGTGCATTTGACCTTGGGGGGCTCGTGGGGGAAATTGCTGTTGATCGCGAACGTGAACTTGAAGACCCCGCCTTTGTACATTCCTGCGATGCATCCGACCCGCGTCAGCCAACCCGACCCAACCCAACCCAACCCAGCGCCACCATACGGATTCATCTCGGATACTTACCCTCATCAGGCTCGATCTTCAACTCAAAGTTGAGGATATCGTCGGGGTCCGGAAAGTGTGTTCGCATGGTCGAAGGCAACGATAATTCCGCCACATCTATCCGCCCCATCCATCCTCTTTAGCCCCCCTCCTTCTCTCTCGATGGCGACGATGAAGACGAGGAGACGCACCCTTCTGAGCCCGCAGTTGCGCCGCGGTAACTTTCTTCTTCTTTCCACCTTCGGAGTTGTTAGCAGCCTGCTGCTGCTGCTTCTATTCCCCAGAGTCCTGATCAGCAAACGACTCACGCGACGCAAGTTCGGGGGTAGGGTAGAGGGGGGCAAGTGGGGGAAGACAAACCATGGACCAGATCTTCAACATGGTGCTCAGTTATCGTGGTGAGGGGGAGGCGAGTGAGGGGGATATTCGGGGCGTTGGGATATGGTAGTGGTGGTGGTGGAGATGATGAAGCGTTCGTTTATTCGTGGTTGTCGACGGCGGCGGCGGGGTGGTGGAGGAAGTGGTGAGTTGGGCGCTTCGGAAGATTGCAGAGCCGCAATAATTGTGTCACCGCTCGGTTCGGTACGCGTCGAATTGCTTCTTTGGTTAGCGATAGCGAGTGACCTATTATGTGTGCGGTGTGCGCGAGAATTTGCCAATTTGGTACATATGTCGCATTGTTGTCATATTGATCCAACTCACAGAAGTCACATATAGGCAGGAGAATCGGTCAAGTATTCACGAGTCATAAATCGCATTATGCCGCTGGAGGCTGTATATATGATGTATGATGTAGGTATGTTTCAAAGGCACGCGTACAGTAGAGAAGAAGATTCAGAATTCACCGGATACTACGTTAATTCTAACTTTTAAGGCACATTTACACAATTATAGCTGTCGCGCATCCGGAGAAAAGTATCTACCCGGCGTACAAATACGATACTATACTCATATCCATACTTGATTTTACGACCACGGGTAGTTGGTCATAATATATGTATCAATTTCTGAGATGTTGGCTTTTGAGCGAAGTTCAACTAACTTCCGTTACAACGTGGTGATGATGGATGCATGGTCAGACCTAATATATGATCTTTGGCTTAGAAAGTGAGGGTACATAGGCGGTCTTTGTTTGATGTAGAGACCTCGGTATCCCGATCGACATGTAGCTGTGTGAATACCTCCAACATCCAATCGCTCTTGGATCCACCAGTAGCTAATGGCATTGGCGTCCTCTCAAATATACCAGCGATGGGGACATCAGCGCCTATCTCATTCCCCCACTCGGCTGCGCAATATGGTGGCGTCTGTCCATTCCCATCGATGATCGAGACCTGGGCGCCTCGAGAAACCAACAGTCGAAATTCCGCTTCAAGCCCGCACCCACTTGCGCAATGCAGTGGCGTTCTCCCATACCGATCGGCTGCGGAGACATCGGCGCCCAGATCAACCAAAAGGCGCACCGAATCCGCTACCTTCGGAACGTTCAACCAAGGGGTGGCAAAGTGTAGCGGCGTCATCCCGTCCTCATTGCGGATCGAAACCTCAGCGCCGAGATCAATGAGCAACCGTAACACCGCTTGATTCCCGGTCACAACTGCCCGGCGCAGTGGCGTCAGCCAGTTATTCGTGGTCGGCAAATCGTCGATGCCCCGATCAACTAGCATTCGCATAAATGGCACCACCTTCGAATCGTACCAGTACCCGGCGGCCAAGTGTAGTGGCGTGTGCCCGTTCTTATCGGTGGCGAAGACATTGGCACCCCGATCAATCACCAGCCGCAACACCGCCTCGTTTCCGCGCTCGGCTGCCCAGTGCAGCGGCGTCCTCCCATCCTGATCGGTCGTGGAGGCATCGGCGCCGCAATCAACCAAAAATTGCACCAGCGATCTTGCCTCCGTATCGTCCTCGTACCCAGCGGCCAAATGCAGTGGCGCCTCGCCATTGTTATTCGTGACCAAAACATCGGCGCCGAGATCGATCAACAACCACAAAACCACCACGTTCCCACTCCCGACTGCCCGGTGCAACAGCATATCCCCGTTCTTATTCGGACCCGATAACTCGGCACCCAGATCTATCAGCAACTGCAGTACAGACTCATCCCCACTTCCGGCTGCCCAATGTAGTGGTTTGTTTCCATCCATAGCGGTGGCTGAGACGTCGCAGCCGTGATCAACCAGAAGTCGCACCAACGACAACGCTTGAGAGCTGTCCGGGGATTCAGCGGAGCGCGCTTGCACTGGGCCGGTCATGGTGCCCCGGTCTTTGCCATGCGAAGCAATGAGCACCTTGTTGAACATATAGGAGAAATGTCGTTACCGCCTCCAGATCATTCTTGTATCCGGCGGCCAAGTGCAGCGGCGCCTCGCCATTCGTATCTTGAATGGAGACCCCGGAGTCAAGATCGATCAGCAGCCGTAACATGGCCTCGTTCCCTATTCGGGCTGCCCAGTGCAGCGGAATTTCCCCACCCACATCAGTCGCGGAGACATCGGAGCCCCGTTCAACTAGTAGCCGCACCGATGGCACCGCCTTCGATTTGTATTGGCATCCAGCAGCGAAGTGCAGTGGCGACAACCCTTTATTATCGGTGGTCAAGACATCGGCGCCGAAATCAATCAGCAGCTGCAACACCGCTTCATTCCCACTCTCGGCTGCCCGGTGCAGCGCCGTCATTCCATCTTGATTGGTCGCGGAGACATCGGCGCCCCGATCAATCAGCAGCCTCACCATTCGCTCCGCCTGCGCACCATCCCAGAATCCGGCGGCCACGTGCAATGGCGTCTGCCAAAATGCATCCTTAGATGTGACCTTAGCCCCGCGATCGCTTAGCAGTCGCAATACCGCCTCGTTACCGAAGATGGCTGCCCAATGGAGCGGAGTGTTCCCGTTCCCATCGGGGGCGGAGATATTGGCGCCCCGATCGACCAATAGTTGCACCAAGGATACCGCTTCCGAATTGTTCCTGTATTTAACCGCCAAGTTCAGTGGCATATGTCCGTAGTCATTGGAGACCGAGATATTGGCGCCCTGGTCGATGAGCTGGCGCATCACAGCCTCGCACCCACTACTAGTGGCAAAATTCAGTGGCGTGTTCCCATTCTTGTCGGTGGCCGAGACGTGACCTGGGCTATAGACAGTGCTAATATTAGCTGTTTGCCAGTGTTCTCCATCGTCCGGCCCGGACGGCCAAAATGCCGGACGGTCCCAGCCTGGGACGGACGGTTGCAAAATTTCTCCGTCAAGTCCGAGCCTGGGAAGGATGGGTCGGTCCCCGTCCGACGGTGGAGGACGACCGTCCAAGTCACGTGAATATGATTCGGCTGCTTGATGATTTCTTAGCACCGATATCCAACACACCACCATGTCAGTTCATCCCTCACCGCTCCACAAGCTGTGAAAAGTAGCATTATTCTGACTCGGCCCATATCACAGCGCTCTATGCACCATATCTCACTCGGCCACCCAAGGCCCCACGCCCGAAACTAGGTTTTTACCCAACGCTTGGCGAACGGCCGTCCTGCGCCGTCCGTCTCGTCCGTCCGCTGAGAAAACCTTGGCCGTCACATCCTAGGCTTGGACGGACGGGAGGCACGCCGTCTGTCCTCGTCTGAGGCCTAAGACGGACGGACCGGACGATGGAGAACACTGGTGAAGGCTGCAGTACTGAGTTGTGAGAGCGAGGATGAGGGCAGAGATGGCAGAAGCAGTTATGGAGGACTGTCACAGTGACAAGCGGTGGGTGGCGGCGTCGGGCGGGTAGTGAGAGTAGGACAGAATTCTGTGTTTTTTCAGAAGAAGTTTTCATACTACAGTATGGACGGTGCTTTACTCGCTCACAAGCTTATCTGTAGTAACTAAATACAGACAGCAAACCATGATAAGCTCAGATAGTGCGAATGGATATTCTCATATGAGACGCAGAACTCAAGTTCCAAACTCTTAAATACAAATCACATCAATATCCGATCCTCCTCTCGACCTTAACCATCAGAGGTGCCTTCAGCCACATAAAGTACGTCTTGCACTTCCGTATCAAATCTTCTTCAGGTTTCACAAGCTTCAGGTCATATAGGAACATCATCCTAGCGATATAAAGCCGCATCTCCATCCACGCCAGATTCTGTCCCAGACACTGTCGACTCCCCAGACCGAACGGCACGCTCGCTTCCTTGACATCTGTGTTGTCTTCGTCTATCCATCTCTCCGGCCTGAACTCGTCGGGACTATCCCACCACTCTTCACCATGGCAGAGCGTCCAGGGGTGCGTGGATACTTTGACCTTTTGGGACGTCAGTGGGTCATGCAGAGCGGAGAGGGGCGGAATCAAGTCGATGGGTGCAGGAATAACGTACACCTTTGGGTATGTAATTCCCAGCCACAAACGCGCCGGGCGAGTACCTAGGTAGCCCGGTTGGGCCAGGTGGGAAGACTCTCAATCCTTCCTTGATGACGGCAGTCAGATACGGAAGTTCTCCGAGCTTTCCGGCAGTGATATCCTCTAGACATGCGAATTTGGTGCGGATTTCTCCTTGGAGATGAGCGATTACGCGGCGGGTCTTTGCGAGGTGATAGATGGTGCCGCAAAGCATCGCGGTCATTGTTTCTGCGCCGCCGAGACTGGAAAAAAAGAAATGTTAGACCAAACGCCAACCTTCTAGTAATAGGATAGGGTACTAGTCACATAAGCTGGGAACTGTGTGCTGTTAATTCATCGTGGGTGACCGGTGATTTGCCGTGTTTGTCGACCATGTAGCCGAGGATGTCCTTGCGTTCGGATGGAGACGATATACGACTGTAGGCAAAAGATTAATATGCGGTGGTTCACGCGGTTTGGTTCTGCGACTGATCCACTGACCGGAGAGTTTGCTCCTTGCTCCAGGCGACGTGCCATTTCCGGGCATCGATGTACACCTGCGGGATAAACCGCTTGAAGATGGAGTTGAAGATTGGGAAACGCCTGGCCGCCTCGACGTACGCGGCGACATCTATAACATACCGGTAATCAGCACGATCTGCTATGGTTGACGGACCGCGCTTCGACCACCACCTACCAATGCATTCGGTTACCATGCTCATCCATCGATGCGATATACCTATGTACCAGATTTAGCACGGTATCCCATAGAGGGAAGGAATAATCGTTCGCCCCTACCTTTATCCAGAGCTCCAAATGCCTCCCCAAACGCCAGATCTCCAGCAGTATCGAACGTAAGGAACTGGAACCATTCGACCATATCCACACCCTCCTCGGTTTTTCCCCTCTCTTCGATCGCACTCATGAATCGATCCAGATGTGGGAGCACCAGCGGTTCAAACTCCCAGGTGGCCTGCGGGGTAAACGCCGGTGTCAGGAACTTACGTTTTCGGAGATGAGTTGCGACGTCACGTTCCGTGCCAATGCCGTGTTCACCGAACCCTGAGTCGATGGCATCGAAGAACTCCGTCTTGGTGAAATGCTGCCGGGATTTGAAAATATCACGGTAGCTGGTCGGCGTGGCGAATGATAGATCGTTAGGTGCGATACGGACAACCGGGCCTACAACGCTGTACATTAGCACCAGCACGGATGCAAGGGAGTCCAAGCTCGCTCACCGTATTTCGCATGCATGTCCTTAATGATCCAGATTGACCTCCCGCTAATATGAACGTATCCAAGCCATATCTGCCATTACACCTCTGCATTTCGCTTACCGTCTTCCCTGGTAGCCCACCAACCAAAGGGGAAAGCTTACGCCTGATATCGCAGCAATTTTTGGACCTGGGAATCTGGCTAACGGGTGGAAGAACAGTAGGTAGGTGGCGCGAATGAAGTGGTAGATCAACACAAAGCCAAAGACAGCAAGGACCTTATGCGTGGCCAGATAATAGAGTGTTCCCCTCGCCGTAGGCGTGACGTTGGCGAAGGCGGTGGTGATGTTCTCCCAGGACGGAGATATGTCTTGGAATGATTCGACGGAGAGGGATATGGGTGTGAGAGATGCCACAGCCGATTGTAACCCCATAGCTGCTGGGAGTAAACGAACACAGATGTCTGAAGGTATGTGAAGTAGGAAGTTCAGTAGATCTCGCCCTCTCGGTGGGGTGAGTGAAGAGGGAATCGATGGCAGTGGCAGGCAAAGGATGGAGGTTTTATCAGTTGATCTGACTTGAGATACAGGAACAATCAAAATCAGCCGCTACCAAAAGACGCTGAGCACACACTCGTGTGTGCATTGTCGTGACTCTCCGGGGGAGGGGGGGGGGAGAGAAAGGGCGGAAATGCCCGGCTCTGGCGAGGATGTTCGTGATTCTGCTTCCTGCGGTGCAGACGCTTAGGTTTACGCTTTTCGGTTCTGTTATCGACCGGCCCGAACTTCGAAGTTGTGGAAGGCTTTTCCCGCACCAAGATAGAAGCCTAACAGCTACATGGCGGAGTGGCTGCATGGCACTAAAAGCAGTGAGAGAGAGAGATCTTCAATTTATTTCGCATGCAGTCTATCTAGACTATGACGAACCGTTAAAAGCAGTGAGTGTACAACGACCGTACTGATTAACGTGGACGTCATCTACTCACGCGGTGGAGGATCCAGACGCACAAGGTATGTAATTATTAAACGTTATATCATGGCATTCACTATGTGCCGAGGACTGCATTCATACAGAATCCCCCACATCTTGCTGTACCTATCTCTATATCCCTGCACGCCTAAAAAAAATTTCACCGGTGACTTTCACCGCCCCAGATTCTCCAGAACCTGGAACCCCGCCATCGCTCACCGGACATCGACGCGCGGATGAAGACTACGGCAGTTCGTTTACTTGGTGACTCAGCAGGATATATGTGGCAAGTCTATACCGTGATAGGCCAGCAACGTAGTCTTCGCCTAAACTCCACAAGCATTTGGGCATAAATACAACGGGCACTTATCCAATACCATTAACCAAGTTATTGGTTTGAACAGTCTTGTAAGTAAAGCACAATATTGTGCTGGTGAATTAGATGAGGCCCTGAGTGTGATTAAAAATGCAGAGGAAAATGAGGGATAAAGGGCCACGAATCGTGGACTAGAAAAACGTAGGTAGCCTTTGCATAGCGTGGACGATAACTACGAGCCTAAGAACGGGATGAAGGTAATAAATACTACGTAAATGTAGATAAAAGTTAACCAGGTCATTATTAGATTGTATCTAAAGAATACCATGTTCGGCGTTCGCTGCGGCCCTGTGGCGGCAGCTATGCAAGGACTATGATCACCCAACTAGCGCTATAGGCGCCGGCTGTGCGGAGACACTGGGGTATGGATATAGAACAAGACTAGCGTCGCTCCACCTCACACGCAGACCGGCGGCGTAAGGGCCTAGGCCGTTTGGATATGCTATTGCCCCACGAGTAGAGTACTCAATACATAGTATATATTGGATATTAACCAAGGAATAGTGGGGTTCGCGTTGTCTAGGTACGCGAGACCAGATCTGTATTTGAGCCCCAACATTGCATGAGACCGCAACTTATTTCCAGAGGTGTGGGGAGGAAACCATGCCATCTTTGGGCAAGAGATAGCCCATCGCCGTGCATGCTAGCAAGAGACTTCCTGAATGAGCAGACCCCATACATTAAGGTTTTGGACAATCTCTGCATAAATTCTGACTTCAATTGACCGGACTCAATGTCCAGATGGAATGGCCCCGGCCACTTCCATTGAAAGCTTAGCCCCCTCGATACGAAACTTTGAACACAAGGTAGGAGCATAAGTTGGGATACAGATTAGCTACAGCAAGCCAAATGGCTCGTATTGAGGGGAGTGGCAGCCGAGTTTGCGCCTAAGCCGACAGCGCAGGGAGCAAATAACGGCGGTTTATGTAGATATCGTGATGTTTGGCCGGCAGCAACAAGGTAAACGAACCCCATAAACCCAAGGAAAATCGGAAATGTCTTTCCAGTGGAATCAGAGTTGGCAGTAGTGGCCTGAAGCGGTGGTGGCGGTCCGAGTAGTGGGAGGCAGCGGCAGTCTATCAGTTTAAAAATAGCCTGTCCCGCGCTCCCCAAGCGTACTCTATTACGAGTGGAAGTGGTCCTCTGAAATAAGTATGCGTCAGCTTCAACTCTTGGGAATATCAGGCGATATGTCTGCTTCTGAATGTGCCCGCAGTCAAACGCATGAAGCGTTTGGTCTCCTCGTCACAAGCCGCAAGGCTGCCTTATCTTATTTCTCGCTCTTGGTCTGTATTGTACCTGCATGGCCGCTGCCATGGCCCTACCCGCAGTTGCCACTCCTCGTCCCGTTGGACTGCATGCGTCTGGCGCTAACTATCCGTGTCGCAGCCGGGATAAACTGCCGACATTCATTCCGCTGTCGTCCATAGCACCCAACACCCACTGGCAGTCTTTCGTTTTTTCGGAGATCCGCCCGATATGTACTTGCTACGATTTCCACCGGACAACCACAGCCTTAGCCGAAGGCCGGGGTTATAGATCCGGACGACCGTGAGAATCATGAGATATGTATGTAAACCCGTAGTTGATCCGCACTCCAGCATTTTTGCGGCGCTAATGCCCCACTGCGGCGGTATTCTGGGCAGAATCCAGGATCAGATTCACATCCACGATAATTATACTATGTTAACCGTCCGCACCCTCTTTTTCGCGCGGCCTTTTATCTTAACCGGAAACCCCGCAAGGGAGGTTACCGGTGTGGTGCGTCTGGTCAACCAAGAGTGTTCTCGAGCCGCCATGTGAAGCGCGCTTGCCTAGCAGCCGCAGATAGACGGAACATGAGACAAAAACCGCGAGAGGCGTGCCGCGGGGCTCCAGGAAGGCATTACCTCGGAATAGGCCGTAACAATAAGCTAGTAATACAGATATGAGCACGACGTTGAGTCTATGGCGTGTTACAGGGACTTTCAGAGGTACTAACTGCCTCGAAGGACGAGCGGAGACGTTATCCATATGCTTCTTCTGGGGGTTGACCTATAGTCGCTGAATAGCTGCTCCGCATTTGGGAAATCAGTTGATTCTTCGCCTCCGCTTGCTTTTTATCACTTACCGGCCAGGCCGGTCAGAATGCCGAGTGATTTCTCATGATGGTATGTTCCGCATTTCGATAATTGCTTCCCCTTTATAGAATGACAGTAGTGAGTAAGAACATACGCAATGGGCAAGCATTTAATGCATCCGCGAGATGCAGGCAAGTTTCCGAGCAAGCCTTACCACGTGCTGTATCATGGCCTCCACGCTGCGAGCGGAGCACTATTCCAACCTGTCGGGCTGTCACATCCTGACATCCCTTTTGAGCTGTTGTTTCGGTGGACATCATCATGAACCACTCCAATGGGTGGATCAAAGAGGTACAAATAAACGGCTGATTTCCTGTCCGAACTGCCACGCTTGCAACCCATCAGGAAAATCATTTTCGGCACGCCTTCGAACAGCCAGAAAAGTACCACGCGATTCAAACTTACGATGCATCACCAACTGGCTTCACTGGCTTTGAACAGCCTCTCATTGTCCGTTTCTTACATCGCCAAAATCCTTCGATGGTGGTCGGCCCACATGCCCCCGATCGCTATTACCGCAGCCAACCAGCCGACACCAGAGAGACCACTTGGGCTGAATCTCGACGGAACCGTACTGAAGACATTCCTCAACTCTCTGAACTTCGACATTGAGAAGGAAGCGATCCCACGCAACCTCGAGCTCGAAGCAGCCATGCAGCGAGTATTCGAAGCCGAGAACCTTCCGCCCAAAAGCCTAGCACAGGTCCTCCAGATGCTGCCCTTCACCTGTGCGGCGTCAGAGATGTCGTACTACACCCATCCGTTCGCAATAAAGGTCTTCATCGCGACCTATATCACCCTCCTCCTCTACCTCGACGATCTCTGCGAGAAAGACCCCGCCGCGATGGTCCCCGAGCTCACGCGCGTCGTTGCCACCGTCGGCAGCGGCGGCGGCGAAGAACACCAGTACCACCCGAGCATCCGCCACTTCCTGCGGCTGGTACGGGAAGACGCACCGAAGCACTACGGCCCGCTGTCGACGGGTGTGATCGTAAAGTCGACGATCGACTACTTCGTCGGCTGTTTGATCGAGAGCCAGTATCCGAAGGGTGTGAAGTGTCCCGCGAGCGCCGGCCGGTTTCCGAGGTACCTGCGCTTGAAATCGGGCAATAGCGAGGCGTTCGCTCACATGATATTCCCCGAGGAACGGTTTCCAGAGCGGAAGTTCCTCGAGACATACCTCCCCACCATCCCAGATATCGTTGAGCTCACGTATATGATCAACGACTGCTTGTCGATGTATAAGGAGTCGATCGTGGGGACGGAGGAGAACACGTACTTCATGAGCATGGGTAAAGTGCATAGGTGTGATCCGGTCGATGTCTTGGTGAGGACGGGGGTTGATCAGGCTGGGTTGGCCAGAGATGTTAGTGCAACGCTGGATGGGAAAGAGGAGTTGAAGGAAGCTTTTGAGACGTATCTAAGCGGCTACATCATGTATCACTGTACTCAGAAACGATATAGGCTGGCAGAGCTGGGGATCAGCATGGAGCCTTCACGTTCGCCACAAGCTTGAGGGATTGTCTGTCGAATGCACTTTATAATTCGATATTTCCGTACTGGTATGCATCTATGGTGGGAAGGACAGCTAGGCCGTTATGGGAAAGTTCCGGGCACACAATAGCATTAGGTATGTTGTACAGCTGCCTTGATGGGCTCACATCGTGTCCATGTGCGGCCCAACTCCTGGAGTTTTCAAACCACCCCACCGCACAGTTCCGAAGGTTTTTGTTTTTGTTTTTGGCGGGGGGGGGGGGGGGGGGGGCGCAGGATTGTTGGATCAGCTAGTGTGTATGCACCCTCTGTCACTCGCCGAGTGATAGTCATGAGTTCCAAATGTTTCTTTCTGAACTGGTTTAATTTGCCATGTTTTCTCACGGAACTCCATCGTCTCTGCACCTAATTCTCATTATGACCTCCTAAAAATGAAGTGACTCCTTGTACATAGGCGTTTAGAAACAATTGCTGTGGCGGCTACTACACATGATATGTATAGTACATGATGGACGTCTTGGGGTTAACTAAGTCAAAGTACTCTTGCCGCGGCAAGGCTCCGCCAGAATCCAAATACAGAGTCTATGCGTTACTTCGCGCTTCGCGCCGTCTAATACCTCGGACCGAGTGAGCTGACTGCACTGCATGCGCTCTCTCAAGTCTCAATGCGAGTACTACTACTACTACTACCGTAGTAGGGTCTACCATTTATTAATCGGCCCCCCGAGTCCATCAACGGCGTTTCCAAGCCGCCGCCCGAGTGAAGCGGCAACACGGATGTGGCTTTAACCACTCAATGATCGGTATTGCATCTTTGTGTCGTCCCGTGGCTGTCGCTCAAGTACCTACTTGGTGACTGATTTGGGTAATTATATACTTGCGCATGCACCCGGCGGGACCGACTAGAGTAAAGCGGGGCGACGTGGAAACTACTGTATATAGAACGAGGAATGGGTATTCGCTACGATGTATGATGTAAAGTCAATGGCAGCTATTGAGTCTCGAGACGCAGCGTTTCTATATGAGCAGTGACGATTCCCAGCGGCTACCGTGTTGAAGAGATACGATACATACACGATCGATTGCTTATCCAACGATCCCCACGTCACCCCGAGAACAGCAGAAACGATGAACGACAAACGACTGGGTGATATCCAGACTCAGGATTGACCTGTCTGTCAGTGTTGGAGGTGCCCAAGTATATACACAATAGCACCCACTGCCTGTCTGTCTGTCCCAACTATTACGCAGAGTCATGAACCCATCCGACATTCATTATCTCTCTTTTGTATGCCATCCCATTGAAGACACCCCCGAAAACCCCATAAACCCGAAAGATGTAAGTAAAAAGACAACTGGTACATTTGAAACCAGAACACATGGAAAATCATTCGCTATGCTAAGCCTATCCCCCCACGCCCCTCCCCTCCCGACACAAATAAAAGTGATACAAGTACAAGAATGGACATCGTCAATACGCGAACCCGTGTATGGGTAATCAGATGTCGATGTCAATGCCCAGGTCCATACTCGCGATGACGTCGTCGACACCGCCGCCACGACGTCCCCTAATCGGAAGGCTGCCCACAAGCCCCTGTCCAGCAATAGGAGGGGTCAGGTTCTCCTTGGGCGCAGAAGCACCGACGACGACCTCCTCCTTCTTGTCTTCATGGATCATGTCGTGCCGGAACTTGACGGTGGTCTTGACGCGCATGAAAGGGTTGGCGAAGCTGCCACCCTCAGCCTCGGCCCTGAGGAGAGCCTGTCTGGCCGCCTTCTTCTCTGCAATCTCTGCACGCCTGACTTCGGCCATATTCCGCTTTCGGTTCTCGATGTTGAGGCGAGCCATACGTTGCATCTGAGTTTCGGCGCGCGCGGGTCCCGCCTTCAAGTCCTCGAGCTCTTGGAGCTCGCGATCGAGGCGGCTGACCTCGGCTTCGTCGTCGTCCTGTATGGCCTTGTCGCGCATATCCATCAGGTAGCGACGTTTGGTGATGTTGATGACATAATCGTGCTTGCCGGCGTTACGCTTTGCGAGCATGGCATCGAGCTCGCTGGTGGTGAGCGAACGAGTGGTGAGATTGTGGAGTGCCTTCATCTTGTTGCGCACGTAGGTGAGGGTCGGCAGTGATACTTTGTCGATCTCGAGCTGGTTCTTGAACCGGTTGAACTCGCCCTGGTCCTGAGATTAGATACTGGAGAATAAAGGGAGACAGACAGAAAGTTACCTCGGTAAACCTGGAATCCGACATCATGTCCATGGGGAATTCACGCTCCGACTTGCCGTGAATGACACAGAGGTATTGATCTGTCTTCCGCGCACCATCAAGCATGCTGTATGGCTTGCCAGTCCGGAAACCTGCACCGAGTTAGGAGGGGAAGCACAGAGACGATGAGACGGAAGCCCGTACCTTTTATCTGCGCCATCCTGTATACATTTCGATTTGATTCCTTGTCGAACATGGTGACGCGAACAAAGACATCGGTGACCACATCAAAGAAATTGGGGTAATCCAGGTGCTTGGACAGTGATGTGCGGCCAATCCTGCACTGGTTGATGTCGGAAAGCTCAATGGGGCGTTCCTCTTTGGCGGGGGCCTCTGGAGTAAAGTCCTCCTCTCCGTCCGACAACAACTTCTTGCTCGCATCCTCATCACCGAAGGAGTTCCTCCGTCCGGTCGCCTTACGCTCCTCCCTGTTCCTCCGCAACTCGTCAAGCTTTCCGCGTTTCGTCGTCTCCTGGGTCTGCTTCGGTGCACTCTTAGTTCGCAACGACTTCCGGATCGAGGCAGCGGCTGCAGCAGCACCTTTGGCACGATCGGCCGCGTTGCGAGATTTCAACAGGTTGCGTAAGTGTCGGTCCTGCTGTTCGCGTTCAATCTGGGCCATGCGCTCGGCGAGGACAGCTTCTCGGTCGATCTCGGTCATAGCTCGCAGGCGCTCCTTGTCGGCATGGTCTTTGTATTTTCCCTCGAGGGGATACAGCGGAGGTTCACCGTCTTCATCTTCGTCGGAACCGGATTCGGAGCCCATGTCCATGGGAGTCTCGCGTTCGTTGTCGGAGGAAGCGGCGTCGGACTCCTCGTCGGAGAGAGTTTCGCTACTAGAACACGTGTATCGTCAGCTCGAGCCCAACGAAAGTGTGTACGGGAAATGCGGGCGATGCGGGCGGGAGCATACCCTTCATCCTTGGCATCATCATCGTCACTGTCGTCGTTGCGGCGCTGCTTTTTCCGGCTCTGTCGCGCCGGGGCCCGCGATCTCTTTTTCGGTGACGAAGGCGTGGCGGCAGTCGGCGCGGGTGTGGGTTGTCTCGCTGGTGGCGGGGAAGATTCCGACTTGACGTCGTCATCTTCTTCATCCGAGTCGCCGGCAAGCGCTAGGAGTTCGTCCTCGAGAGACATTGTGAGAGGTCGAGAGCAGGAGTCTTTTTTTACTCTTCGTTAGGGGGTGTAAAGAATGTGGATTGCGGAAGAGGTTGCTGGTGATGGCGATGGTGGTGTTAAGAGGAAGGGGTCGAGGGGGTGTTGAAAAGGGAGAGTTGAAGGAGGCGAAGAGAGGAAAGGGTGGTGGTTGGAGGAAGGTTGGGTGGATTTATAGTTGTCGAGCTGTCTTGTCGTTGCTGCTCTTGCTCTGTCTGTTGCTGGTCGTTCTTTCTGCCACTCGCTCTAAAGACTCCTTTCCCTTTCCGCGAATTTCGTGGTACAGCACACGCGCCGCAGCCCGCTGGCTCCAGACATCCAAAAGTGCATTTAGGGTTGAGGGTTTTGAGCCGGGGATTATTCAGCCAAGCCAACCTAGGAAGCATGACGCACTGCCCGAGTGATTCGGTACAGTACTCTACTATAAAAATGGGTGGCAAGGTTCACTGTCGTCGAGATGAATCCTACGCATTGATTTTTCCAAATTCTTGGTCGTGGGTGAAACCAGGCCAGTAGAGTTTCCAACGGGTTGCGGAGGGTGCGGAGATTTCACAGACCAGAGCAGAAAACGAGAATACGACCAAAGATCATGCTGAATGCAGCGGCCACTCTACAGGTGGGTAGTTGGGTACATAATCGATGCGATATCGGTCCCAGCACGCAACACCAATATATTCTCCGTCTGAAGTGTAAAACCGTTGTGTGAAACCTTACTGCCCTCAAAATTCAGCCACCCAGAAGTTAGAACCCCAGGTGCCCTCGACAACCTGACTTTCCCGGACCATCCAATGGATCGTCTTGCAAGCGCGCTTCCACGCCGACACAAGCCCACAGGAAAGTCTTGATGCTTCTGTAAGGATTGAGTACCACAGGCTGGATCGATCTTTAGTATCTCGGTGTGCATACAAAGTTTGAAGATATGCACTGGTGCATTAATGCCGACCGCAATGTCTAGGTGTTGGTCGACGAGTACTCCAGACAGTAGGAAGCCTAAAGAAGATAATCCCATCATCATCCCTATCCGGTAGGAGTACGACTGCCGTACATATAAGTGAGGCCTCCAGAGACCTGGTGATTCCCAGGTCCTTGGCTAGTTTGTCGTACCCGTTTCAAACCTCGGTGTAGAATTGACTATTCACGCCGTTGAATTGGCCTTGGTGGTGGTGGTGATTCAGCTGTAGGTCAGCAATATTACTATAACTCACGGATTCGGATCCCACAACTACCGTACGGTTTTAGAAACCATGGGCTCTTACGGTGGAGTTGTAGTTGCTGCGGGGATAGGTATGGTGTACACTACACAGGTACGGACAGAAGGATACTGGTATCTACGCCCTGCGACCCTGAACAGCGGCACGTTCACGTCACACCAACAGGGCAGCGATCGGAACATCCTGTTTACCAAGTGCACTACACGTACATTTTACCATCTCATCGGTGGTGTGAGAAAGAAAGAAAGCAGGCCGATAGATATACTATAAAACAAACTCTTCACGCCGGCACAGCTCATCCGTGGGAAGTAACAAGTATTAGCATTGTAAGCAGCTGGGGCTCAAGACTCAATTTATCGAGCTCCTTCTCATCTCTACGCGTGGAGTACCGTAGTTACCACCACCCCACCACCAACACGTCGTCCTATCTACGCCATCTGAAATCAAGACCAACCAACTTCCCGCCGTTATGTCGCTTCGAATCCTCACCCACGCTCCGGCGCTCGGCATCTCCCGGATCGCCGCCACCACGACCACCCGCAAACTCACCACCGCCGCCGCCGCCCACACCCAACCAACATCGTCGCCGGCACCGGCGCCGCCTCAGCGGCCATTGACCGCAAAAGAAACCGCCTTCCTCGAAAAAGCCGTACGTCACCCCGACCCGCCCCCAACACGCCAGCTAACGCCCTCCCGCAGCTGCGCGTCAACCAAGCCGGCGAGCTCGGCGCCAACCTCATCTACGCGGGGCAATATGCGATATTCAAGCGGGACGCGAAGCTCGCACCACTGATCCGGCACATGTGGGACCAGGAGGTTGAGCACCTAGACAAGTTCGACTCGCTGCTGGCGAAGCATCGGGTACGGCCGACGGCGCTGCGGCCGCTGTGGAACGTGGCCGGGTACGCGCTGGGACTGGGCACGGCGCTGCTGGGGCCGAAGGCTGCGATGGCCTGTACTGAGGCCGTCGAGACCGAGATCGGCGGGCATTACAATAATCAGCTGCGGGTCCTGCTCGATATGTGCAAGGACGAGCCGGAGCTCCTAAAGAACGGGGAGATCAAGGAGCTCGTCGATACGATACGCAAGTTCAGGGACGATGAGTTGGAACATCTGGATACGGCCGTGGAACACGATGCGAAGGGCGCCGAGGGTTACGAAGTGCTGCATAATCTCATTCGTGGAGGGTGTAAGGCAGCAATTTATGTCAGTGAGCGGATATAGTCTGTGTGGCTGGCAGCTGCAGCTTCCTGCTCGATTTCTAGGGATGGCGCGGGACATAGATTGTATGATATGTACTCTATAAACAATAGACGACTGACGCCACTCATGCTTCTTTCTCCGTCTTCTTACTAAACAACTCGATGATCTTGTCAATCGTAGTGTTTCCTCCGCTGATGACAATCCCCACCCTCACCTCTTCCCGCCCCGCAAAGACACGCTGTATTTCCGCCCTCCACTCGGGATTTCCAAGCACCACAGCCACAGGCACAGCACTACTCGGCTCGATGAGGATCTTGCACCTCTCGACGACCAACCTCATAGCTTCCATGATCTCTTCCTCTCCCACCGAAAACACCCCATGGACCTTCTCCGGATTGCTTATGACCCCCCAATTATTGAAGCCAACCGGAGTCCTCAGTCCATCAGCCACCGTCGAGCTCTTCACCGCCTCCACCCTCTTCCCCTCCTTCAGCCCCCTAACACAATCGTCCGCGCCCTCCCTCGGCTCGGCACCATAAACTCTGACCCCAGTCCCCTCACACGCGGTCGCAATACCAGCCAACAACCCGCCGCCCCCACAGGGCGCAACGATGACATCCAACCCCGCAGCCACCATGGCCTTTACCTGCTCCAAAAACTCCAGCGCAACCGTGCCCTGACCCACGATGACATCGGGGTGATCATACGGGGGGACAAGCACCGCGCCGGTCCTCTGCTGCACCTCCCTAACGACCGCCTCCCTCTCCGCAGCCGTCGGCCCCGAAAACGTCACGGTAGCACCATACCCCCTCGTAGCCGCAATCTTCGACGGTGTGCTGCCCGCAGGCATAACCACATACGCGGGCACAGCGATGCCGCGCCGCCTGCCCGCCTCCGCTGCAGCAAGCGACAGCGCCTGCGCATGGTTTCCGGAGGAGTGCGTGACCACGCCGCGGGAGAGCTCGGCATCGCTGAGCCGGGCGATGGCGTGCGTCGCTCCGCGGATCTTGAAGGCGCCGATTTTTTGGAGGTTCTCGCATTTTAGAAAGAGGGTAAGCCGGGGACCGGTGGTGGGCGTGGAGAGCGATGAGAGCGTGGTCGAGGTTACGACGGGCGTCGTGTGGATGTACGGTGCGATCAGCGGGAGTGCGTTCAGGACGCTGGAGCGCGTGAGGGGCTGCGAGGTCGAAGACATATTTGATTCCTAGTCGTGCGGGGGAGAAGGGGGAGTTGCAGGGGCGAGACGGGACAGTGGATATTTGTGGATATATGCGGACATCTTCAGCAGCCAGCTGGTGCAACATCCAACCCACCAAACAACCGACTTCCGGATTCGGAGAGGTCTCCTCGTTCCGGTGAGTGTTCCCTGCTTCGTCCCGGCGAGCGTGGGCGCGGGATTTAGGAACACGGCTCGCTTAAACCCCCATTCCGCCGTCCCACTGCAGAAAAGCAGGCTCGGCCCGCTTACGGAAACCTTACCCCAACTTAAAGCACATAAAACCTCCCACGGGCGACTGGGGGGAAAGGGGACAGACTGGATGTTCCGGTAAGGGAGTCGTATGCATCAGTAAGGACCCGTATTGAATAATGTGGGCGCGGAAACGAGTCCCGCAACAAAAGCGGTGACACATCCGCTGTTTCGGATTTCAGCCGAACATAAATACAACGCAGTGATCGACTTTGATTTGATATCGGCAGAGTTTGGTGGATACGCACACAAAAATACGCGGGGAGACAAAAATATGGCAACTGCACCAAATCCTTCCCTCTCCGTCGGCGGCTCAATCGCGGGGCTCCTGGCGCTCGCGGGAACGATCGATGCACGCCTGTCGCGGTTCGACACCGAGGAACTGGCAATGCAGATAGTTACCGAGATGCGGAGCCTCGCGGGTGTGTTAGGGTTGCTGAGGCAGTTGGTTTCGAACCCAAGTGGGAGTGGGATGGCTTTGGTCAAGGTGGAACTTTTGGTCGTCGTGTTGACTGGGTGTGTGGTTGTGGTTGCCGAGTTGGAGGCCGAGCTGAAGGAGCAGGAAGAGGATGGGCCGTGGAAGTGTGGGCCCGCTCAGGAGGAGAGGTTGAGGACGCTCGTCGACAAGTTGGCCGTGCATAGGGCCAGCTTGAATTTGATGCTTACGGTATTGCAATGGTATGTTTGTATGGGCATCAAGAATGCGGCTGCCTGGCTGACTGCCCGGTGACGATAGTCAGCCAACACCCGAAGCGGAGCAATCGATGAAGGATATGTTTGAGCAGGTCTCAAAGTTGGTGGAGACCAACCAGCGTCTGGTGAAACTATGGCAGGACACACAGCCACCCGACTACGATGCGCAAACGCTGCGTGGGGATGCGGATTCAGAGCTGCCAGGAGCAAAGGCTCCAGCATACGCCGAGGAGGAGGGAGAAGCCTCCACTTCTCACATCATCCGATTCGACGAGAGCGAAAACATTGCGCAGCCGGTGGCAGTCCGATTCGCGTTCGAAGACGCACTGCATAGTACCCGAGTGTACACACGCACCGAGTCCAATTCCGCTTCGAAATCCTTCAAGAGTCTTCGCACCTCGGCATCGAGTTGGACTCAGCTCACAGGGCTCTCGCTCGCTCAAGTCTCGAACATCTCTGTGATCCAGCTGCCGATCTGTGCCAGTGATTTGCCGCCAAGCTCCTCTCGCTGGTTCGATTTGAGTGCGTTGTCGGCTTGCATGGCGCGATGGGGGAGGCAGGAAAATGCGTTTGATGTGAGCTCTTGGGGGGAGGCGGCGTTAGGGGCGGCAGCGTCGGTGAGGGAGAGGGCACAAGAGGTCCGGCGGAATTCCGTGCCAATGCTTTTCGATATGCCTTTCGGAGTCGTCCCCAGGCTGGTTCGAGGGACTGACAACACCGCAGGAGGGCTACAGGGACCTCCATTCATGCAATATCTCATGCAAGCAACTCCCAACTCAAACCGTCCGGCAGCGATCAAAAAGCTCAGCGCGCTTCCACTCGATCAGTTGGGGGAGCTGCTCGTTTCCGTGGGAACCGAAGCACATCGTCGAGATGAAGAAATGTCCATTACACCCGCGAAAATCCAGCCGCCCTCGACGCTCCGCGAACAGAATCTGTGTGATTTCATAGCCGACCTGGATTTCGTGTTGCAACGCTGGTGTATCTTCTTCTCATTCACACCTCCCACTACGGAGGAAAGTCGCCGGATGGAACACAGACACACAATCATTGGCGGAGGTGCAAACGTCGAAAAAGGCCTCATGACTCTGCCGTTGGGAACCAAGCCGGGCCTTGCTATCGAGACGTCCAGCGGGCTAGAATCGCCCAAACTCGGACAGCCCGTCCGGAATACAATCACCACTGCCAAATCAGACGCCACCCCATCAATCCCCAGTCTCCCTCCAACTCCAGTCCCTGTCGTAAAACCTCCATCCACAAACCTTGCCATGACGCTGGGCATCATGGGCGACGCCTGCACCGGCAAATCTCAGCTTCTCCAATCCGGTGGCGCAGCAACACTAGAAGACCACACGCCATTTCTGCTGGCTTGCCAGAACATCAATCTCGATATCCTCGACACCGGCGGAGCCTACGAGTACCGCTCGCTGCTCCCACGGTGGATCGAAGAGACCCAGCTGTTCCTCCTCGTGTTCCGCCCGGATCTCCCGGGCTCGCGGGACTTTGTCACGCAGCTTGTCGCCATGATCCGCGTACAACATTCCGACGCTGAGATGAACCCCATCCTGGTCTTCGAGAACGATAAAAGGCCGTTGGAAGGCTGGCGGGATAGCAGTGATGGCAGTAGAGTAGCGAGGCAGCGCTGGGCAGAGGAGCGGGGCTGCGAATATGTAGTTGGCGATAGCGGACAGGTGGGGATGGGCGAGACGCTGTTTATTAGCCTGGCGAGGCGGAGACGGATCGCGTTGGAGAAGCTCGTGGGTGGGAGTGGTAAGGGGAAGGGAAAGGCCGGAGGGAAGAGCATTGTCGTTAGGGTTAGGAGTGCCCTGCAGAGACAGATGTCGAGGGATTGGTCGAATTCGACAACGAGACTGCCGACCTTGCCGGAGACGGAGACGGAGACGCAGACGCAGACACCGCTGAAGCCGATGACGCAGACATCGAGGTTTTTGTATCGTCAGTGAGAGTGATCAGGGGCAGGGAAAGGCACCGCAATGGAATGCGGGATGCGCTTGCTCGTCAGTTATCTATGCCCCCTCATCCCCTACTCTATACATTCAAGTTAGTAGTACCAATCTCCCAAGTAAGAAAGCGCCTTTTCGGTTCTATCGTCAATATGAAATCATCAATGGCAAGTACTCCGAGACTTCGGTACCGTGAGCAATCCAAAACTGTGGTTCGCGGGGGTGTGCATCCTCCTGCGGGTGGTCATGGTATGTGCAGTGCGGGCCCTTCTTCACGGTCTGTACTCTACGAATTGTATATCCACTGCGAGCTGTAACGGAGGTCGAACAAGGGGAAGGCATTGGAAACCTGCCCGAGCACCAAACCGGCCACTGGTGAGCTGTGCCTCCGACAAATAATTGCTTTGGCTCACCAGTGAGAAATCCACACCAGTGACCATCCTATCTGCTATCATCCAATCCAAACCAATCCGGACGTTTGAAGCGCAAACTGATAGGTAGGCGTCCGGTTGGACCACTGTACATACCAGATACGATGTCGAGAGCTTTCCCCAATACTATTTCCTAGCCACGAATGTTCCTCCTCTTCGTCCTCCTCTTCGTCCTCATCTTCGTCTTCCTCCTCCTCCTAGCCCCCCGAAGCTGTACTAGTACCGTCTGAACCGTCGTTTCCGTAGCGGTTCGGCCCTCGGGTCCGATCTGTCTCCATTTTCCAAGCGCTTGTTGGCACGGGGCCATGTCCAGACGGACCACGATCGATGTTAGGGGAAGGACAGTGCCCACTCGTTGTGAGGCCAGAAGAACACCCATTATTGGCAGGATGTCTGTAGAGTAAGCACCTTACCTATCCACTTCTCAGCTATATTAGGTACCTAGAATCGAATCGAACCGCGTCGCCAGTAATGGCTACAATTCCGACCAAAGGTTCACTGGAGGATCCAGCTCTCTGGCCACGGCGAGTCGGCGACACACATGCGATACGGCAGAGAAGGGATGCTGGAAAATGCCCAATTATACTAGAACTGTTGCGGGTCTTTGCACTTTACCACGTCACCCGCGCTTCCTCCATCAAGTTATCTCTACTACAGAACTTATGGACGAATCGGAGCATATTTTCCCATGACTTGGGGGAAACTCGCTCCCAAGCTTTTCGCACCGACTGTTATACCGTATGTCCTTGAATACTGCACTTCAGCCCCTCTTCTTCCGCCGCAAAAGATCCAAGTTCTCCGTGAGTCTAGGCCAGTGGGCCACCCGTGTCGATCAGTGGATCGGCCTATTCCCCGCCGCCGCCAGCAGAGAACCCCCCCGCAAGACTTGAACCAACAAGAGATAGCATACCAGCCATCCACAAAGGAAACTTCAACAGGGCCAGATTTCTAGGTACTTCTAATCCGGAAGTACTCCAGGAAGACGAAACGGAGCTGATGGTGAATGATCATGAAACGTCGATAACACACTTCTCGCTTCCGCCTGTTGGGCTCTACGATTGGCTATGGTCATACATCTTCGGGAGTCGGTCCCCCTTATTCGGCTTTACTGGTGTTGGTCTCGATGAACAGCCTGTAGGTAGTAGGTAGGAATGTAGAGCCGGAGGGATTTTAGGCCGTAAAGATCCTCAGAGGTCTCATGGTTGGTTGATTCTCACGCCTCGTATGCAGATAGTTGGTACATACAGGCGTGCTTCGATCACGAGATCTCCAGCATGTGCAGCTTGATGCACCTCTTTTTTTTGATAACCCGTGTGCCAACCCCGATGACTGCATGAACCAAGGCAGTTCCTTTTGCACAGACAGGAACTTCCACCTCAATATCGAAGTATTATGTCGACTCGCCGGGATTTCTGTCTTCCAAACCTCGCACCCGCGATTCCAGGTAGGCTGATTCGCCGCCCCTCACTGCGCTCCTCGGGGAAATGTTGTATCGTGGTAGTTATAACTTATGTATGTAGCATTTCCGGCATGCGGGAAGCCTCCATGGAATGACCACCTAATGTGAGCTGATGTCTGCCCTGCACTGCACTGCGCACTCAACGGCGGCCGCACATGCCGTATCGTCGCATATATAACATGATTTACGATATGCCGGAGCGAATATATACCTAGTACGAGGTATACCGTATTCCATGGAAACGTTTGAGCGGCAGTTTGACTCGGTGCGGCCCAGCCCATGGAGTAATCTCGACTCACCACACCGCGACTCCGCGAGTTGACCAATCCAATCCGATCCATGGCGGAACATGGTTGTTCCTGTGGGGGTGCAAACGGGCGTTTGTGTTGGCGACGAGTTTCTATCGTACCGATACTCACTGGCAGTATTCGAGAAGGGACGACAATGAAAGGATACACTCACTGCAGAAGGCGGACGAGATGGTGGCAGAAGCCCGCAAGAATCAAGAGACTCGCTGCCAGATCCTACCGATTCGTTGGGGACGGGGCATGCGCCCACAGCATAGGACAATACCTCGCATGGACCCAGAACGGGCCAACCGCGAGATTCTGGTGGTGCCAGTATGAGATGCTATGGTAACCCCGAGAACACCCCCGGTGGAAACCCCAATAACAACGTATCCAGTGGAAGGAAGTCAAGAATCAAACGGACCGGGAGGGAAGACTCAAGAGCTGGTTCAGGACCAGAGATGTCCTCGCAAACCGAAGCAGTAGTGAAGCCATGGCATGTACGTTTCCTAACCACCACCACCACCACCACCACCACCACCATCACCACCACCACCATCACCACCACCACCATCACCACCACCACGGACGGGGGACGGAGCGCCCGAAGGCCGGAACCGGCTAGCCAAACCCTGGAGATGGGCTCGACCCGACATAACTACCGACCCGATTACAGATCCGGAAAAAAGCTGGCGCTACTAGAGAGGAGAACAGACTACGAGCCGAGGCATCCACGACAGAAAGACACATCGACGAAGACAAGAAAGTTGGAAATACCGTCTCCGCAAGCAGAGAAGCCCCACTTCCTCCCCCGGAGAAGAATTCCGACGACGGATAGCCAATAGACAGGCGTCGGTCAGAAGAGTCGGATAGACGAGAAAGCGGTGAGAGAGAGGCCTCCTTCTGCCCGACAATGGTATCTACATACGATCGTCCTTTTCTCGAGCCTCCGCCCTATTCGGGCCAGCCTCTCTGCTTTGGCCCGACCGCCTTTCTGCCCTACTACCACAGGCCGCATGGTACAGTACGGATCTTCAGTGATCGGCGAGATACAACTTGCCGTGCAGCTTTCCGCCACGACTTTCGTGACGGTCCGTACATCCGCCCTTTCCACTGCCACCGTATATGTCTACTTAGCCACAATATTGTTCTGTGGCATGTTTGTTATACAGCTGAAGTCGGCGTGCGGCGCTGAGCCTGAAGAATCAGAGACTCTACCGTCTACGTAATGCTACCTAAGCAGTAGTTATCACTACCGCCAAATCTAGACTTCCACCGCGCCTTGATACCTGCAGCCACCTGGTCATACCGTCATAGACTGTGGCTTGATATCGAGCGGATGATGGATCCAACTGTTGGCGACTCCTCGGCAGTGGGCACGCCGCACGCCTACATATCGGTATGTTGTATGTTGTACCTACGGGTAGGTTCGGTACATACTCTACATCGTCAGGCCAGCTGTCAACACCTCGGAGATGATGCGCGCTAGAGTCCAGCGGGCAGCGGGCAGCGGGCAGCCGTCGCCTCCCACCCTCCGTCTTGAGTATTGCCACTCTGCAGGCTCGACTGAGGTGCGGTGAGGCGATGCGAGGCGAGGCGGGATATCTAACGATCATTCGCGGTGTGCGGTGAGAGCTGCAGGGCGCTGTGAAAACGGGAAGCGCAGCGCCGCAGCTCAGCTTAGCGAACCGCGAATACGGTTGTCGATTGTCGGGTCGCATCCCTTGAGTGAGTGGGTGCACGGACCCACTGTTCGCAACCCAACAACCCCTGTGTGATGATGGTGTATGTACCGCGCCTTTCGTGCAGCGACGCATTTGGCTCGTGAGTGAGTGCGAGAGAGAGAGAGAGAGAGATCGTTCGGCGTCCATTCCATTAGACGAGTGCCGTATTGCCGAAGAAAGTCGTGCGAGTGCGTATTTGCCATGCAAATATTTGTAGCGACGAATGGCGCTCCGAGGCTGGATGCCCGGAACGAGGCAATGCTAATAATACCAGTCATCAACCAGTGATGCTTTGAGCTTCGAGCTTCGAGCTTCGAGCTTCGCCGTCTTGGGCCTTCCGAACGTTCGCTACTGGTATGTAAGTACTAGTCAGCACTCGGTGTGTACTCTACCGGAATGTTGCGTGATAGCTGTATCTACGGTAGACATCAACTGATATCGTATCCTCCTCCTCCTCCTTCCCCCCCCCCCCCCCCCCAGGGGGGCTGCTTGCTTTCGTCGGCCGCCATCGGGGGATAGTACCAGCACTCATCCATCCAGTATCCACATGGGTTGCCTGCTCTACTATAGTTAGTTCGTCCAGTCTTCGCAAGCGTCGGGCTGAGGGATTCGGCAAGGACGGCCAGATTCTGCAGGCTAAGTACTATACCGTGTACATACTTTCTCTCCATCGAACCTAGATGAGATGTGCTCGCTGCGTGCGCGCTTTCCTCTCATGCCTCCTCCTCCCCTTCATCCTCCTACGCCTACGCCTACTACACCACGCAACGCACTCACTCACTCACTCATTCGCTCATGCACTCATGCACTCGAGCTCGCCAACTACCACAACAACCCCTTTCGAATCAGTAAAGCCTCCTCCCGGCTCGACGGACGCGGTCCACTTCGACGATTGCCAGAGGAGATGCCATGATTCGTCATATCAGAGCATACATCTTCAATCGATCGAACCCGGCCAGCTTGAGGAACAGTCACACATACCAGCCAGACCCGCTTGTCTCCTCACCAATAAACCTTCAGAGCGCGCCAACGTCTTCTCCGAGGCAAACTGGCAACACTTTTTTTCTCCCCCTCATAAACAAAGACTATTGGCGGAAACCAAAGTAATCTGATCAGGGCTGAAGATCATTTAGACTGGTTACATACGTTCGGTCGGTCGGGTCGTTGGTTTAGATATGCGAGATCGGTAACGGAATTCGGGAGAACCACTGTGTCGGGACGTAACTGGAACTGGATGGGACGACGGCAACCGAGGGGGAAAAAACTCGATCCCCAAAGAGAGTTTGATTCTGGCCTCCTTCTTCTTCCCTGTCCTGCCAAACACTATCAACGAAATAAACGGCTCAATAAACGAGCAAACAGGGCAAACAGACAAACGGATACATAGTCAGCTTACGGTGCGGGAACATACATATATACAGCTTCGGCTGTTCCCACTACCCAGGATGACCCGACCCGGCTCGGCAGTTGCGTTTGCCTCCGCGATCGCAACCCCGCATCCAGCCCCGTCGGTTTATCGAGGCAAATTTTTCAATGACAGCGCGGCATACTTTGTTGGATGTCGACCGACTCGCTCGCTCTGGACTTAGAAATGCTCAAAACCTAGAAGCATGTTGGCGAGATCGACGAGGTGGTATGTGGCGAAGCACAGAGAAATTCGAATCAGCAATGAAATTTCACCTCTCCTGTGGATGTTCAATTTTTTTCGGCACATCTCTGTTATCGGGGGATGGATCGAGCGCGTCGGAGGTGCAGTGCGGAGCAGAAGCTACCCCTTTTGGTTGCTGGTCTTTCGACACATCTTCACCCCCTTACTGTGGGACTGCCTTCGAAAGATACTTCGAGTGCGGGGAACCGCAAAACCCAGGCAATTGAGAGGCACGGGTCACGACAGAGAGCCTCACGACGGCGGAAATAGGCGGTATGGTCATCACCGCACGACGAAGCGGCGGAGGCAAGTGAGGAATATACTAGTCGACTAGGCGATCACAGGATCGAGGGAGCAGTGCTAAGGCGGTTTCCCCCAGTCATCTCCGGCTTCGCGACTCGATCTCCAACTCTTATCCTTTGGAACTCGGGCAATTCACTTTTCAGACGCTCTTGGAATGTCTTTCAGAAGTTTTTGCTCCCATGGCTTCGAATGATGTCCGCTGCAGCGGTGTCCTTAGAGCGGGTAGGGGCAGTGGAAAAGAAAGCAGCGACGATGCGTTCGACAGAATCCGTGCCATATCTCGAACATTGTTCGGCCGAGCTGACGTCAACAAAGTTCCTAGTCGTCCATTCGGATTACGGGTCACCGCCGCCCACAGAACCGCTCGTCTTGGTCCTTCCTTCCTGTCACCGATTTTTTGCATCCTATCCTCGCCTTCTTCGGGACAGAATCCGTCAACATTGATAAAAAGTCCTAGCAGAGGATGATGATCGGGAAAGCGCAAGAATTGTATCGTCCTCTAGGATCCAAAATGCGAGTGGAGGGTTTTCAAAGGGGAAAGCATGAAAACCGATGGTACGCGTTTGCAAACGAATGCGACCCTTCGATTCGGTGGACTTGGATCAACCTGGAAGCAATCATACGCAATCACTGGATCTCACAGTTCGGACCGTCACTGCGGATTTCTGTGGGACCCCCGTCATTGACATGAAAATACCGATTCTGGCGGTTCGTCCTCGGTGGGCATGGCTAAAGATGGACCGAACGAACTCTCGAGCAGCACGAACGATGAGGGAGACAGGCTGGATCGAGAATGGATCAATCTGAGGAAAATGATACCATTAGCATAGATTGCGAGCGGGCTGGGGGTAGGCGGCGGCAGGGTTACCCGGTTATCGGCTCACCTGGTGCGTCACATTTGGTCACCGATACAGAGGATTTCACCCTCGGCGGCCCCGAGAAATCCAGTTGGGCTCCTACAGTGTGCTGTGTTGAAATACAAACATCTCCATCGTCTGTCCGTCCGTCCGGTGGAGTATTTGCCGTCTTTTGGCCCCTCCGCCATGGTCTGCGTTCTTGCACCCGCCTTTTCGCTATCCTACATCATCCTCGTCACCGACGAAAGGTAGAGAACTCTACTTGACCATCGGCGGTTGTTGCCAGTCCAGATTGGTTTCCTTGGCTCTAGTCCGATGTGGGAGTGTGGCTGTCTACGGAGAGGGTGCCGAGGCGACTGAAAAGCATTGTTCGACCGGTACGCCGCTTCACGTCGGTGGGATTGGTCATCTGGTAGTGCCTATCCACACCAGAAGGGCCGCTAGGTGTCTTATGGCAGTCCGCCGCGGACTTCATATGCCTAGATGGCCTCCGGGATTCGGGAACACTCTCGTTGAGACGTCCAAGGAGAGAATTCGCGAGGCAATAATCGGCCACCTATTCCACAGTGCAACCTTGCTAGGACTTCGTGTTGTCTTGCTCCAGTTCAATCCAATCAACGGAAACGAATGAAACAAACGAACGATCACGGGATGTCAGGTTGAGCCATTGTGTTATCCCAAGGCTTTCAAATTCTAGCATTCGTAGTGGAATCTGGATGAGAGTGGGTTTCGGTTCAGGATGATGCGGCACAATCCATGTGCTACTCCCAGTCTTCTGGAAGTCGGGCCGTCTGAATCTGCTCGCTGAATATCTTGGTACCGATTCCGCAGTGTACGAATCCAAGCAACTCCGAGCGACCTACGACGGGGAGTATTATTGCGGTGTGGAATTTATGAATATTGTTGGGCGGGATGTGCTCGGAGTTGTGGAAACTTGCGGTGGTAGAGTTCGACAATTGTGGGATCAGACGACGCGAATGTTTTTCCCAAGAGACGAGAATCCGCGACTGGAAAGGATGAAGTGCTCCTTCATACCACCGCGGCCGGGAGTGTTATGCACACGTTCCTGTGTTTCTGCTTTTTTCAGCGCCATGGCTCATGGGCTATGGAATCAACTGACAAGCTGGCCGGCCGGCCGTGCGGTGACGCGTTCGGTGGGTTGGCGTTTTGCTTTTCATCTGCCACAGGCGTCGTCCATGACCAGTTACAGTCAGATTAGTGTTCTGCGGATCTGGGGCACTTCACTCAGAAGTTGGAAATCCCACCTACGGTCGATCAGAATCGCAACGGAGCGCGGCTCATCGACGAATTTGTGTCTTTCACACAGACCAGCTGACTCTCAGGTAGTGTGAGGTGTGAGGATAGGGCAGGTACGCGCTGCAATAGCTTTGAGGTTGGTAGACGCAGACGAATATTGGCCGCTAGTGGCGAGCGGAATGACGTGGTGTTGGCTAAACGATGAAGCTTGGTAATTGCTGATGGTTGGGTTGACCGCGAGGAAGAGAGTGTTGTCCTGGGTGTTCTGGAGTTCAGGCGGATTCAAGCGGTCCACCCCAACAAACAAGGCTGCGCGCTGCGTCTGGAAGATGTTTCAAATCGGCAAAAAGCGTTCCGGCAGCTCCTCACCAATGCGTACCGGCAACCGCAAGCAGTTGTGGACACATAACTCTCCAGTCAGCGTTTGACTACAACTGCATCGCGCACATACACCACTTGGGGGGACGGGTGGGCGGGCGGACGGGCGACAATACACAGCTTGCATCACATCCGGCCAATGAAGCGATTATCATCTTGCGAAGGCTGCACGGCTTGTACCTTCTTCCCTAGAGATGCATGGAAACACGAAGCCCGCACAGGCGCCCTGCGGCAGTTGCTCACAACCTACGGATGTTCTCGAGCCTCGAGTGCCAGTTTGTCCACGCTCATTGTGTGAGTTTTGAGACAACTGGGTGCATCTGTGATGGTCATCACACGCCCCATCGAGTTTCTTCCTTGGCTGTGGCGGTATCATGGGATTACTGCTCTAAGCGATGGTCTGCCTTGGCTCTGCAAATCACCGTTCTCAATGAGGTGCACACACAGCGACTGCCTCGCAGACAGGACGCGTGAGAGAGAGTAGCATAGATCTGTCCGCCCGAACGAAGAAATAAATTTCGGCATCTCCAAACATCCTGGATTCGGGCTGCCGGGGTCACAGTCAACCCCCGAGGTCACAGACTACTCGAGGCTAGTGCAAGACGTCGCTCCCCCCCCCCCCCCCCCCCCCGCCTCCCCGGTCCCAAGCCAGAGAAAGCCTTTCCTCCTGCGCGACGAAATTGATTGGAAACTCATCAACAATATGTTGCTGCTGTTATTGTCTTTCTGGGCATCAGCATCATGGGCTGATCACCCGTCCTTGTCTGATGCTCCTCCCAGGCTGGGATCTTGGTCTAGAGCTCTGCATGTCCGCTCGTTCCCCTTTCTTCCTTCACGGGTGTGCGGCTTCATATTTGCAGCTGCTAGCGCTGACTTAGGAGTCCCTCCTCAACAACAGAGCAGAGGAGAGCAGGAGCAGCGCAGACTTAGCAGAGAAGCCCGCCTGTTTGTCGTCCCCCCGGAATGAGTTTGTCGTCCCCCCGGAATGAGCGAAGCGTGTTGGCGGTGCTCGCACTCGCATGCATCACCAAATACCTAGTGAGCGACACGGTGCAAGTATTTCGTGAGATGGATCGATGATCGCAGCTATTCCACAGCGTGGCCCGCTACCCGACACTCCCCATCTCTCATGTGCGCACCTGCCATATAGGGAGGCTGGGGCCGTGAAATAGGCAGCGACAGCCTTCCCACTGTGCATTCAGTTAATCACCGAATATCTGGGAACAAACGCGGTAGCCTCATGCCGATAACCGCAGCCTGGGTGGTTGGGAGGGTTTGGGAATACGACCGTCGAGCAGCAGGGACACTGATGACGGTTGTCAATCCGAACTTGATGACACGTTGAATCGATCTCGATGAAAACAAAACACAATGTTTTGGAAATTGGAAGGAACAGTGGCATTCCATCCTGTGCAGCGTTGACACATCACCACGAACGTACGTGACGAGCAAGCGAGTGGGCGAGCGGGCTGTCAATGTGTGGCGACCTGCCTCCGCACTTGCACTCGCACGGAGCTCTACTACCGATACGACGGCAACAGCCCATGGATGGAATCCCTTTCTTGCTCCCACCCTCTTTTCCTCCCCCCTCCGTCCCATGCACACGGACGGCAAGCGATAGTCAATGCCGGGGCAGCAGGTGACCGTCGACGGACGGAGTCTCGACAACCGAAAAACGCCTCCGTTGGCTGGGATCAGGCGTACCACACAATTTACAACTCATAAGTAGGCCATGGCCGCACGGAGCGATCCGAAACCGTCCTATGCTATGCTATATACGGCCGCACGGGCATGGAGCCCAATCCATATCATTGAGACTGGTCACTTAGTTTAGGTTGCGAGCTGTACATGGTGATGATGTCGAACTGGGTGACTGGGTGGGCACGTACGGCCACTTGTGTACATACATGCCATGATTAATCATATCTTTCGGGATATGATTGATCTCGGCCTCGTTGCCTAAATTGACGACCTTCTCCTACTATTCAGCACGTACATACGGCCACTTGTGTGCATACCTGCTATTTGGTACGTAAGGCCACTCATGTACCTACCATCTATTAGTAAATTCATCCAAAGTACCAGCCGCCCCAGGCTTCAAAGCCTGCAATGCTATGTTTTGATTGCGGTCCCGTTGGCGTTAAACAGCGACGAGCGAATGCTTCCCCTTTATTTTTCCGATCCGAACCCAGCATAGTGTCCATGGGGTACTCTGCGATCGCTATCTATCTACGTTCTCGTGGTCGGGAAAGGCCTTGCGGCTAGTATCCATGAGGTTCCAAAACTTCGGGGGCACCGCGGCGGACTGCGGCCTGCGGTGCATGAGGAAGGAACAGCGTCCATCCATCCAGGGTCCCGTCTACATGGACCAGCAGCCCGGATATTGGTAAATCACTGCGTTGCACACGGCTGCGGCCGTCGAATGTCCAATGCAGTAGTTACTCCGCGTCCTAGGGAGTCATGCTGGCCATGCTGGCCATGCTGATCCCAAATGTACTCTGCCACTGCCTCTTCTCCGCTCTAATGCATGGCGATTGCATATGGGCACTTGTACTGCTGTTGGAGGAGTGACTGTGCATCATCACTCTCGAAGGAATCAAGGAACTTGTCTGTGACGGTGCACCGGCGACCCAGATGGAGTGCATCCCCACGGTTCTACCGTTTCCTCTCTCCCCGCATTCATCCCCCGCTGCCGGCGTCGGCTGGGCTGTTGTGGAGTCTTTTTCGCTGAACTTGCAGTGGTCAAAGTAAAAGGCTGGGGGCGGATGCAATGGAAGGGTGCAAATGAACGACGTACCTACAGGGGGAGAGAGGAGGGGGGGAAAGCGGAGGGGGGGAAAGCGGAGGGAGGGAAAGCGGAGGGAGGGAGGGAGCCCAGGATATCGGTAGCGGTCATACACATTAAACACTTTTAGTGGAGCGAGCGTGGGGGTGTGAACCGGAGTGATGGGTTTATTCTAGGAGAGCCGATCCGAGCTCGTTTCTCCGTTCTGGTGGAGATCATCCTAAACCACGGCTCTGGGAACACCAACAGAACACCAACCCTCCCTCGCTCTCTCGCACCTTCCTTCTCTCGCACCCTCCCCGCCTCCCTCACTTCTTCTGTTCCCACTCCCTCCCTATCTCTCCCTCCCCCCCCCAGTGACTAGATCCTGCGGGATCTGGGCCAACAGAAAAGAAAGTACCGAACGCCAACCAACGCGGACGGAACCGTTGATTCCGGGCCCTCCTTCCAATATCCAATTCCTCTTGTCCCATTCGGGGCCGATCCATACAATCGTGGTCCAAACGTTTCCGTTTCCGTTTCTGTTTTTTTCTTTTCTTTTCTCTACCAGGGAGTGAAGAAATCATTATTTTTGCTTTTTTCTGTGATGTATTGTCTTGTTTTGTCTCTGTTTAGCCACCCCGGTCAGACTCCCCGGTCAGACTGGACTTGGACTGTCTGGGGTGCACGAATCTCATACCGCAAGTAAGTGGAGGCATTGATTCTAACCCACTAACTGCGCTAGATACTACTGCTACTGCTATCTCCCGCGCCGAATGGTTGGGTCTACTCTACTACCTACTCTAGATGGAGTGTGGCAATACTGTAGTTAGCTATATGTAGCTGCCAGCCCGCGAGCACTACCAGGTACATTTGGTTTATAAAACCCCCGCCGAATCTGCTTTCTCGAATCAAATCACATCTGCAGCCTCCGAACAAAACAGAATATCTACAGAACGAACATTCGCCTCGAATTGAAGAAGATTAAAAAATCACACACTGTCTTCCAAGAACCCCATCCACAATTCTTTCACAACCCGCCACTACAATCACAATCACAATGCCCCGAGTATCAGCACCAGCACCGCCAACCCCCCGCCGTGTCCGAACCTCCCGCGGCGCCCCATCACCCGTAAGTGCACATCCTCCGCTCCTCCCGTCCTTTCCCCTCCTTTCCAGAAACCCCTCCCACACCCGCACACACCAATATTGACAAATTCCAGATCGCCAGCCAAATCCTCCCACTCCTCCCTTTGCTCCGCGAGTTCAAGGAGAACGCGGCAACATTCGACGAGCTATACGAGCAGTACCACGCACAGGGGCTGGTGCAGGGGCTCGTCGAGGTGGACACGTCGTGTCTGGAGCCGTATGAAGAGAAGTTCTCGGCGACGTTCTCGAGTTATTCGCACGCCCTCGAGAGGTATCTAGACGAGAATAGGAGCATGGAGGCTTGGAATAGCGAATTGGCTACTAGTATAAGTGCTGGGGCTGGGGCTGGGGCTGGGATGATGATGGGAGAGGGGGAGGAAGGGGAGGAGGAGGGGGAGGAGGGGGAGGAGGAGGGGGAGGAGGGGGAGGAAGGGGAGGAGGAGGAGGAGGAAGGGGAGGAAGGGGAGGAGGAGGAGGAGGAAGGGGAGGAGGAGGAGGAGGAAGGGGAGGAGGAGGGGGAGGAAGTGGAGGGGGAGGGGGAGGAGGTAAAATAGTGTGGGGGAACGGGCGTGTTTGTTTGTACAGGCGTTGTTAACTTGTGTTTTTGTTTGTTGTTTGGTTCGCAAAATTGGCAAAACTTTACTACCTAGGCCGGTATACTGGTTGTTTCTGTTTTTTCTCCTGTTTCCACGCTGGCAAGCTGGGCTTTTTTTTCTTGTTTCTTTTTTCTTTCGTTTTCTTTTCTTTTCTCTCTCTTTTGGTGGATTCTTGGGAAAGGGTGGTGGGAGGTCCAATGGATTGGGTTGTGTCGGATGCAGATGAAACATCGACGTTAAGATCTCACCAGTCAGACTCAGTCATGTGTGTGTGTAACAAAAAAGCGGGAAATACCAATAGTAGAGGGTTGTTCAATCACACATAGTAGAGCTGAGTTCACAGGTGGATCTACCGGTAGCAATGCACTTCTAGTTGCACCGGCTGCACCACTGAAGATTCAAGAGCCCGATATTGGTACTGCCACGCCTTCGCCAGGCATGGGACTCGGGAGTGATGTCTTTGGACGGGCGGGGTCGAATAGTCGGGGTTTAGGTAGAACGTACATATGGTACATACGGCATAGGTATACTAGAGATGTACATACGCCGACAGCAAGGCGGAATACCGGTAGAGTACATACGAGCTGGATACCGTACGTACGTACGAGTACCGGTACATGCGGGCTCGAGGCTCGAAGCTGGAAGAGTCAAAGCGATCTCCACAGTGCACAGTGCACACCTCACCTCGTCTGTCTATAATACAGAAATACCCACACTAGCGGCTTCGTTTTTCGTTTCAACGCTCCTCCATCCCCTTCTCTTTCTTTCCTGTTTTTCTTCCTCCGAGGCAGTTGATGGTGATAGTAATAGTGATGGGTATGCTATACATAACTGCACCGATCTTTTGCCCGTGTTTACTATACGAGATCGGTTGATGTCGTTGGCTAGCTACTATCATATCATATCATACTATGCAGCTACAGCGGTGGTGGACCACGGTCGAAACGCCTCAGGCACCAGGCAGGTCCGGCTCAATGCAGAACGCCTCAGGCACCAGGCAGGTCCGGCTCAATGCGGAACGCCTCAGGCACCAGGCAGGTCCGGCTCAATGAAGGGAAGCCGTCCCAGACTCCCAGTCACCGCTGTCCGGGAGTACTGTTACTACTCTAGCCAGGTATCGTCGAGCCATTCGGCGGCACGCATACCGGTGTCCGCGGAGGGCTGGGGCACTGCGGTTTCCCAAATACCCATACATACATGCGCCTTGACCATCAGTTTCTTGCATGCAGTTTCGGACCAGAATCCAGACGGACCTGGCAAAGATGGGATCTAAATTCTAGACCTGCATATCACATACATACAGCCGTCGGAGGAGGCAAGTTGCGGGTGCGGGTGCGCGGGCTGAGAAAATAAGAAAGACATAGGCAGCAGCAGCAGCCCTAGAGTGGAGTGTGGTCCTAGACTCCGACACTGACTGCGTCCCCCCGAAAGCTCTAGAGTCTAGAATCTCGATCAGACACGTACGGTACGGGTTGGCCTGGAGAGCATGCTGTACTAGGTATACCGGTATACTATTAGTAGTGCTCCAAATACCGTACCTACGCCACACGAGCAGTGGTTGCGCACGGTCCCCGGTATACAGAAATCCAGAAATACATACTGTTATGTACCAGGTCGCCAATTGCAGTGCGGAGGGGTGAATATTGTATCATACATTGTGGGGGGGATGCGTGGTTGCCCTACCTACTAGCCGTTGTCGTCGTCGTAAGGGTAGAATCCCGTGGGAGAAACGGCACCGGCCCGGTCCCTTATTCCCATAAACAATGCATACAGTGGTCCAATCTGGAAATTATTCTACGGGCTCGTCTAAATAGCAATGGCTAGCACAAGTCAGCTCATCACCACAACCACCACCAACACGGTCTATCAAAGTCGTTTTTGCTACATACTATTCCTACAGCTACTATAGAACAAGCTAACTCCGTCAAGCCTCGGTTCCATCCGGCTCGATCACCGAGAGTACATAACTGCACTTTCTTCCCAACTCTCCCAACTCGAGCCAAACTCATCTCCGCATCCCCTCCCCCCCTCGCCAGGGAACCTGACAATCTGAGAATCTAAATCACGGCGCCGACCTGTCCAGTCGTGCCGCGAATTTGACCCCACTTTCTCCGCTTCCTTCACTTTCTCCGCTTCCTTCACTTTCTCCGCTTCCTTCACTTTCTCCACTTCTTCCGAGGCGAGGTTGTGGTCTGGTTTGGTCTAGTCGGCAGGTGCAATTATGTAGGTAGGTGCAATTACAGAGGTAGGTGCAGTTATGTAGGTATATAGGATGCATATAGGAGGTATCTGAGACTGCTGACCTACGGTGACGTACGTACGTCGGACCGTCGGTGAATCTGGGTACGCGGTTACTACTATTACTACCGTAGCTGTGAAAATTACATGTTCGTAATTGTTCGTAACTGTTCGTTCGAATTTTAGTCGGAAATTGGAATCGAGTCCTCTGCCTCTGCCTCTGCCTCTGCCTCTTCTCTTACTATTCCAGGTCGAAGGGATAACAACGCTTGCTTGCTCCGTGGAGAAAGGACAAGGCCCGGGGGGGCAGTGGATCTACCGATGGATACCGGTACCGGATTGCAGGGCCTATGAAGTAGAGCAGGTATAGGCGGCATGATATGGGATGATGCCGGCGGAGAGGAAACTAGTAAGTGGGCGTTCCATCCACGGTATGCTGGCGGAGAGGAAACTAGTAGTTAAGCGGAGATTCAATCCACGGTAGATAGATCATCTAGGCGAAAGTTAATCCCTCACCGTCAGCGCCGTCCCGTTCCCGGCGAGTGACTACGCTACGGTATAGTTAGCACGGTACGTTACCGAAATTGAAAAGCGTCATGAGAAGAGAAGAGCTTAGAGAAGTTTCCATGACGGAGCCAGCTTTCCCACGCCAGACCAGTCCAGCCCGGCTCGGAGCAGCATCGGTCGGTCATCTCTGCTCCTCCGTTTCTCCTTTTGCTCCTTTTTCTCTTTTCCTTTTTCATGGCTTCAATCTTTTTTGTTTTTATTATTACAGCGGTGGACCCAAAGGAGTGGGTGCAGATAAGATTAGTTACTAGCAGCTGCGCCCCTGCATGGCCAATTCCCAGCCCGATGGCCTGGGACAGTTGGGACTCCACCAGAGGCGAGAGCGGCTACGCTAGTTTTAACTAGCCCACACATCCGTTTCCTCGACCAAAGAAAGAAGGAACGAAAGCAACTGCCACCACACACCACACCACCACACCAAACCCCGAAACCCGACCAGAATCAAACCAACCCCCTCCATTATTGCTCCACTCCACCACCACCACCAACGCCTCGGTGCCCGGCAGCAAGCAGGTGCCTACAGAATTAATATCTCTGCTATAGGATGTACTCTAGGTAGAGTGCTGTAGGAACGCCTCTTATTCCTTCCAGGTTCCGAAGCAACGTCCTTCCGGCAGGAATGTGCGGTTCTTGGATTATTCCACGCTGCACCGCTGCAACCGCGCCGCCACCTGGCCGCCGTCAACCTTGGTAGGTCATTCTTGGCGCGTTCCCCCGCCCGCTTCCGCCTGATCGAAACACACCCGGTACGGTAGAAGGCACGGAAGCATCCCATCTTGACTCTTGAGGCTTGCACTGTATGTAGAGTATGTATCATATGTATGAGGTACGGAATGGGGTTGTCTCTCCGCTCTGGACCCAGGTGCATACATGCAAACCCAGTACCAGCAGCTCGTCGGATGACGATTCACGCCGAGCGCGGGGGACGACAATCCCCCTCCGGAAAGCAGAGATCCATCTGCAGAGATCCGTCTGCGATGCGACACCTGGCTCGTCACCACTACCTGGCGCCTCCTCACTAGCTGTAACCCCGTTTGTCCTCACCCGCAGAGTCCAGACAGACGGATGGGATGGTGCGGGGCGTGAGAGCGAGCCAGGGTTCACCGTGCACGAACCGCTTTGTGTAGTGCATGGTGTGTGCCCATGGCCCTGGCTGCTGGGTCGTCGACCACCACCACCACTCCATCACCTCACAGCAATGCATAAATTCATATTATTGATATAGCGATATCACGACCCAAGACATTCGGCCCGTGCATCCGCCCTTATGCACTCTACTCTCCTCTTTCCTGATTCTGCGGGCTCTTCTTTTCTTTTCGAGAGGGTCCCGGGCCCCGAGACTTGGGTGGAACGAATCGAATCACACGCTGCTTTCTTCTCTGGGTCGGACGGACGGCGGCGTCGGCGGGTTGTTTCATTCAGCTCGTCCAGGGTGGGTGGTGGTCGGTCGGGAAAGCCTAAAGCGAGTGGGTTCTGTGTAGATTGATGGATAGAAGTTGGTGCAGCTGCAGTGACGGATACGGTTTCCAATCCGGGGGTCGGGGGGGCGATTGTGAACTCGACTGCTCTCCACTCGACGTCAATTCTTCCGTCCATCGATCGGCCGGCACGTGATATTCTCCCCCCCTCCCCCTCCCCAACCCCAACCCCAACCCCTCGATAGAAAAGGTCAAGGGATGAGGCACGAGCTCATTTCCCTTGCTTCCCTTCCTATCCCTTCTCGGCTTCCCTTCCTATCCCTTCTCGGCTTCCCTTCCTATCCCTTCTCGGGCACTCTGCTTTACGCACGCATGGGAACTGGCACCTGCGTCTGCAGTCTGCGGTGCAAGATTGACTTCCGTACCGTATGCTTCTCTGCGGCGGAGTGTCCGGCCTTCGGGTGCACCTGTATGAAATGGGACGGTGACGGTGACGGTATGCCGGGACGCTTTTCGTGTGTCTGTGTAGAGGCATTCCCGGGGGGAGAAGACGAAGAAGAAGAAAAGAAGGAAACCTTGGGGGGGAACAACTTTCTTCTCACCGCTGCCGCCGCCGTTCTGTTTAGCTCTTCACACATCCACCCCCGGACCCATCCACCCATCCACCCCTCCCGCCGGACCCGCCAATCAACAGCAGCACGTCATTCGCCCCACCATGTCCCGAAGAAGCAGCGGTGTCACCCACCCACCCACCCACCCACCCACCCACCACCCTTTCCCAGCGACTCGGTTCGGGACTGGGAGTGGGACTGGGGACTGGGGGTAACTAGAATAGAGTAGTTAGGTCCACCACTGCGACGACGCATCATGTCTTATCCTCACCGGGCTGGGCTGGTTTCCCCCACCCAAAAGCCACCCGGATTCATCAGAGGCTATTCCAGTTTGGTTATCCGGGCTCCGGGTGTTCCTTTTCTCTCTCGAATTCCAAATTCACTGGGATACGGTGTCTACTGTTTCTCCTGCCGCCTCTCCTGCCGCCGAAACCGTTAGAGTAGTTAGGCAAACGCGGCCCGTCCATGGACCATGGACCATGGCTGCCGTACTCAATGCGCTGCAACCACGCCCATCGTCGAAAACGGTGACCAACATCGTGCTGACTCTGCGTGCGGCACATACATACAACAACGGTACGGTACCGATAATTACGATGGGTACGATGGATACGATGGAAACGATGTACCGTCGATGCGGGGATGTGTGCAGCACCACAGGTTTCCAGGTTTCCCGGGCACAGCCTGAAACCGGGAACAAGAGTACCGTACCGGTAAACACCTACCGTATTTGTTTCTCCCTGGGAGGTGGGAAGGGAAGGGTGGGTGAGTCGCTACGGTATTACCGGTAGTAGGTAGCACATGGACTCATGGAGGGACGCTGGAGCCTGGCGGCTGTAGAGTAGAGTACCGTGTACCGTGTCTTGACGGATTGGATGTGATTCATGATTCATGATTCAGCTAATACCGGGAAACAACATCAACATCGGAGAGTTACCTAGATCTAGAGAGAGTGAGAGAGAGAGAGAGAGAGAGAGAGAGAGAGAGAGAGAGAGAGAGAGAGGGAGCATATGAGCTGGATACCTACCGTAACTGGAAACGGCAGAACCTCCGGAGAGGAGAGGTGGAACCTACATATTCACCGGACACACTCTAAATGCAGCGGACTCGAGGAAGATGGCGTTTGTGATCCAAGTCACCGGCTCACCGCCGAAGTATCTACCAAATGGTCCGATATCATCGCCATCGTTCGACTTGTGGAGTTGTGGACTTACTTCAGCCGTAACTACGGTAGATCGCTATTGTCCTTCGATGTTGTCTTTCGACGAGCGACAAGGCTTTTTTCCGTCTAAGTCCCTCTCTGATTTTCTGGGGCACCCGAACTCAGCCATTGGCCCCCATGGACCGAGAGTTTCAAAGTCGGTTTGGTATGTTGATACGTTGTCGAGATTGATTCCATTGCGTTTACTAGCAGTATGTGCCGCGGATACCTTTTTCTCTCTTTTTGTGGTGTAATCATTGCATTCGACTTTATCGTCCAGATCATGGCGGTTACAACCCGGTTCCACCCCATTGTGCTGCCTTCTGGACTTGCTACTCGTACACTTCAGGTCTACAGCATAGGGAGTAGGGTGATATTTCATGATCCACTTTTGTTCGACTTCACACCTAACCCCAACCATGCAAAAAATTCAACCTCAATTGCGGATATCCACCATGTCAACCGACTCCCTCTCCTATGTAAAGAACCACCTGTAAACTCCCAGCCCAAACAATCCCACAGCGGTGCCCTGAATACCCAGGCGCCGAATGCCGATGCCGAAGCGCGTATTCGCCCGTGCGATCTCGGCCTCCTTCGCCGCCAGCTGCGACATTCCCGAGATGTATGTGTACCCGCCGAGGCCCATGAATGCCACCGAGCCTGCGGAAATGTAAATGTGAGTGAGGGTGATACGCAGACGGAGGTTGGAGTACAAACCGATCACACGGCACGGGAGGCAGTCCCCGCGGTCTTGGCGGAGCACATCCTCCAGCGGGATGTCGTTTCGCGATGGTGGCTTTTCGGGCATCGTGAGTGTGTGCGTGCTCGCTCTGTGTAGGAAGACGGCGTGAGATTGGGTGAAGATACCGTATGCGAATGGGCACTGGTGGGGTTAAGGTTGAGCTTCTGAACTAAAAAGAGTACCAAGACGTGATATTCTACTCCACGTTACCGCCCACCCCCCTGTCGCATGCTCCAGCATGCACGTCACTGGACAGCACCCCGCGCTGAGCATCACCACCAAAAACCACCATCACCGGAACCGCCAGAAACCATGAGTGCCATCGAAGCTCTGTACATTTTCGATCGCTATGCCCCCACCGCGACCATAATCCTCCAACACGAATGGCGCTCGCGCTCTCCGACATCGGCAGTCTCGCTGCTGGCGCACTACAACGCCCACCCCGCGCCGCGTCCGTCGCTGATCTACATGCCCACCACATCCCCGCCCACGCTCCTCTTCAGCCTGGAACACAGCAACCTCTTGTTCCTGTCTCCAGCGACCTCCGAGATCGAGCCGCTGCTTGTCCTCGAGTTCCTTCACCGCGTCGTTGATGTGCTCGAAGACTACCTGGGCTCGCCGCTGCTGGCCGCAAAGATCGAGGTCAACTATCACATCGTCGCGCAGCTCATGAACGAGATGGCCGATGACGGCGTACCGTTCACCACTGAACCAAATGCGCTGCGCGATGTGGTGCTGCCCCCGAGCTTAATGGGGAAGATATTCGGCAGCGTTACCGGCCTGCCTAGGTAGCTACTCGCCCCCGTCCGTCGTGGGCTTTCCTCGCCGTATGCTGATCAACCCCGGATGCGGCCCCCAGCTCCACCCTCCCCTCCCTCGGCCACTCCCCGCACACGAACGCGCTCTCGACGATCCCCTGGCGGCGCGCCAACGTCAAGCACACGAACAACGAGCTCTACGTCGACCTGATCGAGCTGGTGAGCGCGACGATCGCGCCCAGCGGGCGGCCGCTCAGCGCGCGCGCCAACGGCACGGTAGCATTCACGTCGAAGCTCTCTGGCGTGCCGGACCTGCTGCTCACGCTGCAGGCGCCCCATAGCCACAAGCAGAAGCTGGGAGAGAAGCCGAACGGCATCATCGAGTACCCGGTGTTCCACCCGTGCGTGCGCCTCAGCCGCTGGCGCGATCATCCGGGTGAGCTGTCGTTTGTGCCGCCCGATGGGAAGTTCGTGCTGGCGAGCTACGAGGTCGATCTGCTGTCAAAGCAGCATCAGCAGCACCAGCAGCAGCAATTGCAGCTGCCCGTACAGGTGGAATTGAAGACGGCGATTGGCCACGAGGGCGACGAGTTCGAGGTGCGCGTGTTCGTGTCTACCGCCGCGCTCTCTCCCGTCGCGGGCAGCGGATCGTCACCGGCGTTCGGGAGTCGGGGCGGGAATGGCGGGGGAAGCAGCAGGAGCCCCGCATTCGGCGGGACCAGCAATGCGCCGGTGATCGAGGAGGTGTCGATCACCATTCCGCTGCCGAACGTGGTCAAGACGCTCGTTGCAACGCGCTGCAGCAGGGGAGAGTTCCATCACGAAGGGAGGGAGGTCGTCTGGAAGATCCCCACCACCGGCTCCGGCGCTACGCCGAGCTCTACGGCAACGTTCCGGACAGCGGTGCAGATCCGCTCTTCGGCGGAGGATGACGATGATGACGATGACTCCGCCGGGGAGGAGGGCGCCGGCAAGAAGGAAGGCGGGAAAAAGGCCGCCGCTAGGAAACGGAGGATAGAAATGGCTATGCCGCGGTGCGCCATCGTTAACTTTTCCGTCAAGGGATGGTTGGCGAGTGGTGTGCGTGTGGAGAGCGTCAAGATCGTCGGCGGAAGGGGCATGGGCGAGGGCGTCAAGCCGTATAAGGGTGTCAAGTATATCACTAGAGCTGGCGGAATAGAGGTTAGGTGCTAATTGTGAATGGGCGCGCAATCTTGGGGGGTTTATGGCGTTTTTGTTTGTAATTTGTGTCTTTTTGTTTGCAGGGTGTAATGTAAACGCATACGGGTCGTGAATTGATCAGGACTGCCTGACGAAATTATCCCTCTCCCATGGGCCATGAACAACCTTTCGTACAGTGACCAGTCATGTTGTAGAGCCAGTCGGAGCAGCCCCTAGATACACTTTGGACTACATGATCCACGACCCAATCCCATCACGATATCACGTGTAACCTTTCCCACCCACGTCATCCCCGGCCCTCCACCCTCCATCCAACCACAATGCCCCCACCACCACGGGTACATACACAATCCCTTCCCCCCTCCCCTCCGTTGCAAGCTGACCCAGCCAGACCCCACGCTTCATCGTCCCCGCGAGCACCGCGCCCTCATCCACCCCCAGCCGTCCCCCCCGCTTCATCGCGCCGCACCCCACCACCACGCCGTCCCGGCACGTCCCGCAGTTCCTGAGCGCCCCCGCTCCGCCCACCGCGCCCACGACCGCCACACCCACCCCCGCGCCGCGCCCCACATTCGTAACACCCGCGCTCCAGCAGCCTCAGGAGGAGGAGGAGGTAATCGACGACTTCGGCGACTTCGGCGACCGCAGACGGCGGAAGCGACGGCGACCATCCTCGTCCTCGTCTTATGGCGAGGGCAGCCAGGACGAAGACGCCGGCCTCGAGTCGCCGACTGCTCACCGTAGCACGCGGGCGCTGCCGTTCGCGCCGGGGAGTACACAGAGCGCTGGTGCGGGCTATGGTGCTGGTGCGGGCCCGATGGGGCCGCCGATAAGTTCAAGGTTGTTTGCGCTAAGATTGCCGGAGGGCGAGGGTGAGGTCCACCTGCCGGTCGATTGGTCGCCCACTAAGCCGAAGCGTGGGAGGAGCGCGTATGTGCCCCAAGGATTGGCCGCGACGGTGGCCGGGTGGGCGGTCGATGCGAGGAATGCTCAGGGGCGAAGGGGAGGCGCGACGTATAGGGTGGTGGAGGCACGGCCAGGAGAGGGGTATGTGGGCGTGGTGACGGAGGAGGGGGGGCTGCTGCTGGTCAGGCGGGTGGGTGCTGGAGAGGTTGGCGTGGACGTTAGGGTTAAGGTGGAGTGGCCGTGGTGGGAGGTAGGCATTGAGGGGGGGATGTGGAAGGTGTGTGTTTTTTGGGAGGTTGTGGGAGAGGAGGAGGAGGAGATGTTGGTTTGATCGATGGACGGATGGATAGCATGGCGATAGAGTACTCTTATAGGAGGGTAGATAGAAAGTAAAGTAGAATGCTGCAATTCGGAGCAGAGAAACAGAACATATATTACACTTATCAAAACAGTATAGATAATGCCTCCCGTCCTCCTACAAAAACGCCTCGCGCTTCTTGTTGTACGCCCGCTGATCCTTCAGCCACTGCCGGTACTGCTTAACGCTCCCAATCTTCTCGCCGTAGTAGTCGGGCACTGGATTCGAAAAGCTCTGGAACGACGGGTCGACGCGGTTCTTCTTGATGTGATTCAGGAACTCTTTCTCCTTCTATTCCGCCGCAAGCACAGTTATCAACCCCATTCTCCAGCGCGCATTCTCGCCATTGCCATCGCCACTCAACCAGCACTCGCACTTACCACCGAAATCTGTTTCACCCAGCGCTTCTGAAGCAGGTTGAACGTCGCGCCACCCAGACTAGGCCCGACAAGCCATCCGGCCGCGCCGCACCCGACCGTGGCCAGCCCAAACATGATCAGCGGGTCCATGCCGAGAATCGTCTGTGTCACGTCGATCTCCTTGTTCGCGAGGTAGCCCATTCCCGCCATCGTGCCGGCGAACGACGTGACGACGCTCGACGCGAGGTTGTAGCGCCGCCGGAGACGACGAAGCTGCAGGAACGTGTCCCAGCTCAGCTGTCCTGTCGGTGCGGCAGCGGCGGCGGTGTTGCTGTGCGTGGTGGTTGTGGTGCTGGTGCCGGTGGAGGTAGAGGCGGAGCGGAGAAGCGTAGTGGTGCTGGGCGCGGCGGGAAGAGAGCGCAGGATTGCGCGTGGTGGCGGGAACATCGTGTTGTGCTGTGGGGTTTGTGTTGCGGTTGGTGGTGGTTGCGAGAGGATTGGTGGGGCGATGATGTAGGTGTAGACGAGAGTTCTGGAGATGGCCGGTGGGAGAATTATTTGTGTGTGGGAACCGACTAACGCCCAGACGCTAACGTCCGACGACAATCCGCGCTTAGTTAACGCTTCCTCGCTTATCGGATTCGAACTTGCCTGTTCGGCTGGCTGGCTGGCTGGTCTGCCCGACACCCGTTCATGCCCGACAACCTGTTTTCACTGCTGAGATGCCCAGATAGCTATTTTCATCGGCCAGGTATTGGAATATGAGGCCGGTCAACAAAGCCAGTCGGACTATTCCTCTGTCTGTCATAACATTCTGCTCTGTCCCGGACTGAAAGATCTTTATGCTACGATGAGATATGCCAGAGTTGTGTTAATGTTTGTCACCGGCAATAGGATTCCTGGCCAACCGTCCCCGAAGAGCTTTCGGACGACCTCCCGAGTGCGTTCTATCATCCGTGCACGGTTATCTCCCTTAACAAAGATTCAATTCGCTAAGGGTAGGTATTGGATCAAAACAGTCATACTACACCTAGGTACTTTCAAACCGGCCTCGAAAGCGAATCAATCAGCCATTCGAAGAAACATCCTTTTCCTCGTAGTCCTTTTTAGAATTTGCCTCAAGCTGCACAAGTCTGGCATTTACGGGCTCTGCCATTTGCTCGACGACGACCTTCGATCATTCATCTATCCATTCAGCCTTCTGACCACATCCGTATCACCATCACTTACCTCTCCACCTTCCAAACATCCTTCCTACTCCATTTACTTCGCCTTCCTTCGTCCAATCTCTTCTTCCCCCCTTCCATGAGCCACTCTACGGCCATCTTTGAGATACCTTCTCACTAGGCTAACCCGGTGTTTACAAGAAAACACCTACTAAAGCAAACCCCCTCACGATATAGGGCTAACCCAAGCTCACGTTGAATGCTAGAGCATTTTGGTATCGTTCACATACCCTTCTGCCATAACACCTACTGATACCAAGTCGGTTCTCAGTTGACATTCTTCGTCGTTAACACTCTACTCGTTACCAAGGAATCTTTGCCGTGGGCCGTGAGCGTGTCTGTTTGATTATTGCGAGTGACGAGTAGTGAGTAGTGGTGATGCTTTCTCGACATAAAATCATTCCATCTCTCACCATCACTCTACTTTTCTTCATCGGGAATCGCTACATATCGGTGTGTTCACATTTACCTAGAGTCCGCCCCGCTCTCTGTCCAATTCCTGTAACTAGCTGGGTTATAGATACTGTTGGCGGCGAAGTCACGGCGAATTGGGGACCATTGTGAAGCCTTAGTTGAACCACTGTCTGAAAGCAATTTCGCATTGATATCTCTCCACCCCCCACAGCACCTTAAATTTCGATCTCAACAACCACCTTAAGCTCCTCTCCCTGGCCCTGGTTTGCCGCCGCCTCAAGCATCGCCTCGTCCACCTGGCTCCCCTCCACCCACCAAACCTGCATCCACGTCCAAGCCGCCTCAACCCTGTACTTCCCGGGCTGCAGCCTGAACTCCTTCAGCTCATGATCGACGCTGACCTCTCCGCCGGCAGGCACGAAGACCACGTCCTCCTTTGGCGGCGGGACGAGGCGGTTGATGCGCATGAACGCGGCGTCGACCTCGTCGCCGGAGGCGGCAGCGAACACGCGGAACACGCCGACCGAGGGCGCGAGAGCGTCGAGTGGACTGTTCCACGGGAGGATCGAGACCGGCGATGTGGTGGGGTTCCGCAGGGTCGTGGTGAGGACCAGCGGCGACGCGGATTTTTGCGTGATGCTGATCTGAAGCTCGGAGATGTTGGGTGCTGACATTTTTGCGGGCGCTGGGGTCGTCGTGGGGATGTTGTAGACGACGAATGCGAACAGGAGTGTGGAGCACACGAGGATCGGGAGGAGGGGGAGGTTGTAGCGGGCCATGGTTGGTTTTGTGTGTCGATGTGGTGCAGAGGGGTGGCAAGTAGTGGTGGTGGTGGCGATGCGGTGCACTTATATGAAGGGGCAATTATCGTCGAGAGATGTCGCATCCCGGTATTTAAGAAGGTTGGATGCGGCAGGTCGCAGGAGGGTGGCCATCCTGATACACGACGTAGAATGACCAGCTCCAAGCTCCGTATACTAAGTTGCCTGTAGCTACGCGGCCGGTTCGTACGCTTGAAACAGAGCTCATGAGTCCTCACGGCCTCATCCATGTGTATTCCTCGCAATCTGCAATCAAATGGAAGGCTTCATCTCAACCGCGGTCTCAGCCCCGCAAACGAAAACATGGGATATGGAATGGTGATAGGGCACCTCCCAAAATGTGAAGCATCATACATCTACCCTCAAATCTTCGGATACCGCCGGTCGATCACCGTTAGACGGCGGGGTGCGGACCTTCCTATTGCAAGGTACCTAGCCCACCCCTGGTGAGTGGATAAGCACAAGGCTTCATACTTGCATGATAGTCATAGAAAAAAGCTGGTGTGGTATAAATGGTTTCATGGTGTAGTTGGTTATCACATGTGTCTAACACACACAAGGTCCCCAGATCGAGCCTGGGTGAAATCACTCACTTTTATTTGTCGGACGGCAACCACTATGCCAGAGGATTCGACTTTGCGCTCGTATTGCAGGTTTCTTTTTGTTTGAGGTCTTGGGGAAATACAATGAGATCAAATAATGTAGTCTGTGCTTTGATTAGCTCGTGTATTCATGGCGATAGTCCGGTCGTCCTACGGCCCGGGGCCATCCATCTGGCCATCAACTCAGCGCCCAACTAGCCACGATCTACTAATATATTGATCAGTAAAGAGCAGTGCTCCCGATAGTCCAGTCCAGAGTCCGGACTGCCGCAGTCCATAAAATTGGAGGACGGTTTGAACTCAGTCCGTCCCAAAAATTTGCCGCCTCGGACTGCAGTCGACTGACAGACTGCCACTTTCTGCAAATTTTGGGTCGAACTAGGTATGTAACTAGTGGGCATCACTCTTTCAACCTATCACATGTTCTGTTTTCGTACCATGCCAGCTCTCTATCTCTTACCCCACTGTCGTCTGAATAAAGATATGATGGAGGTTTTCCAGCAAGAATTGCCTCCATGCGATTCCATCGACAATGTGGTACAGTAGGTACTCGGCGAATAAATCACATGAACCTCGCTGGAAAGATCTCGCCAGAACGGCCCTCGAGTATTTGAGCATTCGCACCATAAGAGTGAGCCGGAACGAGTTTTTAGTGGGGCTAAAATCTCTCTCTCATCGTCGCTCCAGCATGGGTGAGGACGCACCGCAGGTCCTGGAATGTCTCAAAAGCTCGCAACGAGATGGTCTTGTAGCTGCGACAAAGGGCGATATCTAGGAGATGGAAACTATCCTCAATGCACTGTGCGAGAAGCATCTGCAATAGCTACCGGTATATTATAGACGTGTACAAAAAGTTCATCACTAATTGCAAACATTTTCCATTCAAAGTATGTAGCAGCCCATTCAGTCGACTGCAGTCCATGCAGTCCATCCAGCCCTAACAATTGCGAAGTGCTCAGTCCAGTCCGACTTTTGCCGAAAGAGGGACTGGAGTCTGGACTGGACTATATATCGGAGACACTGGTAAAGAGCCAGTAGTGTCAACTCGGTCCCGTCCCTAACTTCAAAAGCATCAGACAGCATTCCGGGCAGCGAAGGCCGAGTCGGTACATGCCCCAGTCAGGACACCCCATTAGTCGCCCAACCCTACACACGTCATTACGCTCGCTATGTGTGCTAGACGTCGGGAACATCCCGATAGGGCAAAATCATACGTGCTATTATATAGACGTTGAGAACATTCCGATAGGGCAAGAGAACATGCACTATTAGGCCTATTAGACCTCGAGAACATTCCGGTGGGGCAAAAGAAGGGCCATCGTGGCAGCAAAAAAACAAAGAAATGATTTCACCCAGGCTCGATCTGGGGACCTTGTGTGTGTTAGACACATGTGATAACCAACTACACCATGAAACCATTTATATTGCCTAAGCGAATCATACGAACCTTGAGGTTGGATCTGCTTGGGCGATGGGACTTGAGTTGGCGAAAAAAATATCGGTGGGAATTGGGCGTATTCTGCAATATCACGCGCGGTCCGTCCGGTCCAGACTCGACTGGGGCGAAACCCCATCTAGGCAAAGGGAAAGATCTGATGGGTCGGTCTATTGGACTGAAAGATCGGACTGGCGTCTGGAAGAATTTCCTAGCTGGATGGGTGAAGCACGGGTGATGCTGTATGATCCTTGATGATGGTTTTTTGAGTGGCGACTTGACAACAGATCCTGTTTGTTAGAACTTGAATACTTGAATGGAAGCATGAGCTGTGGTAGCTACCGAAGCTTTTACGCCCATTCACACACCCGAGAGTAAGACATCGAGAACAGCCTCCTGAAGTGATTAGGGATTAGGGATTACATATAGTCACAGAGACATGGACCGCTAATACCAGGCATGAGTATCATCCACCTCACGCTTCAGCTCCTCCCCTCATAACCGTCACGACAACGCCGATACACGGTGATCCTATCGCACTCCCATCAGCAACTATCCCTAGTCAACATCCACCATTGAGAACGCACCATAGCCCGTGTGACTCTTCGTCCGAACAAACAGCCCATAACCATGTCCTTTGTCCCGCTCAACACAGAACGCTGTAACCCATCGTATCAGCGGTCGAGTCTCTTCTACGACTCCTCCTTCCCGGGCAACAAACCCATCTTCGCATCCATAGGTCTCAGCACGGCCATGCCTCTCCCCATCTCCTGACACCTCAGTTCCATCACAGCCTCCACCGCCAGCCATCGCCGGGCCGTCGAGAACGCCACCTGGTTTGTCGAAGTAAGAAACGCGATCTTCCCGGTGTCCGCGAGCTTGAGCAGGTGCTGGTCGGTGAGGGTAAACGTCTGTGGACGGTCGTCGAGGACTGCGAGGGGGTGGTGGAGCTCGAGGAGCGCTGAAACTGCAAGGCTGCTAGGGGGCAGGGACATCAGGTGGGTGCCGTTCAAGGCGTTGATGAGGAGCGTGAATAGGTGCGGGGAGTGGGAGCTGGTAGCGAGCGGGAGGAGGAGCAAGGTGGTGAACACCCGGTGGAGGATCATTGTAGGTGCATTGATGGCGGGAGGTAGATTTGCCGTGGTCCATGTTATTTTCTTATGTTTGTGCTCGTACGCAAGGAGGTGATGGCTTCATATGGGAAAGTGCATATTTCGATTCTCTGCGTGTCACGATGGTACATTTGACGTCACTCGGGTAACTAGCTGGAATGGAGGGGTGCGGGACCCACCGGGTTGAAGGGCGAGAAAGCGGACAGTGGCCGGGCAACGATAAACCGAACCTGCGCACTCGGCACTCCGAAGCTCGCGGTTGTGTCAGCGGTGAACCTTGCACTACCGGCCCGCCCCTATGTCTGCAGATACCCATGGAACGGCCCGGAATAAGCACTTCCTATAGCACCTCGATATTATTACAATATCGTTGCCTATATCCATGCACCATTATCCACAGAACGAAAATAGAGATTCCAGCACATACAACAAGTCTATACAAAAATTCACGGAAGACGTCCAAAGGTCTTTGGTGAGAGAAATCACGGCCCAAACTCTTCACCCTTCCTATGAATCTGCACTCGTACCTCTGTCTGCTTGTAGATCTGCATATCGCCCATCACTCGCTGTCCCTCCCTGGTTTCACAACCGCCCTCAATATCGGTAGTAGTCCCCTGGGCAGTAGCGAACTGCTCCGTCGAGGATGAGTACTCGTCGTCCATCTTTGTTTTGGAAGCCATACTCCCGAGCGGAATCGAGCCGCCGTTCGAACGGGCGACGGCATGGCCGCTATTGCTGAGACCTGTCGTGCGTCGGTTCTTGGAGCTACCGGTGTCGGTGAGGATTCCGGGAAGGAATCGGCGGATGAAGGGGCGGAGAGTGGGGAGGCAGCTGCAAATCACCGCTACTTGCACCTCTATATTGGTCCAGAGGGCGGCGCTGACGAGCCGGTCTGTTGTGAGGTGTTAGCTGGTACATATTAAGTAACCATGGTAATGCGCTTAGATGGTGTAGCTGTCGGGACTTACAGGATGGATCGACTTCGAATTTGTCGTCGAGAACTTCGCCGGCTTTAACTGCAAAGATGAGGCGTGAGATGGATGCAATCCAGACACTTCTTAAAGTTAGTGCCTCCGCAATCTGATCGTACGAAAGGGAATATCTTACAGTCCTCCTGCCAGGAACACGAGGATCAGCGAGATCTTTTGGCCACGGGGCAATCGCACCTGCCAGATGATCTTCAATGGCGACAGCCACGTAATAAAGTCCATTATGATGTTGATGCCGCCCACGGACTCCTGGAGCAGGACATAATCGATGCAGATTCCTAACGCTGCATCGCCTTTTGGGTCTGGGCTCAACCAGAACCGTGAAGGGTCCATCTTACAGATAAAGACGTGCGAGAAGAAAGCGGCGATAGTGAACGTGCCCGACGCGCCGAGGAGTGTCCAGAAGATGACACGCATGCGATGGGTCGGGGCGAGTCGCACGAGCTGTAGGAGAAGTGATGCTCGTGTGAAGCCCAGCGAGAGGATGTACACGAGATGAACAAAGTAGGCATACTGCGTGAGATGTCAGATTGATGATGACAGTGGAGTTGGGCGAAAATACCTTTAAAACTACCTGAAAATTGAACGTTCCCACGACCCATATGTGCGAGCCCATACCGTACTCAGCACTGATGCAATTCATCACCGTAAGGCACACCGCCAACACTGCTGCGGCGACCGCACAGTAATCGTCCCAACCGACGATCTTCAGCACTTGTATCCGACCCCATAACCGCAATGTTACGACGATGACTACAACCGTCGAAAGGGTAATCCCGGAGATCGTCAACTGCGATCCGTTACTGTCAGTTGCCAGCCCCAACGCAGCGATCTGCTCGGGGGTCAGTATTCCGCTGCTATTGGCGGATTGAGGTTCCATATCGTGCAAGCTGCGTTTTTTGTCGCACGCAATGTGGTGCCATGGGCAGGTACATATACGGGCGATCGGTCGACCGAGTCAATCGTCCCAAGTACCGAATCATGGGACGATAGCTGTCGCACTGCATACATACCGAACTGCCATGCGCTGTCGAAGCGAGCCTCGGAAGCTGGCGGTGTTGATACAATACTGACTGCCATGTAGGCAGGCTGAATGTGTATGTTGCCTGAATTCATGCAGTCTCGTTGTTTCATGTGCTGCAGGTTCCACGTATTGATATAGTACTCGTATTGCTTGGCTCTCTCCTCTCTATTATTTTCTCTCTGGAAGTCTCGCCCAGGAGGAATGGGTGCTGTCCATATGGCATTTTGAATTTGATGCGTATCGGCCTGAGAGGCATCTGGTCCGGTGAGGACCGTTCGTAGACACCTACGCTATCATAGGTCTGTGTCTCTGTTGTATGTATGGGACGTGTTTGCTATCCGTCGCGGCGTAGTTGCGAGTCATTTTCGTGCGCATCGGCTCCAAGACCGCTTACGCCCTCAGGCTCATTCCACCTTCGCCTATGTAGTTTTCTTTGCTGATGGATCGGGAAGCTAGGTAGAGCTGCCTGCCTCTATTGAGCTGATTTCGCGATTTTCTGCAAGGAAGGATCCAGCTGTTCTTTTTCTCGCGCCTGCCGAATTGCTGTCGTGTTCGGCTCTGGAGGGCTGAGGGTATGCTCAAAAAATTGTTTTACCGAGCACTTTAAACCGGATGAAGGTGGGGGATCTACAATTGCCGCTGGTTAGTGTGCAAGTGGGTGAGTGTGGAGTGGGTTAGGTAGATCGACGACACATGCCATGGAGATCAATGGTGGCAAAAGGTCACAGGGGATAGCCGGATTTGGTCGACAGCGAGTGACGACTACCGTAAGAGGGTCAGCACTTTCCATCATGAGCCACGCATATAATATGATACCTCTAAACCATTATGTTTAGTCATGTGCTTGCGGGTACACTTCCCTCTTTTTCAAAGCATACTTACCATAAGAATGGCCCACAGCGTCGCCCATTTTCTCAAATTTTCCGGTGTATCACGGAGTGTCGTTAATTTTGCCGGTGAACATTCAAAACCCAAATTTTACCTCCACTATCACTATTCAGGTGAAGAGCAGAAAGTTATCTGGTCTTCACGGGTCTCTAAGTTTAAAGATTTGCCATGCTCGATACCAGACTGATCTGTGGCTTAGGAAAGTGTCCTAGAGCCTATATAAGAACCCGGATGGACAGCATGCGTTCTTAACGTTTATCATATAACGTCCGTCGGCAAACAGTTCGTCCTCTACACCACGACGGGCCCCACAGACAGGGCCACACCTAGGGTAATAGATACACCTGTTATGCAGAGCGACAATTCCCCGCCCGACCCTGAGTACTTCAACAACAAGTTATCATAACAAACCTACTGCTGTTTCGTCCTGACTTCCCACATGTTCTCCTCCATGGCCAAGTAGAGTACATGCCGGTTCGTACGCGCAGCCAGGTTTACTTGCATGTGCGGAGTATCAGCGCGCGCAAGGGTTCCTCACATCAGGCAGCTTCCTTCTTCCTTCGATCTTGGAGAAGATCTGGGGAAAGCCAGAGCGTGCACGTGTCGATATTACCCGAGCGGATATCCAGGGCTTTGTTTTCGCTCTGAGACGGAGCAGTCACAACACACCGTGGCATGGATCTTGAAACGCGAAGATTCATGTCACCTAAGCATTCTTGGAATAGTAGGAGCATGGGACTCGGAGACCAGACAGGGGGGCAGGGTGGATAGGGGAAGCTGTTATGGATGATGTAAAGTAGAGGTTTAACCTGCAATGGCGAGTGATACTGTGTGTACCTTTGACGAATCCCGGCACTTCATCTGTGATCGTTTGGCACAATGCATCTCATGTGGTCCCGCGCGCGCAAACGAGCAACTTCCGGTTAAGGAAGTCGATACATATCCTTCGATATCCTTTCTCCCCACACTCCTCGCCTCGCCTCCCCCCCACTTCGTCACATATGCATACATCTAACCTTACGGCACCGAGATGCTCTTGGCGATAACTCCTCTCGAGCTTAAACTCTAATATATGCACTAGTATACCAGACACCGCACTCCATCAACTTTAGCCAGCCAGCCAGCCAGCCAGGCAGTTCCAGCGAAATCTGTCAATGTCGAACTGGGACTATGAAACTGTGGGGGTCACTGTCTGGCACCGAATGAAACCCGAGCAGGGTTGTCACTAGGGTGGGCTACAGTCCATACTTACCGGGCCCGGGAAAGCCGATCGGTCAGTCCGGGCGTGGATACAATACATTATACATGCCCGAAGCCTGTGCCGTCTCGGGGCGAGCATTGGACGGACTGGTACCCGGCGGCGCGGGAGGGAGGGAGGGGGGGGGACTATTGGGCCCCCGACGGAGACGTCCGCTGGGACGAAGAGTCCGATGCTTCCCGGCTGGAAGGCAGATATGCATACATACCAAAAACAGACTGACGGAAGGGCACTCGACTTCCATGTGGCAAAAACCATGTTCAAAATGCGGCGACCAAGCAGTCCAATGTCCATGCCAGGCCCAGGCGTCACTGGACCTCAAACCTTCTGCCCGGTTATGTATGCAGGCACACCCGAACACGACGGGACTATATAATAACGTATGCAATCCAGTCTCGGTCGCAGGGAAGCCCAAAGGTGGATCCGACACTCCATTGACTGCCCTGAATTTGAAACCCAGGTTTCGTGGTAGCTACGAATACGCCAGAACGTCGCCGTAAAGGCTTGTATGCAATTCCCGAGGCTGGGACCGGCCGGGTTTCCGTTTCCCCTGCCTCATAGGTACCTACTATGCGGATCTGCCATTCAAGATCTGATTTGGTCCCTACATAGAAGAAGAAAGCTTTGGAAACAAGCTTTGCCAAGAATTTGGTTGGATATCATATGTTCAAAACTCTCCAGTTGCACAGGTTCTCGCTCATGTCTTCGGGGTCAATTGAAGATGTTTCCTTTCACACTGTCTTCAAGCTCTCTTAGACTTGCGAAGAAGGTATGTACAATACAAGCTGACCATCCGGCCGAAGCATTCTCTAACATGAATGTCTCCCACAATTATCACCCACATACCGCATTATCAGGTACCGAAGGCGCTTCACCTGCGAAGGCAGTCATCGATGTACTATTTATCTTACATGTATGTAGAAGACATACCCAACAGTCACACATCAACTAACCGAGAAGAAAGCAAAACTACAGTCTACGGAGGAAGAAAGAAGATTACACCTAAACGCCAGGGAGTCCGGTTGGTAGTGCCAGCAGTGTCGCAGTCTACCGCTGACGCCATGTCGGCTTTTCTGGTAGATTGTTCGGCCGGTAGGAGTTCCCGTTCCTGTTGCCTCCTCCTCCTCCTCCTCCTCCTCCTCCACCACCCCCCCCGCCGCCGCCGCCGCCACTACGGTAAGAGTTGTAGCCTCCACCTCCACCTCCTCCCTGGTGTGGTCTCGGTCTGGTGAACATCGACTGCTGCGGCCTGCTGTTCCGCGACAACATCCCCTGGTTGTAGGAACTGGAGCCTGGATGCGACGCGATGCGCGCATCAATGCTCTGCCTGTAGACACCGAACGGCTCAAACAGCGGGACCATGTTTTGGCTTGTCGCCATCCTTCCAAACGCCCTCGCATCCGCATATTTGGGCAACTTGGTTTCGCGATCGTATTCGGCGAGCGAGAATTCATCATCTGGCGCCACGTACTGGAACGCGAGCATGCCGGAGAAGGAACTGGTTTCACTAGAACTGGTTTCCTTCCGCCGCATCGATGCGAGCTGGGGACAGTCGTAGCCGTAATGGCCCAGGCCAGCACAGTTATAACAATAGGCGCGGAGTGTGTATCGTTCGGCCGGTGTCTCGCGACGCGCTTCGGATCGCCAGTCGTACGGCTGTGAGGGAGATGGGCTGGTGCTAGGACAGGCGTTCGAGAAGTGTTTATTGTACTCGCCACAGTGTTTGCACTAGGGTTGTCAGCCTACGATCCAGAGGGCAGAAATAGTGATGGGACAACATACAGTCAACTCAGGACACGCTTTGCCCGTGTGTCCCGGTTCGCTGCAAACTGTGCACAGCCTCTCACCGCTCAGCGCAACAATCGGTTTAACCGTGGGCAGGATCCGAAGCTCACGCTCAGCCGTGTCGAACATTGGGCGGTCCTCCTCTCTGGTCATCAGCGGCAGCTTGTACGGGCGAAAGTATTTTCGCTGGAACTCGTCCTCGATGAGGTTGGGCACCGGTGTTTCCTCCGCTTCCCCCTCCTCGACATCGCCGCTGCTATCCTCGTCGCCGTCGCCAACGACCGCGGCAGCACCTGCAGCTGCTGCGGTCGTGGCTGCCGAACGCGCAGCTTTTCGCTCTTTGTTCTTAACTCTTTTGCGCTGTTTCTTCGCTGCTACGCGAGCGGCATCGGCGTCATCGAGCGCGGGAGTGGTCGTCACCTCACCCTCCTCGTTGCCTGGAGGAGAGTCGGGGCGTGGTCGCTTTTTCCTGGCCATGGAGGTGTTGGTCGTGTCGCTGTCGCTGTAGTTGACAAGATTCGCAGGCGTTCCGTCCGACATGACTACTACGCTCGATTCCGCCAAGCCTAGCGTTGGGAATGTTTAGGAGTAGGGTTTGAGTTTCGTGGAGTCTTTGACTTGCGTGTTGAGAGTTGGAGCGGCTGATAAGGGATGGAGGTCAAATTTTTTTTCTTCAAGGTTTGAATTCCTGTGGGGCGAGACCTTCACTCTACTGTCCTCCACGAGCGTCTTTGAATTGATGCATCATCCATCGACCCGCCCCCATGGTGAATGCTGCTGCACACACGTACGTAGAGTATTTGCCATCACATCAGGTCCCATCCATCGTACTCGAATAACGCGACTCTGGCTTGCTTTCTTGCTTGTTCCCGCTGTTCCCGCTTTGCTGCAGCTGGAGGAGGCTCTTCTCTTTCTCTTCCGTCTCTTCCCCTCCACCCCTTTTGTCCATTTACCCGGACCTCGTCGAAGCCCCTTGTTACCTGGCAACGTGACCGATCTCTGCAACCCCCATGAGTAGAGTAGCTCTCCAAACGAACAAGAGAACCAAACATCATCACCCACACTCCACTGCTTCCCACACACCCCCACCCGAGAAGGACCCCGAACATTCAAGCCAAACAACCCCTTGCAGAGCACCTTCACCAAACCTCTCCGCCTCCCCTTCTCTTCACAGTCTTTCTTTCAAGCCCGTCGCTGTTCCGCTCACTCACTTGCTCATCCCTTGATTCTTCCGGCCCGGACAGGCAACCCCCCGTCTACCGTTTAGCTCCCTCATCTCGGATCTGCACCCATCGAACACGCACGCATCGAACACCGTTACAACCGTAGTTCCTGTACATCTGTCAAAAAACCCATCCCCCACGATATTCCATCCGCCCACAACCAGCGAAACAACAATCCCTCTCACGCCCCCACGTCCACGTTTCGATCAACATAACAAGCTTTCAGCGCCCCCCACCGCAGCCGTTCAAAATTCCTTCCCTTCTCATCCCCCGCACCGTCCCTACCGGCAACATGTCGGACGCTGCCCGGCGACGCCGTTCCAGCTCGATAATATATACGGAACCCCCGGAGACCATTGAGCAACGGTCCGATCAAGCCGCGCTTCCCAACCTGAACGCGAGCTGGGTCAACTCCAAAGGTACGCTGTGCTGCAGTCGGTGGTGCTGGTGGCTGGGGGTGACCGCGCGGGCGTACTGGCGTGCTGTCGTACCATAACTCGCCCCCGGTGTTGGTTGTCGCCATGTCGTTCCAGAGGAGGGGGCTCATGTGGCTAACATTATGTGTGTACAACCGTATAGGTGCCTGGACTATCCACATTGTCATCATCGTATGCCTCAAGATCTTTTACGACTCGGTTCCGGGAGTATCACAGGAGACGAGTTGGACGCTGACCAACATCTCCTATATGTTTGTACGTGGCACACGATCTCCTGCCGTCTTCCCGACGCCCCCGCGAATGAATCATGGCTGATAGCAGGCCTAGGGTTCGTACATCATGTTCCACTGGGTTCACGGAATACCATTCGAGTTCAACGCCGGAGCGTACGACAACCAGAACATGTGGGAGCAGATTGATAACGGTGACCAATACACGCCGACAAAGAAGTTCCTTCTGTCGGTCCCAATAGTATTGTAGGTTTCATCCGGTGCCATATGTGCGCGCGCCTATGAAAAGACATGCAGCTGACGGGATAACGTGTTGCCGCGCAGATTCTTGATGAGCACGCATTACACACATTACGACCTCACGTACTTCACCATTAACTGTCTGGCCGTCCTAGGAGTTGTGATTCCGAAATTGCCATGGGTTCGTGCACCCTCCTGCCCCCACCCCCAAGCCACGCGCTCAAGCCACCTATGCTGCTTTTGTGGCGTTAGCACGTGATCGCTTGTTTCCACTTCACCGATCATCACTCTTTAATTCCCTTTTTCGGTCGCACACTGACACTGCGAATAGACCCACCGTATGCGCATCGGCCTCTTCTCAGATCCGGAAGAGTAATGTATTCGGCCGAGGTCTGATTTTCCTACAGTGTTCTTTTTGGCTTTGGCAGCAGGGGTAACAAGCGAAAGAAAAAATTCCCCGTTATTCTCATCTTCTCTAAAATCCGGCGTTTATTCTCTCTGAATCCCCCTCACTCCCTCAATGTGTGTTTGTGTGTGTGTCTGTGTGCATGTGATCTCCTTTTCTGCCTGCCTTTGTCTGTGTATGCCTGTGTTTGCTTCCCGTACCGTGCGTGTTTTGCTCGCTGTTTCTCTTTCGATTTCTTTTCCAACCACTCCTTAATACGTAACATTGATTGTAGTGCTTCCTTTTCGTCGTCTTGCGGGTGAAGATTGTTCGCCATTGTTCTGGCTTTTGCGTGTTTACCGGTATATCTTTTACATTTCTGTGCGGTGGCGGTGGTGGCGGTGGTGATGGTGCTGGTGGTGGATTGTATACATACTTAGAGGGCGAACCGAGGGGATATGAGGATATTTGCGCGTTCTTTTAAATCGATTCGACGTGTTATGTAATGCCGTTTTCCTCATGTTGGATGGATGAAGGATGAAGGTGCAGAGTAGATTGCCGCCATAGACGCCGTACTCTAACTGCTCTACGGTCTGAAGTCTGGAAGGGAAGGGAAGGGACGGGCCGCGGGGCCGACTTGCCGGCTGGTAGCCTGGCAGGAGGCTGGGGGCTGGGAGTTTCACTTTCACGTGTGATCTCGACATAACAGGTGTATAGTACCAAGAGGTGGCTGGGATCAGCGACGGAGGAGGACTCAGGCCTGGGGTTCATAGAAATCACTCGGCTTCGCTTAGGTACGGTTTCTTTTGTAAAACTAAAACGAAATATCCTGAATCATTATTGCAGAATTCAAACGTCTGGTGCAAATGAAAATATGGTTATTGAACAGTGGAGCGGGGCTAATGCTGATCAGTGATCAGAGGTGATTACCGATATATAGTGGCTCAATGCAGCGGGGTAAGTGTCAAGTGTAGAAATTATTCGGCGCCTTCTATCCACTCCTTACATCTGGTCGTGTAGTCTAGACTACTGTAGTCTTTGGTACGACGGAATGGAACGAATTGTCGGCTTTCAGATGCAATCCTACGGTCTACCAAGGAAGCAAACAGGTTATGGGACTGGACCGAAGTTGTCCTGGCCGCCCGGACTATGTAAAAGTTAAAACGCTGTGTTGGACAGGACTTCAGTCTCGGTTGTCACTCGTGAGCGGGCAAACTCGGATATATCACAGGTTAATCCAGGAGGACGGCGGGCCGGTTCGCATACATAGACTACCTAACTACCATTCTTCCAATTAGGATATCTTCAAAGAACTCCTTATGCTCGGCTTGAAGTACTAGTAGTTGAAGCATGATTGTCAAGCCTCATGTTTATCTGTGTGTGAACTCAGAAGCATGGAAATCTCTTTTTTGGTTTTGTTTAATCATCATTGCACTCTACGTTGGTAGATCATGGCAGATTACATATCCATTTCCACCCAAGCCGGGAGACCTCGAGAGGGGAAATAATACCGGTATATACAGTGTTGGTTACGAAGGCTACGATCGAGTGACTCCGTAAGTGCAGCCCCGAAATACCATCATCACTGGGATTGGTCCGTGCGGGAGTAGTGAGGCGGGGTATCATACGAAGAGCGGAAGAGAAAGCGGCTTCTGATAGTCAGGATTTGTTCATACCCCACTCAGCCCTGGTGTGTAGATAGGCTGCGGGTGAGGATCGCTACAGGGGTTCACAACTAAGGCTATCGTCAGCTACCACGACAACTCTTGTCGACAGAACTGGAGCACTACCAGTATGATCAGAGTTTACGAACACCATTCCAATGTCCGCCTCATATTAAATGAGCTGTCAGACTTTCATAGGAGAAATTTCACCAAGCCGCTGCCTAGTCGTCCAAGCTCTCCGGAGCTAAGCGCTAATATCTAGGCACATGCGGCAGTGTAACAAGGCGCTGGGGCAGTGAGACGGGATGGCGCGGCTGATTTCGGTGGTATAAAGCTTATCCACCGCCACCGTGGGATCTCACAAACGATCGCCATTTCGAACCATGTCACTCTCTCTCCTTCCAAACGAGCTGCTACTCTCAGTCGCCGGCTATCTTGATGACCCCGCCGACATCAAAGCCTTCCACGCCATCTCCCGAGGGTTCCGCTCAGTCCTCGAGGCTACCTACCTATCCGTCTGCGCAAGCGCCGTGAGCCAAACGGAGCTTGATGTAATCAACGAATTCGGATACAAAGTACCCTGGGCCACCGAGGCTCTCCCCCCAAAGCTACTTTGGCTTGCCATCGCCAAAGGTTGGAACCACCTCGCCCGCACCTCCATCACCTCAGGTGGTGCCCCACCCTCGCAGATCTACCGTCCGGGCGTCCCCGGAAACTGGTACTGCCCCATCACGCGCGCCGTCTACTTTGGCAACATCGAGATTGTGCAGTTCCTCCTCAACTCGGGGGCCAGCGTGATGGGACGGAAATACGCTGATACGGCCCCCCCTCTTTTCCCGCGGCAGCATGTCACACCGCTGCACCATGCCGCCAGTCAAAAGAACATCCCGCTCATCCACCTGCTCGCCTCCCACGGCGCAGATCTGGAGTGGCTTTCGCCTGACGGCCTCACGCCGCTGATGTGCGCCGTTGCCGACCCGCGCACCGTACTCGAGATGATCAGCATAGGCGCGGATGTCAATGCGCGCTCATCCCGCGGGTTCTCGGTGCTGCACTGCTGTGTGGGATATGAAGGCAGCGGTGGGAAGGTGCGCTCCACGAAGACCAATACCTCGTTCCACGACCTCTACGTGGGCCGGAGCAGAGAACACTCCCTGCATAGGATCCACGGGAGTACGTATTTCGCCTATGGGCACTCGATGAAGGCGTTGCTGGCGAACGGCGCGGATGTGAATGCGCAGGATAGCGTTGGAGATACGCTGCTTCACTTGGCGGTGGACTTGAAGCTAAGGGACGTGGTGAAATTGCTGTTGGAGGCGGGCGCAGATGTGACTATTGTGAATTCGTTTGGCCAGACTGCTGCCGAAAGAGCGCACCCGAGTTTTTTGGAGGCATTTGAGGAGGTCTCTGTGGGGACTGTAGCACGCCAAAATCTATTCCCTTTACTCCGGCTATGTGGATAATTTGTGTTTCTTATTTGTGTTTCTTATTTGTGTTTCTTATTGTGTTTCTTATTTGTGTTTCTTATTCCGTAACAATCTATTCCTGATCTTTGCTGCAGAAGGCGTTCTTTCGTGATGAAATGGAGCTCCCTTTTCACCGTGCTTCTTCACGGCATGCGGCTCCGGCGCATGGTATATCTGCTCGCTCAAGGTTTTCGTTTGGGCGGGACCCCGAGGAAGCGAGAAAGGCGAAAGTGGGGAAGGAGGTTAGTTAGCTCCATAGCTTAAGTTTCACCGGGTAACTGAAGGCGGGCACGTGTGCGTGGCTGCATGTGGGGATTGCTTGCCCCTGTAATTGGTACCAACACCACCTCCATCATTTCTTTGAAGCACCGAGCGTTGGACATAATCCCCCTAACTATCCCGCATCACGACCCACAAGACGACTCACGAGACAACCCAAGGAAGATCATCCAATCTTCACTGCTATAGAGTGTGAAGGGTATCCTACCTTGACCTGACAACCCTAGTTAGCCAGCTGCGACAATGACCGGCCCGGACACGCTGCTAAATCAACCGGTCGTTATCGATAATGGTTCGGGAACCATCAAAGCGGGCTTCGCCGGCGAAGATCTTCCAAAAACCTTCTTCTCCTCGTTCGTTGGCCGACCAAAACACACGCGTGTTCTTGCGGGAGCTCTAGAGGGGGATGTGTTCATCGGGAACAGAGCACAGGAGCTTCGTGGGCTGCTGAAGATCAAGTACCCATTGGAGCATGGGATCATTACCGATTGGAACGATATGGAGAGGATATGGCAGCACATCTACAGTGAGGAGCTGAAGACGCTGTCGGAGGAGGTTAGTGAGCTCTTTCCTTGTGAATGTGTGGAGTTCGCAAGAGGCAGATGGAGAGAATGTGGAACTGAGTGCCTTTTCTGGTGGATATAGCACCCTGTGTTGTTGACCGAAGCACCATTGAACCCACGGACGAATCGGGACGCCGCAGCTCAAATATTCTTCGAGACTTTCAATGTACCAGCTCTCTTCATGTCGATACAAGCTGTTTTGGCGCTGTTCGTTCTCCACTACTCACTGCCAATGCTTCCGTTCATGTGATAGGAAGCTTGCTAATTATATTGCGGTTAGATATGCCTCCGGACGAACCACCGGAATAGTCCTCGACTCTGGCGATGGTGTCTCCCATGCCGTTCCTGTATACGAGGGTTTCGCTATGCCCGCAGCTATTCGACGTATCGACGTTGCCGGACGAGATGTAACAGAGCACCTACAGGTGTTGCTACGGAAATCTGGTGCTATTTTCCATACATCGGCTGAGAAGGAGGTTGTGCGTCTGATCAAAGAAAAGACTTGCTTCGTCGCGCTGGATCCAAGGAAGGAGGAGAAAGAATGGGCAGGTGGTGGGGTTGGAAGGCTCGAGGAGTACCGACTTCCGGACGGCAACCTTCTGAAAGTAGGCTACTGCTCCTCCTGGTGGAAGATAAAAGGGCTGATTAGTGTGTAGCTCGGTTCGGAGAGGTTCCGAGCATCGGAGATATTGTTCGACCCTGAGCTCATCGGTCTGGAATATCCCGGTGTCCATCAGATTGTGGTCGATGCCATCAACCGGACGGATATGGATTTGCGGAAGGCTCTGTTTGGGAACATTGTCATGTCTGGAGGATCAACGTTGACTAAAGGTATCAAGCCCCCCAGCATGGACGGGTCCCTTGGATACGGCTCGTAGTGGTGGTCCCCGACTGACTTGTGCCTAGGCTTCGGTGACCGACTGCTGAGCGAAGTGCGCAAACTGGCTGTCAAAGATATGAAGATCAAGATCTTTGCACCACCAGAGCGTAAATACAGTACTTGGATAGGAGGATCGATTCTCGCCGGTCTGAGCACATTCCGAAAGGTACGTAAAATCATGCCATTTCTGTCTCATCCTGCGAACGCACACCGCGCAATTGCCTCTCCGCGCAACTGCCTCCCCGCGAGTGCGCGGTTTATATACAGCGTGCTGTTTGGTCTCGGGTGTTGCATAGCTGCATTTCCATTACGTTTTCTCCAAATTCGCCGCGTCCCCGAACCCTGCCCATGCTACTGAACGGCTGGCGACGGTGACAAGAAGGGGACTTGATACACCATTATGTAACCGTGACTGACGAATATGGGTCACAGATGTGGGTCAGCATTGATGCATGGCAAGAGAATCCGGAGGTCATCCACACCAAGTTTACTTAGGACTCTCGTCCTAAGCTACCTACATTCCTTTTTTCCACCGGCAAATGCACCACCTCCCCCTTGCCCTGGTACTTCCCTCCACCCTCCACCGTCTTTCCCGTATCGACTGCCATTCGACACATGGCCGTGAAGCATACGCACCCTTACTTGTGATATCTACGGCTGTTTCCAGGAATCTTGGCCAGATTTCTACCCTCACGCGCGTTAACTACTACTACTTTACATAATCAGAGATGACCACCTTTCTTTGTTGCTTTTTTGCTCCCGTCGCGCTGACATAGACCCCGGAATGCAAGCGAATTGCGGGGGAGGAGAGATCTGGGGGTCGCATGTCTGTACTTTACATACCTAGTGGAATTGATGGCGTACGTAATACCTTGCAGGTCGTGCATGTTTCGCTATGGTGATTTTTGTCTCCATATTGCATACAACCTTTCTAGATCATGGCAAGACGTTCTCCGGATATCCTGCCTGCCGTCTAGATAACTGGCTTGACGCTGAGACCTACTTCTCCCGCCTGCCGTCTGCCGCCTAGGCACTCGGCAATTGACGCACTAAGCTACATACACAAGCGACAGACTGAAAAGAAAAGACACCCCGCCCAGCCTACTGCTCTCACATCTTCTCCGCTTCGTCCTCTGGGGTCTCCCGCTTCCATAAATCCAGGAAAGCCTCTACATCCACCACGGCCCACCAGGTCTTCCTTCCCGTCCACCTTCACTACCAAGCTCTGACCGCCTACTCGCCGTCTCCTCATCTTCGGTCCTCGTGGGCGCCAGCCGACCGTCATATATGGTGTGCAGGAAGTCGAGAATTGTCGGGCTGCATCTCTCGTCCGCGGAGAGGGCCCCAATCCTCGTGCGATTGCGTCTTCCGACCTTACCGGCTTCCCACTCAAGCTCTTACCACAAGATCTTTTGCTCTGTCATAAAACCACTACAAGTCCCTGCCATAGTGAGAGTGAGAGAGAAAGTCAAGTTATTTTGCATGCAGCATTTCTAGACTTTGGTGAACGAACAAAAGGGACCTTTCCTGCCCGCCATGATAGGTCGAAGTGGAGGCTCCGCTACCTAATCGGTCCGTTGCGGTGCCGCTGCGTACCAGGTAGAAAGTTGTGATGCTATGTACATTCAACCCCCGCTCCTATCCGCACAACCCACATGCCTATACAGTACCTCGCTGGGCACTCCTCTTCGACGCCGGAGGTCTCGCTCTCGTCATCGGCCATCTCGTCCACGCGAGCTTTTCTTCCAAGTCCGTCGACTCCAGGAACTCCAGCACTTAGTACTTCACTGCAGCGTTCATCTACGAACAATCCGGCCATGCTCCATCGTCGCCGCTCTCGCGTGGCTTCTTTCCTCAATCGCGACCACAGGGTCGACTGCTGCGCTTTCCAACTAGCGCAGTTTCTGAAGACGGTTTCCCGGGTCTGCCTGGCATGGTGCGTCCGGCACCTTTCGTCCTCCCGTTGTTTGGTCCGCTTCAGGTGGGTGGAGCTGAGGCCGTGTCCGGGCTTCAGCTAATAGTTCATACCGAGCGGCAAGGCTCTTTGAGCCTTCGCTGGGGCGGGGTCTGGAATTTTCTTCGGCATGCGTCTAGGGTCGAACCAGCGTGCTTTTCATTTTGGATAGTGCTCGCTCATGGACCATGGGCCTTCTTCCATTCGTCGTCATTGATCCGTCTCTTGAGGTGGATGAGCGAGGCTGGTACATATTTAGGGGACATGTTACGCCTCCCGTATTTTTGCCATGGAGAGAGGACATCAATTCATTGTCGCATATAGCCTGTCCAGACTGTGGCGAACTCTTACCCAACCTTTCCTATCAGCCCCGCAGAGGCTTTTCCCATAGTATTAGAAGTAAAAGTGAGTCGGCTGCTAGTCGGCAGGAGTGATGGGCTGTGATAATGCGCCATTGCCATAGAACTCGCATGTGTATAAAGCAGGCCATACCGCAGTGTGAGGTGGAAGAATCATCCAGACGCTCCGATCTGACAGGCTGCAGTTCGTCGCTGTTCCTGTCCATCGCGCACGGGGCATCCAACACTTTATAAACATCGAATTCATGTTTCCAGCACGGAAAAACCTCCGCGTGGCCTAATGGTCTACCACCTAGGTAGGCCATGCAATCGGCGAGGGGAGTTGAGGGAAAGCTCCGGGTTTAACCCGGGTGAAATATCTTTGTATTCAGCTCTTGGGGTTTCCAAGCCACCCACCGGGGGTGGTGACGGCTTTTGGTTTGGTTTTTGGCAAGACGGGTGGAGCACGGCCTATCACTCGGCAATATCATGTGACACGTCTTTGCGCTGCTGGCTGTGGAGGCGGGAATCCATACGATGAACTTTATCGAGAGAGAAGGGAGGAAGCGGAACGTACGATGGGAACCCAGATGCCATTCCACAGGAGGCAAGACACTATACAGATGGATCAAGACTAGAAGATGGGACGGCGGGCTATAATGGAGGTGATAGTCTTGTTTGCCACTACGTACGCCAATAAGATGGAAGCCGCCCCAAAACTTGAGCCGGTCATCGCATGCCGTTAGAGCCTTCACGCGGAAAGCATGCCGATATCGGTTAACCTCTTCTTTCCATCCGCAATACAATAACCAATCCCGAGATGTAGGTATGTATGCGCAAGGAGACGTTGTTCATTGGGAGGCACAGCTGATGCATACTGTTAATTTTTTCAAGGAGCCCACTCGTCGTTCGGTACTCTACGTACTACGTAGCAGACTCGGTACCTACCATCTGAAAGACCCACGACCGGGTAGGAGAAATTTTCCGGTGTGGGGCTGTGAGATCCGCACAGCCACGGGCGGCCAGCGCCGGAGTTGGGAGGGAGGAGGTGGGGGTTGTTCGGAAACAAGACCTCGCCCAGGTATTGAGCCGGACTGGATTGACAGCAGTATCATCCTCTCTCGTCTCGGTGTGTCTATTTGGGTTGGCTGGTGTGGCAGCTTCAATCTGCACACGCCTGCGCGTGGGAGGCTTCGTGTGGAGAGTAGCAAACGTGCTGGCCACCGTATCACGTTTGTTGCTATTCCTCGCTGTGGGAATGTGTTCATTGGTGCTCACTCGTACGTTGAGTGACGTTGTTTCATGTCAAATATCTGTCGAAACCTTGGAATGTAGCGGTATTTGTTACAAAACAAACTTTTGAATCGCGGCTAGTGCGCTAGAAGTGGTTGCTTGGAATTCTGCCAACTTCACCTATAAAATCCTCCTTTCCTCCTAACTCTTCCTCCCTTTCTCCTTCCTCTCTCCATTCATTAACTTCTTCTCCTTCTTTCCGTCCGGCACTAATTGGTGATTCATGCTACTGACTTAGATTAGATAGTTTAGTTATTTTCCACGGTCTGATACCGACGATAGGAATACTGGCAGTAATGCTACCTTCCTTCCTTCCTTCCTTCCACCTGAGCTCGAGCTCAAGCTTCGAGGTAAGTCCCTCTCCCCCCCACTTTTTACTTCCAGGATAACCTTACAGAGCTGTCCTGCTCAGCTATAGTAGCGAGGAACTGAGGGATCCGTGCAACCGGTCTACAAAGTAGACTGTTGCAGCAACAATAGACGGATACAACCCTCGAGGCTGAGCAGAAAAGGTCCAAGGATGGGGTTTTCTCTTCTGCTGCCGGCGAAGTTCTTTCCCCCTTCCTCCGGGAGTCCAAATTGGGTGAGAGCCGACTTGCTCCCGGTGGGATGGCCTCTCCGAAACCGGGTGACAGACGGTTTCGTGTTGAGGAAGAAAAAAAAAACTAAGAAAGTATAACTTCTGAGTTATACGCGTATAGCCTAGTTTACTACCCCCACCAGGTTATACGCGGAGGTTTTCTTCCTTTGCTGTGAGAGAGAATTTAGCAAAGGTCTTTCCTCCTGGCCATGCATGTCATGTGTGAGAGACATGCCACATGCATGGCCAAGGCCCATGCCTCCAAAACCGGGCTACAGACGGTTTCGGACGAGCAAATAAATAACCAAAGAAGTATAACTTGGTCTACTACCCCCCCAAGTTATATGCGTATAGCTTGGCCTACTACCCCCCAAGTTATACGCGGAGGTCGTCTTCCTTTCAGAGCAAAGGTCTTACCTCCTGGCCATGCATGAGTGAGATACATGCGCCATTGGCCAAATGTTGTTGCTCTGGCCGCTGTGCGAGAGAACGACATTGACCTTGGTGCGCGGGTTGGTTGCTGCATGCTGGGGGCGGTCCGTAGCAGTGGGAGTTTGTACGATGTGGCAAGCGTGCATGCTCGCCGGAGAACTGAATACTCTCTGACAGCTGGCGCATCGTTCGGCGTCGGGGACGGTGCGGTCGCGATGCCGAGTGATATAGATCTACTCAGTTATAGTATGTGGTACGCTATATTAGCTTTCTGCCGCAAACCGACCGCCAGTGGGGTTGCAAAGCGATATAATAAGGCCGTGGTCAGATTTCCTACTAATTGTCCGTGACCAATCCTGTCCTGTCCCGTCCTGTCCGATACATACGTGTAGTACGAACCATACTTCGATCGCATGAATCCTTACCAGTAAGAAGAAGACGGTGGAGGAATCCGTCGGCAAGGTGCAGTATCAAACATGGTGCATACATACAAGAGAAACATAGCAAGTAGACTGTAGAAGTAGAAGTAGGAATACTACAACAGGTAGTGTAACCACTGTCAAACCTAACTCTTCCACAAACCACGAGGCAGGTTGCTATCCTCGCCATCGGGATTCGGCATGCCGTAGTACATACTTACATACCAAGAGATTCTGCCAGCCCTACAATCCGAGTTTCGGTGCACTTTTGGATCCACTCCTTTATGGTGCTTGGTTTACTGAACGGGTTATTGGTAGGTTGGTTAAGAAGATTTCTAGAAGATTTATGTACATACATGGCAATGGTGATGTGGTTGTAAAGAAGCGTCGGCGATCGCTGGCAATGTAAATTAGCGACGAAAAGGATTCTCATATGTAGGTATGTCCATACCGTGGGTATATGTTGAACGATGACCATGTACACAGGAGGGCGAGATTTGCGCTGCAACATCACCGATCGTCATTCGTCTTCTAGCCCCGGATTTAAGACTTACCTAGGTCGTATTTACTGGATTCTCGGTTGTATATATCATAATTTAGATACCTAGGTCGAAGGCATTGTGATGATACAAACAATTGCTGTTCGGATAGGATGGAACTAAAATATTCAGCCTAGGATCTAGCGGTGGATAAGTGCCAGATGGACTTTTCTGAGCCATCGAAGCCGCGGTAACGAACACAGCACCTTCTACCTCGACCGACAGCCCTAATACTATTGATGTTCCCTGGATTGGCCTCTGATTTGTTTGGACGGGCTTCCACCGTCTATCGACGAGAAGAAACTGCCATCCAGCGGTGTTATGTACGACCACTACATTCACGTATCTAAAGGGGCATTGTATTTAGGTAGTCCACATTATGCGTCGGTACCTATAGGTATGTACTTGACGGACCGCGGGCGACCACCAAGAATCAAATTCCAAAGAATCACTAAAGCTCAGTAGGTACCTACCTTGGTAGATACCTATGTCTTCATTCGTCTGATCAATAATTGGACAGGACTGACTGCCGCCAGGGTATGAACGGTGGTGGAATTACTCTTCAGCCGCTATATAGGGCTGAAAAGGTGGACGACGCACAACGGACGGCACGGGCTGTTGCTATCCGTACAAAAAGAATGTGCGAAATATGCAAATCATAATCAATCACTCGCGGTACCCAATTGCACTGCCCTACCGATAGCAGCAGTTTCTTGGCTAGGTTGCATCCGTGTCTATAGTAGCACACACCAGCTACAGCACACAGTATCTATGCATCTCGTCTGGAGAATGTGATGTAACGTATTACGAGGCTGTTTCTGCGTGCAAGTTCGTCCATATGCGAAACGTCGAAGAGGTGGAGACGACGGCAAGCTTACGGCTGGTTTTATGGCTGTGGACAATATGAATCCCATGATCGATCTACCTATGCGAACTGCAGAAGGCTGGGGCGGCGAACAGGATGAGGTGCAGATGTCTCAAATATGCATAAGGAAGGGGAAGTGCATGGGGGCCATCGCATAGCATCCCGTATCATAACAGAGTGTTTACTAACTGTGTACATACTATAACTACCGCCGCACTGGTTGGGAACTCGGTACCTACTCTAGAGTACGGGTACTCGGTGGAACTGCTGGGTTGTGGAATGCCGATGAAGCCGCCCGGGCTTGTATCGAATACTTGCCGAAGGTTTCGGCCCCTCGATCTTTATCCTATAGTTGCTGCGCTACTCACGCGGATGACATAACTTCGAAATCTACAGCATACGGGCTCAGCTTGTATCCGAGAAGTCCACATCGATTGCCTCATCACGTACGATATCTTACACCTCTCCTCCGTATGTATGTAATATCGCTATTGAACCAATGAGCCGCGGCTGTGGATGTCCCCCTGCAATGCATGTCTTCATCAATCACTTTCACTCCTTGCAGGATGACTGAGCCACACCGTACTGAGGAGTAAAGGCAACGGAGCGCCATCTTCGCTTCGTTACGCCACACTTCTAATCAATATGTTGCGGGGGGCGGGACAAACAACATTGCTGACATCTGGGATCATTTCTTGATACCCTATGAGGTACCGGTCCTTACCGTATGACTGTTGCCTAGGATTACACCTGGCAATGATTAGGGCATTCGAAGCACTCTGCCTGTAGCATAGCGACACAACACATCGAAGAAACGTCTACCCGGTAGAGTAAATACCCTGTGCTAGTAGCAGCAGCCGTTGTGGCTGAGCCTTCGGAAAAAGAAACGAGGCACTGAGAAAGCCGGGCAGGGTGGTGTCGATCAATAGCGATGCCCTCGCCCTCTGGTTGGTGCCGGCCTGCCACATCTATGCAGAGTATCTGCACGCTGTCCACTCTACTTTGCCTTGCGGTTACACCGTCGCGCAGCCACGATGGGAATACTCTCGCTCACCCGATACCCCCCCCAAATACTGGCTCTTGTGCCATCCAACCTCCAAAACACAAGCACTTCCATCCGAACACCAGCACCTCCAACGTTTAGCACCCTCGAGGATGAGGTTGTTCAGTTCCGATCTCAGAGTTGCGGCGGTGGCCGTCCTCGCCTTGGCCACGAGTGTCGGTGCACAGCAAGACGATCCTGTGAACGATTTCTGCCGACGTTGGGGTCACGAATGTGAGGCTCTTCTCGTATGTCCGATGCAGAGTTTTATTTTATTGACTGTTTGCGTTCGTTCAGCTGCTGTCATAGGCGACCGATTATACATCGACGGCGGCCAACTGAACTTTCAAGATAACCCCAAGAACTTCACGAGTGGGTTTCGTCTTCGTGCTTCAGTGACGATGAAGGTGGGATACTGAGACATACGTGCCTAAAGATACCAGGCTACTCTTCCACGACCTGACCACGACCAAGCGTAATGATGAGGAGGTCGGGCTGCCTATCCTGGAGACGAACCTCACCAAGCAGGCCGAATTCCCGTCGCTCAGTGGCGGCATCCTCTGGGCGGACCAAGCGAACGCCCGATTATACCAATTCGGAGGCCAGTGGGCCGAGTCCGAGACCCCCGAGGCCCGGTTCCGGCTGTACAGTTACGACGTGTACGGGAATCAATGGTCTGCCAGAGATCCCGACAAGTCGATCTCGCGGCTGGCGTACGGCGCGGGGACATCGGTGGAGCACCTCGGGAGAGCATTCTACATGGGCGGCTGGATGAACGAGAAAACCGACCGGAATTGGGTGGGACCTCGCGCTGCGAGCAATAAGCTATTGATGTACGACATGATCGGGGACAAGTGGACGAACAGTACCGGCCCAAGTGATCAGGAGGGGAGGGCCGAGGGCGTGTTGTTCTACGTGCCGTTTAGCGACAACGGAATGTTGGCGTATTTCGGAGGCGTGCGAGTGAATAGCCGCGGTGTCGAAAGGGCCGTGAGTGGACTCAAGACTCATAGCTTGTTGAAATGAATACTGACGATATGACGCCACAGGGCTCTATGAGTACCATAGGTATGATCTACACTTCGCACGACTAGGAGGACGACGGCGTGCTGACGGACAAAGACATCTTCGATTTAGCAGGCAACAAGTGGTACACTCAGAATGCAACTGGCGACATTCCTGAGCCTAGACATAGGTTCTGCGGTGGCATTGCAACCGCGGAGGATGGTTCTAGTTCGAACATGTATGGCATTCATAATTCCTCACTCTATCGAACGCATCAGCTGAAGAATATAGATATATCTACGGTGGCCTGGGCTTCGGTGCAAACGCAACTGGATTTGACGACGCCTATGTAAGTTGCCACGTCCAGAATAATCGGTTGATGAACTAAACATTCCAGATTCTCAGCCTTCCTACATTTACGTGGATCAAAATCTATCCCGCCAAAGGCATCGTGCGTGAGGAGAAGGACGCTTACCCCAAGTTTGATATGTCCTGCGCTGTGGTAAAGGGCTCGCAGCTGGTCATCATTGGCGGACAATACTCCAAGGATTTGGAAGTCACAAGCGTAACCCGCCAACCCCGATTGCTTGTGATGAGTCTCACGATGCTAACGTTCAGTAGTGTGATGTGCCAAAAGCCTGGGGTGTCCATAACCTGGTCATGTCCAAGGTCGATACCGGCAAAACAGCGGCGTATTGGGGCTCGTTCGACCCAAAACGTGACAAGTATACCATTCCTGATGATATTATCGATGTCATCGGCGGCGAGTATGTCTTTCACCCATCCAGAAAAACCTTTCATCAACACCATACGCTAACATTCAACCTCACCCAGTGCCTACGGAAATGCTCAAGTCAAGTCCCCCGACCCGAAGTTCGACTCTGCCGACCTCGATGTCCTTTTCCGCCGCACGGTGACAGTCAAACCTCGCGTGCCCACACGTACAGCACCGGCAGTAACCGCAAGCTCTGGTGCTTCCACGGAAGAAGCAGGCGTCTTCTCGACTCCAGGCAAACGCGCGGCAATCCTAGTTCCGGTGATTTGCGGTATCGCCATCCTCGCCATCCTAGGATTCTTTGCTATTCGATGGTACCGCCGAAAGAAGAGAAGCCAAGGTTTCCAGCAACCGCACGATGCACCACCTCCACAATACAAGCAAGATTCGAACGATGGGCTAGCGGACGTGCACGCAACCCAGCACCCCCAAGAGAGATGGGAGAATCTTCCACAACTCGACGCGACTTCTCCGGGGCACCAGACGTATCCGGATGCCTTCCACACAGGACCGTACAGTGACTACTCGGGCACCATACACACACCGCGGCACACCAGCCCACCCCCAGTAGAGCTGGGCGGCAGTGTGTACGGAACACTGAGTAGGAAACCAGTACCGGCGGGCTCGCCGCCGGGCACGCCAATCACACCAGTGGTAACGGGCCATTTCCCGCCGCCGCTGTTGGAGGGACTAATGCAGGCAAGGAATCCTCCGCCCGGACCGGAGATGAAGGATAGGGGAGGGAACAGATTTTCGGAGAATCTGTAGGGATATGGAGATATTTTCTGCGGAGAATGATTGTGCGTTTTATGTATGTACCATGGGACAGAGATACCTAGTCCCTACGCGGTTTTTTTTTCTTTTTTCTTCTTCTTTCATCAATGTAGAGGTGTTTTTTTTGGATTGTAATACCTGTAACCTACCTAATGTAGCTCTTGCTTCTGCTTCGCCCGGGATATTGGCGCTTTTTTTGATACCTTTTTTTGTATGTACGATCCATGGATGATAGGCAATGCATTCTATGAGTGGAGTTATGCGTCAAGCCCACGGTTTAACCGTTAAAAAGTCATCTAGTTTTCGTTTGATCCTGCTTGCGTTCGACCTTTTAGATCATGGCAGTTTTGACACAGGTACACCGTATCCTTCGGCCGCTGGTCGTAAGCTCGATGTGGGTTCCCCATTGCTCTCTGCCTAGCCCGTACAGATAGGTGAAAACAGAGAAGGAAAGAAGGAAAGAACGAGCGAATGGGAGAGGAGGAGGAGCAAAGCAATGGGGGAAGGAGATAAATAAGGAGGTAGGAGTGGAATAAAGTACCCAAGTCTCCGTCCCTCTCCGTATTACAATCCACCGCCTTCCATCCCGCTGTCCTTTTCCCCTTCGCCCTGGCCCCTATGTACCGCATGCCAATCCACTGGCGTCGCTGCCACCCTATTCTGCGCCGAATCGATGCCTCCAAGTAGACCGGGGTTTAGGAGGAAGAGCGGGGAGACTTCCCTCCTTTCTTCCTTCCTTCCTCTGGCGCCGCTGCCCTTTCCAATCCTACTAACTAACGACCACGTGGAGTCTACCGCTGCTACCGCCGCCGCAGTGTCGGAAGTTTGGCTGCGGCGGCGCCGGTCTATTTAAGTATGTACTCCTGCGAGGCGAGGGGAGGGGAGGGAGAGAACAACGTCGACCGACATCTGGGTGGACTGGAGGGTCAGGAGTCAGAAGTCAGGATGGCCCCACTAAGTCTGCACCTACTCGTTCCTCGCCCGGTTTCTTTCTTTCCGGAGTGCTTCGCACAACCGTTTCTGTTGTAGTCCATCAACAGCGCACGCGAGAGCAGCACAGGTATCACTCGACATGTGAGTGACACCATGTGCACAGCTAGAGCCTGGGGGCGCCTATTCGCGCACAAAAACCTCCACCGCCCTCGGCGAGTGCGGTGAGTGAGTGCGAACCTTGGAACCTAACCTTGGAATCCAACCTTGGAACCCAATCGGTGCCCAACACTCATTTACCATCCCCGAACCCCGGTGAGTACTTCTTACCTACTCAGATAAATAGATAGGAATCTTGGAACCCAGTCGGTACTCAACACGCCGCCGGACCACTATTATAGGCTACTACAGGCTATGAGGTATGTAAGGGATTTTAGAAGCCGGGGCCCGGAGGTTAATTACAACTTACGGTATATTCCGTATAATCCGGCGCGGCCGTACCTACTACCTACCTACTACCTGCAGCCTGCTATCTACACCTTACCTTGGCGGAAGCCTTCGATACGGTCGGTATGTAGCTTCTTGGCTGGGCGATGGTCTTCGACATACCTACATAGAGTACTCGACCGACAAAGAACCACGAACCACAGTGTGAGCGTAGAATAACCCACAATGCGTCAACACAAATACACAACACAAATACACAAAACAACACAAATACCATGCACGGCGGGTATCGACACGCAAGCAGATTATCACATGTAGCGCGGTAATTCAACGTATTTCGTTGACGCCTCTTTTCAACTTTCAAGTGGATTTTGCACATAAAGTCACACAAGCTAATACTAGTATGTATTGTGTAGATATCGCCAGCATTCCATCTCACTCTACATAGCTGTTCAAGTTGTCACATCTACTCGCTTTGAAGGAGCTAGAACGAAGTAAGGGAATATTGAATTATTATAGAACAAGTTCCGTCTACAGTCCCCAGTTAATTACACCACCACCTCAACCCCACCGACCACCACCCTCCTCTCAGCGATCCACCTAACCTCTCCCGCCCCCTCTCCCGCCACCTCCGCCACCTCATTGCCCAGCTTCCTCCTCACCTTCGGCTGCAAGCAGCGATCGCTCTCGCCGGTAGTCGCCGTGCCGAGGTAGCTCAGGAGGCCGCCTACAAACTTCCAAACACACAGCTCACTTTCCGCTACTGCAGCGAGACATTTCCCATCGGTACTGAACGCGAGCTGGCTCGCCAGTCCCTTATGGCCATCAAGGATGTGCAGGGTGGAGCAGTTTTTCATGTCGTAGACGATGATTGTGGCGGGGGAGGCGGAGATGGCGAGGCGCTGAGTGGGCCGGTGGAAGGCGATGGTGTGGTACACCGATGTGAGCGTGTCGACGAGGGTGGAGACCGCGGGGAGGATCTTTTCCCGTAAGCCGGAGTTGGGATCGAGCGTTTTGATCACGGCGGAGAGGATCGTGTGGAGTACTGGTGAGGGGAGGAGCGTGGGCGAGGAGCTGGCGATCGCGGTGACGATGTGGATTGCGGCGGTGGAGAGGGCGCCGAGTGTGGAGAGGGTGGTGGCGGCGAGGGAGGCGGTGGGTGTCGAGGTGGGTGTGTGGTGGTTTATGTTGTTTGCTAGACTGGAGGCGAGGAGGAGACTGTTTTTAGAGGCGATCGAGATGAAGCATCGATGCAGGTTTGTGCGGCGCGCGGGGGTGGTGGTGGTCGTGGATATGCGGATTAGGTTGTGCAGGGCGGAATAGGCGTCAAAGTGCTTCTCGAAGGTGGACCATGAGTAGCCGATTACTTCTATCGCCGTGTCTTGGTAGAGTGGATTTTCTTCGTTGAGGAGAAGCTCCGCACTACGGGCTACGGCTTTCTTCAAACTGGAGGGGAATCCATCAGCTATATGTATCGCAGTCGGAGGGAGGATACATACCTCTCATCATAGCTTCGATCATCATCATAATCCGAGATGAGTTTCCCGAGCAGAATAACCGATCTGGCAACCTCCTTCGTAGACGATAGCTCCGGGGGGACAAAGCAGGGGAGATAACCTCTCCAATACTCGACGGTAACCTTCCTCTCCTCTTCGGTCAGGGCACTCATGAACGCATCCAGACACTCCCGCGCAACCCATCTGATCAGCGGGTTCGCATCCGACCAGAACTTCGCAAACACGCCCAGCGCAACCTGTTTCTTCCCCAGATGTCGCTGCAGCATCTTCTCGAGCACGGTATTCATCAGCTCCTTCTTCCCCGTCGCCTCCAGGAGCGCTGAGATCAGCGCGAGGGCCGCCAGCAGCTTGATGGACGTGACCGTGGGCGAAACCTCTTCACCAAGATTTGCGGAGGGCGCGAGCATCGAAACTCTTCCGCCCGCGCCAATCTGCCCAAGTGTTGCAGGCCGCTTCCGATGGAAAAAGAACTGATCGACCGCGAACCTCCACTCACCGGTATCAGCGTCCTCATCCTCATCCTCATCATCATCCTCGACGTGATCGTCCAGAAACAGCTGATCGGTCCCGCCGGGCACCAATGCGGTCAGCAGACTTTTCGCCGCCACGATGGCCGGATGATTCCCGACGACCCTGCGTTCGGCTTTGCGACTGCGCTGCGCCGCCGTCTCGATCGCCGTCTCGAGCCCCGCCAGGACCGCGCGAACACTGATGCTGGCGGTCGGCAGGCCAATGCGGCAGAAGTCATCCATGAGCTGCAGTGTTCCGTCGGGGCTCGCCATGCCCTCCTCCTCATCATCGACGGCTAGTTGCAGCAGGTGTACGACACGCCACTCTACTGCAGCCCGGTCTGCCGAGGAAATACTCTCCGAGCCTGTCGACGCTGTTGCCGATCGCTCCTCGACGGACATTTGCGTGCTCACGGCAATACTTGTCCCCCTCGACGGCGGGGGGTTGACGAGCACGCCGCCATCCTCCTCGCCCATGCTCCACTCCCGGCGCACCCCGTCTTCATACACGAGCGCAAGGAGGTTCCTCCCCTGCTTGGTCGCGAACGCCTCGAGACGCGAGCACTCGTGGCTCGGGAACATGACCATGACCCGCGCCCTCTCGACATCGACGACGCAGGCGGTGCCGTCTTCGGAGCTGACCAGCAGGGTGGAGCGCAGGCGCCGGCCCAGGTTCGATGGGAGAAGGTATGCGGACTCAACCGCGCTGGTGAAGAGTGGCAGCCGCACGGAGCAGTGGTTCGACGGCGACGAAATGATGTAGAGATCCCCCGTCTGCGTGCCCGCAATGAGGTATTCCTTCCCACCGGAGATCCCGGCGTTGCGGCCGGCGCCGACGTACTCACTTATGCGCACAGATCTGAGGATGCAGATGGACGAGGGTGAGTCCTGGGTCGGAAGCGGAATGGAAGCGGTGGGATCGTGGTAGGAGAGGAGAAACGCGGTCAAGGAGTACAGGTGCACTGTGGCGCCGTGGGCGATGGCGAGCATGTTACAGAAGACCTCCGAGCAAGTGGAGGGAGCTTCAGGATGTCCCGGGTCATGGCGTTCACTGATGCTCGTGAGTGCTGGACTACAGTCAGCGGTCGTTTCGATGATAAACCAATGGTTTTCGTGACTTGAAGCACACCTTTTTCATTCCAATTAACGATTTCCATGCCCTCCTCGGTCCTGCGTATCTCCGCCACAGAAATATCAATCCCGGGCCTCCTGCCAGGGCTCTGCACCTTCGGCCTACTGGAGACCACGACCTCGCCCTCGCCCTTGACGGCATCAAAAAACGCCGCGACATTCATGACCACATCGTGCTCAAACGCCTCTTTCGGCGGCGTCCACTCTGCTAGCTCCTCCAATTGCTGCCCCTTGACCGTAAAAACCTTAACCCTCCCATCGCCGGTGTGGACAATGAGCGTCCTGCGTGCGGTCCCCAGCTCAACGCTGACCACCCTCGCGGGCACCGCGACCTCATGCATCTTCACGAAGCCTGCGGAGCCCGCGGAGCCAGCAGCAGCCAGCGTATGAAACGACAACCCGCGGTCTTGCACGACCAGCCAGCCCCCATCCACCGCCTCCCACCCCGTAATCCGCCCCCACTCCTCCCGCACCCCTACCATCCTCACCCCCGAAACCCTCCGGACCACAACCCCGCCTGCAACCTTCCCCACATCCCTTTCCACAACCCAGCTCTCGACCTCTCCAGTGGCCAGTAGCGTCAGCACTCCCTCCCCCTCCTTCTCCCCCACCTCCCCGCCCACCCCCTCCCCCTCCCACATTTCCAAAGGAACAGCCCAATCCCTCACCCCCCAAACCCCCACCGTCTCCAGACTAACCGGATCCACAAGGACCACCTGCGTGGCACACGCGTACACGGCGAGCACACCGCCCAGCACCTTCAACCCCCTCGGCCTCTCCACCACGGGCGCAGGCGCAGCCACGACACAGCGCCAGTCGTCGGTACTCCATTTCGACAGCGCGCCCTGCGCATCGAGGCTGAGGACGTATTCTCCCGCGGCGGCGGCGGCGGTTTCGCAGGGGGAGACGAGGGGGTGGAGCGAGAGGATGGGCGCGCGGTGGCCGAGCAGCCGCCCGAGAAGCTGGGGTGGAGAGGTAGAACGGAGATGGAAGACGCTGATCTCCCCTGTTGAGAGGCCAAGGAGGAGGTGCGTCCGGCTTTGGTAAGAGGTGGTTACTGTGGCCGTGCTGGTCAGGGAGAGCGCGGACGAGGTCCAGTGGGTGAAGGGGAAGGAGAACGCTGGGAGAGACATGCTGTGTGGAGCGGGGTGTGGGGTGTGCGGAGCTGCGGGGAGCTGTGGAGGGGAGCTGCGCGCTGGAGAGCTGTGGTTGGGAATTGCTGCTTTCGGTTGGACGGGCGGAAAGGCGCGGATGATCCTGGTGCGACGGTGCTTGGCGGGGGGCTAATGATGTGCTATGTGAGAGGTTCAAAGGAATGGATAGGTCGGGAGGAGGAGAGAGGTGGACTGTGAATGCGTTTATATCGAGTATGGGTGTGTAAAGGTAGTGTAGGCATACTTGGAAGCATCTACTGTCGTTGAAAAGTCGCACTTCATATACATCACTCGCCTTCCTCGGCACCAACAGTGTCGGAGCACATCTCCATCCAAAGAACACCCCCCCGGCCTAGTTTCACCATGTTGACAGACGGATCGCGGTTGGAGGATGGCGGCTGCGGATATTCGGTGGTGTGGGGAAAAGGCCCGACCAGCCGGCGAGGATACAAAACCCATATGGGCTACAACCAAGAGGCCTACGACGCAGAGTGCGCTGCCATAGTAAGGGCACTGGAAACAGCGGTGGATAGACTGCAAAGGTGGCCGACCCTAGAGCGTGTCACCATCTTCACCGACGCTCAGGCGGCAATATAGTAGTGCGAATGAGTTCCCTCGACGTTGGCCCAGGCCAACAGTATGCCCACCAAGCAAGGGAATGGCTAGCCAAAATCAAGTGTCCAGTGGAGATCCGGTGATGTCCTGCCCACGAGAAAATCGAAGGAAATGAGATCGCAGATGGGTGGGCCCAGTAGGTAGTAGAAAACCCGGACGGCGATGGAGTAGAATGGCTCCGGCAAGGTATGTAGCGGATATGGACGCCGGCGTGACGTGCCCCTCCCGGTCTCACTGGCACATCTCCAGAGGCGGATTAGCGATGAAAAGCGGAGAGAGGCGCATTAGTGGTCACTGGGCCGGATCAAAAACCGGCGGTACGATACCAGGCAGCCCCCGAAAAAGACCCCGGATCCGCTCCCAGCAAATGCGCCGAAGAAGCTGGTCGCCCGCTTCTACCGACTGAAGACAGGGCACGCCCTCACGGCGATGTACCTGGAGTGGATAAAGAAGCGGGATGATGATCATTGCTGGTGGTGCAACAGGCCTACCGAGCAGTCCCGCGAGCACCTATTCAAAACTTTCTCACGCTGGAGAAGCCAACAGAAAGCCTTGTGGGCAAAGGTCCCGAAGGAGATGGAGAGGAGGAAAGAGAAGTGGTCGATAGCGGAGCTATTCGCCGACCAGCAATGCAGCGAGGCAATCCTAAGGAGGAAAGCTCCACCAGGCCTGGAGGCAAGCATCTCATCGGGGGCAGAGCAAGAGCGCCCAGCAGAGTAAGTACTGTGTCTGCGGCCGGTGCGAAGAAGTACCTAGGAGATGAGGATATGTGGTGATAGTTTCTTGAAGCGGAAAGGCGGAAGGCGGGAGAGAGAGGCGAGGGGGCAGCAGGAGGAGCGGGCATGTAGGCCCATAGGTACCGGTCTTTACTGTCAATCTACTTTCTACTTTTTGCTTGTGTCAGCTCGAGGCGGATGGGCAGGGGAAGTGGGGCGCCGCATCGGACTGGTCGGTACCGGGGCTTTCACCTCGACTGGCCAGGGCGGGCAGGAAAAGGAGTGCGTTGGTTCGCCATAGGTAGTCTAGATTGGCTGCATGCGAAATAAAAAGGAAGATCTCTCTCTCGCCATCCAAAGAACGCATGATTTGCCGTGTACATTTGTTTGTAGAACCCGTCTCTAGTCCATCGAAGATAGCATCAGCAACAGCTGTTTCCCCCTTGCTATCTCGCACGCACATCTCCAGATCCCCATCCCAATCCCAATCGCCAGGTATCGTATTCTTCAACTCTACCGAAGATCTCTCTACAACACGCCGTAGATGCACCCCCAAATCAAATAAGCGGAAAAAAACATTGCCATTCCCAAATCACACGCACGCCCACATTCATTCACTGCTACTGATTCCACCACGGCTGATTCTTGAAGTACAATCCAGTAGCCTGGACGCCCTGGGCGCCCTGAAACTGCTTGTTCATTCCATGGGTTGCCCAGGGTCCCACCGCGACCTCAATCAACTTCTTCGCCTGGCGGCCATAGATACTGCAGAGCTTCTTTGCGCCGCTGAAGATTATGGTGTTGACGACGAAGTAGTGCGTGTTGGTGAGCTTGCTGGGTGGGCTGTTGACGAGCGTTGCCAGCACGTGCCAGAGGTTGAAGGTCGGATACGGGTTTCGCATATTCGATCTCCCAAAGTCGCTGTGATGCGTGTTAGCAAGCTTGAGGTTCGACAAGATCGTAGGGTTGTCTACCGAGCAGCAATGGCAACGAAGCCGGCTGTCAACGCCTGCATCCGGCCACTGTACTCCGCCTCAGACTCGGTTAATCCGTTTGCATCTTTCTTCCATCCGAGACGTTCCCTATCAGCGTCGGTGGCATCAGGGCCCATCTCGCCCCGGAGAATTGGGTTCGTCTTCAGGAGTCGAGCGACAAAAATATCGACGAACGACCTGCCACCTGGACAGTACTTGGGATCAGCAAAGACACTGGCGATGACGACACCGATCGGATCCGCAGCATCCGTTTTGGAGGAGCACTCCTGTAGCAGCTGGTGCTTGGCCATCTTCGCCAACTGGTTCACTATCCAGACAAACGTAATCGGGACCATGATATCCTGTGGAGCAGGTTGCAAGAGGTAGTTGGCAGCTGGAACCGAAGGACAGTTCATCTGCAGGACCTTGTCGAGGCATTTCTTGATAGCATCGCGCTGTTGACGCCAGTCAGTACCGCTAGTGGCTTGATTCCGCTCATGTATGGAGAGAATAAACATACAACTGTAACAGTCTGCTCCTTCAGGCCATTGAGCTGTCCAAACTTGGGAATCAACTCACGACGGATCAGCTTCAGGCCACTTTCTTTGAGGAAAGTCTCATCAAGCTGTTTCAACCCCTTCAGGTTGGTGATGACCCGCTTGACCTTTGCCGTTTCGGCCTCGAAGGACCTCCTCCCATAGACGTCGGATGCGGCGCCCTGAAGTGGGGCACTCGGCGAGTTGGCAGCATTGGCGGCATTCGCACTGGCAGCATTCGCACTGGCAGCATTCGCATTGGCAGCATTGGCAGCATTGGCATTGGCGGCATTGGCGGCAGCGGCAGCATCGGCCTGTTGTTTCTGCGCATTTTGCAGTGCTTCTCGTTGCCTCCTCTCGTTGTCTTCAGCCGCCTTCCTCGCCTCAGCCTGCTTCCTCTCCTGTTCCGCTCGCGCCTGCGCCGCCTCGGCCTCTTGCCGTTTCCTCTCCAGCTCTTCTTGTTCCCTTCGCAATCTCTCGGCCGCCTCGCGCTGTCTCTGCTCTTCGGCCGCCTTCTTGGCAGCCTCCAGCGCTCTGATCCTCTCCTGTTCCTGTCTCTCCAGCTCGAGCTGCCGCTGCTCTTCGGCTACTCTCCTATCGTAGACCACTTTAATCTTCTGCTGGTATTCCGCTTCCAGTTGCGCGGCTTCCTTAGGATTGAACCTGTTTTCTTTCGAGAAAAGCGCATCCAACTCACGAGCCAACTGTCGATTCGATTCCGGCCTAGTAATGGCCTCGCTGTACTCCGTGGCCTTAATGTGGAGAATCTCGAGCCGCGATGTAATCGCTTCAGCATCAGCAACGGCGCGGCCTTTGCCCTCGATTCCTGAATGAGCGATGCCGCCCGGAGCATCACGCCTCGGAGAGTATTGAGGCGACAATACCGGCGACGTTTCGTAAGACCTCAGTGGCGAGTCTGGGAGAGGCAAGCTCCGTGGGCTCTTTGTTGGTAACATCTCGGAGACGGTGGTCGCTTCGCTATCGTCCAGTGAGGCACCGCGGTAAGATCTCGGACTGGAAAACGCGATTTCGATGTCTTTGGTCTCTCTTGGCCGGGCTCGACTAGGATTCCCTGGCAATCATTATGTTAGACGTTGTCACAACCGATTACGCTTTCGGCGATAGTGATAGTAGGAGTAATGGTGATAAAGGAGGAGAAGGTCTACCGCGTGTAGTCGGCGCAGTGTTGCGGAGCGCATCGTCAAGTCTAGACCTCAATCCCTCTGCAACCATTGTCAGCAACACTGCGAAGCGAACCGTAGGCGACCACTGGAGGGAAGCGAGTAAGTACGTTTTTTTGCCGAAGAGCGCGCCGTCGCGTTCGCCTTGTTGTAATCGTCTTCGGAATCGTCAGAGTCGTAGAACAAAACCGCCGACGGCTCCGCAAGCGGAGAGAGCGGGTGGTAGACTTCGCGTTGGCAACCATATGTGCCCGTCGACTGGGAGTTCTTCCACAGCAGCTGTAAGGTGGGGGAGATGGTGGGGTAATCTGCCTCGTTCAAGCGCTGCTGTGCGGGGGACGACGGCTGCTCGTCTGGCGACGTCACGGTAGACGTCTTGGTGGCAGACATCGGTTCGACTCTCCTGACGATCGTGACTGAGTCTCCAACCACGCGCGTTGGGGGATCAGTGTCGGTGTTAGTGACCACAGCGCGGATTGAGATGGTCGCGGAGAAATTTCTGGGGGGACTGAATTTAGGGAGATGTGAGTGGTGTGAGTAGTGTATGGAGATGTGAGTGGTGGTGAGGGGGGTGGTGGTGACGGGGAGTGGTCCAGACTCCAAAGTCTGTTTATGGCTGTGGCTGTTCGCCGAGAGGGGAGACCTGCCGGGTGAGCTTGGGGCCACCTTAGGTCGTGTTCGTGTTGCAGAGTTCATGCCCAAGCCACACACGCCGTCACGTGACATGAGTGGCTTGGCGTGACGTGCCGTGATCTTCGTTGGCCTCGAGTGACAATTTCTGTCCACATCTCTGCGAAACAAATTCCATGGACCAGTCGAACGTGTTGGTGTAGATAGCAATCCATCACGTCGTTTAGATAGCAATCGGTAGATAGATACATCTTAGACTTCTCACTCGACTGTGCGACCAGACTCTGGGCCTGTCCGGTTGTCAGCTGTATCCAGACTCTACCATACAAAATTGAGATACAGTTTGAAACCTTCAGTTTCCGCCCAAGTTAACAATTTGAGAAACTGCATAATAGGCATAAAAAGTGTGGCGTGCTGGGTTGCCGAACAGGTCATCAGGGGAGTTGAGAGTTTGCAGCTGAAGCTGTAGCTTTGGCAACCTTTAACTCGCCAAAATCGCGAATTTTGAAAATGCAGCTGGCAACCGAATAGGTTAGTTGAGTTCAGGGAGCCGCGCAGCTAGTAGCGAATACTTACCTTCATTCACTCATTCACTTTTTCCTTCTTTCTTGCTTTTCAGTCTTTCTTTTTATTGAGCGGGTGGTTGAGCGGAAAGAGTTGGGTGGGAGTTGAATAGGGTGGGAGTTGAGGGGAGAGAGTTGAGCGGGAGTTGAGCGGAGAAGGTTAGGCGGGAGTTGAATGGAGAGGGTTAGGCGGGGGTTGAGCGGGGAGAGTTGGGTAGGAGTTGAATGGAGAGGGATGAGCGGAGCGAGTTGAACGGAGAGGAGCAGGGAAGGTTGAATCGCAGGGTGGGCGGAGAGCAATAGGGAACCGGTATCGAACACACACACACTCTCTCTCTCACCTCAGGGAGCAGCGAGGCACGGATAAGAATGCACTGGCCATCTGCATCCGAGCCGATGATGCACGAGGTGACCGGCTTGTTCTACACACCATTGCGGCATCAGGATGATGACAGCGGGCACGGCTCGCATTGGGGCGTAGATTGAGTGCCAGCCAGGTAGCAGGGTGACTGGGCTTAGAATACCTGCGTGCCGGTTAACCAGATGCTCACGTACCGGTGGTAGGTACTATGGACACCCGAGCGTTCTATGCACCGGCAGAGAGATTCGTCACGGCGATTGCGAGCGATCAGCCACCAAAGGAACATTCAGTCGATCAATCAATCGGCACGGGCAGCGGCACAGGCAGGTCCCTAGAATATCTACCCTGCCATGCCGTAGCCGCGCACAATCCGCTGTCCGGAATCACGACAACCGGGCACACGACGCATCGATCCGTCGATGGCAGCAAGCATGGACCAGATGCTCTGGCTCTCTGGGGGGAGGGGGCGGCTGCCCATGTAGAGTAACTAACGTCAACGTCACCCACATCCCATCCCATCCCCATCCCGTCCCTTGCGTCGCTGGAGACGACGACTAACTAGAGTAGAGTGCCGGTACTATCGACCGTCCGCGACGAGCGAGCTACGGTACTCTATGTACTCTAGACGAGGGCGATAGCTAAAACCCGTGATTGCATCAGAGAGGGTGGGTTGCGTGCGTGCCAGTGTTGAGCCACACTCAATCCGAATCGTGGTGCTGATGAGCTCTTTGGTCATGGTTTCGTATTGCCCGTCTGTGTGGCTGTCGTGAGATGAGTCGAGGATATCAGTTTGATTCCTGATCTCCATCAATCCGATTGACATTCTCCATCAATCTCTCCTTCCCCCGAAAAGCCATACTGCTACCTCCATCCTCGGCCGAAACACTCCCTCATCTTCCCTCCTCCACCCTCATCATACGCATCGCAATCATCATCGTCACCACGGACCACTCCGCAAAATACATCTCCGCCTGCCTCTCTCGCTTGTCGCCCTCCGACACTCCTCCTCCCTACCCCAAGCAAGTACCTTCTGCAGCTCAGCCCTCTCCGACACAACACGATCCCTCCAAATCCTGTTTCATCCTCCTCCTCCAGCTAGCCAGCCAACCGAGAAGATCGATTATTCCCTTCCGTTCTCTCCCCTCCATCCACCTTCCTCTGCATCCCTCCGGGTTCCTCTCTCTCCGATTCGCTCGAGCCCGTTCACTCATCTGCCCTCGCCGCTGCCTCTCCCTCGAAGAAGAATCCGATCCGCCTGCCTGTGGTTAGCTGGCAGCTGTCACTGCATTGCCACTACATACATCCATAACCCGAGCTACAGCTACCTCCATACCTGCCTCCCCATCCGCCACACGAGGCATCAAGCCATCTAATCGCCTCCTTTTTTCCGGCGCAATCATCCCGCACGCAACACCCAATTCGACATATCTTCGGTGTTCTCCTACGCTAGGTAAGCCTGACTGAGGAAAAGCAAATAGAGAGACAGCATTGGCTGGTGACCGGAGACACAATTCAAACAGTTCCCCCAGAAAGAAAGCAGAAGGCAAAAAGACAGGCGTCTATTTATCCCAAGAGACTGGCACTTGAACGAGTCTAATCATGCACCCCCCTACATATTGGGAACTGTTGCATACCGAATGCTAGTATCTTCATACATCCACGCATTATCACATCCCCAACCCTTCAGACACCGCCCCCAGTATCATCCCCAACCCCAGCCTATCCGACCCCCCTCCCCCTCGACCCCCCCAATCCCCCCTCCAGTGGCCCTCCCCGCCCCGTGTTGCACCAAGAACATCCCACCATTCAAACCCCTGTCCGCCCACCCACTGTTACGACGACCCCAACCCTCAACCACCAATCCGCGTCCTCCTCCAAATCCATCACCCGCCAATCATCCAATCCCTAAACTCTGCGCGGCATCAAAAGCCCGCTCTGCTCCACCTCCCCTTCCTCTTCCTCTTTCTCTTCTTCTTCTCCTCCCTTCAATCATCTCACGCCTTCTCTTCCTTCGAATCCATCCATCTCTCTCCCTTCTGCCTGCAAGCGTACATACTCCCCCCCTCTGCCTTCTTGCTCTTTGTTTGCTTCATTGCTGTCCGTAATCGACGCCGAAGCATCGTGTCCTCTATCTCTGTCTCTCTGTCTTGCCCGTGCTTCGCGGTGGCGGCCGCCGTGGTAGCGTGCGTTCGTGTTGGTGGCGGTGATGCTGACAGGCCCTCTACCGAGTCATAGTCCTTCCCTCCTTGACCACGAAACGAATTCCAACTCCTCCATCGGCTCGGTGCTGCCATCAAAACCAACACCTCTGGGTCATCACCACCACATCGAAATTGACATCACTCTCCCTCCCCAACGATCTCTCACGCTTCCGCTTCCCGCCCCTCCCTGCGATCCTTCCCTCAGACAGTCCTCAACCTGATCCGCTAGCTCACCTTGATCCACGTAACTTGTTATCTACCCACATATTCACCACAGACCTCCTCCAGCTCGGCTCCCCTCCCCGAACCACCCCGGTCTCTCACAGCTCAACCGCGGCTGCAGCCTCTCTCGGCCGTGATCTACAGACTTCGAAAAATAGGCAGAATCAATCTGTGACGTCGGTCTCAAACGTTCCCACCCCCTGGCTACCCACCCCCTTCGCCTCGCCTCGGAACTGGAGTCGCTTGTTGTTTCAAAGCTAGGTTACGACTTCCCGCTCAGACGAGACAACGACCGAAGAAACGAGAAAAAAAGAACTCGCGAGGACAGCAGAAGAAGGATCCCACCACCATTACGACATTAACCATTTGTGTATCCACCAGCATAGTCCTTAACTAGCCGGATTGATCTATCTATATAGGCAACATATCTATCGACTTTACCGGCCTACTCCAGATTACCGGATTTAACGTTTAACATCAAGGTGAGTTTCGGGTCCTCCCCACAAATATTAGCTCTCGGAGAGAAGCTTTGCTTTGCGTTGCTTTGCTTTGCTCGGCTCCCGGGTTCATAAGCATCGACTGGAAATGCTAACGGGCCACCCCGATGCCGTCATTAGCTCGCATCGCAACTTTACTCAGGGGCAACTTTGAATTAGCTCCGACACTCGCAACTACATCATAGCAACAGCGTTCTACGCAGTGAGTTTTATCCCTTTCTCCTTCCACAGGCTTGTTTTCCATGTGTTTCGAATCTAACGGACATGCTCAGGCAATCATTAAAACACAACTACCATGGATCCGCAACAGCAGAATCCCACCGGGCCCGGTGGCCGCAGACTACACATTGCGCACAGGAGGTCTCCTTCAGAATTGACGCCATTGATGAGTATGTCGCATTTTCTTCGCAGCAAGGATCCTTCAGTCCCCCAGGCCTCCGTTCCCGGGAGTCCAGTCGTCGAGGAAGATAATTTCAATGCGGCTATCCGTATAGCATGCTTACGCAATACAGTGGAGCAATTGGCTCTCCAGCAGCAGATCGAGATGCTTCAGGCCCAGCAGCAGCAAATGCTGAATGCACATCAACAGTATGCCAACATGGGGCTGCTTCCTCCGGGACAACCTCATCTCGCACCAAATTTTAACCCAATGCAGCACCAGCAGATGGCGGGCATATCGCCGCATCAGCAACAGGCTAACTTTCAGTTCCCGCCTCAGCAACAGCAGGGGGCTGCTCCCCAAGGCGCTCCCACCCAGCCGTCGGCTCACAGGCGGAACGCGTCGGCTATGCCTGGTATGCAGGGCGCGGGCGGCCCCCCACCTGCACCTTCGTCTGGTGCTGCGGGTGGAAACTTCGGAGAGTTTAGCATGCCCGGCGCCGGCGGTAGCGGTGTTCCTCCACGTCGTCCTTCCGGTGGTCCGAGCGATCGTGGGCACCAGAGGCGGCACTCACTGGCCCTACCAGAAGCGAAGAAGGCTGCCGAATTAGCCCAACAACGCCGTGGCCAACCTGGTTTCCAGTTTCCAGCGTCTGGTGGTGGCACTTCAACCAGCCCGGGCGCCGACGCTGCCCCCACTAACACTAACGGTCCTTCGGCTTCCAATGAGACCTTGGCTGCTACTCCTCCGGCGGCCAATCCTCCCGCGCAGCCGAGTGGAACCCAGAACGCTGGCCCTCCTCAGGCTCGATCGATGAGGGGAGGACACGGACGCAGTCAGAGTCTTGCGGTTGGTCTCAATGGCCGGAGCCCCGTCGGTGGTCGCCTCGGTGGATTCCAGTTCCCGCCGCCAGCCGACGCAGGCGCTGGTGTCAATCAGCAGCAGCAGCAGCAGCAGCAGGGTGGCCCGCAGCCCGGTCAGAACGTCGAACGCCGCGGTAGCAACTCTGGGTTCCAAGGCCACGGCCGATCCGCATCGAGAAATTACCAGGACAACTGGCGTAACCCGAACCAAAACCAGTCGAATGCGCCTGTGGATGTTCAGAATCAGAATCAAAACCAACAGTTCAACCAGAGCTTCCAGCCCGGTCACCGCCAGAGAGCGTCGATGAGTGCCTCTATCGGATCATTCCAATTTCCTCCTCAGCCCAACCTCATGATTCCCGGCGCTGCAGGCCAGGGAATTTTCATCAACCCTGCCACGGGCCAACTCTTGAACCCCGGCTTAATCCAGCAGCAGCAACTAACTCAGCTACAGATGCAGCAGGCCGCATTGGGCGCGCAGCAGCTCGGTCTCGGTGGTATGGGCCAGCAAGGCGGTCAGAATCTCTCGAACCAACAGCAGCAGCAACGCAAGACACTCTTTACCCCCTACCTTCCTCAAGCCAGCCTGCCGGCGTTGCTGGGTAATGGACAGTTGGTTGCCGGTATCCTGCGTGTCAACAAGAAGAACCGAAGTGACGCATACGTCTCCACCCAAGACGGGCTGTTAGACGCCGATATCTTCATCTGCGGAAGTAAGGACAGGAATAGGGCGTTGGAGGGTGACTTGGTCGCTATTGAGCTCCTCGACGTGGATGAGGTTTGGGGCCAGAAGCGGGAGAAAGAGGAAAAAAAGAAGCGCAAGGATATTACAGAGAGTACCCGCGGTGCCAACGTTAGCAGTAACAACGTCAACAATAGCTCCAACGATGCCACCGCCGGCGGCGATGGAGAGCAGGCTACTCAGCCCGGCGGCATGCGGAGGCGTGGCAGTCTTCGCCAGAGACCCACCCAGAAGAAGAACGATGACGTCGAGGTCGAGGGACAGTCGTTGTTGTTGGTCGAGGAGGAGGAGATCAACGACGAGCAGAAGCCGCTGTATGCCGGTCATGTCGTTGCTGTCATTGAACGTGTTGCTGGTCAGATGTTTTCTGGGTAGGTCCATCCCTGGAGATTTAGATGTTCGAGACACTTTCTAACCTTATCTCACGCAGCACATTGGGTCTTCTCCGTCCCAGCAGTCAAGCCACCAAAGAGAAGCAGGAGGCAGAAAGAGCCGCTCGGGAAGGTCACAATTCTCGACCGCATCAGGAGCGCCAGCAGGAGAAGCCAAAGATCGTGTGGTTCAAGCCTACGGACAAGAGGGTTCCCTTGATTGCGATCCCCACCGAGCAAGCCCCCCGGGACTTTGTCGAGAACCACCAGTCCTACTCGAACCGCATCTTCGTGGCCTGCATAAAGCGTTGGCCCATCACCTCCCTCCACCCCTTCGGTACCCTCGTCGAGCAACTCGGAGAGATGGGAGACATCAAGGTGGAAACCGACGCACTCCTCCGCGACAACAACTTTGGTCCAGACGAGTTTTCGGAAGCGGTTGTCAGGAACGTCGGTTTCGAGACGTGGTCAGTGGAAGGCGAGGAAGAAGAAACTATTGCTACCCGTAAGGATCTCCGAGCGGAGCACACGTTTAGCATTCTTCCCAAGGAAGGATCCGAGATCAGCAATGCCTTCCACGTGAAGAAAGCCCGGGAAGGTGTTTGGGAGATTGGTGTCCACGTGGCGGATGTCACTCATTTCGTGAAGCCCAACTCTTTGGTGGACCGCGAAGCCAAGAAACGAGGAACTGCCGTCGAACTGGTCAATCGATACGTGCCCATGTTGCCAGCGAAGCTCGGAGAAGATCTGGTTTCCCTGAAGCCCGGTGAGGACAGGTTCGCGTTCAGTGTTGTCTTCAATGTCAACGAAGCCACTGGCGGCATTGACGGCGAGCCCTGGATTGGAAAGACGATCGTCAAGAACGACGCGACCCTTCTCTACAGTGCAGTGGATGCACTGGCCATTGGCAAGAGCGAGACCGAAGGCGAGACCGAGGGCGAGGCGGCACCCGAGGTGGATGAGAGCATCAAGGAGGCTGTTGATGCGCTGAAGGTAAGGCCCACCATTCCATATGGGATATGATCAGTAGCTAACCGTGCTGCAGAAACTCACCAAGAAGTCCCGCGAGCAACGTTACGCTGTCGATGATGTTGTCATCCCAGCGATGCGTCTTCTCTACCAGACCGACGACGAGAATGTTCCCAACACGGAGAACATCTTCGAGACCCGGCTTGCGTACGAAATCGTGGAGGAGCTTCTCATCAAGACCAACTCGCTTATTGCGGAGAAGATTGCGACCGGCTTGCCTGAGAAGGCCTTGCTCCGTCGCCAATCCCCTCCCAATCAGCGCCGTCTGACCACCTTCGGTGAAAGAATCAATAGACTTGGTTACAACGTCGACATCTCCAGCGGTGCATCCCTCATGTCGAGCCTCTTCTGCCTGGAGGATGCCAAAATTCGCAAGGTGAGATATTTAACCCCCCCTACTCCATCGGATCTAACGGCTAATCAATTGTAGGGCATGGAAACTGTCTTGGTGAAGGCTATTCAGCGGGCCAAGTACTATGTAGCCGGAAAGGTCGAAGCCGACCAGCGCGGTCACTACATCTACAACCTCCCGGTGTACACCCACTTTACCAACCCCATTCGTCGCTACTCGGATATCATCGTTCAGCGTCAGCTTGAATCCGTGCTTTCCAACGGCGAAATCGAGTTTGTCGAAGACACTGAGGCTTTGAGCAAGACCGCCGAGCAGTGCAACGTGAAGAAGGATTCCGCGAAGAATGCTCAGGAGCAGAGCATCCACATCGAACTTTGCCGTGCTGTGGACAAGCGTCGCGTGGCTCAGGATGGTGAACTGGTATGCGAGGCCATCGTTATCTGTGTCTACGAATCCGCTTTCGATGTTCTGATCCCCGAGTACGGTTTCGAGAAGAGGGTGCACTGCGACCAGCTTCCGCTCAAGAAGGCTGAGTTCGACAAGACCAACCGTGTTCTCGAGCTCTACTGGGAGAGAGGTGTCGCTTCCAACACCTATGTTCCTGAGGATGAGCGCCCCAAAGGAGCTGCTGCTCTTCGTGCCGCGAATGAAGCCGCTGCTGCCAGTGCCGCTGCCGCCAAGGCAAAGGCTGCTGAGGAGCGGGAAGAAGTCCAACGCAAGGCCATGGATATCTCGTCTCGGCCCAGCCACGAGGAGGATTCACTGTTCGACGATGACTCGGACGCCGGCGAAACCGACGAAGGAGTTGCACTTGCGCCCCCAGCCAACACACGGCCCACGCAGAGCATGCCCGGCTCACCCGCCAAGTCCCCCACTGCGTCTCAAACCCCTCACCGCACCCGATCGGACCCCAAGCTGTCGGTGTCGGCCCACGAGGATGCCGCACCAAAGGACGACGAGCAGGTGTCCAAGAAGGAGAAATACTTTCACATGTTTACCGTGCGCGAAGAAAAGGGCGATAACATTCAGGAGGTCCGAGAACTCTCGAGGGTTCCCGTATACCTCAAGACGGAGTTGAGCAAGAGTCCTCCTTGCCTGACGATCCGTTCCCTGAACCCTTTTGCTTTGTAAAAAGCATAAGTGTGTGTCTTGGGCGATATTCAACATATCGATAGTCTATCTTCATTCGGAGCAGGTTTGTATTTGCAATTGACGTTGAATTATGGGGGAAAGGAGAGAGGGGGGTTTAGAGTCAGTAATGTCTACTACTTAACTTACTTACTTACTTGCTTCTTGCGCCGCCATATGCGATGGAAATACTTTATTTCTCGGGGCTGTTTCGTTTCTTTTCGGTTGTTCGTTCCTGTTAGCTTTTCCTTTGTTTGGGCGAGCTGCTACCGTGTGTTTCGCATCTTGTCTGGTTTGGGATGGCATTGGGTTGGGGATTGGGAGGTTGGGGGTTGAGGGATGAACTTAGGAACGCGTATGTCGTTCATGACGATGATGGCGAATGATGGCGAATGATGAGTTGAGTTGAGTTAAGTAAATATCGTGTTACTGGCGTTTATGACGGGGTGTACCTTGTGATTGATGTGATGTGATGTGATTCCGAACTGAACTGAAGCCAGCCGGTCGAGCCGTAGCCCGTCGAGTACAAAAGAGTGGTCTGGAGAAGAACTCACCACCGTACCGAAATCGAGTACCTATGCAGAATTGACCTAAGCCAGTCGTATCATACAGTAGTAAAAAGTAGGGTGCGATTGATCATTGATACGAGAAGAATACCACAGTCATTACTAGTACTTAAGGGTCCGTAAAATGCGATCTTTTGGAGTATCATGGGGTTTGGTATGTATAGATGCAGTACCTAGCATAACGGATTTGCAAACGGCTCCTTTACCAACCAACACCACGACAGCCTGGTGGTGGGATCGAGAGGAGTTGAATTTTAACACACTTCCTCTCGCGGATATCTCCACTTCTCGTTGACATGTCCACTTCTCGTTGATAGCTCTCCTCTCACTGATAGTTTATCCGTCACTTCTTCCTCTTGCTGATATCTCCTCCTCTCGCAAACTTCCCGCACTACAAGAAAGTCGTAAACGTTTGCTTGCTTGCGTAGGTACAACACATCTTACCCACAGTACGTATTCTTGAAAGTTGAAATTAGAGGTTTTCTACGGTATGCATATCTACCAGATTCAGTGACCGGAGGCTGGAGCATTCTGCTCATCACGGCACGGTATTTCGTCCGTAGAACTTATGTCGTCATGGTTTACCACAGTCTACTATCAGCAGCTACTGGATTATGTAGCATGGCATGGCAACGTTTTCTCTGCACTGGGTAGGTACATAAGTTCTCTGGTAGGTAGTTCTCTGCTATTCTGAACACTGCGTATGTAATATTTTGTATTCGGAAGAACTGCGGTACCGGTAGTTAGTTCTTCCAGCTTTTCAGTACCTAAGGGCCCGTTTGGAACTTTGGATGGCCTCAGTTTTCAGTTCCAGTTTTAGAGCGCAATCCAGTTCCCCGCCGGGACACCGAATACCGTAGTACTGTTAAGCTTCAGTTTCAGTTTCAGGAAAACCTCGAGGTGAACAAAATGTTTGGCAGTTCTCGGTATACCTAGTATTTTTCGATACTGTAGAATTGAGACTACGTATAGGGGGAAAAAAAATACGAAATTCAATCTATATTCTCATGAAGGCTCAGAGGCTGAGACTGCTGGATTTCAATCCGTGCGGTATGTAGTAGGTATGATACTACTTACTGGAGACCGCCGGCATCAATCACATCCCACTTTTTGCTACTGTATGTATTTAAAAGAAGGAGGGAGGGAGGGAAAGCTTAATGCCGACCTCATTAACGATTGGCTGACCTATATACTATAACTCGTCCGCATTTTCTTTTTCTTTTTCCTAGACTGCGGGGTGCATGATCCTAAAGTACTGTATATCTATACTCTCTGCGGCAAAAGGTTGCCGAGTTTCTACAAACAACGAGTCTGTTTGGTTCCCTCTGGTGATGGGGGGATGCGGTGGGGATGGGGATGTGGGTGATGGCTGATGGGGGGATGGGAGGGTGTATAAAATGCATCTGTAATCTGTATCTGCCGAACTCTGGGGCATTGGGTTGTTTATGAGCTATATCCTCCTATGTATTTAACTAGAGTAGTAGAGATGCAGCAACAACAACAGCAACAGGAGCAGGAGCGGTAATGCCCGACGCCCGTTTGCTCAGTGCTGGAGGAGGGAAGAGGGAAGGAAGGAAGATTGGATGAAGACGTTTTACCGTATTGCACTGTGCACATATCGTCCACTGCAGATACACGTTGCAATTTGCTGGCTGGCTGCATGCATTCAGAGGCAGTGGACTGTGGACTGTGGACTGTGGAGGGAGTGGGGCGCTACGTACTCTATTTATATTCGTTTATACTTTGCACTTTACTCCAACTACGCTGTACGCCGTGCGGGTGACGGGCGTGAGCTGAGAGCTGAGCTTAAGCTTCAGAGTCGAGGGTCGAGAGAGTCGAGAGTCGAGAGAGTCGAGAGAGGCATCAGCCCTATTAGGCTTGCGGTGGGGAACATCGGACGGAGCCTAGACAGTATAGTACAGGAGCGTTGGGACTTGGGGAGGAATGTAGATCCGTGAGAGGGAAACAGAGGCAGATGGGCGGACTGACAGAAGCTTCATTTGTTCGCCACTGTTCGCCACCGTTCGCCACTGTTCGCCGCGGAAAAGTATGTAGAGTACACGATCACTACCCTCTAGAGTCTAGAGTAAGTACTCTACATACAGTCCTCCACCTCCTCCACCTCAAGCGGGCGGGAGTTAGCGCACACACTCTACATGACCGTAGCGCAACTATATGCACGCACCCGTTCCGTCCGTCTCGACAGCCAGCCAGAACCAGCAGACAGACATCGCCTCAAAGCGGGCGGGTTCGTGCATGTCCGTCCGTCCACCAGTCCCGGCCAGTCCAGTCCACGTATAGTAGAGTACTCTAGATACGTAAGATCCGATAGGTTTGCTTGCAGACTTGCAGACTTGCAGTGCTGCGGTGCCGCGCACGCACGCCCTCCCTCCCTCCCTCCCTCACGCCCTCACCTCGCCTCACCTCGCGCCCTCTTTGGTTTGCGAAACGTAACGGGTGTGTTCGAGGCGAAGGGCTTGTTCCCTAGGAGGATGGGGGGCGGTGGGGGGGAGGATGGGGGGTATATAAAACGCCCGCGCCCCGGTCCCGGCCCGCACGTTGAATATTTATGAAGTGGAACAAAAGACAAAAACAACCGCCGTCCGCCTCCGCCTCCACCGCCGCCGCCACACCCAGCGCCACCACGACCACGACCGTCACCACCACCGAAAAATCCCGAACCTCCTCACTCGGCTGCTACATCATGTGCTGCGTAAGTTTGCGCCTCCCGCTCCCCCCCTCCCTCAGCAATCTAACACCTAGTGACAGCTCCCCATCCCGACACTGCACCGCAAGCCCTCAGCGACCTCCTCCACCTCCACGACGATAAGCCGCAGCCGGGCGTCGACCGCCTCACCGGACAGCTGGTCGTCGTCGTCGTCGTCGTCGTCAACGGTACAACAACAGGAGGAGCACGTAGCGCCGCGAATAGTGTCCAGCAAGGCTGTGCGCGTGAACCGGCACGCGACGCCGCAGCGCGTGGCGTCAAAGGTTGTGCGCGTGCGCCATCACAGACCCAAACGGGTCGGCGGGAATTGTCACTGCGAGAATGTTGCTACGACGGGAGACGAGGCTGCGGATGCGGCCAGGAGGAGGGTCGTCAGGGAGGTTTATAGCACGTAGGTAGGGTGCGAGGGTTTTGATTTGCGGTTTTGGAATTAAGTGGGAATTGGCGGTTGCGAGTTTACGTTTGCGTTGCGAGACGGTGTATAACTGAGGGGGCATTTTTTTTTCTTGTGTGTTTCTTTTTCTTTCTTTTCCTTTTCCGTTTCTTTTCTTTTCCTGGACGTTTGTTTTGAGGGTCTGTTATCTTTTTTTCCGGGGGGGGGGGGGGAGGGGGGTTCGAACTTCGACTACCTAACTGGGGGGAGCGAGCGGGCGCATGGAATTGCCTTTTTGGAATTATGTTGCTTTGTATCTATGGGGAGGATCGGGTGAGGGGGGGGGGGGGGGGGGGGTACGTGGGGGTCCACTTTCTGTGGGAGGAAACTGCACTGGGGGAAACTGCGCTGTGGAAATGCAGATTTATCGAGGAAAAATAAGATGCTGCGATTGTGGTAGTTGCTCAAGATGGGGGGGGAGGGTTGCTGCGGTTTGATAACTACTACCTACTCTATATCAGGCGCGGAATTCACTTGAGCGTGTATATACCTACTACATACTACATATAGTATCGGTGCGTATCTGCCCCGCCGCGAATCGTTATAGTGGATGTTATTTAGGTAGTAGGTACTCTACGACCGGCTGTAGTTACTGGAGCCTGGTGATGGTGATGGTGATGGTGGTAGTGGTGGTGATGGTGAGCTGGTGGTTTAAATAAAAGCACTATCATATGTATTGTACATAAGTAATTACTTCGAATCGAAGCCTCCAGGCTCGAGGCCCTTGGCGTTGAACGGAAGCTAGTTCTCGCCGCTGACGATGTTTGGAATTCGTATGTATTTACTCCAGAGTCCGGTAGGTAACTACAGCCGACTGCGGCTTCCATTTCGAGCGTACATACGAGCCTTTGGTATCGTGGCAGACATGGTAGAGTACTCCACATACCCACATACCTGCCGTGTAGTAGTTGCCGGTAGTGCTCGAGGCGGGAGTGTCAGACGGTCTCACTCTCGGAAGCTCCCTCGAGCAGGCAACTGGTATGTCTACTACATACCAGAGATATACCTAGTACATATATCCAGCTCACCATGTGGCCTGCTGCGGCTGCACCGTGCTACGCGGATACCTGCAGCGAGGCGACATCCGGTGGCGGTAGGCAAGTACGTACTAGGTAGGCTGGCGAACACTTGCAAACACCGCGGATGGTTCATGGGGTGTCACTCGCGGGACAGCACTGGATGGCTGGGTGGGCGGTGGGAAAAGACCGGTGTGTGAGTGCGAGGCTCCGGTAAACGGTTATGTTCGGGAGTATCTTCGTCGGCTGGGAGCTCACTGATATCGTGTATTGTGGGTGAGGCGGGAGCTCGAGAGTTGAGAGCTGGCGGTGGTGAAAGGCTCATCTGATTTCTCGACGCCGCGTGGAGATGGGGTGTTCCGGGTGATCGGGTCTGGACTGGAATGGAATGGAATGTTGGGCGAAGAAGGAAGTCGATGCCGGCTGGTAGCTCTAAGTCTGGTGTGGGAACGCTCTGACTTCAATAGGTAGTAGCTAACTGCCCAGTTTGCTTCCGAGCTCGAGCTCCCAATACGGTAGCTACTGCACGCAGGATCCAATCCCGCCTATGTACGAATGTAGTGGCCGTTTTCGCTGACTTGACTCTATGTACGCTGAACGCCGGCAAGTACCACGGGAACGTAATCGCCCAATATACCTAACGAGTGCTTGCGACTCGCAGGACCACAGCCCATTACTCATCACTCATCACTCAACCTCGATTCCTCGTAGCCGAGTTGCAGGTGAGACCGGAGGCCGGCATATGATCTTCCCCAGGAATTGTGTATTAATTTATTCTCGAAGCCGTTTCGAGGGCGGAAAAGAAAAAAGCTTGTTTTGTATCATACGTGCTCCTGCAATAACTTCTGACATCTACGGATTACATACATTCGATCACCACCACCGCCGCTGCCGCCGCGCGCCGCCCGCCAGTTTTACATACAACAGACATTAAATCATTACAACGTGGCATTCATGACCCAGCCCGACCCACCCAATCCCTTCACCCCCAGCTGCCCGCAGCTTCCCCCTCCCCCTCCCCCTCCCCTTCCCCTTCCCCTTCCCTGCACCTCCAGCCCACTCACTTAAACAACCAACTCGCCTCCCTAAACGCAGCGGTCCTAGCGGGCTGTCCCGCCTCTCCCTCACATGCGGCCGCTAGCTCGTCTGCACTCTTGCCCAGCACGGAGTTGCGGTACATGCCGAGGGTGAGCTTTGACTCGCAGGCTGCGCGCGCCGGCAGCATCACCGTGCTCGGGATCGTGGGCGGTAGCTGCGAGATCCGGCTCGCGTAGCCCCCGCTGCCGCTGCCGCCGGAAAGGTTGTTGCCGCGGGATTTCTGCAGGCGCGTCGGTCTGCGTTTAGTGGGAGGTGGAGTGGAGGAGCGGGAGGAGGAGGAGGAGGAGGAGCGGGAGGACAGGGCGCAGCAGCTCGAGGGAAGGCGTACCCAGAAACACATTTGGAGGGAGCTGGGTATGCTGGTGGTGTTTTTTGGTTGGTTGGTGGGCGGGCGGGCTGCGAGGCTGTCGGGGCGAAGGGAGGCGACGACGAAGGGAGCGGAAGGCTACACTGCACTGTACTGGTGAGCCGCGACGTGGAGTTTGCGTGTGTGTGTATGAGGTATGTATGTACGGTGCGGGTATGCGACGGCGGCGGCGGCGACGGAGATGTTGAGGAGAATTCAGAAGATGAGACGAGGCGAGGCGACAAATAGATGGAGTAACTAAGATCGTGCGTGTCGGAGGGATGTGCCTGCCATTGACGTGGCATATGTATCTCACGTCAAAGCATGGCTGGCATGGCTGGCGAGAGTGAGTATGCAAGGTCGTGTGGTCGGGCCAATCATGACTTGGCCAGAACTGCGTTCTGTTTCGCTATGGCGGCGGGGCTGAGACATTGTGAGAGCTGCACTTTGTGATGATTTTTTGTGCAGCAAGGTGATTTGATTGGTCATGGATCATGGCATACGTGGAGTGGACACCGGAGCCTGGAGGTGAGTCTGCCCCCACGGGAAAACACATGACACGATATCTATTCGACTCAATGAGCCCTTCCCGACGCTGGAAGGGACTGGAGCTTCTCGTGAGGATTTCGAAGTAAGCAGAGTAAGGAAAAATCGATTCTCTCGTAGGACATCGGGTCGAATGATACCCATGAAGCCAGCCAACTGCCAGCAGCCATTAGGCAACCCCTATCCGGCAAGGGCGTCAACTCCCCACGCTAGAGTATCCGATCCCTACTCTACTCTACGCGCAGCGCGGTTGGTTCCATGATCCATCGCGTCCCAAAAGCCAATCCGTAAACAAATCCTCGCGTCCACTTCGACCAGAACCACCTTCCACACACAAACACGAAAACCCAATGTCCTCCTCCCTACGCTCCTCGCCTGCATCAACACCCCGTCGAAGTCGCGTCGCGTCTCCAATAGTCCTCACACCTCGCTCGAAAATCGCTGCGTTGCTGGCAGATTCCGACGACGACGAGGATGCGACGACTAAACTTACGAAGAAATTAGATGGTACCGACCATGAAGAAGAGGAGGAAGACGATGAGGATGAGGATGAAGTACCGCTACGACCGCGAGGAAAGCTGGCGAGTAGGATGTACGCCGCCAAAGATAAAGCCTCCGAAGCCGACGCGGGCGCATACGAACGTGTAAAACAGAGTCTACTCGCAGGAGACGAAAAGGAGGCCGCCACCACAGCCGATTCCGGCGAAGATGCCGAGGGCGATACCGAATCGGAAGAAGATATACCACTACGCCCCCGCGGCAAGTTGGCGAGCAGGATGTACTCCGACTCCACCACCGACGCCGCCACGCCGAAAAAAGACGACACCGCATACGAACGTGTAAAGCGCAGTCTCATCGCCGAACGGGATAAATCGGCCACGCCGGGTCCGAAGTCGAGAGGGTCGATGGGCGCGGATGGCAGCGAGAATACGCCGATTCCACCGAGGAGGAGGCCTTCGGGTGGCATCTTTTCGTCTCCTGTGGCTTCGCCGGCACGCCCGAAGGCACTGAAGACGGCGGAAACGATACCGGAGGAATTCTTTAGCTCTGATTCTTCGGACGAGGAGTTGCAGCCCTTGGACACGAAGAATGCGCGCTTCATGGCGCTGGTGCAGAAGAAGCGGAAGGAGCGCGAGGCGGCGATGGCCGAGAAGGCGATGGCCGAGAAGAAGCGGAAGGAGCACGAGGCGGAGATGGACAGATGGGCAATGAAAGATGCAGCAAACTTTGAGGCAGATAATGAGAAGGAGTGCCGGGCGTTGGAGGAGCAATTTGACCTACCGCCTGGGAGTATGACGGAGCAGTACAAGAAGAAGAAGGGTCCTCCTCGGAGGAACGCGAGTAAGAAGGCTTTGGAGGAGATGCACAAGGAAACCCAGCGACTGGCGAGGAGTATACAGCTTGCTCATGGGGCCCATGCGAAGAAGAAGATCACCAAGCAGAGTTTGTTTGAGAAGTTCAACTTCGCGACGACGACTACTGCGGAAGAGTCGGCAGCCGCACCCCCGGCTTCTACGAAATTGAGCTCTTTCGTCGCCTCCGAGTCGGATGCAATTCCTACAACTACTGCAACTTCGCCACCATCCGACCCGACAGAAGTGAATCAGGCGAACCAAGAAGATTCAGAAGACCTCCCAGACGTTGCCGACCTCCTTCGGGGAATTTCATCACCGCCCAAGCAGAGCAAACCATCAGATGCCGATGATACTCCTCGGCCGAAGACCGACAAGGGAAAAGGTAAAGCTGCGGGCAAAGGCAAAGGCAAAGACAAGGCGGTTGAAGTCGGACCAGCCCCGCCGTCCAAGCAGAAGAAGCAGCTGCCCCACGTCAAGGTTATTCTTCCGAAGCATAACCCGGTAGACGATTCCGACTCCGACCTGGAGATTATGAATCCTGAGGACGAGGCGAAACAGCTGCTTTCGGAGAAACAGAAACTCATTGCATCAATGCGTCGTCCCCGACCACTGCCCAAGCAACAAGCTAAATCGCCAAACGGAAAAGTACAGGTCTCTGCGAAACTGCTCCATCAGCAGCTGCTCCAGAAAAGCCGTCTCCAAGCGATCAAGGAGCGGGAGGACAAAATTGAAGAGCTGAGAGCAAAGGGTGTCATAATCCAGACGCCCGAAGAGAGGGAAAAGGCGATGCGTGAAGTCGAGTCTCTGGTCGAAAAGGCGCGGAAGGAGGCGCTGGGAATCAAGAGGCGCGAGCAAAGAGCAGAAAAGCTAGCGAGGGGTGAGAATGTGAGTGACCATGAAGACGCTGAGTACGAAGAGTTGTTGGAGAGCGAGGTGGAAGATAGTGAATCTCCGGAGAAAGACGAAATGGAGACCGACGAAGAAGAGGAAGAGGAAGAGGAAGAAGAAGAAGAAGAAGAAGAAGAAGAAGAAGAAGAAGAAGAAGAAGAAAAGAGGGGTAATGAAATGATTGATGGTGAGGCCGACGAATCAGGACCGGAGAAAGAGGATGTCGAGATGGACGCCCCGGAGGCGACGGCGAAGGACGTTGCACCATCAGCGGCGTTTGGTCTGTCGTCAATGAATCAGGGAGACCGAGACTCTGTTTCTCTGACACCTCGTCTTTCGGCTATGCCGGCTGTCGACGATGACTTTGACGATGACGATGATGGTGGATTCGCTCCTTTCCAGCGCAAGCTGCCCCACAAGAAGCTACGGGTCACGGATGACGACGACGGAGATGAGAACGCTATGGACACCGACACGGTTATCTCGTCGACCCCGCAGGGACCTAAAATTCCAGACATGTTCAAGAACATGGCCCAACCTTCACCTATAGGGATGACCCAGCTGTTTGCTGGGTCTATGGCCAGCAATGCTCCGTTCGGTACGCCTAGTGAAGATATCGGAAAGAAGGTTGATGGGATGAGACAACTTCCTGACGATATCCTACCAAACTCGCAAGCGCCTGTATTGGAAGATTCGGTACCGGACAGACAAGCGGGAGCAGGTTTAGAACTTCACTATTCGCAGACCCAGGTCGACAACGCGGATTCACTGCCGGTCTTAACTCTAGAGTACTGTCAGTCTCAAGTCAGCGTCGACTCGCAACAGATGCTAGATCCTACGCAAGATAACGGATTCGAGAGAGTGTCTCCTGGACCAGCTAGGTTCGAGACCTCTCCTGAGCCTGAGGCCCGTGAGGCAAGCGTATCGGCCCAGCCCGTGGACGAAGAGTTCACCGAACCTAAAAAGCGAGGTCGCTTGACTAGGAAAGTTGCGGACTTTTCGGATGAAGAAAAGGACTCCAACGCCAATGATTCTGCGGACGATTCTGTGGATTTTGCGGATGATGAGGACATGCAGGATGCTTTTGCTGTCATGAAGAAAGCCGCTAAAAAACCTAAGGCTCCCGAAAAGCCTTACGACAAGAAGAACTCCGAAGCTAAGGGGATGGTGCACGAACAAGCTGAAGAGTCCGAGGATGAGTATGGCGGGATCGGTGGCCGCTCGGACGATGATGAGGGTGATGGTGATGTGGCGGACGATGAAGAAATGAAGGACTTGCTCGACGACGAGCACCAGGACATCGACGAGAACGCCATGGCCGCCTTCTACGCTGAGCGTGAGAAAACACGAGATGAGAAGGAAGTCAACCGTCTTTTCCGCGATCTCCAGAACGGCTTGTTGCGGAAGAAGCGGGGCGCCGATTTCGACCTGGATGACGATAGCGACGACGAGTATATGGCGCAGGAGCGCAGAAGGCGGCAGAAGAGGCGACAGATGGCGCAAATCCGCAAGGCATTGCTGCAAGACGAAAAATTGGGCAAGATTGCGGCTGATCCCAAGAAGGCCGCTTTCTTCAAGGTGCTTGAGGATAATGGCAGCGACGATGAAGGTGACTTCTTAGACCAGACCGAGGACGACTTTTTGGCGAACCTCGATGCCTCGCAATCGCAAGATGTACAGGTACAGGCTCCTGAAGAGAACGCCGAGGAAGAGCCGTTCGGTAGTCAGGCCAGTGATGCGGAAAGTACACCCTGGCCCCAGCCGCAACAGCTGGCTCAAGAACGACGGCCTGTACGCACCAAGAAGAGTAAGAAACAAGGTCTTATTGAGATCAGAGAGGTAAACTTAGCCACGTTCTTTATCTGCAGCATTCACAAAACTAATTCGCCATATAGACGCTCTGCGCGATGGGCGTGGAAGAGCCTTCCCTCCTGGACGCCAGTGAGAGTGAATCCGAGGACGAATTCGACGAGGATTCGCAACGCCGCCGAGCCAGCGCTACCTCTGTTATCGATCGTACTCTCTCACGCTCCTCATCTTCATCGCTCTCCACCTCCTCTAAACTCGCGTTCCAATCACGCGATAATAGCGCGCCGTCTGGATTCAAGGTACCTGCACTACTGCGCCGAGCAACTAGTAACCTCTCGGTCGAAAGTCAAGGCCAGGTCACCACCGAGCGAAGCTTGGGCGCCGATAGCCAGGGCCTCAAGAAGGGCGGCGGAAAGGGCTCCAGTATCAACTTCCATTCGAAGGCCAAGGTCAACCTGGTGGAGAAGAGCGAAGAGAAGAGAAAGGCCGACAGAGCCAAGGAGGGACGGCAAAGAGTCAAGAAAGGCCTGGGTGCGCTCGGTAAGGGGTCCTTTTCATAAAGTGGAATTGCACGTTTTTGGAAAGCATCGGCTTGGGTTACGAAAGGATGGAGTTTGCGGTGTCATTTTGGTTGGTTGGGAAACGCCTATATGTTTGTAATCTAGATACCTATTCCCGATCGTGAATGTATGTGCATCGTGCTGTCTTTCGACCGGGATCCGTTTTTAGAGCTTCGTTCTGTGCAATGTACATCATGCGACGCTGCAGGAGTAGTCGGACTTCCCAGCGGCGCGGACTGCACGGATCCGCAGCGGTCTGCAGCGGCAGCGGGCGCGAGGATTGATATCCAGTTCGGGCACAGCGGGTCACTCGAGTTCGGTGTATAATGCTCATTTGCAAAGATCGTTTAATCGGTGTCCCATACTTGGTCAATCATTGCTGCAGAGAATCCTTCTCATTGTTGATGGTGGCCGCTCAGGGGTTTTTTATTCGCCCTCACCATGTCCGCTCATCGGGCTTACGGGAACCAATGCCCATCTGCGGGGCTGCCACCGCAAAGCTCTGACTTCACGTGAACACCCCTCGCAGCGCTCTCTTGCATCCCAACGGGAAACCAACTGCATATGGACGGGTACACCATTTCCTGATATAGCATCGCGGTTGTTATTTATGTAGAGCAGCGAAAAAACCGATGGCGAAATAAATCGAATTGGGTGTGGTTTCTGTTGGTATGGTTTGCGGGCGCCAAAGAGCCCCCCCTCCTCCACTTGGATGTGAGCGAAGCAAGCTGCCGCTCCTGGTCTAGCCGCCTCCCCTCCTTTCTTTTGAACTGCAACCCAACCTCCACCCCTCATCCACCCCCGACCGACTATCTGACCTACCCCCTCCGCCCGCCTTCAACTTTCAGTCTCTCCCTTCTACGACTACTATTTCTGAACGCGCCCTCCCGCAACCCTAAGTACTCTTCAGTCCCCGAAAGACTGTGCAGTACATACGGGCTTCGGCAACGCGTTAGCACCACCACCGCCACTCACCCCTGGATCAGACCAGGTACCTGCTGCTACGGGGTGCTCTTACGGTTTCATATTTTCAAGATCTCTACTCTTGAATCTCTGACCTCTCCACACTCCCGCCCTACCTCTGTGTTCAACACCATCACCCGAACTCTCCTATCACCGACTCGTGTAGCTCTCCAGACCATACCCCCCCTCATATCGCCACCCGAGTTCAACCTACCTACGATCCACCATGTCCGAAGAAGGTGGTCTCAAGCCGAAGACGCTGAAGCGCAAGAACCTCAAGGGACTCAAACTGGCCGAGCCGGCACTTAAAGCGGCGCCAAAAGAAGTTGTTTACGACGACGAAGATGCGCTTAACAGCCAGCTCGACACGCTAGAGATCGGTGTGGAGTTTAGGTTGGATCTACGGGCTGAGGACTTGCTGGTTATCCATGAGCTCGGAGCTGGCAATGGTGGTACTGTCAGCAAGGTCATGCATCAGACACTCAAGACGGTCATGGCGAAGAAGGTACGGCTCCCTCGGCCTCTAACTGTGGTGAAGCTGGAGACGAGAGCTTGTAACTGACCACCGTGCCACATGATTTAGGTTATTCACATCGACGCAAAACCCAAGGTCCGCAAGCAGATCGTCCGGGAGCTACACATCATGCACGAATGTCACTCGCCATACATTGTGTCGTTCTATGGAGCTTTTTTGAATGAGGGCGACGTGGTGATGTGCATGGAATACATGGATTGCGGGTATGTTCCTTTCTGACGCCCCCGCCCCGACCATCTCCTGCTCTGCTCTCCCGCTTCAATATCATAGTGCTTCATGACAGCTGATAAATGGATGATTGCTCCGCTAGATCCCTTGACAACATCGCCAAAAAGATCGGTCCCATTCGTGTCGATGTGCTGGGCAAAATATCGGAGGCTGTTGTCGAGGGTTTGCACTATCTCTACAACGAGCACAAGATCCTTCATCGCGACATTAAACCCTCCAACATCCTTGTCAATTCGCGCGGACGAATCAAGCTGTGCGATTTTGGTGTTTCAGGAGAGCTCATCAACTCTATTGCAAACACCTTCGTTGGAACCTCGACCTACATGGCACCTGAGCGGATACAAGGTGCCCAGTACTCGGTCAAGTCGGACGTGTGGAGTTTGGGCTTGACGCTGTTGGAACTGGCCATCGGTCGGTTTCCATTCGATGCCGATGGGTCGGCTGCAGGCACCCGTGCGAGCGCGGGGCCTATGGGAATCCTCGATCTATTGCAGAAGATCGTTAACGAGCCGGCGCCGAGGCTGCCGAAGAATGTGGCCTTCCCCCCAAGTTTGGAGCTTATGATCGAACACTGCTTGATCAAGGATCCGGACAGTCGGCCGTCGCCCGAAGAGCTGTTGGTATGTTGTATTTGTCTTTCTGACTTTTAGTGAGCAGAATTGCTGACGAGTTATGACAGTCTGAACCATTCATGCGAAGTGCTAAGGCTACCAACGTCGATCTGGAGGGATGGGCGTGCGATGTGATGGAGAAGATCACAGGAAAGCCCCACGTGCGAAATCGATCTTCGGTGCACGTGATACTACCCAAAGTCGGCCAGCCCAGGCCGATTTCCAGAATCGACGGCCCTGCTCCTTCGGCACCTCGGAGACCGTCCGGACCTGCCATGGAGCCTTCTGGTCGCCGCCAGTCTGGTGCGGAGGGTGCGATGCCGCCACCGCCCGCCCCGAAGGCTAATGGGGATCGCGAGCGCGATCGCGAGGCACAGCGTCTGCACGCGTACCGCCAGGCAAGCAGTGGAATGTCAGGCGGAGCGCTACCGCCGACACCTCCGGCTAAGGGTGTCTCAAATGGATGGGACAGGAGATAATAGGGTTGCATGATCCAAGCATCCTTTTGCTTTGTGGTTTCTTCTCGAACATTTTGAGCTTTGTCTTTTTGCGTTGGACGTTGATGTTGTTGTTGCTGCTGCTATGAGTATACCAGTTGAATTCAGTTTGAAGTCTGTGATTTTTGGTGAGAAAGCATACTTATGGGATTCCCCTTTTGTTCATTCTTCATTTTGGATCGTTTTTGGAATGCGGGTCAATCATTAATCGTCTGTCTATTCGTATCTGTCTGTACTGGAGCAAGCGCGTGCGCAATGGGCTAATTTGTTCTGTCGGTGGTTGTATTTGGGATTGATTGATGCAACTTTATTCTTTATTTTCTTTCTTTAACTCTGGAAGAGAGATAACAATGACAACAATGCCAGTGGTAAATATTGCCGCCTGTAGACGCCGACTGATTGTGTCTTCCGGGCGAGAGGTGGTGATGGCCTTCTTTTTGTTTCATCATATTGCATTCGACCGTTTTCGATCACGACAAGTCATGCGCATTTGATCCCATATCCGAGTCCCACTCAGCACTTTCACCTGCTCAGCCCTCGAAGCATATCCGCATCCCGCGTCTCCGCCAGCATGGGTACAATGAAAGAGGAAATACAAAGGAAATACAAAGGAAATACAAAGGAAATACAAAGGAAATTCGCACTTACACTCTTTCTCCCAGGTATTCCTCCATGGGTGACGGCTCCCTCTTCTCCCGGAGCCCTCCTGCCGACACCCGTGTGCCCGAGGAAGTGAAGTATAGGCAGCTAGACTACAACCTCTGCTCGGATAGCTGAACCTCGACTTTCCGTTTCTTCCGGCTTCGTCCTCCTTCTGAGCTTCGGCCCATAGAATCACTGTTCCGGCTTCCATGTCACACACTCCTTAAAGAGCTGTTCCGGGGTTTCTTGGCATTCCGCCGTTCACGCCACCAATATCGCCCGCTGCGTCGTTTGCCGATTTTCCGCGACTGCAGCGCCGTGAGAGTATGGCCCGTCTTGAGCTGGTGGTACCGAGACGCAACTGTCCTGTGGGCTTTGGCCGGTATCAGATCCGTCCGTTGCTTCTGTGGCCAATACACGTGACGCTTCCTCATGCGAGTTTCCATACATCTGCATGCTCGGGTGGTGGTTTTGGTTCTGTGTGATCATACTCGTGCTCAGCTGATCTAAACTATAGCGATGCTCAAGAGGCGGCGAGTGGCCCCCGCATGCTCGCTGTGAGTGAGAAGCTGTGAACTCTTTCGACCTTGTCCTGGAGTCTGGACGGTGATGGCGATCAGCAGCACCTCCCCACTCATCCGACCCCACATGACAGGGTCCAAGTTTAGCCGGAAGCTGCAGGACAAAGAAATTCGTTCGTTTGGCTTCGTCTTTTGCTGCTATCTTCCACGCGGCTTATTTTAGTGGGGGGACAAGACAGCACGGAATTGCAGAGTGGTGGAATACTCGACTCGACTAGCGCCCTTTTGATCCCCGCTCCAGTGGAACACGCAAAATTTCTTTTCTTCCACACAGGTTTTTTTTTCGCAACTCGGGTTTTTCGTCCTCTTTCCTCCCTTCCCATAACAACCCTTCCGTCTCCCTCCCAATTCCACCCCCCCACATCACATACACAACAATGGCCGCCGCTTCCCGTACCATCTCCAGGGCTCTCCGCTCCAACCTCTCCCGCCAGGTCGTCCCCGTCGTCCAGAAGCGCGGCCTCGTGGTTGCTGCTACTGCCGCTAGGGCCACCGTTGCTGCTGTCCCTCGCTTGGGAAACCAGACTCGGGGTGTTAAGACCATTGACTTTGCTGGAACAAAGGAGGTCGTTTACGGTGAGTGCGATTGATGCGATTGAGTCGATGTGATGGTTACTGATGGTAGCTTGCAGAGCGCTCTGACTGGCCTCTGGAGAAAATCCAGGTGAGTCATACATCGCGACTACTACGGATTGAGTGAATTGAAACTAAACAATTGTTTCTTTGGATGAGTAGGACTACTTCAAGAATGACACACTTGCGTTGATCGGCTACGGATCCCAGGGTGAGTCGCAATCGCGTTGATTGATGCGCGATCACATGGTTGACACGCTGCAGGTCACGGCCAGGGTCTCAACCTCCGCGACAACGGCCTCAACGTCATCATCGGAGTCCGTAAGAACGGAGCTTCGTGGAACGAGGCCATCCAGGACGGCTGGGTCCCCGGCAAGAACCTCTTCGAGATGGACGAGGCTATCTCCCGCGGAACCATCGTCATGAACCTTCTCTCCGACGCCGCCCAGTCTGAGACTTGGCCCGCCATCAAGCCCCAGCTCAAGGGAAAGACTCTCTACTTCTCCCACGGCTTCTCCCCCGTCTTCAAGGACCTCACCAAGGTCGAGGTTCCCTCGGACATCGATGTCATCCTTGTCGCCCCTAAGGGATCTGGCCGTACCGTCCGCTCCCTTTTCAAGGCCGGAAAGGGTATCAACTCTTCCATCGCTGTCTGGCAGGATGTCACCGGTAAGGCTCAGGAGAAGGCCATTGCCCTCGGTGTCGCCGTTGGCTCTGGTTACCTCTACGAGACTACCTTCCAGAAGGAGGTCTACTCCGACCTGATGGGTGAGCGTGTAAGTCTTTCCTCTGGCTCCGTCGATGGATAAGTTCGTCGTACTGATGACAATAGGGTTCTCTCATGGGTGGTATCCACGGTATGTTCCTCGCCCAGTACGAGGTTCTCCGTGAGCGGGGCCACACCCCCTCTGAGGCTTTCAACGAGACCGTCGAGGAGGCCACTCAGTCCCTCTACCCCCTGATCGGAAACGTAAGCTTCTTCTCCCTCCGTCACCCACCTACCTGCCCATATTAACATGCGCACAGTACGGAATGGACTGGATGTTCGCCGCCTGCTCCACCACCGCCCGCCGTGGTGCGCTCGACTGGACCAACAAGTTCAAGTCGGCCATCAAGCCCGTGATGAACGACCTGTACGACTCGGTCGCCAACGGTTCCGAGACCCAGCGCTCGCTCGACTACAACTCTGCCGCCGACTACCGTGCCAAGTACGAGACCGAGCTCGAGGAGATCCGAAACATGGAGATCTGGCGCGCCGGAAAGGCCGTGAGGAGCCTGCGTCCTGAGAACCAGGGACAGGAGCAGAAATAAATTTGTTCGTGTGGCGCGTTTAATGAAGGGTATGGGTACGAGGGCAATGTCGTGTAAATTATATGCTTGTTTGTGATCTGATGTGATGTGAGGCGGTGGATGGGTCGGTGGATGGATGGGAAAAGTTTTGGGTTTTTCCTTCCTACTTACTTGCTACCTGCCTGGCCATGACCGCGTGATGTGCTGTGATGTGCTGTGCTGTGAGACTTGATATTTCCAACGTCAAAATGGAATGTCGTCACTCGGAAGTGGTAATTGCGCTAAGCAGGCGATGACTCTGGCCGGTTGTGAGTCAAGACAAAGTCTATACGATCCAGCCGCGGAGCGCTAAACGCGGCCCTCTATTAATTAGCAGCTGTCCGAGACCACAATCCGAACGGAGAGTCAATAGAGTAGCAGCTTGAAAGCTGGGAGTGTAAACACACCGCGGTAGCCTCGCAGGTAGTTAGCCAAATACCTACCTACTTCAGGATCAAAACTCCCCACGCCACACCCACCAATACACACAGCCCGAGCACCATTCTCGCCCGATACTAGCTACTTGCCTACCTATACACTCGTAACAATAACAACAATAGCAACAATAACAACAAATAGGCCGACCCATCCCACCGTCCCCCCGCAGCGGTACGTCTGAATCAGGAAATCCGGATACAGGGAGCGCGACTAGGCCGGGCCAGTCCGCGATTTGGCTTATAGGTAGCTTATGTACTGGGTGCAAGGGTAAGTGGTGCCTCACCTTGCGCTGATAATTCGTGATAATGGTGAGGCACGACTTATTGGGTGTTCCTAGTACCTATGGCTTATGTACAGTCAGTAGAGTACCTATGGCTCGTATGGCTCGTGGGCTCGTGTGCGCTGGAGTGATTGCTGTTGATCAGAGCTTCGTATTACCTATATCTACAGCATAACTACCTGAAGTGTGTATCGTTCATATCTACGACATAAATACTCGAGTATTAAAGTAGGAGCTAGTAGTAGTGAACGGAGCAAAAAGAAATTGATGATTTCACCCAGGCTCGATCTGGGGACCTTGTGTGTGTTAGACACATGTGATAACCAACTACACCATGAAACCGTCTGTTCACCTTTGTGTAAGTCTATTTAGAATTATCACTGTTGAGTATATGAATAATTATCAGAGCTCTAGGTATAATGCAATGTAATGTATGCTACCAAATCAAACAAATCAAACAAGTGAACTCCCAACCAAAGTCTACGCCGAACACCCAACCTTTCCCATAACCAACCCTCCATCACTCCGCAAATCCCAATTACCCCAGTTATGTAGGTAACAACTATGTAGCCCCCTCAACCACCCCCGCCAACCACGCCAGCCCCTCGCGCACCTCCACGCCCTCGCCCTTCCCCTGGTGCTCAAACCTCCTCAGATGTTTCAGGCAGGCCTTAACATGCGGTAATATCCTATTCCCGAAGACCCTTCCCTCCGCCATGACCGCGGTCCTGACCATTCTTAGACTCTGCAGCCCCTCGTCGAGCCCCGCAAGTTTCCGCAGGTGCGCGTGGATCACTGGGTCCACGCTGAATGAGCGGTTGAACGTCTCTGGCCGGATGAGCCGGTACGAGGTGAGTGTGCCGAGGAGACGGGTGAGTGTCGTCGGGTCCTGTGCGGACGAAGAGCGCTGGAGTAAAACGTGCGGGATGTGCGAGTGGTGGAGGTGGCTGCATGTGAGAAGTAGTGCCGCTGCGGGGTAGGAGGCCCGTTGAAGGGCTGCGAAGGTTACTTCGAAGGCGGATAGTAATGGGCTGAGACCTTTCCCTGTGGTCTGCAGGAGGGATATGTACTCCTCTGCGCTGACGTCGTGGAGCGCGATGTAGGTGCCGGCAAGCTCTAGTGCGGGGAAGGAGGTGGCGAGGGTCGAGACGATGGTGTGTGCGGAGGGGGAGGTGGGGCATAGTGTGCCTGAGGAGTTTCGGAGGAGGAAGTCGAGTGCTTCACGGTGGTTGAAGGCGTAGCCACTGTGGAAGTCTTCGAGTTCGAGTTTGTTGAGCATGTGGTCTGCGTAGTGGCGCATGGCCTGCGAGGTGGGATTGGAGTGGCTTCTTTTGTGGCTTTGTTTTGTGGGTGGAGTTGTCGTGCTTGCAGGAGGATCTTCATGTTGCTGCATGGCGGGGATCGGTATTGGGGGACGTGCCCCCGCTGCCCCCGCTGCCGCCGCCGACGGATATGAGCTCCCCTCTGCAGCGTACTCCTCCGTTTCACCCTCCGGCCCACTATATCTCGGCGTGCAATATTCCACACCCTTGGGTGTAGGAGGGACTTTTCCACAAGTCAGCCCAGTCCGCCCAGCAAAAATCGACAAAACTTACGATCTTCCTCGGCCTCTTCCCTCCACGCACCCAGTCTCTCCATCCTCACCACCCTCCCATTCAAAAACACCTGAGTATCTTTCCCCTCCACACTCCTCTTGCGCCTCTTTGCCGCAATCCACTCCCTCACATCGTGCTTAACATTCTTCTCAAGCTTGTACTTCGTAATGAAGCGTTTGTACTGCGCATCACTATTATCCCAACAGGTTAGTAACATATTCCTTTTTTCTCATTTTTTGATGGGGTGGGGGGGAGATTGGCAAGGGACGCACGTAGCGCGGAACCCGTATTCACGGGCCATGATATCCTTGATCTGCCAGAGCTTGAGGTCTCTGACCAGATAGAGCGTCTTGATCAATTCGTAATGGGCCTCCCATTCCAGCGTGGTATGTTGGCGGCCCGAGAAGGTTCCCCACGAGGCGGTGACTGTAGGTGGAGGGTTCATTCCGGCTGTTTTTGCAAAAATGGAATGAATCGGGAATAGCCAAGATATAGAGAGAAGGGGGAAGGAAGAAGAAGAGAGACAGAGAGAGAGAGAGATGAAGAGAAAAGGTCCGACGGTGCCCCTTAAGACCTCCTCGTCCCTCGGTGTGGCCCACTCGCCATAGATAAAGCGGGTGCACAGTTGGGCGGAAAGTTTTCTGCATGATAAACCCGGCGTGGGGGGATCATGCAAACTCCTACAAGTTGCCTGCATCAGGTTGCGGGGGGGTTGAGGTATTCCTTCCTCCCACCACCACCACCCACGCGGGATGGATGATAGTTAGAGTGGGCGGTGTATGTAGTTACTCTATCTAGAGTTAGGCCGTGATGGGAGTTAGAGTAGGGATGCGGGATGCGGGCCTGCCTGCGGGATGACGCTACATCATTCGCCACGAACCCCCACCCCCCCACCCTCCACCCACCCCTTGGATCCCGGGTGAGTGCGATGCGAGCGCGGGTGGGGTTTCAGATGCATTGGGCCGGTGGCGCTCGCCGATACCTAAGCACTTCGTTACTTATCTACGTTCCATTTTTCGTCAAGTCTGGAACCGTCGTGGAACGCAGACGTGTGCAGTGCGTATAGGTAGGTGGGATCACGTGCGTGGGTTGGCAGAGTGATGTTCCATGCATCGGGTTGGGAGGATGGGGTCGCCCTGTTGGCTTTTGCTTTTGTCGGCACATGTGGACATACTTCATAATTGTAAGAGCATATACCTCTGCCCTTGCGATATCTTTCCGATGAGAGAGATTCGGTTGGACTTTGCTGCCGCGGGCGTTTGGCTCCACGCGAGACAGTGCTAACCGTATGCATTGTTGCATATATAGCAGGGCTATGGTATTTCGAATCTGCGACGAGAAATGATTGGTCATGGGCTGCACCCAAATACCCGGAGGCAGCACCTCTATCTCTCCAAAACACAGTGGGGCAAGTCGTATGGCGTGCATCGTCTTTGCTGACGCCACATAGGGAGTGATACCTAATGTTCATCCGGCGGTTGCCAGATACTTGCGCCAATTAGTGCGAGTAATCGCCGCGAAGTCACAGGTAGCAGTGCATTCATTATCGTACCGATTAGATCTCCCCAAACAGTCTCATTGTATTTTTACCCCACATCCCCACCTATTAAGCAGCCCCCTTCCCTCGTGGTTTCTTAACCGTCTTTTGATTCCAGTTCTTCCTCTTCTTCAGCTCCTTCATATCCGGTCCATCACCACCTTCGCGTTTCCTCTTCGATTTCGCCAGCTCCTTCTGCGCACCTGTGGGTTTCTTCCCCTTGACCCCCTTCGGCTCGCGCACAACGCCAGCCTTGGCCTCCTCCCGCCTCTTCTCGCCCACCTCTCTTGAGCGGGTTTCATTCTCCTTGCGGCGGTTGACGACTTTGGCGTTCTCAATGGCGAACTCAACGATAAGCCGCTTCTTCTTCTCGATATCCGGAGCGGCAAGACGACGACGTGGCTCAGCACCCTCCTCATCCTGCGGCACACCAGGAATGAGCTGGCCGTTCATGTACCGTAGTCCCATGAGTGCGTAGCGATGGCTCCAGTACTCGACGAATCCGTAGCCCCTGGATCGCCCGCCCATCTTCTCGAGCTGGACTTTCGCCTGCTTGACGACACCGAGCCCCTTTGTTCTTCGCTGCTCCTCGGCATCCTTCCCCTCGCCGCCGTCGCGGTAGAGTTCTTCTTTGCTGAGTGCGGCGCGAAGTCCGGATTTCATGTCCTCCGCGAAGCCTGGGATGGCTTTACGAGCAATCTGCTTGAGGTCTTTGGAGGTGACCCAGCGCGGAAGGTTGCGGATCGAGAGGCGGGTGAGGGAGAGATGGAGGTTGGGGTCGGCTTGGAGGAGTTTTCGGCGCTGCTCGCGGGATTGGTCGCGGAGGAGGCGCTCGGAGGGGCTGAGTTTTTTCCAGGCCGGGGAGGAGGCGGGAATCATTCCTTCGTTGATCAGATAGAGGCGGCGTTTGTCGTTGTTGGTCTTCTCACGGTTCTTCGCGGCGCTGGAGGCGAGCTCGTCGGCTTGGTTGCGGTCCACGGCCCGGGAGAGGGCGAGGATGCGGCCGTCGAGCGTGTACTTTCCGTCAGGGTCGAGGGCTTCCGATTGAAGCAGCGAAGGCCGGCTTTCAGCTGCGGTGATGCGTGGCGCATCGCGGAGAACGTCGGCGGCGATGTCGGGGTTGTAGAAACAGACGAAGCCGGTGCCCTTTGGCCGGTCCGTTGCGTGGTCGATCACGACACGGGAGTAATGCACTGGTCCGAATTGTGTGAAGTGCTTGTAGAGGGAGTCGTCGGTAGCCGAGTAGGGGAGGTTGCGTATGAAGAGAGTGGTGGTGGAGTCGGTAGGTGGCCGGTCTTCGTCGTCGTCCTCATCATCCTCGTCGTCTTCATCCTCATCCATTTCGTCGTCCTCGTTTTCGGCATCAGAACCCTCCTCCTCGTCATCGTCTTCAATATCCACACCCCCGTCCACGTCCTCGTCCTCCTCCTGGTCGTCGTCGTCGTCGTCCTCTTCCTCCACTTCATCTTTGACAGCCGCAGGCTCCTCATCCTTTCGCGCCTTTTCCCACTCCTCTTTCTCAACCGCCCAATCAACAGCCACAGTCCTCCCCTCAATCTCAGTTCCATTGGTCGCCTCAATCGCTCTCTCCGCATTCTTGTACCCCTTCATGGTAACAAACGCAAACCCGGACATCTCACCATTCCTCTTCTTGGGGATAATGACATCCTTCACCTTTCCGTAGCTCTGGAAGTACTTGAGCAACTGCTCGGGCTTCTGCACGCTCCACGGCAGATTGCGAATGATCAAGCGCGGACTCCTCCTCTTTCCCTCCTCCTCCTCCACCTTTTTCGGTCTCGAGGTACCCGTCGTCGGCAAGGGGAGTTTATTCTCCTTCGTCTTCTCCTCCGCACCGGGCTTCGCGCCCTTGGCAGCTTCTCTCCTCCTGGGCTCCGCGAGCTCAACCTTCATCTTCCGCCCCTCGAAGTCGGCCCCATTGAGCTGCTGTATCGCCTTCAGCGCATCCTCCGCGTCCGCGAACGTGACGAACCCGAATCCGCGCGACTCCTTCGACGACGGGTTGACAACGACCGTCGCATGCTTGATCGGTGCCACGAACGAGAACTTCTCCGACAGCAGCGCGCTGGTCACCGAGTAGTCCAGCGAGCGCACGAACAGCGTGCGCCGCTTCAGGATGTCCTGCTCGTGGCTTTTGACCGCCGTCTCGTGGTCCGTCGTCGTGCTCGCCGCTGCGGCGGTGGGTTTGGGGGTTTTCGCCATGGTGTTCGAGGTGTGTAAAGGTGTGGTGGGTTGGTGGGGAGCGGAATTGAATTTCGCGCCTGAAAGTTTGTGAAAAATATCTCGCGGCGTACAAGCTTCCCTTGGCGGGGCGCTAGCTTCGGCGCTCACTCGCAGGGCTAGGCATTGCACCGTGGTGTGGGGGCCACGGGGATCGGGATGCCGTGTAACGCGGCGTAGCGGTTGTGGATCACACAATGGAGCACAATGGCATCATGTTCGATTTCACTTTGTTGGGCCCGTCGGGCTCATCGCACTCGTATCGGCTCTTTCTAACATGCCATCTATGGGGCCATTTTGTCTATGAAGAAGAAGAAAAGAAAGATGGAATAATCAAAAGAACAAGCAGAAGAAGAAGAAAGAATCCAGCCCATGCAAAACGCCATTACCCCCACACAAAAAGCAGAACCAACGCATGAAAATCACGAACTCAGCAAATCCCGGACACTCATCCCGCGTCCGGACGTTGATGTCCTAAACCTCCACGCCGCCTCGTCCCGCCGCCCCTCATCGGCCAGCAGCAGCAACGCACCCGCCGTGGCTTCCAAGGGACTGTGCATTGGCGGCTGCGGCTGCGGGAATATCATGGGCGATATCGACGGAAGCCTTATGCCATGCGCGGGGGGTAGGGTGAAGAGCGGTGATGCGGCGGCAGAGTGGATGGGAGCAAAATCGGGGGACGTGGCGACCGACGACGGATTGGTGGTGTAGTTCGAAGTCGGGTAGTCCTCAGGCTGACTGTACCGTCGCTGCTGCTCCTGCAACAGGAACTGCATCTCCAATTGTTCCCGCTGCTGTCTCGCCAGCTCGTCCTCCCTCTCCAGCTCCCTCGTATCCTGGTCCGCATCCATATCGACATCATCCTCGTCCTCGTCCTCATCCTCCTCGCCGCTCTGGCTCCTTGGCGAAAACACCGGCGGCGCACAGCAATTCTGCACACCCGCCGCCTTCTGCAATTCCTTGAGGCAACCCTCCAGGTACCGCACGTACTCGATGCTCGCCTGCAGAATCGCCAGCTTGTGCATCTCGACCCCCTTGCCGCACGCGGGCACAAGATTCTTGAGCGTTTCGAACTCGGCATTCATCTTCGATCGCCGTCGCCGCTCGATGAGGCTGTGCGCGGTTTTCCGCGCGACCTTGCGCGAGGTGCTGGCGGCCGAGTTCGGCGATGTCGTTGTCGACGTCTTTGCAGCGGCGGTCTTGGCTTTCGTCGCTGGCGTTTTGGATTTTGTGGTGGTGGGGGTTGTGGTTGTGGTAGTGGTGGATGTGCTGCTGCTCCCCGAACTCGGAGGGGACGAGGATGGCCCAGGGTTCATCTGGATTATCTTGCGGGTGCGCGTGGGTGGTGGGGGGAGAGTCACGGGCGCTGCATGTGTTGCGCCCGTGGCCGAGCCGGGTGCCCGCCGCTTTTTTCCGCGGGATGTCGAGACAGGTGCAGATGCGGGCTCTGCTGCTGCGAGAGCTGGCGGTGGAAGCGTGAACGTGAGCACGGCGCTCGATTGGGACTGTTGCGTGGCCATTCCGTGGGGGAAAAGTGTGTGAAACGAAACAACAACAGTGGGAGAACAGGCAGTGAGGGTTGGTGATCGAGAGGCCGGCGATGGGGGGGCTTGCACGCCGAGCGTAATGGAGGTGGAGAAAACGGCGAGAGGTTGGTTGAACGAGAGATAAATGCTCGAATGGTCCCTTTTGTGGTCCAAAATGGCTATATATCCCTCCGTGGAGTAACCTCCTCTCCTGCTTGGGAGGTGGTGGTGGCTGTTCCACCACTCCGCCGACGCCCGTGCTGCTAAGATCGAGGCTGATAGGTTCCCCAGCTCACGCACACGACAGCAGTGGCACTTCCTGTTGTGGAAATGTCGCGTGCGCCGTTGGACGGCTGTGATTGGCTCACCGGGGCTTTGCGGGAATCCGTAAAGTCTGCAGGGGTCAGCAAGGTGCAAGACTGCAAGTCCGCTTCGTTTGATCTGAGCACGTTTCTGGCCGAGAGGTGGGTAACTAAGGGGAGCGCAGACAGCCCCCCCACATTTTACTTATAGGAAAACCGTTGTGGATCTCGAGACGCCTGAAGAGCTTATCCCCCTCCACGCTCAAGCAAGCAAGGCGATGGATGGATGCGGGATGGCCTGCGGGGATGCGTGAACTGGGCGTCCGCGCAAGCTTCCATGTGGGGCTTTCAACGTCGTCGTCGATGTCATAAAACCTCACCCACGTGGGGCGGCGAGATCATCGACTTCAAAGCTCGAATTCAGGCCAGAGCTCGGGAAAGGGAACGGTGCTCGATCATCACTTTATCTCGGCGCATGTATGTATGAATCATGATACGTGGACGGAGTCAAATTCACCTTGGCGGCGCGCCAGCGGTGGCTGTGCAAGGCTATTCCGGATGTTGGCGTGTCCGCATCACTGGTGATCACTCACTGGTATATACCGCTTCTCGGCGTAATATTCATCCCGTCCTTTCAAGTCCAGCAAGGCCGTATGCGGCAATGAATTGATGTTCTCTCTCTCTCCCGTGCTTCCAAGAAGTTCCCATCTACGACGACAACGACATCCACTCATCCCTCTTGCCCGCCCCATTCCGCCCAGCATCAATCATTCAGCACTCAGCAGCAATTCTCTCGCATATGACATGCACGATGGTCACGGATCCGAGCACCACGCCACGATGTATGTACGTATTCGGCCATGGTTCGACGTCCTCGAGACTCGAGAGCCTGTCGATACCATATCTCTCGTAGTCCAACTACCTATTTCGATCTATCATATCTGCTCCCAATCTCTAGTTCAGTGGAACTGCTAACCGTGGGCTGCTTACTACCTCGGCTATCTGCCTGGACGGTTTGATGTACTCTACATATGTGGCTCAGTTGCGTCCGCTTGGTGCATACACGCAGGACAGCTACAGTCATGTACGAAGGAAGGGCTGGTCTTGATTTCGTCCGCTCAAGGTTACCGGTATCCTGCCTACGAAGCCACAGGTGCCATACACACACCCTAATTGTAGCTCCATTGGTTTGGTGTGTAGGATTGTGAACTGATTTGACATCCATGGTGCCTTTAGTAGCTAATGCGGAATGAGATATGGCCTAGGTATATAGCAGTCAGCTACGGACATAGATACCATCGTCGTCGTCCGTATCGAAACGTTTGGTGTACGATGCAAACAGCAGCGCAGGCCAAAACATCATGAACGGACCTGTATGAGATTTACGGGCCCGAGAAGCGTGCGAACAAACAGCCCTGCGATATCGATACGTCTCAAGAGTCAACTGACGTGATGGAAACTGCACCTTGGAAGATCTACGGTGCAGGCTGTCAAATCTTCGGCTTCTACATGGTACATAGCCTCGCGAATCACCAGCCCGACACAGCGGCTGCATGGGGGGGAAGCCAATGAAATTAAAGGATCGCTTTAAGCTACCTATGACATCGTGTTGGCCCTTGGGACGTTGTCGCTGTCGGTGGACGGCGTTTGAGGACTTGATCGATAATCGATTTCGTTCGTTGCACTGATAATCTCTATGCGTGATGTAACGATTGCCATGAAACTGCAACTCGTGGGTCGTGGGTCGCACTGCGCTTGTGCTCTTGGATGTTGGGACCGACCGACCGACCGACCACCGGCGTTTCAGACGTGTATGAACCGAGGGCCCTTTAGCCGCTGGCTGTCGGCGGATATATACTCTACCTACCCCACGGCAGGCTAGGTAGGAAGGTACTTGAAGCTGTCGACTTCCCAACTGCGATGCAGTTTCTCATGTTTGAGATGCACTTTCCTACATACATTAGGTACATACTTGCTGGAGCAGGACTCGGTATGTACATACATGGAGGGTCCAGCAACCTAGGAGAAGATGTTACTTTTTCGTTTCAACTGGCGAAGGTGATGATTGTTTGCCAGTCAGCGCCACAGCACAGCTCGCCGCTTAAGCTGAGGTTGGAGCTGGGTTAACTAAGCGCTGCAGCGTGGAAGTTTCGCGCGCCCGCCGACGGCGACCAATCAGCCTTGGTCGTTCGGGCTCGTTTGCATGCCCTCGTCCGCTATTTCGAGAACGAAGCATGGAAACCTTCAGGCACCAGCGATGGTGGGCTTCATATGATGCGACCAATCGAACACAGAGAGATCAGCTTTTCGTTTTCGCTTCGACGCAGGGCCGACGCGTATAGTAGAGATTGGCTGCGAGTCTGTGACTCGGCCAGCCGCGTGGCTCAGCTGATGCTCTTCTTGACAAATACTATACCGTACATGCCCTCCGCAGCCCGCTGTGCGAAGGCGATATCGGCGGATCTCACTGTGACTACCTATCCTGATTCCTATGTACGAGATCCATCATCCGTGTGGACTCGCTATTTCTGGATGGGGTTTGCACGTCGACTCTCGACTCTCTAGTCGTCGACTGCATGCGTGGTTTCATCTCGCCGAGTCTACCCCCATCCCAAACGATACCTCCGACATCCATGTTTCGAGCCAACAGCGGACGCAGATGGCGGATCTCACTCGACAGAGTGGGGACCCTGCGCTTCCTTGCATAGCGTCTAGACTCTGGTTACCGAATGCCAGTGTACCAGATATCGAAAGAGAGTTATCCCGGTAGATTCTCACGTTGGAACGTCAAGGCTTAGTTCTCGCTTCCTTCTGTTACAGGCGTACAGCCATCCTCCTCCAGGCTCCCCCAGCGCCTGGCCGGCCGGAGGTTTGTATATCTCCCTCCTCCTGTCCCGCCCTCCGCAGCTGTTCCTTACCACTCACCTCATCATCCGTAGCTCCAGGCGATTACTTGCCTCCTCCGTTCTTCTTCTTCGTTCTCTTTCATTCTCTTTTCCATTTGATATCCCAGGTGGATCGGTATATTTACATTTTATATCCCTTACTATTTTAATTCTCCGTCCATATAATCGAATCGCTGCTCCGTGAGCCAGCATCACCAAATCTGACATCCACACCACATCAACATCAACATCACCATGGCAATCTTCAGGAACCTTCTCACGTGTGCAATCGCCTTCAGTGGGCTATCCACCGCCCTCCCGCACAGCAGACGACAAGAAGCTGCGGCGCCAGGCCTGACAGATATGCAGATTCTGCAATTGTGCGCCGCACCTCATCCACCCCACCCATGCGCCTGCTAACCTTCGCAGCGCCCTAACACTCGAGCACCTCGAGTCCGCCTTCTACACGGAAGGCTTCGCGAAGTTCCCCGCGGCAGACTTCCTTGCGCTGGGGCTCGACCAAGCAACGATCGACGGCCTACAGGCCATCGGCAAAACCGAAGCAACGCACGTCATCGTGCTCTCAGACACGATCACCTCTCTCGGGGGGACGCCCGTTCCCGCCTGCACCTACAAATTCAACCTGATCGACGCCGCATCCATGATCGCGACGGCGCGGGTTCTCGAAGCGGTCGGGATATCCGCATACCTCGGCGCAGCCCCACTGGTGAGCGAAAAAGCGATCCTGAGCGCCGCGGCGTCAATCGTTACCGTCGAGGCGCGCCACCAGACGTTTATCCGCACCGCGCTGAACGCCCAGCCCGTGCCGCAGGCGTTCGATGCCGCCATCGGCCCGCTGCAGATCTTTACGCTCGCCGCGGGGTTCATCGATGTGTGTCCCGAGGCGGCGAACCTGGGGCTCACACCCCTCGCCCCGCTGAATGTTCTTGACGCCGGGAGTATACGTGCCGGCAGCGCGCTGAAGATGACGGTGCCTGATGCGGCGAGGGAGGCGGGGCTTAGCTGTACTTTCACTACTGGAGATGGTGGCCTGGTGTTCGCTAAGTTTGAGAATGGCGGCTGTGTGGTCCCTGATGGACTAGGTGGTGAGGTGTTCATGACGGTCACTACCGAGGCCGAGGGCGTTAAGGTCCTTGATGATACGAAGATTGTCGCTGGGTAGGTTATCCCGACGATACTATCTGAGAGCGTCACTAACGCACTAAATAGGCCCGCTGTGCTGGTGCTGTCATAGTACACCACTCCATCCAACCATCCAGCCAGCCAGCAATAACAGCCCGTGTACTATGTAATCACACCTCCTCGCCCATGCCCATACCGTCGACGTCGAGCGTCGAGCGTCGCATATCACAATTTCCTTTGTTTCCCCCAAGTTTGCATTAGGTAGTTAGATAGATAATGTACGAGTACCTATGAACGATGAATCCAATCCAATGCAGCCAGGCGGCTACAGTCTACGCTACGAGTACATAGTTGGAGGTAGTTGGACGATGCAGAAATTGCAGAACTTTGAGACGTGTCAAACGTGGATGAGATGTGGATGAGGTGTGGGGTGGGATGTGAAACGGAAGATGAAACACGTGCGGAAAAATAAGAAAAAAAGAAGGGATAAGCCGAGTGAGTATCTGTGATCAAAGCCGAGCGGTGGGCCGTGGGTAGGTGGTGGTGGGTGGTGCCCGGTATACAGTCCGGCTGCGGGAATAGCGACGGCTCCATTGGTACCCGCGTGCCTTCCAGAAGCTGCCCGTGATGTCCTCAAGCGAGGTGCTACCCGTGCTACCACCGCGTGATATCTCGTGATATCTCGTGAGATGACATCGACATCGATATCGACGTACCTATAACGAAAGCGCCCACTGCCCAGTATTCCGCCAGTATGTACCAGCACTACATATGGCTAAATCTCAGTGTTATTTACATAGGGTAACAGGTTCATTGCCAGCAGTGAGCACACCATCGCATCAAGCCAGGATATCACCCTTCCAAGACTACATACGGCTTACTCGTATTTATATTGAAAGCCATGCCCATTGCCCAATGCCCATCCAATGCCCATCCAATTCCCATCTAATAACGCACTTCCTACATACCCCATATTTCCAAAAATAATTCCTAAACTTCCTAAACTTCCATGTTTGCCCGTGTGAAAAAGAAAATGGTGTGTGCAGAAACAACAAAAAGCCAAAACGACATTTTGCAGTACAGACCCCCGGGAAACATTGTGTTCGAAAGAAAAAGAGGAATGAGAATGAGAATAAGGAAATGACATGCGTACGCTCATCTAGATTAGAATGGAGAAATCGAGATGGAGAGAGGGATGGAGAGAGGCAAACGAGATTCCAAGCGCACTCAAAGATCATTAGCGAGCGTCGACGCGACAAACTTGACGGTATTCAATATCTTCTGGCAGAGGGGAGGATCCATTCCATCGGGGCCTACTTCGCAGGCGCGATCGGGATCTCTAACGATCGGCTTCCTTTTGGAGAGGCGTTCCATATCCGCGACGACGACCCACAGCTCGGCGAACTCCTTCTTGACGGCGGCGGTGGCCATGAACTTCCACGCAGCGTCGAGGCGCGAAATGGATTCGAGCGTGCGCCGGTAGAAGAGGACTAGTAGCGGCAGCACAATCGACAAAAGCATGAACGACGAGTACGCGCTCGTCATGCTGCCCAGACAGGAGGTGCACGCGAGCGAGGACTTGACGTTGGCGAGCGCCCCCCGCGAGATGAGGAGGCAGTGCTGGATGTCCGAGGTGGGGGGCGTGGTCTGCAGCGTCGTGATCGTGCTGAAGAGGTCGAGGCTGCACGTGCACGTCGGGAGGTTGCAGCCCGGCGGTGTCGAGTTCGCCGTGAAGTTGAAGACACCGTTGGTGTCGGCCGAGGAGATCGGCATCGACATCGACATCGGAGCCGGATTCGGCGGCGGATATATGCCGACGTTGGACGCTAGTTGTTCCTGGATGATTTCCATGTGCTCCTGTCGCTGCCGGACAGTCTGGAGATGTGGTAGCTCGCTGTTTTCCACCCCAGCAAGGTTAGAGCCCTCCCCTTGGTATCGCTCGTGGAGGCGGAAAACCCAACTCGTTCATCCACTCGAAATCCCCGGTGAACAGCTTGTTCTTGCCCTGAATGCTTCCGCACAGCTGCGACCACTCATCATCCCACATGACATACAAGTTCTCACCGAGATGTCCAGGATCAGCCGGGACATGTAGCGTGTTATTGTTGTTGTTGATGATGATGTTGTCGGGATGATGATGATAGGCGGGATGAGCCTGATGGACCTCCAGGATCTCCACATGCAGCGGGGGGGCGCCATCATCGGAGTTCGCGCGGCGGCGTTTCCTTGGACGGCCCATCGGTTTCTGGAACGAGTAATGGCACGGCGTCTGGTCGTTTGCGCACCGCGCGCATCCCGAGTCTTCGCCCGTGCATCGGAGCTTCCGTGCGCCTACACAACTCGATAAACCCGGGGGGCGTCAGCCAGCATGCCCGTTCGGAGACTTCTCGGAGACTATCGGGGGTGCACGACGCACGGCATTCGTCACTTTAGATTGGTGACCCTACGTGTTAGCCTGAACAGATCATCACACCGGTAGACAGGTAGGTAAGTATCGCAGGAGATGGAGAGATAGGCGAGAGGAAGGGGATAAGTGGCAGGTGTTCTGCACTTACCAGGCCGAGTGCTTCTTCTGGTCCATGTTGCTTTGGGTATCGTTTTGGCGCCCTGGATGGAGGGATCTTCGGAAGCTTCTGTCTGCTGAGGAGGGGGTTCGCATATGAGGAAATGGAAGGGCAGGCAAGAGAGAAGCTGGCTGCTGTGGAGGTCGGACCGGTGAAGGAACGGCTCTGAACCCTAACCCCCGCCGCCTTGTCTTGGACAGGGAATTGATTGCGGACGAGACGCTTCTTACCGAAAGAAGCAGCTATTCGCAGGCGGAGAGGAGGGGCGCGCGGAGGCGGGAAATGCGGGGTGACCGTCAGGAAATCGCACGTAAGGGGGTTGGGGACACGGTTGTGCTCAGCCTTGCTCGATGCGAACGGACGAGACCGGTGAACGGTACTATTGGTATGCAGCACTCGGTATCCCCCATATAAATACACCAGCGTCGATATGTAAAGATAGTAGATATAGTACTCCCTACGGTAGGATGGTATGGTAAATACCACGATTGGAGTCGGGGGTACATCCATATGATAGATACGGTACCTATAGCACCTGTCTTCGCGTGTCGAGGGGCTGGACCCGGGACAGCGATTCGTCACGGGCTCAGGTAAGCGAGAGAGACGGAGAGAGGATCTGCGGACTGCCCGAGCCGAAATTCGACTAGCTGGAGGGAGCACCGACACTACATACTAGTAAAAACGCAGGGCTGTTGTTGGCATTGGGCTGTTGAGTCTCCCAGACGCTCGCCAATCGCATATAATGGCCACCGCAATTTTCTCTGGAGAGACATGTAGCTGGTGTTCACCTTCGGATACGCCATGTGGTGGCTGGCTCTACTCTAGTTACAGAGCACGAGGCACGATCGACTCGGTGGAGATCAATGTTAATTTCACATCGAAAGCCACATTGAGGGTCTGGGCGGAGGCGGCTCGTCTACCGAGTACACCACGATCGCCGGAACCATCGGTATACATAGCTAATCGATGGCTGGAATTCCAATACGAGAGGTCCCCGTCCCCGCACAATATCAATGATCGCTATATTTATATGGTAACGGTCTAAATCTGCAATCTTGGTCTTGCAACCGAGGCCGAGACGTCCTTCCAGGTATCTACATATATAGCCGACTGTTTCGTCTGGAATTTTCAGACGGAATCTTTTGGAGGGGCTTGATGCAGGTTCAATTCGAGTTCTTCAGAGTGAAGGAGTGGGATCCTTATGCAGCAGGAACAGAGACTGTCACTCGCGGGCAGGGTCCATCACAACGAACAGGTTGTCCTCGACATTGTTGAGGAATTGCCCACCAATTGACGCACGGCGAAGTGTTTGTGCTGCAAGTACAAGATGCACGGCAAAGTGTTGGTGGTAATAGCCACTGCGGGTACAAGACCCAAACCCAGGGAACACCCCAACGAGAACTGCCCCCAGGAAAAGACCCAGCAGAGGAAGACGCTATGGACTAAACCGGGCGAGGCCAGGATCGATTCAATATCAGCGACCCATTCGCCAGTCGCAGATGCAGCGAGGCCATCCTCTCTTTCCTGTCAACAGCGGACGTAAGTGCTAGGGCGCCAAGTTCCGCCTCTCAGCACTGAGGACGAGCCAGAGCGGCCCAGTCTGCAACCGCGGCGGCGGCGGACCCCACACGCCCGATCACAGGACCAGCGAGGGCAGCGCCAGGGCGAGGAAGCGGCAATGTGTGCAGCCCAATCCCACGAACGGGAGTCTACTCTTCCTGCCTGGACCGATTAGTCAAGCGTCAACAGCCGCAGAAAATGGGGGACTGGCGGCAGATACACAGAGCACTTGTCTTTTCTTTTCATCGTTCTCATTCACATGTATTTTCCCTTGGCGCAGCCAGAAGAGGGGGTGCAGGTGGGGTGGGGTGCGATGGACATTGGAAAGACGATTGAATAGTGCAATGCTGAAAGCTCGACGCCTGCATAGCGCACCAGAATCCAGATGCTCTCGAATCCCAACCCGGCTGGCTGGCTGGCTGCCGCTGCAAGATAGATATGCCAAAGTTCATATTTAGTGCACACCCTCTCAAGCTTCGCTGCCCAAATCCATAGATAATGCAGAAGCCAGAGGACTTGGCATGCCTACACTGTGCTTGTACCCGACGAGTGACGAGTCCAGCGGGCTGCAGCGTCGACTGCTTTCGTGCATCACTCGCCAGTTTGTCCGTGGACTTCGCCTCGTCAGCACCTGGCATTGGACGAGTTTCGGCCCCTCCTGCGTCGGTATTGGACGAACTCCGGCCCCGTCTGCAACAGTCGTCTCTGAAGAATCTGGCATGCGGCTGGTGCGGGTTCCAGTTCCCCAGCTCCCGCATAGGCACATACTCTACTTATGCAAATACATACGTGGATGCAGAGGAATCCTCAGCACACATCTGCATCAGTACCGATCTGCATCCCCGCGCATGCGCGTGTAACCATAGTAAGGACTAACTAGATGGCGGTTGACCCCAGCACCTTGGCTGTGGGCAACCCAACGATTCGAACCCTGATTTCGTTCGATTTCCCACTCCCACCAATGGTTCTTCTGGTTACTCCCTCCTCTTCCCCAGTGGGGGCAGTAGGAAAATAATAGTGAATTCGAGATGGCTCCCATCACTGGCAATGGCCCAGGTTGGCCGCATGCAGCGCCAAAACTCGAGATTTTCGCGGGCTGGCCATCGCACGGCGGAGTCGAGATGGAGGAGCCCGCAGTTATGGCTTGCCGAAGCTCTTGCAGCCAAACCAGCCCAGATACACAGGGGCGGGGGGGAGGGCTGATCGTCAACTCGCGAAGACACAAAATATGAGCTCACCTTTCACGTCCTGCAGACACTGCGCGCTCGCTCGCCAGCGGGGATTCCGGCCGCTCTCTCCTGAGACCTCCCGCATGTTTTCCCCTCCCATAATGGCCACGGCCGGCCTCCTTCCATTGCTTGTGTGGGCGTAATGGAGGTACTCTGGAATATATATGCGTGAGCATACCTCCCCCCACCGCCCCACCGCCCCACACCCTTCCCCCTCCCCCCTGTGAACTAACTTCACTTCCCGAGTTTTGCGCTTGTCCCATCCCATCCCTATTTCCTGTCCCTCACGTATCTATCTTTCGAGAGAGAGATCACATTGCAACCGACCGACCGACTGTCACTGGCCCCATAGATACAATGTCCTACGGCTTCCCCCTTCAAGAGTACATCGGCGTTCCTCCTAAAAAAGGGCACCCCGAACCCATCGAGCGCGGCGACGACATCGAGGTCGATCCGAAACTGGTACGCTGCTTTGCACCTTTCTGTCGAGTCAACTGGTAGTCGGTCGGAGCACTCATTGACGCATGAATGCACTGGCAGCTCGAAGATGGCTATGATGATGACTATGAGAGTGCGGGCTACGACACCAGCACGGCGAGTCTGACCTCGTCGGTGAACGAGTACGTCTACGAGAATGGTATGTTGTCGAGAAAGAAAAAACCTAGAGATACATACCGACCTGGGTTGATGACGACGAAACGCTGACGAGATTGGGATGGACGGAAAGGCAGGCGGTATCATGCATACTATGGGATGGATAAGAACGTGATTCCTACGGATGAAACTGAGCAGGATCGGTAAGTGAATGCCTACCTACATACCAGGTGCTCTGACAGTCGAAGGAAGAAAGGAACGGGATGGCTGATGCCCACCTAACGTATGTACCCACTGTAGAATGGACCTCCACCACGAAATCTTCCTCAAGCTGGTCGGCGACCTTCACAAAGCGCCCATCGGTCCCAATCCCCAGGCAATTCTCGACATCGGCACCGGCACCGGGATCTGGGCCATCGACATGGCCGACAAATATCCTAGCGCCGAAGTGATCGGCATGGATCTCAGGTCTGTCTGTGTCTTTGCCTTCCCCCGCATTGAGACCACGGTCCACAGTGATACTTACAGATCCAGTCCCATCCAACCCGGCTGGGTCCCGCCAAACTGCCGCTTCGAACTCGACGATGCCGAGGAAGACTGGACGTACCATCAATGCAAGTTCGACTTCGTGCATGCGCGGAACGTCGCGCAGGCGATCAACAACTGGCCAAAGCTGATGCGGCAGATCTACCGGTTCGTATTCCCTTCCCCCCCTCCCTCCGATTCTCACGCCCTCCATGCAGGGCCACCAAACCCGGAGGCTACGTCGAGCTCGCCGAGCTCAACACAGTGATGCGCAGCGACGACACGACGGTGCGGGATACACACGGGCTCAAGATCTACATGGACAAGCTCGGGGAGGCGATGGTGAAGCTCGGCCGCCCCGCGAACATCAGCGACACATTTCTTAAATCAGCGCTCACGCGCGCGGGGTTCGTCGACGTCACCGCCATCCGCTACAAGCAGCCGATCGGCCCGTGGCCCAAGGACGAGCGCCTCAAAAAGATTGGCATGATGTGTTTGCTGTCCGCTAGCACGGGGTATCATGCGTATGGCATGATGGCGTTCACCAGGATACTCGGAATGGATCCTAAGGCCGCTGATGACCTCTGTAACGAGGCCGCTGCCGCGTCGAAGAATAAGAATATCCATGGGTATAATTACTTGTAGGCCCCCCTCGCTCCCCCGACCGGACTTCTGGTGCGTGCGTCGCTAATGCTTCGGGGCGATGTAGCTGGGTGGTGTACGGACGGAGGCCGTTGTGATGTGATGGATGGATGGGGGTATTATGGGTTCAAGCCTCTCTTTCGGTATTACGCGGAAGGTACGGAGGGGCGGATACATAGCCGCTTGAGTTTGAGGTTTGATCGATTGGCGTTTATGTTAGCTGTTTCGGCAGTTCTTTGGTTTGGTTTCGTAGTTTATACCTGCGGGAATAATATCCCTACCTATCGTGAATCACATACCCCTTTGACTTAACTCGCCTAATGAATCAGGAATATCTTGCAATTGCAATTGTATGTACAGTGACCGTATTACCGCTACCTATCAGATGTTACAGCCAGCGCATCCAGACCACCTACAGTACTAGCTATCATACAGAACGTTGTCCACCCAGAGCAGACCAGAGCAGAGCAGAGAAAACAGGAAGAACGCAACCTCCCAAGTCAAAAACCAAACACCCCACAAACTCCAAACCCGAAATCACACACACCGTAAGTACAGCCTTAACTATTTACACCTACTTCTCCTCCGCGTCCTTAGTATTCTCGACCCCCTCGACCAGCAGCTCCTCTCCGCCATCAGCCACCGACACCTTAGCTGTCATTCCATTCCTCAGTCCACCAGTGATCAACTTCTCAGCCAGGACCTTAGAAACATGCCGCATGATCTCGCGATTCAGCGGTCTAGCGCCGTACTTAACGTTATACCCCCTTTGCGCGAGCCAATCCTTTGCCTCATCGTCCACCATTAGTGTAATCCTTCGATCCACCAATTTCTCCTGCAGCTCCTTCAAACGTATATCGACGATGTCCCTGATCGCATCCCGCGACAGCGGGGAGAAGATGACAAAGTCATCGATGCGGTTAAGGAACTCTGGTGCGTAAGTGTTCTGGACGGCCATCATGACGCTGCGCTTCGTGTCATCATCGAGGGTCTCGGCCGGCGGGGCGGCGATCAACGCGTCCTGTCCCAGGTTGCTGGTTAGCACGATGATCGTGCTCGAGAAGTCGACTTTGCGGCCTTGCGCATCGGTGAGAAACCCCTCGTCGAGGACTTGTAGGAGGAGGGAGGAAATGTCCCGGTGCGCTTTTTCGAACTCGTCGAACAGGAGAACGGCATAGGGTTTGCGCCGGACCGCTTCCGTGAGCTGCCCTGCGTCCTCGTACCCGACGTAGCCGGCGGGCGCGCCGATTAGCCGGCTTACCGTGTGCTTCTCCATGAACTCCGACATGTCGAAGCGGATCACGGCTTGCTCGGTCGAGAAGAGGAATTCGGCCATTTTCTTGCACAGCTCGGTTTTGCCGACGCCGGTGGGGCCAAGGAACATGAAGGAGGCGGTCGGTCGGTTCTGCGAGGTGAGGCCCGCGCGCTGAAGGCGCACCGCATCGGCAACGAGCTTGAGCGCCTCGTCCTGCCCCCGGACTGACTGCCGCAAGGTGTCTTCCATATGCATCAACCGCTGGACTTCTCCTGACATCAGTTTCGTCATGGGGATACCCGTGGTCTTGGAGACAACCCGGGCGATGTCGTCTTCGTCGACAGAGTCGTGAAGGAGTGAAGACCCCTTCAGTGGTGTCTCTCCATCCTTGGGAACCTTTGCCTCGAGGCGGGGAATGGTAGAGTACTGGAGCTCACTGGCTTTCTCGAACATTCCGGTACGACGGGCCTGCTCGAGCTCGATCCTGGCCTTCTCGAGCGATTCCTTAGCTGTTTTGATTTCTCCGAGTTCGGCGCGCTCCTTTTCCCACAGCCCCGTGAGTTCTTTCAGCTTCTCGGTCTTCTCCTTGAGTGTCTCTTCGAGCTTCGCTTTGCGTTCCTTCGACATCACATCGGTTTCCTTGCGCAGGGATTCGAGCTCGATTCGGATGGTCAGGATGGCGCGGTCGAGTTCCTGGATCTCGTCGGGACGCGATTCCTGCTGCAGTCGGAGAGCGGAGGCAGCTTCGTCAACCAGGTCAATGGCCTTGTCGGGGAGGAAGCGGTCGGTAATGTAGCGGTTCGACAGGGTCGCCGCGGCAACCAGTGCGCCGTCAGTAATCCGGACTCCGTGGTGGATTTCGTAGCGATCCTTGATACCACGGAGGATACTGATCGTGTCCTGCACCGAGGGCTCGTTGACCAACACTGGCTGGAACCGTCTAGCCAGTGCAACATCCTTCTCGATGATCCTGTACTCCGCCAGAGTAGTGGCACCCGTACACTGCAACTCGCCCCTCGCCAGCATCGGCTTCAGCAGATTCGACGCATCGATGCTTCCCTCAGCCTTGCCCAATCCCAGGAGGGTATGCAGCTCATCGATGAACAGAATGACCTTTCCCTGAGCATCATGCACCTCCTTCAGCACCGCTTTCAACCTCTCCTCAAAATCACCCCTAAACTTAGCGCCGGCAATGAGCTGTCCTAGATCCAGACTAACAACCCTCTTATTCTTCATACTCTCTGGCACCTCCCCGGCCACAATCCTCTGCGCCAGCCCCTCAAGGATCGCTGTCTTTCCCGTCCCCGCATTCCCAATCAACACCGGGTTGTTCTTCGTCCGCCGCGACAGAATCTGAATCGTCCGCCGGATCTCCTCGTCCCGCCCAATTACAGGGTCGAGCTTCCCGTCCCGCGCCCGCGCTGTTAGGTCCGTGCCGTACTCCTCTAGCGCAGACTTCTGCTCGCCCCCGCCGAGGTCCATTCGGTGTGTTCCGCCCGGCGGGTGCGGGCGCCCGCCACCGCCACCGCCACCGCCGCGGCCATAGTCGGCGTAGCTGCGGCTGAGAACGGTCGGGAGTGGTCGCAGGAGCTGGGACGCGGGGAGTCGCAGCGCCGGCGGGGTTCGTATACTCGCCGCGCGAGAGCGGAGGATGGGTCGGAGAGTGGTTTTTAGAGTTGTTGGTGGTCGTGAAAGCATTGGGGTGTATGTATGTAGGTATGTCGAGTTCAAATTCGAATGTCACTGAGAAGATTACACAGGGGAAGAAGAGGAGAAGAGGGGAAGAGGAATGCAGTGAACGTGGCGGTAGAATTATATACACATCGAGGGGAGAGGCGGGTGCGCGTCGGTTTGCTATGTAGAGTACTCGAGTACAGGTGAAGGTTCTAGAGACTTCGAGAAACTCCGAGATGGTGAGGTTTACAGTAGTACGCCGGGATGACGTTGGTTGCGGGACGCTTGCCGGTGGCGGGTTAGAAATTTTTGGCAATAGCCGAATATGCGTTGTCATACGTTCCGGTAACTTCACAGGGGCTCACTCGTCGACTTCCGGCCGCTCTCTGTCTTTATGGTGATCTGAAGCTCACAAGCAACAACTCACTATTACAAATGATAGCCAGATGGGTGTCCGGCTTCTCAGCTAGAAGAAAGAAGGCGTAAATCCAGTGGATAGAGGTATGTCTGGAATGGCAACTGATCACCACCAATGTGAAGAGCTGATCAACCCTTGTCCACAGCAAATCGTTTGCGCCCGCCTACCTATGCTAGTATGAACTATGGTGGATTGCAAACTGGAGATTATTGCCGACTCTTATATCACGTAAATGGACTTGATGTCACGCCTGTAGTTGCTATTCTTCATCGAATTGAAGTACTTTTTTTCGGATTTATTTAGGATAGTCCACTTTTCGGCACATAATTGGTAGAATGGTCTGCCTTTTTTAGTAAGGATATCTAGCACACATCCGGAAATGGAAGTCGAACACAGCGGTTCTGAATCCAAGGAGGAGGCCGAATGGCACAGTGTGAACCACCATTCACCCGTGTTCCCAAAGGGCTACCAGTGACCACCCAAAAAAAGCGAATGACCAAGGGTGAAATGAGAAGAAAGTACGGAAGACAGGGAGGGAGGATTACCGGATATTCCAGACCGCGCTTCACTTGGCTGCGCTTCAACTGGCTGCTCAATATGTAAAGGCACTGGTCATTACGCTTCCACATATCGAGAGACGCATACAAGGTAGGCATTACTCTTAGCAAAAGACTTTCTCTAATAAAACGGAACTATGTTGCTAGGTATTGTAGCGCGCTGGAGCTGTGGTGCAGCGCGGGCAGGCGCTTAATGTGGAATTCATGCGGGACCCCCGACTAATGCGCAGGAATTCTTCAGAGCATGCCAGTAAGCCAACTGGAGGATGAGTTAATGCTGGCGATTGGCTTGTGGCCTGCCGCCTACGAGCGTCTACTGGCGCGTTTCATCTAAGCGCTGCGCTATAAATATTGCAATCCTGGAGACCCCATATGCGCCGATTGTCATGGATATTTTATCGGTGCGCACCCATGCGCATATAGTAGATCTCCAGAGACCTCTGGAGTATATAAAGTAGCAGCTCAATGGTCATATCCATATCTTCATATTCAAACAGGCAGAAAAACCACCCATCCAGAGCTACATACTTATCTATCCATATCCATATCTTCATATTCAAACAAGCAGAAAAACCGCCCATCTAGAGCTGCATATCTACCTATAATGTCGACTTCCCGCTCTAACCGTGGTCTCCGATTACTCTCCTTAGGTACATACCTTCGTACAGGACCGGATGGTGGTACACCCCTTTGCTAATGTGGCCCAATAGATGGCGGTGGCATTCGCGGCCTCTCCGAGTTGGCAATGCTTCACGAGATCATGGCGCGTATCCAGCATCGTGAAAATCTTGCTAGACTACCGAAGCCCTGCGAGTATTTCGATCTGATCGGGGGGACTTCCACTGGCGGGTATGTACACACCTACATACAGATTCAGTCAGTCGTGATGTTGACATTTGTTAGACTCGCAGCATTGCTTCTGGGCCGGCTGCAACTCTCCACCGAGCAAGCAATCACAGAGTATGGGAATCTAGCCTCCCTGGTATTCAAAGAAAAGAAGAGCGGTTGGCTAGGCAATGATGGACAGTACAAAGCCACAAAGCTCGAGACTGTCGTCAAGGAGCTGGTGCAAAAATACAGCGCTACCAATAACCCCGATGAGTCGATGTTGGACGCGCGGGCGGAGGAGCCTGGGGCTTGCAAAACGTCCGTTGATATCCGCCCTCCCCCTTTGGTGGAAGAAGCTTTTTTTGACACTGTGTAAATGTAGCTTTGTCTGCGCGGCACCAGCCGATAATCTCGCGTGTCCAACCCTGTTCCGCACCTACCGCATTCCAGATGCCTCATTCGACTGCAAGATCTGGGAAGCAGCACGGGCAACCTGCGCAGCACCGACACTCTTCAAGCGAATCCGCATCGGCGCGGAGGGGACGGAGCAGGAATACATTGACGCCGGACTGGGGTGCTATAATCCTGTTTTCGAAGTGGTAGCGGAGGCCGATGTTGCATTTGGGAAAGACCAGAAGGTGGATTGCCTCATCAGTCTTGGGTCTGGTCAGAAGGGCGTCATTGCGCTTAAGAAGCCCAATTGGTTCCAGAAGATGTTTCCTACGGACGCAATACCGGTTTTGGAGAGACTGTCGATGGACTCCGAGATCGCGGCGGAGCAGATGCAGGCTTGGTATCACAGGCACTGGCCAGGTGTGTACTACCGGCTGAATGTCGAGCAAGGCATGCAAGATATTGGAGTTGGAGAGTGGAAAAGACTGGGGGAAGTCTTGACACATACAACGAAGTACATACAGGGAGGAAGGATTAGTGTGGAGGTGGATACGATTGTCGATAAGATTATTGGGAGTTAGAGTTAGAGTGAGAATGTTTTCAATTATAAATTTGGTCTGTTATTGGGCTATCTGTCTCACTATCCTCTGGGCGAGAACCTTGAGTGCGACTTTGCCAGTCAAACACAGGCTCCAGCACGGTACCTACTCAATGGTTGCGGAGCCAATCACGCCATGTAACTGGTTGTAAATACATCCAAAGAATGTCTCGCTTGAAAAGCCATGAGGTGTGTAATCCGTGTATTCAAATCGCGCAATTAATCCATTAATTCTATGTATGGACGAACCACGCACGCCCTCCGCATCCCAACTGCGACCCACCAACAAAAGCACCCAGAAAAGAAAAAGAAACAAGCCAAACGAAGCCAAGAGAGCCATACGAAAGAGAAATGAAGCATATTACGCCACGCCTTGTTATACAGAAACCCAGTTCCTTCCAGTCTAGATTGGCGGAAGCTGCCCACGGGACCTATATGTCGCACTTAACTTATCAAGATTTTTGGCAACCCGGCACCAAAACTGTAAGCCCACAGGCTCCTCTTCCTGCAAGTCCAGAGGCTCCTGTTCCTGTTCGTCCTATCGAACTTGTTGCATGATGTGAAGTCCCTTCGCCCATTCTTCCAAGCCCTTACCCTTCCACATCGAAGAGCAGTTCCAACAGAGGGTCTGTATCGTCAGTTTGGTACTTGTATGCTAGGAGTGAAAGAAGTAGGAAGACCAACCTTGGGACCTTCAGGGCCCTCTCCGGCAGCCCATGTGACAGTTCCTGGTATATGGCACCAGCCGCACTTCCAACCGACGCGATCCCAATCGCCGTCGACTGGCGTGGGACTTGCGCTGCGCTGCCTCTTTCTGACACGACCCCTACCGCCCCTTCCAAGATCCGAATCCAGTTCCGTCGGACCGCCGGGCGTGGCAGTGCCAAATCTAGCCGTCTCGCGCCGTAGCCTACGAACCTCCCTCTCGCGGTCGATCTCCCGTTTCTCGATCTCGTCGCGTGAGAGTTGTTCTACCCTCGGTTCCCAGTCCACTCCAAGACCCTCCTGATCCAGCCGCCAGCCAGCGTCGGTGCCGTCCTGTCGCGCCGCAGCATTATCCAGCTCTGGCAGGCCGGAATCGTAAAGATCCTTCTTCTTCTGTAGCGAGAACTCGTAGATCCCCGCGGCGATGGAGGGTGCAAACTCGCTTCTCAATCCCAACTCCGCACAGATAACCCTCGCAAAATGTTCCGGCGTCAGCTGTGTATTCGCAAGATCCCACTCGAAGCGATCGGTGTAAACGACGTCGTCGAGATTGACAGTGAGTGGACAGACGGTTCGCATTTCTCCCGACGATTCCGGAATCGAGATCTGAGCGACGGGCGCGTACTCCGCGAGCTGGTCCCTGATCGCCGCAGCGATGGTCGCGACCACATGCGGGGCTAGATCGAGGTCCATTCCCATTGTCTGCGCGAACGCGTCGGGGGTGATCAGCGACTCGTGGAGATTCCACAGGAACGTGTCGTGTAGCCGGCCATTGGGTAGATCCAGGTCGAGACGGATGGGGATCAACACGGTGGGTTGGTCCGCGGCTCCTTTGATCTGCGCGTCGTTACGGTACTGACCACCAAGCGATCTATGCACGAGTTTGCCATGAACCATAATAGGCTCCGAGTAGCGTGGACGCGGCGCCTGTGGGTCTCCCTGTGCGCCTGGTTGCTGCCCGGGAATAAGCGGTACGTCGGAGTCATCGTCGACATCAAGCTCGGCATAGTTGACGGCGGTGGTGCCACGTTTGGTGCGGCGCTCAGAGGCGGCGATGGCAGCGGCGGCGACGACATTGGCGCCGGCGGGGGGGCCAATCAGTGCGCTAGTGTAGAATTGGCCGAGGCGGGCCCCGTAGGTGGTGGTGAGCGCCTGAGGGGGCTTCATCGGACGCGCTGGTGGTGGTGTATAACCTTGGATGCGATATCGTGCTTGCTGTTGAGGTGTGGGTGCGGGAGGGATGAGACGTGTATAGACGGCGTGTATGAGGGAGAGGCTGTGGGGAGTTACTGGTAGGAGTTCCAGGATGTTGGCTGGTGGGTTGGAATCAAGGGAACGGGGTGGGGCGTGTTGGAGGCTGCTGGCGTGCTAGTGTGTGCGCGATCAGACAAGCGCTAGGTTGCGAGCGGCGACGGTGAATGAACTGCGCCGCTTCGTTGATTAGAGGGAAACAAACGCAGGGGCGAAGCGCGTTCGCTTGTCGGTGTGCCAAGCCAGGCCCTCACAGGTTCCTCTGATACACGTGACCACGCGCAAGTCAAGGATCTTGTTCACCATGGTAAGTCCATGGGTAACTTGCTACCTACTCCCAAGCATCGCTCCAAAAACTCCAACCTCTAATTAGCTAAGATGGCGAAAAGCTTTCGAATGTAACAGTAGTAATGAAGGCAGGATAAATAGAAATGATGAACCTACCTACTGGTATTTCGAGGATCGCTGCTATGAGAAGAGTGACAAACCGCGGTTCCTTGGGACTCTTGGGCATTTTCTTCAGACACAACATTACTACATCCTATGTTACTACTATTGTGTATTCTAGCTCCCTTCCACTTAAACACCAAGCCTTCCAACCATAAATACCTTGAGCCTGAACGTTTCTGTGCTGCAAATAGGTACATACACATGAGCAAGATGAAGCCACTAACACCAGTATGAGGTATGCACACCAAAGGAACTTAACTCCGCACACTTCTAAAGAAAATCCACTGCTACATGCACCCGCCCCGAGAGGAATTACCCGAAGACGAGCCTTCGTTGTCCTCTGGAAGAACAGAGTTCCCGTTGCCGAAACTGTTCGCCTCAAAAAGTGACAAAATATCGGGGTGAGCGAGGGCATAAAAAGCTGGAACCCGGGAATATTTATCTTTCGCCTTCTTATTGACGCCCTTTTCGAAAAGCAGCTGCACGATTGCCCGATGACCCTCCTGGGTCGCTAGGTGCAAGGGCGTTTCTCCGGAAACCATAAGCGACTCCAAATCCGCATTGTATTCGAGCAGAAGCCGGACAATCTTGATGTTGCCTTGGGCGCATGCAATGTGCAATGGTGTTTCACCACGACCGCCGTGGAGTTGTTGGGCGCCGAATTTGAGGAGCATCTCGCAAATATCGCTGGCTACATCCCCAGTCTGCTCGCACGCCACATGCAGTGCCGTAAACTTCCTCGGAAGATCGGCAATGTCTATATCGATAAGGTTGCTCTTGAGAAGATAGCGGACGGTTTCCTCGTGGCTCATCCCGCAAGCCACGTGGAGGCCTGTCTGTCCATATGTGTCGGATGCGTTGGTGTTGACGCCGTATTGCCGTAGTATTTCAAGAATTGAGGGTCGGTTCATGCTACAAGCAATCAGGAATGGTGTCGCACTGGGATCGCCAGAACTCAATGCTTCCGTGTCCACACCATGTTTCAGCAAGAGACTTAGTGCGGCTTCGTTTCCTTCGGCAATAGTGTAATGAATCAGTCGGTAGCTTCGCATCGTCACCTCCGGATCACCGCCGTTGTCAAGTAGTACTTGTAAGGTCGACAATCTGTTGTGAAGTACGGCAGTATGGAGTGCTGTGCTACCCGATTTGTCGCTGGAATTCGGATCTATTCCGTTTTTAAGGAGGAACGGAATTGCGTTGTCATGTCCCATCTTTACCACAAACCTCAACGCCTCGAGCCCATCGGCACCAAAGAGCAACAACAATGCGACCGCGGCCTCGAACCCATGGAGTGCTGCAAAGCTCAAAGGTGTCATAATGTGTGAATCGGTGATTTCGACGTCGTCGGATAGAGAGTTGCACAAGTGGCTTAAGACGCCTAATGCATTACCACGTCGGATTTCGTAGTGAAGAGGAAGGTTATCCGGCTCGGTGGTCGAGGGGATAGTAGTGGTAGTGGTGGGAATTTGACGAAACTTGCTCGTCATCGTCTGTTCGGCAATCTCATTCCTTTGCTCCAGCAGATCATCAAGCGCAGATCCCATAGCGGACTGTTGAGGGGTAAGGGTCTTGAATCTGTCGAAGGCTGTTATAGCTGTGGAATACACGTTCCCGGCATGGCTGAAGTTCCCCATTCCAACCGATTCCTTGACCCTCAAACCACACATGTAGACAAGCCAGCTGCAAATCTTTGCCTGCTCGTCCAACTCGCATACCGTGGCCGCGGTTACGATCTCGCCGAGATTATCCTCTTCCAAAACTTTGAACCATGGTAGAACGTTTGCAGACAACAAGCCAGAGATGAAAATCCTGCCCACATCGTACTGACTCATCGAGGCGATTGGTTCAATGTTTAGGACCTCCATGAGTTCCTTAACATCCTCGTGGATGACGAACACTGAGCGCGTCGGAGACGATCTAACCTCAACTGTGCCGTCGAGGGGAGCAATTTGTCTTGCCATGCTGTGAAAGACCTCCGAAAAAATGAACTGCGCACACATACCATCCAGGGTGGTTGTTGTGAAAACGCCGCGCCTAGGAAACCGACCCTTGCGATCGTGTGCAAAGTGATCCAGAACCCTTCCCTCTTCAACGCCAGGCATTGAGTCGGCTGTTGGAGATCTGCTGACTAAAACATCGTCGGACTGTTTCAATATCCACCAATTCGAAATTATTTCGGCAAGTGTATGATCATCGGCGGGTCCAAGAAGCCACAGATTATTGCCCAAGTTTGGTAGTTTGTCTTCGCTGAGCTGACAAACCCACAAAAACAGCATAGCCCGCAAGCGCTCTCCGTCGACCTTCCATGGGCTCCACTGTCCTTCTTCCAGATGCCGTTCCATGGTGAGCGTCACAACCCCACTCTCCTGCGTAAAACCCGTGGAATCCGTGATTACTCGGAAATCGAAGCTCAACCGAGGCATATCCTTCACTTCTTGCCGCACCAGCATCTTCCCCTTTGAGGACCATAGATACCCCGCTACCGTTTCCATTGTCTGCTCGAGAGCAATTGCGGTACGATAGATATCCGTCTGCCACTGCGAGCCAGATAGCTGGGACAGTCGGGTTCTGACGTCCAATGCCTTGGCGGCGAAAGGCTGACGGGACTCGTGATCGATCCGAGGCGGTTGTAAAGTATCGACCCTCCACGTTGAGGCTTTTGCGATGTCCTTCGCTAGGCATTCCAACTCGTAGCCTTCTCGCAACTCTTTAACCGAAGACGATTCCGTGGAGATTTCTTGTGTCGGTTGAACCAATTGAGGGCCCTGCATAAGGTCTCTGCGAATAAACACACGAAGCATAGCCATGATAACTATTGCACCCAACTGAGCGATGGTGACCGAGAAGTGAGACGCACGCAGCCTTCAATGGACCATCAGAAAAGCAGCTTAGTAAAATCGCAGGGAATTGATTGCTCACCCAACAAACTGCAGGATGAAGCCTAACTCGAGTGGTTAGTATTCCACAATGCGAGTACCAACGAAGCTTGGATATATTGGCTGACCAGGAAGGGTGACGACCACTCCAACTAGGGTCCAGAACTCGAGCCTCGATCGTTCTACCGTGGGATAAGATGAGTATATTATGTTTCTTCCGCGAGGCGCGTATATTGCGTAGGAATGAAACTGCTGATCGCTGACGATTTGGCCTCCCCTTTGGATCCACACAATCTGCAGCGGCCCATTCGCTGTTTGCAAGGCCCTGGTTGTCTCCACCGTGCTGCCGTCAACGACCGAGGCACAGATGTACATGCCCAAGCAGAGCAGCAACGTCCCAAGTGCGGTAACGGGGAATGAATAGCCGATGACTTTCCCGTCGCCTTTCCCTTTGCGCATGACATACGTCAAAGCCGCGTGTATGGCCACCACTCCGATTTGCAAGATCAGTCCTACCGTCGCACACATCCATAATTCCCCAGGAGATCTCCAGAGGTAGCCACGAGTGTTCAAAGAGATGTTTGGTGCTCGGAGCCCGCCCGTACCCACCAGGGCTTCCGATTCACCGGTATCGCCGCCTGCGTGTGTTCCCGCTCTGAACACTTGCCCGTTAGCAGGACCTTCCTTGCATCAGGCACGAAGGTGAGACTCACTGATCCAAGAAATCCTTGCTTGAGTAGACATTTCCATCCTAGTTCTGTCAGTATCGTGAAGCTGAACGATGAATTTGATGTTTATTCCTGCCTCGTCATATGCGATCTCAAGTACATCTGGCGAGCCTGCCACGCGGACCAACGATATTCCATTCCAAAGTTCACACCTGCATGGTCAGCACGGAACGATAAAGTTCGACGGTGCAATTCACTCACACATCATGAGAGGTGGAGCTGCACGAATTCCAATTATCAGCTCAGTTCGACTTTAGCAAAGGATTGAGGAGCGATCAACCTCATCAGCTCGATTTCTGCTTCTGCGCGGGGCTCCCTTGCCCTTCCGATGATTGCCTTCAATGTACCACTCCCACCGACTCTGACTATAACCACACATGACTCAGCCCGCAACTTGACACGACCATTCCCCAGGAAGGACTATTCACTCGCTGCCGTGAGTGCAGTAACTATCCCTAGCGGCGCGCAGGCGAATATGACATTATCGAGCCAGTGCATGCTCTGAATCCACGCAGCAATTATTAGATCGGGGTCGCTAGACATAGGCTGGTCATGATTTTCCGGGCCGAACCTGGCTCACTTTAGCGTAAGGTCAGCCGGAGAACCAGTAACTATCATCATCACGGGGGTTCCAACAATATTGTTTGGCGACATGCTCTCCGAATAAGGCCAGTAGGGGCGCTGGGAACGGTGAGCATCAGGGAGGCAACTCTAAGGAAGGCTGTAGATGTGTACCGAGATCCGTGACAAGATCTAACGTGGAGTGAGTAAAGTGCCATAAAGATTACCAGATGGGCCCCGCACTGTTGGAGAATTCGTCCCCGTCGTCAGCCGCACTGTCACCGGCGCGTACGGATTCAACGAGATAGATGATGATGAGTGTAAACCACATGGCGGACTCGCAGATGGTTTAAGTCGGTCGGTGGTGTTTATGGGACTGTATGCAGTTGTTGTGATTCTCACGCGTCCAGCGGTCTAGCAGCCAAGTGGTTAGTTACACGGCGGCTCAAGGGACGCTACGTCTGATTGGATACGAGCTGTAGGTATCTACAGTTGCCTGCATTTCCGCTTCGCCGAATCGCCCATGATCTAATGGAACTCGGCTATTCGATTTGAGATGATGATTAGATGGATACCTAATTCAACCGCAGGCATGTAGCTGCTCAGAGTCCTGAATTCCCCGTCTTCGTAGTGGAATCCGGATGGTACAAAGGGGTTGCGGGCCTCTCAAGGCCGACATGTCGCCCATAACGAAGCCACCCCGCAGCCCGGCTACCGAGGGCACCGTGGACACCTGAGAGCCAAAGGGCATAACGCTTCATGACTGTCGTCTAAAGCTTATGTGCTCCCGGCTCACAGCTCAGCGTAATGAGAACTCTAATAGGTAGTGATGATTCGAAAACTTTGAGACTAGGTGATACGGAACTGCATGGGAATGTGCCCATACAGCAGCACTTGTGCATCTGGACCGGCGTCCCTTCCAACACTGCGAAATGAGGTCAACCGTTCCCCATACTCGTCGTAGAAGTAGAGGAGGCTCGCCTAGAAGTAGGAGAACGGTGGATTAGATCATGACAGGCCTGTTCTTCAAAGTTTGGGCGGACTGTGACATGGGACGAAATCACTCACTCGCAAAAGAACTTTGAGATGCGTGACGGTGTTGTGACCTCGGAAGGGCTCTCTGCGATCAAAGAAAATAAGCTCAAGGACTAGACTGTAGCAAATGGAAGGATAACATCTGATGTTGATGCAGGGCGTTTGCGGACAGGGTCCACTTCGGTGAAAAATGCGAGACTTTGGCACGGCAGTGCAGGTATGTGGAGATGGAAGAACTAGAACTAAGCAAGTGTAACACAGAAGCGGGAATGACATCAGATCTCCCATCAAGATTTACCGAGAGCTTGAGTAACTTTGGCACCTGTACGGCCCCCACCCGTGGTCATGACGTTGGGCCCACCCTTTGAGTCACTCGGAGCCGACAGACTTCGCGAGTGATTTCGGATGAACCCATCGAGACCTTGAGCTTTGCCGTCCCGTCCGATGTTGGCACGGACAAACAAGGTAAAAATAGGAACAGCAGATGATGAGTTTGATGACGTCGCAGCGATGGCAGCTTCAAAGTCTAGACTTCGAGTCCCGATGGTGAGTATATAGGTAGCAGGCTTGTGGCCCCACGTCCTCTTGATTTTGCCGTTCCCCTCGATTCCCACTGCTTTGCTATCTTCTGCTTGCTCTTTGCTGCGTGCCCGCTCACCAACTCGCTCTGCTTCACCCACCGACTCGCTCTGCGACGCCCACTGACGCACTTTGCGAGCTCTCACCGACTTCAGCCCATCTCAGCCCGGCTATCACACATCGACTCACTCAACCAATCACTCAGCCAATCGAACACCACGAACAATTAAAAAGAATAAATATGGTTCTAAGCGAGCAGATCCTCTCACCGAAACTCATGAAAATGAGTTTTGTGTTTTGCAAGCAGAGTACAAGCATTAGTTTTTCCGATTTCAAAACAAACACTCGCGATGGTGGTGGTGATAGAACAGCTACGGAGACCACGATGACAACCCTATTTTCGGCATCGGCTTCACCAGCGATGACGGCGAAACCTGATATCTCGAATGGCAAGCCGGCCGCACCGGCTCGGCTACGTCACAGCCAGCTGTGCCCGAGATCGGATTCAGCATCACCGACAACGTCATCGGCTTCGTATTCGGCTTCACCGACATCCACCAAAACAACACAAGACCCTTTAGAAAGGTCAAACAGAGAAAGGAAGATCCACACTAGGCACCACCACAATACAAAGTGCCACCGTCCTCGCCGATCGCCTCCCTTCTCTGTCTCAACATCCACCGTCTCTCAACCCCATCCTCCGCCTCCTTCTTCCTCTTTCCCCTTCTCTTCGTCCCTTCATTCCCTCACTCCTTCGCCTTCTCCGCCAAAGGCATTTCCAGCCTCTACTTCTTCATCTAATTCGCTTCCTCCTTCTACACCTTTACATTCGCTTCCATTTTCATCTTTACCTGACTCTCCGCCTCCCTCCCGCTACCCCCTCGACCCACCCTTTCACACCCAAAAGGTTGATTTCGACCCGACAACGACTCTCAAGCTCTTCTACGCAGCCGACTACTCCGTCGTATTACTCCAAGTAATATCCGGTGACCCTGTCAATCACTCGACAACAACCTTTCCCGTCAGCAAGGATACACCGGTCGTATCATACATGCCAACGAGATTCAACTTCAACTTCATGATGCCGGCCTATATATCGCTGAAGCACAATTGTCGTCGGTTTCAGTCAACGTGGGTACCCGATCCTAGGGTCCCTATATCCGAGAGGTTCAAGGTCATTCCGCACCCGCCGGACGAGTGGGATCATCTCGATTTGGACACCTACGAGGGCATCCGCCGCAAGCGGAGCACGAAGAAGACGCATAGGAACAATTCGTCGTGGAGCCCCAAGGGCCAGGAAGAGACGCCTGAGAATGCAGACTTGAAGAACCAGAAGAGGAGCTCGATGGATGTACCGGCTGAATCGCCGTCAGAGTCGCTGTTAGAGTCCTGCGGTAGCGCCCTCACTGAATTTCATCTGTCGACTCCCGACATGCCGTTGTCTACTTCGGCTTCTACGGAGATCGCCACCATCGTGAATAAGACCACGAGTGGCCCGTCCGATAAGGAGAGCGTGGGAAATGTTTTGGTTGAGAAGGCGAAGCCGCGTGGCGAGCCTTCCACGGAGGGAATCCCAACCAACCGCTGTGGCTCTTCGCAGCAGTCCGCCGCTACTACTTTGCAGGGTGACGACATGCAGGACTTGAAGAGCAAGGAGAAGAAACCTGTCAAGGCTCTCGCGCAGAGGAGCACCCCCATGGCCAGGCCTATGCGTGGCCCCATCATGTTGGTACCGAGGCCTGCCGATTGGAAACCGAAAGCCAAGCCCGTGAAGGAGAAAAGGCCTCTGGTCGTCACGCCCGTCGACTGTTCTGGTTGCGGCATGTCGCTATTGGGAACCAGTGCCTACGCCTGCATCTTCCCCACGTGTCATGTGCTTTTCTGTAGGCGTTGCGCTTGTCAGATGAACCAGCATTGGGATGATGGCGGTGTCTGCGGAAATCTGGCCGAACTCAAGAAGAAGTTGATTCTCGAGAAGGGTGGACCCGAGGCGGACGCACTCCGTGCAGCTTCTGTCAAGGAAGCCGAGGCAGCGGCTATCGCGGCTCGTCCCAAGAAGGGTGTTGCTACCGGTGCAGCTATTGCCAAGATGTTGATGGCTCGTCAGCGTGAGCAGCAGGCGTTTGCCGAACGTTGGGGCCGCAGCCTCGACTAGACCTGGTCCTACAGCCCGGTCGGTCACTCGCAGACATCGATCAGCACCCATTCTCGTTTGTTTCGAATTACGGCAGATACTTCTTCTTTCTTTCTCCCTGTTTGGGCTGTCCTTTGTTTTTTCTCCTTCCCTTCTTTTCTACCTACTCATTCACTTCAGCAATTCCACGGCTTCTTCTGCTTTCAACGATCATTGGCGTTCGACATCCCTTCTGCAGCGAGCAGTCCACTCCTTCTACGGTACGATACGGTCCGAATAATTTTTACACGATAATGTCTCACGTCACTCCTTACGATTTCCTGCATCTCCGGTGGCCGGTGGCCGGCGAATACCAGCACCAGCACCAGCACCACCAGTACACTCCCTTGATTTTGGATCATTCTGTTTTGTTTTGTTTCTGTTTCGGTCACTCCTTTGTTTTGTTTTGTTTTTTGCATGTTTGCATGTTTGTCTACGTCTGACTGTCGATGTCGATTGTTTGCTTGCTTGTTTGCTTGCTTGCTTGAGCCGCCGTGGAAGAGGGGAAAATTGGAGGAACAAGGGGTGGTTAATGATGCGGAGGGGAATTGGGGCCGGCCTTGGGGATGAAGGAGGAGAGGGGTTCTTGTCTTTTTACTACTACTACGATTACTGCGCAATTGTGTTCTGTTTTCTTCTGGCTTCTGTTTTCTGGTTTTCTTCTTTTTTCTTTGAGCTTGAGGGATGACGACGGATGACGGCGAAAAAAGGCGTAGCGGATTCTTGACTTGACTGACTTTTCTATTTCTTGTTCTTTAAAGCGGGGCGGGAGCGGGCGAATGGCGTAGTAATGACCTGGTAGTGGTATGACTTTTCCATATACTCATTTGCTTTGTGGTGTTGGCGAGTTGGCGGTTCTCGTTCTTGCCTTGCCTCATGCTTCTTATGCTGCTTATACTCTTATATGGTATCGTATGATACTTGTGTGTCGCCGTGGGGGGAAGGGGGGAAGATGTATGGATACTACTATTGTACCTAACTACCTACTCCAGAGGGCGTGGGATTTCGTGATTGTGATGCATGGGTGGATCATCGGTTGGGTAGTTATGGCGTTTAGGTCCGTTTGTTATTGACTGACTGAAAGACTGGAGGGTGATAATTATGGCCATGGTGATGGTGATGGCGATGGTGAGGGGGGCGTGATGGACTTTTATATACCCAAGTACCTATGATAATGTGATCTGATATTCTTCATACCTCTTGTGTGTATGGTGATTGAGGCAGTGGAATGATGTGAAGTGAAGTGATGGGAAGTGAAGCCACGCTGCTACCGTATGCTGAAGAATAACATGGTCAAGACTGAGAACACGATGGTCTGGCTACATGAACGACGCCCATAGTTCGGTATGTACTTGGTGACCAACCATGAATCCGCACAATCGTACATTCAAAAAGCCATAGATAACCAAACATAAAAGCAAAAACGAAAGGAAACAAAAAACGGAAGCCTCCGTCCGCAGCAAAAACTCCCCCCTCCCTCCCAATGTTCCCTAAGCTCCCTAAGCGTACCGACAAAAAGCGACATTCACAAAATCCGCGGTGGCCACATGGCCGCCCATGACAAACTGTCTTTTTTCTTGTGGCTTCGGTTTTTTTGCTAATTTTCTGGTTTTTTGCTCTGTTTTTCTGGTTCTCTGGTTTTCCTGGTTTTCTCTTTGATATGGATTCTGGAGGGATGACAGACGGCGGAAAAAAAAGGCGTAGCGGATTCTTGAGACTTTCTATTTCTTCTTGTTCTTTGAAGCGGGAGCGGGAGCGGGGGAATGGCGTAGTAATGACCTGACCTGGTATGCGTTTTCCTTACTTAGATATGATACTTCAGATACTTCATTCGCTTGGGGAGTTGGCGAGTTGGCGGTGCGTTTCTCGTTGCGTTGCGTTTCCGTATGCTTCTTATACCGTATGTTAGTTGTGTGTGGCCCGTGGGGGAGGGGGGAAGGGAGAGACGATGTATGGATACTACTATCGTAACCACTCCGGTGAGCGTGAGATTCTGTGATTGTGACGGGGGGATCGTCGGTGTGGTAGTCGTTTGTTATTGACTGTTATTGACTGACTGGAGGATAATCATAATGGCCATGGTCATGTCGATGGTGCGGGCCGTGGTGGACTTTTGTATACCTACATACCTATATCCTATGATCATGGGATCCGATATTCTCAATACTTAGGACCGATTGTGTGCGTGGTGACTGAGGCAGTGAGATGATGTGAAGTGAAGTGAAGTGAAGTGACTGTGAAACCAATTGAAGTGAAGTAAAGTGAAGTGAAGCCACAATGACTACCATATGGTGAAGAACCTCATGGTCGAGGGTACATACGTCTCTATGAAGAAGACCAAGAAGTCAGAACACGGCGGTTTGCTTCATGAACGACGCCCATAGTTCGGTATGTACTTGGTAACCAACCTTCAATCCCCAGATTCCGCACAACCGCACAACCGCACAACCGCACAACCGCACAACCGCACAACCGCACAACCGCACAACCGCACAATCTTCCATTCAAAAAATCCATACCAGAAGCCAATTCCTTCCTACTTCACCAAACAGAAAAGGCAAGCAAAAAACAAAAAACAAAAAACGGAAGCCTCCGTCCGCAGAAAAAACTCCCCCCCTCCCCCGGTCCCCCGGCCCTCCCAAAACCTTCCCTAAGCGTACCGATAGAAAGCGACATTCCCAAAATTCGCGGCAGCCACATGGCCGAACATAACAAACTGGCGTTTTTTCTTCTGGCTTCGGTTTTGTTTTTCTGGTTACCGGATGTTTTTGCTGGTTCACGGTTTTTTTTCTGTTTTTTTTTCTGTTTTTTTTCTGGTTTTCTTTGCTTTCTTTGATTTCTTTGATCTGGAGGGATGACGGCGGTGACGGACGGCGAAAAAAAAGGCGTAGCGGTTTACTGACTGACTTTTCTATTTCTATTTCTTCTTTTTGTTCTTTGAAGCGGGAGTGGGAGCGGGCGAATGGCGTAGTAATCACCTGGTATAAGACCTACCGGTATGCGTTTTCCTTACTTAGATATGATACTTCAGATAGTTCATTTGCCTGGGGAGTTGGTTCGTTGGCGGTTCTCGTTGCGTTGCATTTTTTGTACTTCTTGTGCTTCTTATGCTTCTTATATGATATCGTATGCTACTCGTGTGTGGCCCGTGGGGGGGAGGGGGGACGATGTATACATACTACTTTTATACCTATGGGAACGGCGCGCGTGAGCGTGATATTTTGTGATTGTGATGCGGGAGGTGGATCATCGGTTTGGTGCATAGTTAATTTGGCGTTTGAACTTTGGGGGAGAGACTGGAGAGACTGGAGAGACTGGAGGCTGGAGAGACTTGCTGGCTGGCTGGCTGGCTGGATTTCATGCTGTTGCTGTTGCTGTTGCGGTTGCTGTTGCATTTGTTTTGTTGACTGTTATTGATTGATTGACTGACTGACTAATTGAATGACTGGCTGGCTGATTGAATGACTGAATGATTGAATGACTGAATGATTGAATGACTGGGGGATGATAATTATGGCGATGGTGAAGGTGAGGGGGTGCGATGAACTTTTATATACCTAAGTACTTATGATAATGGGATCCAATATTCTTCATACCTATTGTGTTGCGTGGTGACCGGGGCAGGCTACCGTATGGTGAAGAACATGGTCGAGGGTACATACTTCTTTGTGGAGAAGACCGAAAAGACCGAGAAGTTATAACACGACGTTTGCTACCTACATGAACGACGCCTACCGATATCATAGCCAAGCACCTAGATAACCAACCTTAAATCCGCACAATCGTACATCCAAAAAGCCATAGATAACCAAACATAAAAGCAAAAAGAGAAGGAAACAAAAAACGGAAGCCTCCGCAGCAAAAACTCCTCCCCCCTCCCAATGTTCCCTAAGCTCCCTAAGCGTACCGATAGAAAGCGACATTCCCAAAATCCGCGGTGGCCACATGTCCGCCCATCACAAACGCCTGTCCCTGTTGTCCGTGGCCCTGTTGCCCCTGCCCGTGTCCCAGTCCGTGTCCCTGCCCGTGTCCCTGGCCCTGCCCGTGTCCCTGCCCGTGTTCAAGCCACTCAAACCTCCTCCTCTTCCTCGTTTCCACCTCACACCTTCTCCTCAGCCTATCGATTACAAACCCCGCCTCGCCAGCAAACTTATCCCTCAGCGCCTCCGCATCAGGCCACCTAACAATCATCCCGGTAAGCACGTCGGAAATCCCCTCGACGGCATCAATCGCGCGTTCCAGCTCCCCCTCCGGCAGCGACTCGGGTAGCAGCGTGTCCTCGGCGCGGTACAGCGCGTGCAGCAGGTTCGAGCCGACGAAGTACGTGCGCAGCGCGTCGTGGTACGTGTACACGAACCCGCTGGAGGGCGAGTCCGAGAGGATCGCGCGGAAGAAGGCGGAGTACGCGCTGCTGTGCGCGTAGATCTGCGCCATGGATCTGGGCGACGAGGAGGGGATCCGCGGAGACGGCGCGGCGATGTAGATGTTTAGGTAGTGCCACTCCAGCAACAGCCAGTCGCGCGTGGATTGGGACATGGTGGGCGGGATTTGGTCCCGCCAGGATTGGAGCGCCGAGGTGTGGTGCGATATGTATTCCGAGGGGTTGGGGAGCGGAGAGGACCCAGAGAGGTGCAGAGCTTGGTACCAGTCTGATTGGAGCATGCGGAGCTTAAAGAGGTGCGTGGCCGCCGCCATTGGCGTCAGCGTGTTGCGGAGGGGCGCATCCGAGACGCGCGGGAGACTGACGAGGACCGAGTCGTCGGAGAAGGTGAAGGGGCGTTGGAGGACCATCGAAATTGAGCGATCGAGGGTGTAGACGCAGTAGAAGACGCGGCGCCGTAGATCCATCTCCGTGGGCCTGCGCTTCGAGACCTTTAGGGGCTCCTGGTGGAGGCCAATGTCGATCATGATGCGCGAGGCCACGCCGATCAGGTACCAGCCGTTAAAGTGGCTGGGCTCCAGCATCGCGTATTGGACGAGGAGGAGGGTGGCTTGAACGCCCTTCAGTTCGGAGGGTGTGATGACCGTGTCGGTGTGCTCGAGCGCAGCCTTGACGAAGCAGGCGGCGTTGTGCGCGGCGGGGGAGTCCTGCGACTTGGAGAGCGACATTGTTCCCACGGCCAGCACCATGTAAACGCAGAACACGTCGAACGGCGAGGCCGCGGATTCGTCACGGTAGACGGATTCCACGGCGCCGAAGAAGCTGGACTCGTTGAGACATGGCAGAGTGGTGAAGATCTTATCGAAGTAGTGCTGTACGAGACGCGTGGCGGTATGGCGGGGAGGGAGACGGGCTCGGGGTTTGGAGTTCAGGATGCTCGAGACGGACGAGGCCCGCAAGGCGATACGGCCGAAAGAGATGTCGTTGGCGAATCCGTAGAAATCGCGAGTTACCGCATTGATGGCCCTATAGTTCCCCGTCAGCATGATGGCAACCACAACGCGCGCACAACGGGCATCCGGACATATATCCCAGATCCGCAACCAAGTCCTCGATCTCATTATCATCCTCCAACTTCCTCCTCCTCGTGGCACGGGGACTACTGAGGGGATCCGCCGCGGCGGCAGCCGTCAGGACAGGTGTCGAGTTCCCATTCGCCATATCCAGCTCATCGAGCTGAACCGAGCCGCAGCAGGAATCGAGGGCGGACAAGCGCTTCTCGAGCTTTTCGAGCTTTGATTCGAGGGAAGCGACATAGCTGTGTCGCTTCACCGTCAGCTCCGGACCTCCGCGAATGAATGCATGATGGGGGGGGGGGGAGGGGCTACCTGCGCTCCTTCCCGCGCGCAAACTGGTCGCTGCCTCCGGTGCACTCGTGGGCTTTGCCGGCCCGTTCGCACGCTGTGCACGCAGGAAGTTTACCGTCGCACTGGGAGGCCGAAGTCGTCAGCGCGTGCGCAGGGGACGGCGACAATGCGCGGGCGGAGGGGCCGAGATGGAGTTGGAGATGGAGATGGCGCGTACCTTCACTTTTGCGCTGCGGCAGCGAGAGCACGCGCTCACGGGGCGGCTGACTCGGAGGAGCGGGGCGCTGGTGTCGACCATCGGAGGGGGCGAAATGGGATATCGTATCGTATCGATGGACAAACGTGGGTGGGGGGCGAATTCGTCTCGTCTCGTGTCCGGACTCCGTCGTCAGTTGAATACGAATACTAGTACCGGTAGGCGACTGCGGCAGGTACCGTGTGCGAGAGGTTCCGGTATTGTGCACATGAGCTGGGGCTTTCGTTCGATCGGAGAACCGCGTCGTTGTGCCGTCTGCGATGGAGGTTCGTTGGAGGACGATGAGGGGGGAGGTGGAACCGTAACTGGCTGCGTATGTAATCTGCCTAGGTACCTGGTGCTCAATCTCGCCGTGCATCCCCACAATTGCTTGCATGCTCATTAGGTACGCTGCTAGTTGGCCCGGCTGGTTAATGAAATGCACATCCTAGAGCAGATGGATAGATGGAGTACCTACAGAGTTAGACCATGTCCTACATTCCCAACACACAGCATACCCACCAGATAAGTTGCCGAGATATCATCCGCCCCGCCGCTCCTTCGTTCCTTCCTTCGTTCCTTCCCCTTCGAACCGCAGGAGGATCGCGATGGGGTCGGGAGGACAATGAACCGGGAAGGAGGAATTAATAAGCGAGGCTGGAACGGAGTGACAGCTGGGAAGCCAACAAGTGCAGTTAACGTGAGCGGGTGGGTGGGTCTGCAAACGCCGATATCTGGTATGTACTCAAGTAAGTAGCATACTTGGATACTTGAATAGATATAGGACGGTCGGAATACCGGTATGCCTTGAAGAAAGCCGGACAATCTCGGTCAAGCGACATGTGTATATGCACGCATGCACGACGGCTCACTCGCCGCGGCAAGTCACCGTCACCCTTCAGAGCACTGTGAAACGTTGCTGGCTGGCTGCATGCAAATCCTCTGCCGGCCGACGGCCGCATCTCATGCCTTCATCGATCCCCTGCCTTGTCCGGACAGTGATGCGAGATATCTGGAATAAAATAGTAGGTAGTCGGCACTTCTTCTTCTTCCTCTCCGAGCAAGACGGTATGCACATACTACATACGGCCTTGAACCTAGCTACTCGTACACAAGTACGTAGGACGGAAGCCGCGCCGCACCGTATGTATGTAGGACGGAGACCTCTATCCAGTCTCCGCCCCTGTAGGATGTCACCCCGTACTTAGGTACCAGTACACACAGCCGTTATGGGGAAGGGGGAGCCTTCGCGGGATCCCAATTCGCGAATCATCCGCTGTGGGGAGCAATCTGTTCTGTCTATCTAGAGTATTTACATAACTAATAGAGTGCCTATGGTATAGTTGGTGGCATAGTAGTTGGTGGTATATGACATGACCACGGTATCTGGTATCCGAGGTACCGGTTCGGATCCGTCGAGACAATACCCGTTGAGGGTAGTTTAATTATCCAGTAGTAAAGCATCGAGGGTAATTGGTTAACGGTTAACCAAGTAGTCAACCGAATAAGCAAATGTAGTATGTAGACATGTACCTAGCAGCGCCGACGCCGACGCCGACAGCCACCGCATCTCTCGCGAGTCGCAGCCGGGGCCAGTGAGCTACATATCCCGTCCAGTGACTACAAATGTCGCGCATCAGAAACGCGGAAGTGTCTCCGCATTAGGCATTTCGCCCTTACCCCGCAAATGCCTCCATGTAACGGGGGTGGTCTCTGGAGGGAGCGCCGGTTCCAAATCCAAACACAACAGCCGCGGCAGGGTCAAGGCTCAAGGCTCGAGCGGTTCAGCTCGTTGAACGGACACCAGTGTATGTATGTAGCTACTGCAGGCCGTTCCGCTTCCGAAGCCTCAAAGCCGTTTTTTTTGCCGGCGGCCGCGGCGTAAGTCTAAGGTGCTCATGTAAGTGCACAACGGATGCAACGGCATGTCTACCGTGCGTTTGCATCAGAGTTATGTAAGTACATAGAAGTACCTACCTGGACGCACCGACTCCCGAGGGACGAATTTCCCACGGTGGTGATCACTTCTTCTCCTGGGGAACTGGAGACCCGACGGGCACAGTACAGTACATGAGTCGGTATGCATAAGTACCCAACACATCCACCGTGCAGCCTGCTTGCCGCGGACTACTGGTTTGTCCCCACTGCCCATGACTGCGTTTCATGGATAGTATCGCCAGAGCCCTACTAGTAGAGTGGAGCGGAGCACCCATATCATACTCTACAGCAGTAGGAACAGGAGTGGAGTAGGTAGAGTAGTAGGTAAGTTGAAGACCTTCGCTCAGCCGGGACATCAGTTGCATGCTGGCCTCATCGTTCCCGCATCTCCATCCTACGTCCGTCGGGGGCTGACCTCGATCCCATTTCCAGCCGTACTGCACACTGCACACTCCTGCAGACCGTGGCAAACGATATCTAGCGTGCCATGTCAACGTCCTGTACCTACAAAGCACTCTACATCCATACGAAAGGTTGTGTAACCCCGCTGGAAGGCCTACTCTGCTACACTCCAGTAGTAGTTAGTAGCAGGCACTCGTGCGTCCCCCGAAATGCGCCTAGGCGACTTCGACGGATGCCGAGCGAAACCAGTCATCATGAGCAGCTCCCGAATGCGGAAAAACAAGACCTCGTTCGTATTGGCACTGCTAGTACACACTTGGGCATGTGCATCGTGATTGTACGAGCGAAGCCGGCGGACGCTAGTTATCGTGCTATGGTGATGATGATGGAGCACGGCAAGCAGTTGACTTGACTTGGCCGGGAAGTCGTGCCAGAAGACCCACCGGCCAGTACTTGGCCGAGTATGTTTGTATGCAAGCTGTCGAGTGGTGCTGAGAGAAGGCGAGCTGGGAACTCGGAGCGGCGGAGACTGCCGGCGCTTGTTCTCGCCACGCTCTGTCTCACCGTATCGAACTTTGGGCTCTCTCTCCCCCCGTCCACATCCACATCCACTCACCTCTGTCCGCATCTCGTGTATCATCGCCGTTCTTCAGCTTGCACTCATCCGCTCATCTCCCACGCCGGCTACTCACATCGCGCCGGCCACCGCATACGGTACGTGCTGGACGGCGTCCACTGACACCCACCCACTCACAGTCCACTGCCCTCTCTCCGTCCTTCCCATCGTACCTGCACTTTCGCTCCATCCCAGCGCTATCCGACGGACGCCGTTGGTGACAGCTATCCAAGTTCCACCCTCGATTCCTGCACGTCGAGGTGAACGGCCTTAAAGGCTTAGCATCTGCCCGCTGACCACGCCGCTTTACATCAGGCTTTGGCTGTTTCCGCTCACCGACCACTCACGGCCATCGTCGGGAGTCTCTCTGTACACACGACTCCTCCAGTTACCTCAGGCACTCCCGCACCCCTCCTTTCCTCCCGCTCCGCCCACAGCATCAGCACAAGAATTGCGGTGTTTCCCGCCCCCCCTCCTCCTCCGCTGCGGACATCGAACCCTTTGCCTGCGCAACCTGACAATCCGAATTGAACTCTCGGCGCAGCTTGTGCTACCCACCGTCCATCTACCCACAACAACACGCACACACACACCACTCACTCACCCACTCACACCACTCGTAACTCGCAACTCGCACACTCATCGCATTCACACCCACACACACACACACACCCACAAAAGGCCCAGTCTTACGGAAACGTGCAAAGAAATCAACAGACACAAGGGGGGGAGGGGGAAGGGCCCGAGAAACCTGGGTTGCTGGAGATCGGGAAAACTGCCTGGCCGTCGACGGCATATCGAACGTGACGATTGGCTTTTGGTTGTTATTGTTATTCGGCCGCACTTGACACCGAGGACGTCGAGACTCTCTTGCACATCAAACGCGATATCTCCTTTTTCTCTCACGCATCTAGATTCGACATACAATACCTACCACCATACCAGCTAGCGGCTTCTGTCCTTTCCCCCCCACCCACCCCCCAGTCGACTTGACTCGATCGACCGACCTGTAATGAGGCAAGCTGCTGCATCGCCCTTACCTCGTCGTCTGCCTTTATATTCCACGTTTTCGTAGTTCGATATATTCTCAAGCAACTCGACCACCTGATCCTCCCCCGTTCGTTCGTCCGTCCGTCCGTCTGTGCGAACCGCTCCACTGCTAGCCCGCCTAGGGACGACACGTAGGGCTACGGAATTGGAACCTTACATACAGCAGCCGGCTCTTGCGCGCGTGCACAGAATAACGACCCGATCTCTTCTTTTTTCTTCTTTTCTTTCCCTTGGTACATCACGATATCCATGAATTCTCAATGGGGATCACGAAAAACACCGCAGCTCAACACCCTGGAGGAGAAGGAGGAGAAAATGGTGGTGGCGGTGGTGGTGGTGGATATGGAGGAGGTGGAGGTGGAAGAGAGGGAGGTGGAGGAGGAGGGCTCCAGAATGGTCGGAATCAGAGGAGTCCAAGCGAGCCCGGTGATGGCGATAGCGGGACATCGGGAGCTCCACGGTTATACCACACATTGACCGCTTGTACACGGTGCAGGAGTGTAAGGAGAGCCCCCTTCGCAGTTCGCGTAATTATTGGCTTGCAGCAGCAGCATCGGGATGGATCGATCACTGACGCTAGAGATGCGCGTGGTGTAGAGGAAAACGCGTTGCGATGCGGGGTTGCCGAAATGTGGCCCGTGCGAGCGCAGCGGTACTCACTGCGAGTTTTTCGATTCGACGAAGCAGAAGACGATCCCGCGCACCTACGTCGTCCACTTGCAGAATAAAGTGCGCGCCCTCGAAGAGGAAATTGCGAGGCGCGAGGCCGCCCTGGCGGAATCGGATGTCCCGAATAATGAGGAACTCGTCCGCGGAATTGGCGCTGTCAAGTTTGATGGCTACGATCACTACAAGGAGCCGCGGTATGTCGGCTCGTCCAGTGGCGTTACCGTAACTAGGTTGGTCTTGGAGTCCGCGAAGAAGGACCTGGAGCCTGGCGAGTTCAGGGACATGACCTATCACCATCGGAAGAATGCTATGCACTACGCATCGCCGGAACCGAACCCTGGGCCTTCGAGGTCCACTACCACCACCACGCCGGATGCGAAACTGCCGCCGCGGCAACTGGGCGAGACTTTAGTGTCGTTCTTCTGCAAGAAAGGTTTGACGAGCTGGCTTTAATCGAGTGTGTTGATGCGTTTTGCTAACATGGGCATTTCAAGCTCTTTATATGCTGCCGGTTCTGCACGAACCAACGTTCATGAAGGAGGTTGCCGACGTATACGAAGGATCTCAGGACCCGTTCAAGAACTTCAAATTGAAGATGGTCCTTGCGATCAGTCTGCAGAAGTACCATAGCAAATATGCGGTGGCTGCCGATGGCTATTTCTTGTCCGGGCTGCAACATTTAGAGCAGATATTGGAGCCGATGGATCATTCGACTCTGCAGTGCCTGCTGGTCATGGTGCAGTACGCCCTTGTCAAGCCGACGCGGATAGCTGTGAGTATTACTCGTCTCGGAAGAAAACAAGGTTGTCATCACGGCTGATAAGCGCGGGAGTAGGCATATCATATCGTCGGTCTCTGTGTCCGGTTATGCATTCAGCTGGGCTACCACCAGGAGAGGACCATAATGCTGAGCGAACAGCCACTAGATCCGATCACGAAGGATATGCGGAGGAGACTTTTCTGGACTCTGGCATCCATGGAGTAGGTGCTCCCTTTCTTCCGTCTTCCGGGGGTCTATCACTCACCAACGACCTGGCAGGTACGGTTTGTCCCATGTGCTCGGTCGACCTTCGGCATTCGCGACATCGGATGCCTACGTCGACGTCAAGTTCTACGAGCCAGTGGACGACGCGTTCATAACTACGGGCGGTATCTTACCGGCACCCCCTTCCGCGAAGAAGTTGATTTCTATGCACTTCTTTAGGATGAGAAGGCTTCAGGCGGAGATCCGCCGAACGCTGTACCAGAATCCGACCGAGACGCCAAAAACGGATCAAGACCCGTGGTTTCTGCAGATGTACGACAAGTGTGTCAAGTGGAAGGCATCGTGTCCACATGATGATGAGGGAAGCGGGCTGAGTGAGACTTGGTGAGTCTGGAGTGACCTACTGTTACTGTTGATGTTGTGCTGATGTGCTTTTAGGTTTCATCACAGGTAAAAAATTGCCGTGGTATCGTTGCCGAATACTTGCTAATCCTTCCGGGGGGCAGATACTACAATATTCTGATCTTCATGTATCGACCCAGTCCCCAGATCCCGCAGCCATCACTCGAGGCAACCATGATGTGCTACGATTGCGCTGTCGAGAACGTGCATCTGGAGAAAACCATGTTTGAGCGTCAGTCGGTGGATCTCACCTGGGTATTTCTTCATCAAGTCTACATGGTCACCTTGACGATCATCTGGACCCTGTACAACCCCGAAATTCGTAGGATGCATCCGAAGCACGAGGTCGAAGGGCACATTCGTTGCCAGATCGAGCTCATCCTAGCGTTGGCCGAACTCTGGCCCGGTGCCGAGGCCGCCGCCGATCTGTTTGCGAGACTGGCAGGAGCCGCCCTCAGGAACTATGAGACGGACCTCCGAAGGTCACCTACATCGACCCACGACTCGGTTTCGACGACCACGCCTCCGAGTCGAAGGTGTAGGGATCAATACTCGCCGCAGAGCAGCCACGAACGGGCCAGTCCCTATTCGTGCTCGGATAACGGCCGCTCATCGACCGATACTCCGTCGCCGCATCCGGTACCGGTAATAGCTGCTTTCGGCGCTGTATACGACAGCAACGTCCTCGATGCACCACGAAGCAGCGCGTTCCGGCTTTCGGCATCACCATCTAGGGCACCCACGTCTCCGCCGCCCAGAGCGTCCATGTCGCCCCCCGCAATTCCCGCGCCGGTACCATCACGAATGCCCCTGCCACCCACCACCACCGCCCCCGCCCCGCCATCATACCGCGATTTCCAGGGCATGATCTTCGACCCCAACTACCTGACCACATTCGCACCCTCAAATCCCCAGCAGAACCAGGGCATCCCCGACTGGCTCCAGGCTTGGGATCCGCACGTACCCGTACCCAGCAATGGGGGGACCACCGCACCGCCACCCGTGGGCTTCGGGCCTCCAATAACTGCATCGCCGCCACCGCCGCCACCACTGTCACAACCACAGCAGGACCTCAACTATATGGGACAAACACCGACACAGGTCCTGAACCAGCAGGCGCAGCATGATGAGCTGATGCGCATCCTGGAGAATGAGGCCCTGCAGTTCGACTTTGAGGATAGCAGCGCGCAGCAGCAGCAACAGCGCCCGTGGGGTTTTGGTGATGGGTTCTTTTAGGTGGGATGTTGGGGATGGTTGGTGTGGCGTTCTGGATGGATGGATGTATGTTCTGGGTGGATCGAAGGACGGGCGGAGGTTTTCTTTGCTGTTTTGTAATAGTGCTCCGTAGTCTCTTTGCGTAGGATGGGATGGGATGGGATCGGGGCGTTGCGTAGGATGGGATGGCGACGGAAAAGTGTAAATCCATAGCCGTGTCGGTACCGTGTGTTCTGCTGTATCTCGATCTCATCACTGGTTTGACGGCTTGTCGTGGTTCCGGCGTATCTGCGTAGCCGAATCGTTCGTTCTAGCTCTGGCCTGTATACTATTACTTCTGGTGTCGGGGTTCTCTGGCTTCTTATATATCCCATATCCCCCCCCACTGATCCCGAAACACCGGTACCGGTACCGCCGGGCATACGTAACCCCTCCACCCTAGTGTGTATACTACGGAATGGCCGAGAAATGCAATGCACGCACGCCCCACTCCCCACTCCCCGCACCGCACGCCCCGCGCCGCACGCTCCATGCCGTACGCAGCACGCAGCACACAGCATGCGCGGTTCGGTTCGGGGTCGCCGAGATCCGAGGGGTGATGGGTTGTAACTTATAACTTGTAACTTCCCTGTCTTACACGTATGTACATATGTGGCACGCACGCGGCGATAGGTATCGTGCGACCATCTATATCTAGTATTTACCGTGGATGTATAGTGAAGGAGGGGGCTCACCGGATCCGTCTAGGCGGTAACTTGTAACCAAGTACCGGTTTGTATCCAAACTCCGGAGTGGATTCATGTATAGAGTACTTTTATGTACAATGCACATAGGAACATGTAAATGGGATGCAGAATGTGAAATGCGGAATGTCTGGGTTCGGGATGGCCGACGGGATGTCCGGGATGGCCGACGGGATGGCCGACGGGATGGCCGATGGGATGGCAGATGCATCGTTGCGTACCGTCACGCATGTGCTGCTGCTGCTGCTGCTGTTGCAATGCTGGGATTTCTTGGGCTGCTTTGGGATTTTGCTTTTGTCTGCGCTTGTGTCCGTGTATGTCCTTATATTTTCTTATGTATAAGGTATGAAGTATGTACCAGTTATGTACACATGTAACCAAGACAAGCACAAGCACTCCCCAGTCTCGAGTCTCGCCATCCGCCCATGATCCATCCGCCCCCGTCGATCTACCCATCTACCGGCACAAATAACGACACACTGGCTGTTTAACTGACGTTGGGGGCTCTAACTTTCGGTGTGCGCTGTCTGGTTAGAGGTGGTGAGCTGCTGGGGCAGGGTCGCAGGGGTGAATTTGACAGCGGCACATACCGTGCTGCTTCCATACAACGGTACTCTAGTGGCATAGCTCTGCGGAAGACTCGGTGAGACCGATTGGTTCATGTCTCACGTCGGTGTACATAGGCCGGGATAGTACCGAAGCTTCTACCTATTGCGTGCTCGATAAATACTCTATGTGTACAAGGTGTGGGCAGCGTGAATGGGACTCGCATGTGAATGGCAGTCGTGACTCGTGAGGAATACCTACCTACCGGTATCTATGGCTAAATAGGCGCTGGAATTACTACTGACTGACCAGGGATAAAAAACTTCGAGTGAGTTGGAGTTGGTGGAGGCCTTGGAATAGCGGACAGCCAGAACTTGAGACTCCAGCCTTCCTTTCCCCCTTCTACACGTACTTGAGTCAAATGAACGAGTCTCACACTTCCCATCTCCCCCATCAATGAAGCAGGAACAAAAATAGTATGTTGACAAGAGGGGGATTCGAACCCCCGCCTCTTGCGAGACCAGAATTCGCTACCAGTTTGCTGGTAGAAGACTGAACTTGAGTCTGGCGCCTTAGACCGCTCGGCCATCTTGCCTTGTGTACTCTCCTCTGCGTCGCCCACCTGTACAACACCCAGCTACACTATGCAACAGCGCTCTATAACGTACAAACAACTAAAACATGGTATAGTATCTATCACTTCTACTCCGTCTTCCTCTTCGCCCCCCTCTCCTTCAACCTCTTCACCACCGCCAGTATCTTCCCTCTAACCGTCATGAGCCTCGCGCCCCTCCTTGGCATAGCGTCGGCGGCCACAAACCTGCGCACGAGCAGATTAAAGATACTCCCGAAAGCGAGGGCGATGACGGTGGAGCTGAGTATGATGACGTTGTAGGGCATGCTAAAGTCCGGGGTGGGCAGGCTGAGCAGCAGGCTCGTCGTGCGGATCGCGAACCCCGTGCGCGGGATCGTGATCACCGCCGCGGCTACGTCGAAGCCGCGGTTCGCGTCTGGTGGGTACTCCGTGTACCGTAGCACGGATTTGTCGAAATCGTAGGACAGTGTCAAAGTGCTGTTGGGTGGTAGGGTGAGCGCCGCTTCGAGGTGCGCTCCTCGTGCTCGGTCCAGCACCGGCCGGTAGAAGAGGGAGCGGAGGGGGTCGAGGGGGGAGGGCGGCGAGAGCGTCGTGCGTAAAGTGTGTAGGTACGGCTTCATGAACCACGGGAGCGACTCGAGGTAGATGAACTCCACGGAGTCGGTGGGCGAGGGGTTGCGGAGGACGGCCTGGACGCCGCCGCGCTCTTGGCCGTGGCCGGTGAAGGAGCGGGAGGCGTAGAGGGGTGGGGGCGAGATGTCTTGTGGCAGGGGCGGCGATTGCAGTGGGAGGATGATGTCGAAGTCTTTGCCGTTTGGGAGCACGAAGCACCGCGTTCCGTCTTGCCGCTTGACTTCGTACGAGTCCTGGGAGACGAAGATGGGGCGGCCGGCGGGGACGACGGCGCACACGTGGGCGGCCGGCTCCTCGGAGCCTGAGCGCGCGAGGGGACACACGCCTCGGATGGGTCTGCCGAAGATCTCGGCGAGGCTCCACGGGAGATCGGCGAGATCCGCTTGCGGGAAGCACGCGTCGCCGACTCCGTAGAACTTTGTGGCGTCGCAGTTGAGCTGTTCGATGGAACGCGGCTTCGGCACCGGGGAGTCCCGCCGTTGCAACGAGCGCTCAACATCGAGCACCATATCCACCGTCTGCTCCACCTGCAGCCTGCACCGGTCGCCATCGCACACGGGCTTGATCACCACTGACATGCTCTGCCACTGGGCGTCGAACAGCTTGTGGCCGTCCAGCAGGCTCGAAATACCCGCACGGCCCTTACACGGCAGCAGCTTCAAGAACGGTGTAAGATTCTCCGTGCACACGGGTTCCCTAGGCAAGCTCCCATGTAGCAAATGCAGCCTCTCCATCTCCCGTTCGGAGTGATGTCCCTCCGGCTGAAAACTCATGACAGGCCTGATCGTCCTGGTCCCATCGATGAAGTTAAGCGACGCGCAGAACAGACCCGAGAGCGCGTTAGTGAGTGTAGTCCAGCGCTTATCCGCGCCCGCATCGTCGTCGGCCTCGACCCACGCCCAGAGCTCGACCCCCGTGCCTCCCGCCTTGCCGATCGGCGTGCCCCACCGCTCCGCGTCCCACCGCCCGAGACTGAATTTTAGGTGCAGCTCGCGCGCGTGGCTTTGCGAGAGGATCTGTGCGAGCGACCGCGGAAAGACGCTGTGGTGGTTGTTGAATGTGCCGTTCATGACGAAGCGGAACGATGCGAGGCTAGAAATCTCCCCCGCGCATTAGCACGACACACACGACATCCCCGCGTAGCAATTCAGCTCAGACGTACACCGAGTTCCCCGGGAGTGTCTTGAGGAGCAAGTTTTCGTCATATTCGTAGTGATCATCGTCGTCGACGACGGCGGAGGAGGAGGAGCTGCCAACGGCGGAGGAGGAGCTG